>NC_135787.1:126081111-126727500 GCF_051106095.1 Pogona vitticeps
TGACAGCAGGAAGGGAAACAGCTGTAGTAAAAGATTGATTTTTTCCCATTTATACAGGAAAAGCCTTTCTAGTTGATGGAGGACATCCATCAATCCTCCACGCTGCCAGGTGCAGAGCAGGTAAGTTGGAATGAAGGATGCGGAAGTTCTTCTGCATGAGGAGGTGTGGTAGGTGGGGGAGGTGATAGATGTCAGAGGACAGGTGGTGTAGCACTGGGAACCAAGGCTGTCTTGGCCACCAAGGAGCAATGAGGATGGTGTTGGGTTTGTCCTATTGGATTCAGACAATTACCCTGTGGAGGTGCGGAAATGGTGGGAAAAGGTATGTGAGGGTCTTGGTCCAGCGGCCAACAAATGTATCTCCTCAGGAATGCCCCATTTTTTGCACAGGTGGAGAAAAATTGTTTGATCTAATTCCCACTCGTGGGGTTGTGTATGCAACTGAGAGAGCTGGCTAGGTTATTGTCCTGTCCTGCAATGTGCAGAGGTGTGAGGCATATGTTACAGAGCATATGAGGCATTCCCATAGGTCGACCGCCAAATAGAGGAGGCTTGGGGAATGTGTGCCACCTTGTTTGAGAATGTAGTACATGGTTGTGGTGTTGTCGGTGGCAATCTGGACCACCTTGCCAGTTAGAATGTTTCTGAATTCTCTGCATGTCTTTATTACTGTTAATAGTTCTAACTCGTTGATGTGGAGTGAACATTCTCTGTGGGACCAATTGGCATGTATTTTGAGAGAGCCACAATGTGCTCTCCAGCTGGTAAGGCTGCGTCAGTTGTGACCTGTATTTGAGAACATGGTTGCTGGAAAGGGCGTCCCATAGAGAGATTTGGGATGAAGCGTCACCATTGGTGTTATGAGGTGAGTTCAGGAGTAACCCTTAAAAGAGTTTTGGGAGGATCTGTTAGTGGGTCGAAAAGTGTGAGAAATCATTACTGTAGAGACCTCATCTTCAGGTGTACATGATGTATGACTGAGGTCATGGAAGCCATGGTCCCTGTACACGTTGGACGAGGATGGCAGGAACCAAGGCATGGGGGGGGTGAAGCCTTGGAGGAGGGAGATAAAGTTTTGTTGTTTGTTGAGTGGGAGGAATGCGCAAGCTCGGGTGAATAACCTTTGTAGGCTCATTTTGGATTTTTGCATGTTGACCATGAGACCGAGATCGCGAAAAAGGGATAAGGTGAAAAGGGTGTCCTGGCGAGCTTTGCGGTGGAATGAGCTACAAGGAGCCAGTCGTCTATGTATGGGAAGATGAGGATCTTTTGAAGTCTGAGAAAGGCAGGCACTGGGGCCGTGCACTTGGTGGAGACTCCTGGAGCTGTTGCAAGTCCGAAAAGAAGTCTTTTGAATTGGTAGGCTTGGGGCCCAAGTTGGAATCTGAGAAACTGTCTGTGGGAAAGGTGGATGGAGATGTGGAAGTATGTATCTCGTAGATCTGTGACTGTGAACCAGTCATTTTTTCTGAGAAGAGGTAGAAGAGATTCCACGGTTACCATATGGAATTTTGTGGTGATGACATATTGAATGAGTTCTCTGAGGTCTAAAATAGGTCGTAAACCTCCGTCCTTTTTGGGGACGGTGAAATAACGAGAGAGAGAAATGTTGTTTTGCTGTATGGGTTCTACTGCGTCTTTGATGAGTAAATTTTTTATCTCTTCTTGTAGAGTTTGGGACAGTGGAGTGATGATGTGGTGTGACGGAGGGAGTTGATGGAAATGGATGTGGTACTTGTTTTGGACAGACAGAACCCAGGGATCGGTGGTGATGTATTGGCAGGCAGGTAAGTGTTTCCATAGGAAGGGAGGCTGATTTGCGATCTTGGTCGGGAAAACGTCAAACATGATGTTTGGGTTTGCGGTTGTTGCACCTTTGGATAGGTTGTTGGTGAGGTTTCTGTTTGTATTATTCTTATTTAAAGTATGGTGTGCAGAAGGTCCGATGTTGGGATTTGTGTTGGAACCTCTGGTAGGAACTGTAAGGTTACCTCCATTGGTTACATTGGGGATGCTGTTGATAAGTGGGATAGACGCCCCACCTTTTGGCAGTGGAATGTTTCTTCTGAACATTTTCTAAGATGTCATCAGTTTCAGCATTAGAGAGACCAGTGCCATTGAATGGGAGGTCTTCAATACGTGCTCAGGCATCTTCACTGTTCTTAGCCAGGAGAAACGTCTGAACACGACAGAGGTAGCCATGGATTTAGCCGTGGCCTTTACCATGTGTTTGGCTGAGAACATTTGCTTTTTAGTGACAGAGAGACCCTCCTGTTGGAAGGTTTGTGCTAATACTTTTTTGTCTTCTGGTAAAGAATCAAGAAAAGTGGCCATGTTATCCCAAAGAAGTGCTGATATGCCCCCATAGCTTCTTGGTAGTTAGCTACCCTCATAGTAAAGCCGCTGATGAGTAAAGCCATCTGCCCATAGAGTCGATTCTCCGACTGTCTTTGTTAGGTGGAATAAGAGACTGTCAGTGTCGAGATCGAGATTGTGAGGCCTTGACAAATATCAAATTTGGCGTTGGCTGTTTCTGGAAAACAAGTGCTCCTGGGTTGTGTATCCGGTAGAGATTATTGATTCATTTCGAAACTGATAGAGAGGAGGCTGGTTTAGTCCAAGATCGCTGAGCAGTGCTAAGAACACATGGCAGCATGGAAATATGGACTGAGGGAGTTTTGTCCTTAGAAATGGGATCATAAAGGTGATCCGCCGGTTCGGTTGTGGGGTGATGGATTTGAAGATCCAAGGACTTCACCATGCGGATCATGAGTTAAGTGTAAGTTTGAAAATCCTCTGCTGGGGATGGAGGATCTACATCTGTGAGGTCGGAATCTGGTGATGTGAGAAGCACAGATGGAGTTTGCAGTCAAGAACCATGTTCTGAGATTTTGAGATCAAGCTTAGAGTCGATAGAATGTCAATTGACCTCAGTGTCGAGAGGATGTTGGTCATAGTAATGTTAATGGTGGTCTCCAACTGAAGAGTGTGGCATGTCCATGGACGTTTGTCAACGTTGAGTTGTCAAGCGGTATCAATGTTGAAGGTGCATCCATGGACAGAGGTAAAAAAGTTGGAACCTCAGTGTCAAAGTCTACGTCTCGTAGACTGCATGTCTAGGTTGGTGCCACTGTTGAGGGCTAGCAACCGAGAAAGATTGAAGTAGGGCGTCCATGGATCAAGATGGATATTGAGAGTCATTGATATCGGAACCAGTATCTCTATGGTGTCAAAAAGGCGGCTGAGGCTGATTCGGTGGACACATGGGTAGGTGTGTAGAGTAAATCAAGGCTGGGGATGGCGAGTGAGAGGAGTGGTCTCCATCATTTTGAGCTGGAAAATATGTGCTGCGAATGCTTCATGGGTGGAAACGTGTTTCTCAACTGCCCTGATTTTTGCAGGTGGTTGATGAAGAGTTATATGATGGCTGAGTGCATCTGAGTGATAAGGCCTCTTTGACACGGAAGGTTGTTGAGATGGAAGTTTTTGGTGCGATGTTGATACCAGACCAGAGGAAGCAGCTGGTCGAGCATCCGCAGCTGGCAGGTTAGAGAAGCACTGATCAGGACAAATGTCTACCCGATGAGCATGCTGAGTGTGGGATTGGTCGACACGTGCTTGTGGAATTGCCTCATATACTGGATGCGCTTGATAGCGCACTGGTGGCCATAGAGGCTGGCCTGATGGTATAGAATAGGTCACTGTGTCTGGCTGAGGATTAGGTTCCTCTCTCCGCAGGGAGGGGTCAGTGGACAGATTAGGAGGAGAGACAGAATGTCAGGGACTATTAGGCAAGGAAGTAAGACAGTCCACTCGCTTGTCCCATGTTGGTGACTGAGAAACTGGTTGATGAGATGGAAGTCCCATTATCAGAGGGCGAACCAACAGAAATTAAATCACTGGGTTCGGAGACCTGCTGTGGAGGGACTGCCAGGGTCTTTGATTTGGTTTGTTTAGATCTCTTCAGTTTGGGGGGGCGGCTGGAACTGGATCGGGAGGAGGCTTTCGCTATTTGGAAGGCTTCGATGTTGAAGTTTTCGATATCGACTGTTTGGATCTATGCGTCTTAGAAGTTTTCGATGAAGTGGAAGGTGCATCAGAATGAGATGGAGTAGTGGAGGGACGATGTTTTGATGATTCTTCAATGGTTTTTTCCATGGCTTTAGCCTGTGAGGTGGTTTTACACATAGGTTGAGCCATAGATTTTGCCAGTTGCAAGGCCTGTTCCCAGAGATGGAGTTTGAGTCGAGATAGGCAAGAATGGAAGACTCCTCGTTTAAAATTTTTACACCGAGGGCACGAGGAGGTTTGGTGCACCTTGCCTAGACAAAAAAGGTACTTTGAATGACCATCCGATAGCGGGATCTTATTATCACAAATCACTCTGTGCTTGAATGGGCCCAAAGGGGCCACGAACAATTAAGAAAAGAAAAACAGAGGGGGGCTGTGATGGCCGGAGGCTGAGGCATGGAGGAAAAAACAAAAAACAGTTCATAATATGTATCTTTGATTAATAATAAAGAGAAATAGAGAAAAATGTTTTAATTTAGCAGTAAAAAGAACTTGTTTCACTTTCAGACTCACAGAAGATAGAAGTACGAGGCTCTTCAACACGGCGGTTGAAAGAAACTGAAGGGAGAGTCCTGGCACCAAGGTACTTATACGGAGGGGGAGGGGTCTATTCTAATGTGTTTTTTGCTACCGCAGAAGCTCTAGAATATTCTGAAAAGGCTCCGCGCAGGCGCAGATCACCAACAGTGTGATTCACAGAGGCCACGAAGAAGAACTATGATTTTCACATCAATGCCATGTCTAGCACTAAGTGTCATTCTATTTTGAAACATTCCATGTGTGGACACAACAGTTTTTCACATAATATTTTTTTGTACTAGGACAGCAAAACAGGACACAAACAAAAACAGCTTGAATGGTACACATGCCATAAATCTTTTCACATCTATCAGAGATGGTGATGGTAGGGTCAGACTATGTCTCAAATATAAATGCCATTCCTAGGTCTGTATCTAATTCAGTGCCTGTGACAGTGAAACTAGTCCTTTAAAAGGAATTCATACCAAAGAATTATTGTGACCAAGAACAACAAGGTGACAAGTCTTTTCAACAGAACAGCCACTCCTTCTATGACTTGCTAGGCCTTCTGACCTAGAGATGTGACTAGGAATTACAGTTAACAACTTACAACTTACAAAACAGAATCTTTAAAATGTATTCATTACTTCCCAATGAGTTGAGGATGATAAACATGGGCTTTCTGATCAATTTTGTCCTCAAAATAACCATGTTATTTAAGAAATGGTCCTGTGAGTTTTACGGCAGAGAAGGGACCTGAATCCATCTCTTTCCAATCTAGGGATCTAAGAGCTAGAACACTAACCCTGAGCAGATGGGTCTAGATGTCTATGACCATTAAAACAGATCATTATATTTCATGACATTTGGGAATTTCATTTTGCATTCATAACACCCTTGGCAATGGATCTGATGTATAAACTGATAGGATAATTAATATCAGTCAAAATAATAAACCTAACAACAAAGCAGCTATCTACAAAAATCATAAAGCATTAGTTCGCCCTGGAGAATGAAAATCTGAGAAACTGGACCTCTCTATAATGATATTTGATGTGGAATGGAAAAGGTGTCTCTCTAGAAGTATTTATACCATATCACAGAAAACTGGTTATTTTTAAAATCATGCCTGTTGAAGAGTTTCATGTAATTTGAAAGTGTGCACATTCTCTTCTACACAGGGACCTTCCTACCCACATGCCAGTAGTGTTTCGACCACAATCTTTCATTTGCTGCTTAAAGTCTCAAGTCAGCACTCCCACTAACTAGTTTGCCATGAGGCACATACAAACCAACATCACTGAAATTGTGAAAGTAAGTGAGACACAGGAAAACTAGAGAGCATGATAACCTAAGGGCAATAGCACAAGACAGAAAACACCAGCTTTTCTCAGAAAGTTCCTATCTGCAAAATCCAGCATGTGGCTCTTAGTGACATATTGCTACATTTGCTTCTCAGAAACTAGATTTCTAGTTCCGATTCCCACAATGACTCTGAAAAATCACTGGCACAGTTACAACATCACTGAGCAGAGAGGGCAGAAAATAAACCAATGTTTTGACAGATGGATAGCTGCTAAACATAATACTTATTTCTTTTGTATTACTGAACTGTGCTACGTTTTTGGACTTCATCTCCTTCCATGCTACTGCCTCAAGAAATGTAACCATGTAACTTAGTGGCTACAGTAGCAAAATTTGCATAGCTACACAAATGGCATAACTTTTGGAAACAACCTGTCCAAAGTCAAGAAATAACTGTAAACAGTAGCGGCTGCATGCTGATCTTACAACTCAGTATGGAACAGATAATGTCAACAGTGATTTTTTTTTAACTTGGGGCAATTCACCTCCCAAAGTTACACCATTCATGCTCTGATAACATAACTACCTAAGGGAATTTTGGCCAATAAGTATCAGTAATGCCAAATCTGACATTCACACAGGCCTTTGCCTTTATAAAAATCTTGAGAATAAATTAATATGGTTACAATGTTTTGTGACATCTCTTGAGATCACTTATCTGTCTACATAACAACAGTATAAATAATGTGAGTCAGTGTAGTGTTGTGACAAGAGTGCTGAACAATGACTAAGAAAACCTTGGTTCAAACCACTACTTGACTCACTAGATGAAACTTGGCCCAGATTAGTTTGTCAGCCTGACCTCACAAGGTTGTTGTGAGGATGATGTGTGGGGAGGAAAGCTGTTTACATTGCCTTGAGCCCATGGGAGGAAAAGCAGACTGTAAACTGACTTGATCAATAAATGATAAATATTGCAAAGAAAGGGCAATACCTCAGTAGTAGAGCATGTGCTTTACATGCATAAGGTCTCAGATTCAGTTCCTTGACATCTCCAGCGACTACTAAGAATATCCTTCTTTGAAACACTGGACAGCCACTGCCAATCAATGTGCAAGCAACACTGAGCTAGATTGTTGAATCATTTAATCATCATCATAGCAGAACTTGAAGGGACACTATGGATCATTAAGTCCTGCCCCTCTTACAGAGGTACAGTAGGGAACTGAACTCCCAACCTATGTGGCGGGATACTGAGCTTTCCAACAATAATTTAATATAAGGCTTCATCCTATGTTCATAATGCATGCTTAGTTCTTCATGCATGGCTGAAAAACCTTTTAGGCGCAACAGGGCATGGGTCTCCTCTGGGATTCTACTGAAGGGCACAGCCTCCCTGTGGACATCTGAATAGGAATACAATCCACAAACATCTGGATGGCTGCATTTTGATACTTTTTGGGCACAAGTTTCCAGAATATGAAAAAAGAAGTAGAGTCAGCTATTTTAATACTTCCCTACACATATTAAAAATTTAGAAACCATTGGCCAGAATCCTATTACAGATTTATTTCTGTATGCCCATCTTTCCTCTATACACTTCTATATGTTATAGAAGCATATGCCTGCTCACTGAGGATTTCATGCCATGTATTTGATGAAGAAACAGTAGGGGGGAGAACTTATGCTGAGACAAATGCTTTGGCCTTAAGGTTGCCACTGACTGTATATGATGGAATGACTTTTGCTCTGCTGCTATTTTGTGGGAAGTTTTCCTCCCTTTGACCTTAAAGACATATGAAGATTTCTCAGATGTACAAATCTGCCTTATTAAAAATATAAGCCTACTTGTGTAACAACTTAATTTCATTACTGGTCTGAGATGACTGCTAAATGAATAATCCTACACCTTAACCCTAACCCTACACTACACCATTGGTGAAAAAAAAAGGAAAAAAAAAACCTTTATTCAGCCTGGAGGGTAAATCCATCCAGATGTCTTTGGTCCATAGTCACCTGATGTATGGAGGAAGAGGTTATTCCTCATGGGAGCAACTCTTCAGGGGTAAGGGGATGGAAGCTGTTTATTGTGAGCCATGTTTTCCAACTGGTCATATCTCATTTTTCTCACTGACAGTGGTTCTATGGCAAGGCAAGGACTCTGATTCAGATTTTAATCAGAAATTAAGCTGGAGGGAAAAAGGAAAAATTCAAGGCTTCAAACCTGAGGTCTCAATATATTTAGGCTTTTGGTCATCATGCATGTACAGCATGTTTGCTTACACACTAAATTTTTTTAAAAAAGAGCAGAAAGGGGAAGAAAACCTAAAGCTGGCAGAAGCACTTTGGCCTGAAACAAGATTAGAAGCTGGAAGATAAAGAGGCTGCATTCCGAGGAAGTAAAGTTTAGAAGGCATGAAGGCCATGCTCACACTGGCCATTTTTATCACATGGGCCATGAGCAGAACGATGACTGCACTTACTCCTTATTCCCTTTTTTCTACTAAGAAGAGATTTAAAACAAGAACACCTCAATGTCTGTACATAAATGGGAAGGGCAGGGCCTGTCCTCAAATAGTATGGATATAAACAAATATTTCCTAATGTTAAGATGGATCTTAATATTATATCTAATGATTTCATTTAGTCAGTACCAGCATGGAATAATCCACACAGCATGTTCCTAAGGGGGAAAAATATTGATTGGTGAACTCTGGACTTTGTTTTTCTGCTGTTTGGATTTGGGATCTATGGAGGGAGTGTATGCAGAGTGGCTGAAATCCAGTAGTATGTCATAACTACAGTAATCCCATTGAATCAATGGACCATGTGGAGGGATGACTCAGCAAATCTCCACCGATTCAATGGGCCTACTCTAGTTACAACTTACTATTGTATGCCAGACAATGTTTGCTGTCACTTTACTCAAAGCTTCACTCTTTGCTGAAGACAAAATAAGCGAAGTAAGAAAAGTTCACAGTGCCAGTGGCCTACCTTGATTTCATCGTACTCAATATTTTCATTTCTTTATAAGCAGAAGTCTTCACAAAATGATCTGTCATGATTTAAATTTGTCATTTTCCCCCAGTATGTTCCAATGAAACACTGTTTTCACTAGATGGGTGTTAAAATTTAAAGACAACAGCCACATGTATTCACATGCATTTTTTTAAAATTTGGTGATCCCATTACCTACTGAGGTTTGCCCCATCTATCTTGTCTCTAAGAAACAGGAGAGTCCACATCCCTCTATTCAGGTATATGAAACTGCCTTATTCCAAGGCAGATTATTGATTCATGTAGGCCAGTAATATCTACTCCAGTTAGCAAAGGGAATCAGTCTAGCTACTCGGGAATTTATATTAAATTTTAAGTTAGAGATTGAATTCAGAACCTCATCACACAAAGCAGGCTTTCATGCGTACTTGAAAGATCCGCTCCTATAAACCTGCCCACAGCCTTTTTGTATTTTCTGAGCCCTTGCTACTTGATCTGCATCCATGAGACTGAGGACTTGATGTAGCAATATAGCACACTGAAAAACAACTGAAGGCAGGTTGGTTTCTTCACTGATGGCCTGAAACAATACTATTTGGTCAAGCTTTTATTATTTATTTTATTTTATTTAAACATTTATAGCCCATCCTACATCACAAGATCTCAGGGCAAGCTACAAAGCTGTATAACACAATTTCAAAACATAAGGTATTGAAAACAATTCAAAATCAAACAGCAAAACATTCAGACACTCGAACATTAAAACCATTGCTCCAAAACCTATGCAAGCAACAATCGTCAAATCCCAAAGGCTCCAGTAAATAAGTATGTTTTGGCTTGGCACTGAAATGATGCCAGTGTTGGTGATAATCAAGCCTCCAAAGGGGAGGGTGTTGCATAGGAGTGGGGCTACTCCCCCATGTCTCCACATAATGAATGTTCTCAATGGGGGGACATGGAGGAGCCCACTCCCAGCAGATAGTGATCAGACAAGGTGATGTATATATATAGAGAGAGGTGCTCCTTCACATATCCGGGTCCTAATCTTTTTAGGGCTTTATAAGTCATCGACAACACCATGAACTCAGACTGGAAGCATATTGAAAGCCAGTGCAAATCCTTCAGAACGGGTGTCATGTGGGTTCTGAAAGATGCTCCTGATAGCAGCCTAGCTACTACACCTGCTGCAACTTCCATGTCAAGCTTTGAATGATTAATGGCACCCCTTGATTTCAGAGAGTTCTTCTTCCGTTTCCCTGACATGTCTTAATTTAATCTAACTTGGTGGATTATGGAAGTTGCACTCCTAGCAGCATCTAGAGGGCCACTACGGCCCACGGCCCTGCTCCAAAGAAATTAATCTCTGGTCTCAGCAGCAGCTATTGTTCAGTAAGAACAGACACAATATGTTCACTACTATAGCTGTGACATAAACAGAGATTGCACATCCCCAGCACAATGAATTCTAGGGATTTCCACCATACCACATCACATAACCAGGACATATAACTTACTGTGCCTTCTAATCCCATTATTCATTTACCAGAAGCATACTGAGTGGCATTCAGATGATGGAATCTTGAGTTAATATACAGTGATGGAAATGAGTTATTTACTGAGCACACAGAGGACCACAGTTTGAGCAGGGTGTTTGCTTGAAGGCATGGTGGCATTGGAATTCTTTGCACAACAAGTGAGAACAGCTCAGTTCCAGCAATATCATGTGGTGAGGTCTCAATAAAAGTCACCATGCAAAATGATTGCATTTGCTGGAGCTAATACCACCACTGCTGACAACCACAGATACAACACTTGGCATTAATATAACCCCTTTCAAGTAATCAGATCAACACTTCGTAATCTTGGCAAAACAGAAGCATATGAAGAGACTTGCTGGATCAGACCACCTGGCCCACTGAGTCTTGCTATGGTCAGGCAATACCTGTGAAAAGCCAGAGCTTGGAAAGTTATTTTTCTTTTCTAGATTACAACTCTCAGAAGCTACAACCAACAGAATGGGGGCAGCCTGGGAGCTTCAATTCAATTTTTTCTAAGTTCTGCAAAACAGTTCCCATGGAAGGCATTACGTAGTTCCCAGATGCAGGGGAGACAGGTATCAGGAGACAGGTATCTAGTTGTCTCATGTGCTCCCAGAGGCATCTGGCGGGCCACTGTGAGGTACAGGAAACTGGACTAGATGGGCCCTTGGCCTGATCCAGCAGGGCTCTTCTTATGTTCTTCCTAACCGTCCAGCCCAGCAACTGCTATACTGCCTCTCAACAAGGAGGTTCTGCTTAGTTAACTAAAGTTTGTGCTTTTCCTGCACAAACTCATTTGTTCTCATTTTAAAAAGCATGTGACATTCCAGATGTTGTTGGCCTGAAATTTCTGCCAGACCTGGTCAAAAATGACTACTGTTGGGAGCTAAAGCATAGCTACTCTTAGAGAGGCACAGGTTCCCCAAACCTATTTTAAAATCCTCTTGGCTAATCAGTGCCGATACATCCTGTGGTTAAGTGTTTCATAAATCAGTGATCTGGTATATAAAAGTAGTACTTCCTCCTGTGCTCCCCATCAACAGCAGCAAATTGCTGCTGCTTAACTGCTACATAAGTAAAACTCCTGTCTTTTCATTTCTTTAAATGAATTTTCTCCTTTAATCATATATTTTCTATAACAAAAACAAGGCTTCAGATTCTTTAAACTTTCCCCTGCTGAGCCATACAACTCATTCAATAACAATGGGTCTCTCTCTCTCTTTCAGAGTGATTTACCTTGAAGGAGGATTAGGTAGGAAGGAAGAGCATGGCCTTGAGCTCATTTCAGGAGAATTGGGAAACAAATGAAACTACTAAAGAAAGAAAGAAATGGCGAGGCTCCTCAAACTCCTGATCTTTGTTTTTTTCTGTGCCGATTTCTATTGCTACATGTTGTGTCTAAAACAGATTGGTATTCAAATAAGGCAGCACCATAGGCTCAAAATATTTTTAAAAATTACAATACTGGACAATTTCCTTACTGCCCATTTCCAAAGAATTTTTAACACAGAGTTGGCCTTTCTTTCCTCACATGCACAAATCCAGGTTTTTGTCCACCTGCTGAATCAATGGCTTCTATGTAAGTGAACTAACAAGTTACATCCATTAATGGGTCTACCCCAGTTGGAATTAATTATTAGATTTAGCCCCAAGTTCATATTTTCAGTGACCCATGCACCATAACTTCATGGTCTCTTTCCTGGACAATCATAAGAACCTATCAGAGTACATGTGAAATTACAAAAATGTTTTGTCCCTAGGTGTATATGTTTGCAGTTTATCACAGTGAATTATACTTGCTACTTTTGCTGCCCATTCACTTAGTCTGGACAGATTCATCTGCAGTTATTCAGAATTATTCACTGGATAATTTTGGAATTCATCTTGACAAATAATTTGGTAACCTCTATACACCCACACTCCCTCACTCTTCACCCCAATTTCAAATTGTTTGTGAACATGTGAGATAGTACCAGTGCCAACACCTTAAATAGATTTGTGTTTACTACTCTCTATTGTCACAATTGTCCATTTATCACTACTTCCTCTTGCCCCAGGAAAACAGGACATTGTACATGTGATGAAATACTATCGACAAATTATTTTCTTTATTATATTTCCATCCTATTTTTCTTCTGTGGAAACCCAGGGGGCCACACATAGGTTTACTTTATGCAAGTGACCCATCCTATACTGGACAGGCCCAGAGACTGACTTTGCTTTCATGTGTCTTCAAACCATGACCTAAGTCTAAACAAGTGAGAACCAACAACATTTTCATTGATAAATAAATGTTCCTGCCTTTACAGAGATAAACTAAGGCCACTACACACGGTCTACGACAAAGAGATGGGTGAAGAGGAAACAAGGAATTTATTTCAGACAAAGGATTCTTATGTCAGTGGCGACTGGAAAAATATTTTACTCATTAAAACATCCATAAGGTTCAGTTACACTGCTCCTAGTCACAGGAAGAAGACTTCAGATATGACCACAGTAGGTGAAGGAATAAAAACATCATCCTGCCAAAGTCCCATTCATGGGTAGAGTTCAGTGGTGAAAAGGGAGGTCTTTAAAAATAGGCTAGGGAAATCTTTTTCTGTAGCTGGCATGGCCTGGGGTTACCCCTAGCAACCCATGAGGAATTCCAGCCTGAATGGCATTGTGATTGCTGCTCAGCTGTGTGTCTCTGCTCTGAACCCCAGTGGGGGCAGGGCAGGGGCAGAAATACGGACACAAAACCCTGTGACACAAAGCACAGGGAGATAAGACAAAACACGCACACACGCATGGTGGCCATTATATTGTGCATATACAGTACTCTGCCGTCCAAAAGTATACACTCCATCTGCACACAGAAACAGATGGCCCAAGACACAAAGAGACAGGATTGTCTCTGCTATGTGCATATTTTTAAAATGGCTAAAACAACAAAGAGCCTTGAGGCATCAAGGAAGACCAAGACTTTTTCTGAAGACATTTGTCTTTTGTGGACTACCGTTCACTTCACCAGATGCAATACCTTCCTACTGAAACATCTGGTTCCATCACATTCCTCATGCGGATAATCCTGTTCTCCACCCCAGAAGGAATCACCTATACACAAAACTTGTCAGTTTCTGTACATACAGAGACACGCGTTTTCTCCTACAGACAATGTTATCCATTCCCCTCCTGGCCTACTTATGCCCGCAGAGGCTTCACACACCGCCCACCGGCTATTTTTCATACCAGGCTGCTGCTGAAAAGCAGAAGAACAGCCCTCCCGACGCACATTATACACACACCCTTTCTAGATGTTGCTCCAGCTCACCAAAAGGCATGCCAGCTCTTCCTGTATGTCCTCCTCGGCCCAAAACACCCCTTGTATATATGTGCACGGCTCCCCAGCATGTGTGCACATGGACCCAAGGAGGCTCCCGACCGAGGGCAATGACACACACACAAACACACACACACACAGAGGCGACACGATCGGATGCCGGTGACCATGCCTTGGGTCTGCCCGGCCCGGGCAGCCGGCAGCCCGGATATCTTACGACACCGGAGAGAGAGAGAGAACCGATTTCTTGCTCTGGGTGCCTCTCTTGTGCTGCCTCGGCTTTCGCATCTGTGTCCAGCCAGTTGCCCGAAAGGGCCGGGCAGGCCTAGTGGCTCCCATCCCAAGCGGCTGCTTCGCATTGTTTGCTCCCAGCTCCGGCGCTGAGCCTTTTTGCCCGTGGCTTTTTCCCCTCCACCTCTTTCCCGGCTATGGTGCAAAAGCGCGGCACCTGTCCTCTCTCCGCCCTTCCACCTACCACACGGAGCCGTACGCCCCGGAGCCCACCGGGGTCAGGTGTTGGTAACGCTGGGGCACCTCCCACACGGTCTTGTTCAATTCCTGCTTATAGAAGCCGCCTCGCTCGGACATTTTCTACAGCCGGCACCGCCGGCGGTCGGAACAGCAGCAGCAGCAGCGGCGGCGGCGGCGGAGACCCGGGGAGTTACAGCTGGAAGTGGAAGAGCGACCAAACCAGCCCGAGCCGGCCGGGAGGAGGGACCAGGGGGAGGGGAAAAGGGAGGCGACGAGGCCGGGAGGAGGCGGGCCTCGAAAGGGGATGAATGAAGTGGCGGCGAAGTGGAGGGAAAGGGGGCGAGGAGGGAAGGAGAAGGGCGTTCCCTTCCCCGGGAGAAGGAAGGGGGTCTCGGAAGACTCCCTCTCTTGCTTCTGGGTGTGATAGAAGAAGACGCTCAGGCGACAAGGAAGGGAGGCAGTGCCCTCAGGCCTGGTGTGCTCATGCACAAGGATAGTATCGGTGGTGAAGGATGGCCGGCCTTTGGTGGCTGACTATCCAAATCTTGCCTCCTCGCCCCACACGCGAGTAACAGCCCTCTTTAAACCGGGGGGGGGGGGGCGGCGGGAGATTGAGAGAAACCTTCCAGTGGTTTGGGACTGCAGATCCCAGCAATCCTAGCACTGCAGTCAAGGATGATGGAAGTTGTAGGCCAATGCAACCTGAGGGACTCCTGATGAGGAAGTCTGCGGATGAGGGTTCCCCAAGAGAAGGAACATGCCTACAAGTCAGTTTCCAGCAGAATTGTGCTTCCCTTGATATATTTCCCTCACAAGTAGGGCTTTTCGGTTTTTTTTTTTTTTTTTAAGATGAGGGAAAGGGTTTCTGGATGTCACTTTGGGTCATCCCTGGGTCAAAGAACCATTGCACATTTTATGTACAGTACTTACCTGGACAAACCAGAGTTAACTGTGGTAAATGCTTAAAATGCAAAGGTGGAGGTGTGCCTCTGGAACACGCTTGACAGGAACATAGGCTGGACTCGCACCAGGGAGCAGCAATTTACTGTGGGCTTCTGGTGCACATTCTGGGGATACATTTTTACCCCTTTGCACTTTTAATTATTTATTTATTTACAATATTTATACCCCGCTTTCCTCCTTAAAAAGGACCCAAGGCAGCTTAAATTACTTTAAAAAATATGTTTAAAGCTTTATTTATTTATCCATCTAGTCAAGCAGTGTAGTCCACACAATAACATTTATTACTGCGACAGTTCACAGAAAGGAAGCTCAAGACAGAAAGCAATATGAACATTAAGATGCAGCATAAAAACTGACCCCACTTCATTGCAGCAGCAACAAAACATGAGTGTACCCTCACTGTGGTCTTAACATGAGAAGACAGAAGAAACATAGCTCTGTCCTGAATAATAGGCTATGGAGTATTGATAAAGTTCTGGACCTATTTCTGCATATAAAAGTCCTATACTGTATATTACATTTCTTCACTTCTATGTAGTCCATTACACGTGTATGCCAGTTTCACACATATTTTGTGAGACCTCCTCCACTCCTCCATGATGACATCACAGAGCTGGTGGATGTTAGAGACCTTGTGCACCTCCACTTTCCAAGATGACCCACAGATGCCCAATAGGTTTGGGTCTGGAGACATGCTTGCTAAAGAAACCTTTATCCTCAGTTTCTTTTGCAAAGCAGTGGTCGTTTCGGAGGTGTGTTTGGGGTCATTATCGTGTTGGACTACTGCCCTGCAGCCCAGTCTCCAAAGGAAGGGGATCATGCTGTGCTTCAGTATGTGTTGGCATTCATGGTTCCATCAATGAACTGTAGCTCCCCAGTGCTGGCAGCACTCAGGCAGCCCCAGACCATGACACTCCCACCACCATGCTTGACTGTAGGCATGACACACTTGTCTTTGTATTCCTCACCTGGTTGCCGCCACACACGCTTGACACCATCTGAACCAAATAAGTTTATCTTGG
Organism: Pogona vitticeps; assembly: GCF_051106095.1. NCBI lineage: Eukaryota > Metazoa > Chordata > Lepidosauria > Squamata > Agamidae > Pogona > Pogona vitticeps. The sequence goes on from NC_135787.1 coordinate 126,097,320, forward strand.
TCTCATCAGACCACAGGACATGGTTCCAGAAATCCAAGTCTTCTTATCTGCAGCATATCGTATTGTTGTGTACCATCTTTAAAAGAGGCTTCCTTCTGGGACGACAGCCCTGGAAACTAATTTGATGAAGCGTGCAGCGTATGGTCTGAGCACTGACAGGCTGACCCCCCCCCACTCCTTTAACCTCTGCAGCAGTACTGTCAGCACTCATACGTCTACTTCCCAAAGCCAACCTCTGGATATGATGCTGAGCACAGGCACTCAACTTCTTTGATCAACCATGGTGAGGCCTGTTCTGAGTGGAACCTGTCTTGTTGAACTGCTGCATGGTCTTGCACATCCCCAGCTCCTCTGTTTGTTTTCCCTAACACCCCGGTTCACCTTTGGGCACAACTTTTTCTTTTCTTCCTTTTTATGCTGCCACCAGAGGATATTCTCCTCCCTGTATCAAATAGGAATAATGGATCAATGCTGTCAAATATAACGATGTTTATTTATAGGTTAATAGGTAAATCACATAAGGAAAATCATGGATGGTCCTGCATTATTCATTCATTAAACGTGCTTTGGATTTTAGATATGTTTACTTATATAGATTCATTTTAATCACGGTGTTACAATGTTCAAACAATTTTATTTCTTATTACTTTTAACTCCTTCAGTTCTCAAATACACCTGCTTTCCAAGTCCTTGTCGTAATCCTAACCTAACTGTCTATCTTAATGCTTTAAATCCCTCTCTATATCTCTGTCTCTTCTCTCTAACTCTGCCAGCAGTTTAGACATTAATGGCTGAGTGTTGCATTATTTTGAGGGGACAGCACATTTACACTGTTAAACAAACTGTCTACCCACTGCTTTACATTGTAGCCAAGTGTCATTTCTTCAGTGTTGTCGCATGAAAAGATATACTAAAATATTTATGAGATGTGATGGGGTGTACTCACTTCTGTGATGTACTGTACATAATGGATGTGTGTCCATTGGTCTTTGGTTCAGTCCAGGGATGACTTGTGGTCTGAACAGGATGACATTTTGTCCATGAAAAACCAGTTATTTTGTCTTATCTTATTTGTTTACCTGAGGTCTATCAAGCAAATCAATCTGTCTTAAGCCTGAAAGTAGATTTCGATGTTATGAACAAGAAGTGACAGAAGAAATGCAAGTTAAGGTTTATTTCCCCTTTGGATTATTATGGTGTCACAGGCAATGTGAGAGTATATGGTAGGATCCCTATCCATGGGATCAGTATCCACTGATTCATTTATCTGCTGCCTGAAAACGCTAAATAAAACATCTCAGAAATATGTATGTACACATATTCTCGGGGTATATTTACCAGAATTGGACATTAGAGGAAGCTAGAGACCATGCAACATATATCATTAGATACTTCTGAGGTTTTTCATCATCCATGAGAGGGGACTTGGAATTGATCCTATGTGGATAATGCATTCCTACTGTATCTCTCTCTCTCTATCTCTCTCTTGCGGGACTTCTGTGTGTATGCGATTGTGTGAGAGAGGTGTACACTTTTCCATTTGGCTTGGTACTTACAAACAATGTGGTATAAGAATGGGTGTGTGAACTATGGTTTGGAGCTAGGCCTAGAATTAGAGTTTGAGAAAATGCCAGAATGCAACATTTAATAAACTTTGGCTGTGTTGACCAAGCAATTCTGGGAAATGAAATCCAAATAAGTAACATTTCCAAGTTCAGGCTAGAATGCTGGATAATTGCAGGCTGTGAACTACAATTTAGGGTCAAACTAGATGCTACAGGTAATTTGTCATTTGAAGCTGTTATTGTATTCGCGAAGGCTTTCATGGCTGGGATCTAATGGTTGTTGCGGGTTTGTCGGGCTCTTTGGCCGTGTTCTGTCCTCTGAAGATGCCGGCCACAGAGACTGGCGAAATGTCAGGAAGAACAACCTTCAGAACATGGCCAAAGAGCCCGAAAAACCATGAAGCTGTTATTATTTAGTCGTTAAGTCATGTCTGACTCTTCATGACCCCATGGACCAGAGCACGCCAGGCCCTCCTGTCTTCCATTGCCTCCCGGAGTTTGGTCAAATTCATATTGATAGCTTCAATGACACTGTCCAACCATCTCGTCCTCTGTTGTCCCCTTCTCTTGCCTCCATATTTTCCCAATATCAGGGTCTTTTCCAGGGAGTCTTCTCTTCTCATGAGATGGCCAAAATATTGGAGCCTCAGCTTCAGGATCTGTCCTTCCAGTGAGGACTCAGGATTGATTTCCTTCAGAACGGATAGGTTTATTTTATTTATTTATTTGATTTATACCCCGCCTATCTGGACTACCAGACCACTCTAGGCGGCTATTGTTTAGTCATTGTTGCAGTCTTGTTCTCCTTGCAGTCCAGGGGACTCTCAAGAGTCTTCTCCAGCACCACAATTCAAAAGCATCAATTCTTCAGCGGTCAGCCTTCTTTATGGTCCAGCTCTCACTTCCATACATTGCTACTGGAAAAACCATAGCTTTGACTATGCGGACCTTTGTCGACAAGGTGATGTCTCTGCTTTTCAAGATGCTGTCTAGGTTTGTCATTGCTTTCCTCCCAAGAAGCAGGTGTCTTTTAATTTTGTGGCTGCTGTCACCATCTGTAGTTATCATGGAGCCCAAGAAAGTAAAATCTGTCACTACTTCCATTTCTACCATGTACTGAATGCACATTATTCTTCCAGAGATACAGTTTCAGCCGAGCTTCATACCTCAGAAATCAGAATTGCAAATAAAGCCTGTCTTGATGACCTATCTCAAAACAAATGAAGTTATTTTGCAAGCTATAGGGGATATGAAAAAGTCATGCTGTGACAATCAGCTACCTTTGAACATATAAGGAAGTCCTACTTCTAATGAAATGCTCTTTCTTAACCACAACTTAGTCTGGACCCTGGCTTTCCTCCTAGCAGCTTTACACCTCAATCCTTCTGCATAATCAATAGCCGATTGTTTTTTTGTTTTTGTTTTGTTTTTTGCAGTGGACATTATATGTTTTCCTCTAGAGTGGGTTAAAACAGCTTCCAATACAAATTAATAAAGTACCCAGAGCACCTTTCTAAATTAATTTTGCTAGAATTTTCCTTTGTCTTATTTTATGGTACAGACATCTTGCTATCAATAGAATTTTCATTAGCCTTTCAAAATAAAACTGCATTTCACCTAACATAGTCTTATTAAAACTTAAACATATTGTGAATTTGTGTGGCCCATTTTCAATAAGTTTGAGAGTATGAAAACAAATGAGCCTCTAGAGTCACAGATTATAGGTAAAAACAAAATAACAAATAAATAAAAATAAAAGAACAAATGGAAAAGACAAAAATGTGGTGGCACTTTACAGATTAATTGTTATATTTTAATGTGAGCTTTCATGGACGAGCCCACTTCCTCAGATGTAGTAAGAGAGAAATATAACATGGCAAATATTTATACAGTACATGGCATCAAAATACAGAGGTTGGTTGGTTGGTAAGAAAGTCATTCGGTAGTTAACAGTGGAGGGATAGCCTATTTATACAGGTATATTCCATTGACGTTTGCGTTGTAAAGGGTGTTAGAACATATGTCATAATAATGGTAGAGTAACATGGATGTTAATTATACTGAGGAGACTGGCCATTTACAGTTGCTAATGAACTTTTGTTTATAGGAGGTTGTCTGAGGTAATTCACACATCACAGTGATGTGCGAATTACCCCATAAAATGGATGACCACAAGAGCAACATGGCAATGAGTTAAGACTCTCTGGTGTACCTTAGAAGTTTTCAAGTGGATTTGTCGAGGAAGAAAATATATCTGGGTGGTACAGTACAGTACAATTATTGTAGTGTTATAGAAAACACTGTCAGTACTCTCTGCTTGGCAGTAATTAGATGGAGACCATATGTTTTTCCCAAATATAGTTTTCTTCCAGAGCTTGGAAAAGTTACTATCTGGGCTACTCCTCGTTGAATCATCTAGTGAGTCTGAGAGTTATAGTCTAAATGTAAATTTTCTGAGTTCTGATTTGCCCTTTTTTGAGTTCTGAGTTCTGATTTGCCCTCAGTGTTATGGAGTATTTGACCCTGTTGGTTGCTTTTCATCCAGTTATAATATGCATCAAATCACAATCAAACAAACAAATACATTTGCTTTTGATCATGTCTGTGTGAACAAAGCAGATTGGGTAGTAGTTTTCAGATTGTCAGAATCTATTCCTGCTGGTGGATCTTTTATGAAACTATCCATTACATAGCATTAAAAAGCTCCCCTGAAATGTGTGCGACACTATCAGTCTTCCCATCTAACATGGGACGGTATGTGATGTGTTCTTCTAGGCCATACCCTTAATTCAAGCAGCACAACAATGAACCCAATAAGCCTAGCTAGTTTTCCATTATATAAGGCTATGCCTTATATAAGTCTAAGGAACTGCCCTATTTCCAGCTGAGGCTATCCAAAAGCAGCTAAGCCCTATCTGCCCTATTCAAAAGGTCACAAGGCCTCTGTTTATGCATATGTGATATAAGGCTATGCCTTATATAATGCATTCCAGAATCTTGTGGAATACATTGGGTTTGTGAAGCAGGTACATGAATATAGAAGTAAATTGCTGGAAGTAGATAACTTGCATATTATTATGGTAAGTGATATCTACACATGGCAAGATACATATTTATTCTGATCTCTTTCCTGAGAGACTGATATTTATTTTATAAGCCGCCATGGCAAAAATATGTATAGTGATTGTACTCCAACTAAGAATGATAATTTAAGACAAAAGCTATGACTCAGATTCTTAACTTAATTAACCTGAAGTTAATGAAAGCAAGAATCTCCACCACCATGACAGGTCACTACAGAAATTCCTGCAGCTCTTTTGAATAAAGCAGGTTGAGATATTAGAGGACAGAAGAATGATCTAATATCTGGATGCTCTCCTTGCCTTATCCCATATTGTTCAGACATTGGTGACTAGTATCTATTGTGAGTGGTGTGACAGAAAGCAGAACAAGCAAGAGTGAGCAAAAGTAGGGATAAAAGTGGGTCTGCAAACACAGGTGTTTTATCTCACCCACATACACAAGGATACATAAGCAGTCAGTCAGGCAAACAATCACATATGCATAAACAGAGGCCTTGTGACCCCGAGGATAGGGCAGATAGGGCTTGGTTGCCTTTGGATAGCCTAAGCTGGAAGTAGGGCAGTGCCTTAGTCTAGTGGTTCCCAACCTTGGGTAACCCAGGTATTCTTGGACTGCAGGTCCCAGAAGCCTTCACCACTAGCTGTGCAGGTTGGGATTTCTGGGAGCTGCAGAACAAGAACACCTGGGTTACCCAAGGTTGGGAAACAACCCCCAAGGCCACATTTGGGAAAGCTCTGAGTAAATAACCAACTTATGTAAACTCTAGAGTGCAACTCTGGAACACAACTGAGGCCATTAAATCTTTTGGTCACAATCACTTCTCCAAATCTTCACCTTTCCCCACAAACTGGGGAGCTATAAAGGGATAGCTCTTCAGGGCTTCTTCAGCCTCTTATGTCCTGCTGGGACATAACAGTGGAAGAGTTACTTTACCATCTCTTCGCCTTTTGTTTTAGCAGAAGATACAAGGTAAAGCTTGGTATAACCAATTCAGCTCCTACAGCATACTTCTATTGCAGAAGGTATTTTGTGAAGTAACGAAAGGACAGAAGAGTGTAAGAGAAATGAGATGAGCTAAACGTGTGACGTCTGAGTGAGTGAATAAAGGGCCAGAAATGCCTGGATGGAAAAGTCAAGAAGTAGAGGTAGAAATGACAAGATAAACAGGCTCACAGTAGTGGAAAGTAGGTAAAAGAAAGATTCAACTTCATTCTGAGAAACCAATGAATGGGAAGAACAAGAGCCGGAGATTTGAAACTTAAATTTTTAAAAAAATAATTGCCTGCTATTATAATTCTAAGCCCCATAATTAATTATTGTAGTTAAAAATTCTAAATGTAATTCTTTGCTTTTCTATTTCTTGAGAATCACTAGGATCATGAATTTTAGTGGCTCTAACACACATCCACACACTATAAACCATACAAAACAAATTCTCCTTCCGTCTGTTGTGTGAGGATCAACAGCATGGTAGGGAGTCATCATTTGACATTCCCCCTACCCTGCTGATTCCCCTCATAACTAAAAAGATAATTAAATGGTTACAAGTATGCCACAAAAGGAGTGAAGACATCCCTCATTAAGCTACATTTGTAAATCTAATAAATTTATTGTTGCAGGAAAAAGGTCTCAATTACAAATAATATGCTATTTTCAACCTCTGGAAAAGATGGGTTGCCAGGCACACATTTTTATTTTTTTCTATTTATTTAAAATATGTTTACTGCACCTTTCTCCTTAAAAAGGACCCAAGGTAGTTTACATCATTAAAAGACAATACTGTACAGTATTTAAAAGCTAAAAACAGTAAGTATGCAAATATTTTTAAAAGAATTAAACAAATATATTAAAAACAGTCAACATCAATATGAAAAACACATTTAAAAGCAACGAGGAACAACAATCCATTTAAAAACCTCTCTCACTCAGTCACTAAAGGAAAACCTGCCTGAAGAGAAAGGTCTTTGCCTGCTTGCAGGACAAAAAAGGTGGGACCAGCCTGGCCTCTCATGGGAGGGAGTTCCAAAGTCTGGGAGCGGCTACAGAGAAGACCCTCTAGTGTGCCCCCATCAAATGCACCTGTGAAGATAGCGAGACGAAGAGAAACACTTCTGATGATTGTTAAACCAACATGCTCTGCAAAGTCTTCTGAATTTTATGTGCACCAGGGTGGTGATAAAATGTATGTCTTAATCTTCCCTGTGACTCCTTCCCTTAAGGCCTCATCTCATATGAGCTGGTCTTCAGTGTACAGCCAGTGTGGAAACTCTACATTTATAATCAAAAGCACTGAAGACTATTAACAATTAGGAGATAACTGATGCATAGGCTGAAAACAACGGCAAGGGGAATGTGCTCATGGTTCATGCTTCACTCTTGTTGAACAGTCAAAGGTTAGTTGCTTCTAATTTGTAGCTTACATAGGGGGATGCATATAAATAGGATGAATAAATACTTTCTCTACCGATCCTTTTTAGTAGCAATTTTCAGTGTCACGGTGCCAGAAGGAGTCAAATGTTTTTGGAAGTAAATGAAGCAGGGAGATATTACTTAAATTCCTTGGTGGTTTCTCTGGTGCATGTTTTTAAGAAACACACAAAACCCATATTTGTTTACAAGCATGTGTGCTGCAGGGAAGCAGCTGTTGGTGTTCTCTGGAAGGAGGCAACCCATTTTACTTTCATGAAGAAAGCTGTAGATCGTTATACGTGACATCACTCTTTTGCTGGAAAACATCTTAGCAATACTGTGGCTCTTACATTTATTGTATCAGCATATTGCATCCTTTCCAACTTCAGAATTTTCCAGCTTTGCTTCTGTACAAGAAGACTTACTCAGGTGTCAAACCTGCTGACACAGTGTGCTATGAGATCTGTGAACATGAGACCTTTACTTAACCTTGTCTAGATCATGTCCTAAAAAGAACAGTTGGCTACCTTAAAACCTTAAGTTTAATGTTGTTTACGTGCTGGGAAATGCACACATTCTTTGATTACCCATTCATCTTAAGATTGTTTGATGTGTTAAGTCATTATGGTTGCTATTTGATATATGCTAATTTTTATCATTAGTGGTAGTCTTTTGATTATGTCAGCTTTATCTTTTCTTTTTAAGTCAAAGTTGTGGAAGGGTTGAACAAATGCCTAGTGTTTATGGGAATAGGCTGGATGAGGACTAATTGACTTACTGTTGTTAAGTGATGGTGGTAGGAGATCTGTTCAGAATCAAGCTGCATCACTGCTTTGTAGGATGAGAATGCTGTTAGATATTGCTCTTACTCTGGAAATCCAAATACTCTCTGTGGTATCAAGGGACTTCACCAACTTAGCTTGATGTACTAGGTGCAATTTTTTCTTGGGAAATACAGTTTTGCATAGTTGCATAGTCGGATCTGATTACAACAATTCATTGTAGATGGGGCTGCACTTGAAAATTGTTTAAAAGCTAGAGTTGGTTCAGAATGTAGTGTCAAGATGAATAACTTATCTCTAAAGGGACTATCTCACAATTTGTTTAAAAAACAAAACAAAACAAAAACACAAAACTACAACCCTCCACTATCTTCCAGCTTGTTTCTGGCTTCGAATCAAAATGGTAGGTTTGACCTGTAAGGCCCAGTTTTGGTCAGAGGCTCTCCTCTATGTGGCCCTGTTTGTCTGAAGTGAGATGAGTGAGAAACACAGAAGGGATGGATAGGTAATAGTAGGCTAGTCATGAGACATTTGCCAGAAACATGCTCTTGCTGTTTCTCCTAACTTCTTAATACGGAATTTTAAATTTAATTTTATTATTCCCTCATTCTTTTGATTGGATGACTTTGTTGCTATTGTATTCAAGATCTGCTTACCTTTTAACTGCAGAGCTGGAAGGGACCCTATGAATCACTGAGTCGAACCCCTGTGAAAGAGGCTCAGTGGGGAACTGAACTCCCAACCGCTGGTTCTGCAGCCAGGGGCCGAAACCACAAAGCTATCCAGCACATTTAATTCTGCTTTTATTAATCTGCTGCATGTCTCTTTGGGTTTTTATTTTAAAATGTTTTTACATAATCAATATGCCACTGGTGACTTTAGCATACTGGTTGTATAGATTAGTGTAAGCTGTTATTCTTCATTGCTTTCATAAATGCACACTTAGACCAAATAACGGCAACAGTGGTGTCATGGTTAAAGTGCTGAAGAGAAATTTGGGTGATCCAGGTATTCGTCCTCATCCAGCTATGAAACTTGTTAGGTAACTTGGGCCAGTTACTCGCTGACTGTCGGAGTTCATTGGATGACGGGGGGGGGAGTAGCAGAAAGACAAAGGAGCCTATGCAGGGTGGAATAAGTAAAAGTCAGTGAACCTCACTGAACATCCTTCTGAGTAAACATACTTAGAGTTACACTATAAGGTTTGTCGTTAACAGCACTTCCATCAAGGGGTGCAGGGGAATAGCTGTTCCCTGATAACAACCAAAAAGTTTGAGGCCCTGCTGAAGGAACCAACGGTACAAGTTTGTGGTTGGCAGCCACTTCCTCCTTGTTTGTTATCTGAAAAAGAAAGAAGATCAACTTTCTTAGCTATCGCCTACTAGTTTGTGTGCTTGAAGGGCAGAAGCAGTACAATTCTTACTCAGTCCTGGATGCAGGACACACACTTCCACATATGCCACAGCTATTTCCCCCATCGTACGAGTTCTCTTGATTAGGGCTGAGGAGGTCCTGGGGCACCTTGTGGTAGTTGTTGTCATGTGCCCTCATGTTGTTTTCTGACTTACTGTAGCCAATGAATTGATGACCTTTAAAAAAGGTCCAATCACTGACAGTCCTGCTTAGGTCTTGCAAACTATCTTAGTGTCTCACAGATCTATGATTAGCTTTACTTTGTCAGTGACCTATCAGAAGAACCATGAAGTGATCTGAAGTACCTAATGCAATGGTTTAAGAAAAATAAACCAGAAATCTGCATGGTTACCCTCATTACAGCTGTTGAATATTTATCTACTTTAGAATATACTGTGTTTCTTTCTTATTAAATCTCAAAGTACTTTCTGAGCTTAACCTGAAGATTTGTTTCAGTGACCAGATTTCAACAGCAACATGCTGACCTCCCCATGCTTGCCAACTGCCTCTTTGGCAACATTCTACAGAGCCCCAAGGCCCACTTGTATTATTCCCATTAGCTCCGTAATTACAAGGTAGTCACTTCTTAGGAACACAAGAAATATTGCAGCATGATAAGGGTTCCAGAAATGCCATGGATATCTGGCTTGAACGTTTTATCAGACAAGTATTGTGTTCTTCCCGTCTCAGGCCTGACTGATAAATACAACAGTCTTAAGATGAAAAATTCACAGCACGTTCACTGTTCCTTACTAGCAGGGTGAAACCATGGTCTTCTGCTTTCTGATGAGGTCAAATCCCATGAGATGTTTATATCTACTGTTGCAGATTAGAGTGGTATCATTACGGAATACTTCAGGGCTGTCAGAAGATATCTACGTTCTCCAGTGCTCATTTAAGACCAGAAAATCCAATGAAGGACGGTGTCTGAAAGTTGTCCACAATGATACCTGGATATCACATTAAGTGAGGACACAAGGTCATCTAACTATAATCTGATTCATTATGCAGATACATTGTGATTTTTATGTAAATGGTGATACTTCTAACTATACATTTATAAATTAGCATATGCAAAAGTTATGCAGGTCAGTACCTTATTTTTTGGTGATGCATTTCCTTTATTATTATTATTATCAGCTACTGGTGATACCCATGAGCTGTCTTATTGTAGCTGCAAGTAGAACTGCTTGCCTGGGTCAGGTGGGAACAGGGAGAACAGGAGATAGCCAGTTGCTTGTCCCCGGGGTAAGTCATAGGTCATGCTATGAATTTTTTGTTCAGAGCAAAGGTCATGCAAGCTCAGTCCAGCACTTGACTGTTTATAATATGTTCATACATTTGGATACAGTGTGAATCAGTCTTTAGCAACTGTAATTTCATCACTGCCAAGGCTCAGCACTAAAATGAATATATGTAAATAGCATCAGGGTAACCATCTTCCAGTTACCTACATAAATCACACATGATGGGTGTCTTGTGGACTGGACTGGAAGATACCAAACCTCAAAATATTTTAGGGTGACTTCTCACCCTGGTCCTGAGCTGTCACTAGACACTCCTGATGAATACATTCTTTGCACAACCCACTTTTTCTGCTAGTTAGAGGGAAGTTTGATAGTATCTGAAGTACTAGAACTTTGTCACTCTGTCCAGTATACCACACTGAGGTCAGAAACAACTAATCCTCAGATACTCAGCGTGGTATAGTGGGCAGAGTGACAGGCTAGAAGGCCTGGGTTTGAATCCGCAATCAGCTACGGAAGCTCACTGGGGGTGTGGAACTGGTAAAACCACTTGTTAAATATCTCACTTGAAAGCCCTATTAGGGTCACTATAAGCTGGTTCCAACCTAATTGCACATAGCATCCAAAATATTAACACTGCAAGGGGAAAAACTGGTTATGACTGTAATTAAGAAATAATAAGGAGCTGTTATGATGATTCTGATGTAATGCAACCCTTCCCAGAGTTTCTCAGCATACTAGCCCCTTTTTTCTGGTGGGCCCTCTAGGACTGCGGAGCATGTTCACAGTCCCACAGGTGCAGGATGCCTTGTCACAAAAGAGAGACTGCCACATCCTTAGTTCATCAAGTATATTTTTCAGGCATCACTCTAACTACTTGTTAGCACTCTTTAGCCTTATATGTCTGAAAATGCACCCAGTTAAAAATATCAGCGGCAGATTTTGTAAACAAATTGATCTGACATGCTTTTCTATGTTTTGGAATAAATGGGGATGTGTCTCAGTCATTCTAGCAAATGGCGTTTGGGGAGTTTTGTATGAAAGCCTGGACAGTAGTACAGTTTGTCCAATATAATGACGTGCTTGACGAAATCACGACAATAACTAACTGATAACCTTTCTGTTTAATTTCCCTGCTTGTACAGAATTTGCAGTACAGAGAAACCATAAAGCAAATAATGAACAATAATATTTTCTTACAGTGTGTCCTGATGTTTCTCATTTATTTGCTAATCAGCAGAAAAAGTAACATTTTCACTGTAAACGCTGCCTTAAGCAGATTTGTTCTAGGAAGAACTGATATATATGTATTTGGCTTGCCTAAGTATCTATTTGCAATTTATGCCCAACCTCATCAATCCTCAGTTCCAAAATAAGTTTTCAAGGCTATGCCTTGAGTAACAATTGAACATATCAGCAATTACATTTCCAGGTGAAAAAAGGTTATTTTCAAGAAACGGCTACCCTGATTTTACAGCTTCATTCTAACATACAGAATAGACAATTCACACAGCTTGCAGTGGTTCATAATCAGCATTTTGAGTAGATTCATTTCTGATTCTGGTACTCCCCAGGATGATTCTCAGTTCTACCATGAGTTCAGGTGGCCCTAGATAAGCAAAACAAAACAAAGCAAAAGCAAAGCGTGCTGCTTATATACCGCCCCATAGTGCTTCAAGCACTCTCTGGGTGATTTACAAGTGAATTATGTAGGCTACACATTGCCCCCTCCCAGTGAGCTGGGTACTCATTTTACTGACCTCGGAAGGATAGAAGGCTGAGTCAACCTTGAGCCAGCTACCTGGGATTGAACCTCAGGTCGTGAACACAGTTTTGGCTGCAGTACAGTGGTTTAACCACTGCGCCACGAGGCTCAAAACAACTAATTGTCTCGGGCCACCATTAAATGTGTCTCTTGTGGACCTGTGGGAGAGGATTAAAAATGGAATTGTAGCATGGTAAGGTTCATTTAAAATTGAGATTATAGTGTGTGAAGTGGAGAGAGGAAGTTTAACTGTCTTCCTTTCCCTCTGCCCCCACCTTCTAGTCGTTGGCATAAACTGGCCACTGTGCTGCAGTGAGATAACGGGCCCTAACATTAAGAAGAGTGAGACAGTTTCCCCAGACAGCAGATGCTGCAAGATAGTAGCAAGATGCAGTCTGTTCTTTGTCATAACTCACCACTGCCTTCCAGGGAGGTGGAAGATGCTGACTCAGAGATGGGCATGAACTAAAAAATGAATCTGAATGTTTGTTAAAAATCCCTGGTTTGTCGGTTCAAGTTAGTCAAAACCGACAAACCTGAACTGGCCCAAGCCACCATTTTTTAAACAATTTAACAAACTTCCTGGTCCGTTCCCACCCCCACAGCCTGCCCCCCACACCCTTTTTTCACTGCTTTCTATCTGGTCCCGTTGTCTCTTCCTCTTCGTCCTCTGCCTCCACCACCATCTTAAGAGATGGCAGGCCTGGCTTCCCTTCCAGGAGTTGGGCTTGCTCTCTGTGTGCAGGCCCCTGCCTGTCAGCATCCAGCAAACCAGATTTGCAGTGATGGAGGAGGAGGCAGGACCAGATAGGGAGGTGACGAGAGCAGTGGGAAGGGGTGGGGGTAGGCTGTGGTTGTTGGGTTTTTGTTTTCCCCTCCCCCCAGAGACAAACTTATTAAAAAAACAAACCAGTTTGTGGTTTGTTTTTTTAAAAGTTTGGATGGTTTGTTGTTTACAGGTAACCACGAACCACCATGACTCACCATTTGTGTGATTCATGGTGGTTCCCATCTCTGGTGGTGCCCATCTCTAATGCTGACCTATTATAGTGAAAAATTCAAAGACCAGTCCAGTCAGATTTTGCTCAAGAAATTGAAGTTGGGAGATCATCTTCTTCTTTCTGTCAAGCAGAAATATTTATCTTGGGACACCTCTGATTAATAAGTGAAAAAATAGACACCAAAGGCTATGTTGCAGCATCAGGATTTTGGTCGGAGTTACAGTAGGTCCCAGTCAGAGTTCTAAAGGAACTCTACAACACCTACAATTGAACTGAACTGAAGAAAATTAAAGAAAAGAAAAACCTCTCATAGCACTGCAGTCCTAAAATCCACTTCACCAAATGTGTGAAGAGTTGGTAGGTTTGCACAGAATCATAGAATAGTGAAGTTGGAAGGGGCCTATAAGGCCATTGAGTCCAACCCCCTGGTCAGTGCAGGAATACAAATCAAAGGATATCAGCCAGGTGGTTGTCTAAAATTTCTCTTGAATATCTCCAGTGTTGAAGAACTCACCACCTCTGGAGGTAGAGGCACATATAATTGTGGGGGATTGAAAGCTAAAGAGATCAGAGGCAAATCATGACAATTACTTTAAAGCATTCTTCCTGAATTTGATGCTCACCAGATGTTTTGGATTCCAGTTCTCATTCGGTCGAGCCAGCATGAGCCACAGTAGGGGAAGATATAAATCATAACCCAAAACAACTGGAAGGACAATATGAGAGAAGGCTTTGATAAAGATTAAATGTAACACAGTGGAAGTACATGTCATGTCACTTAAAGCAATGCAATGTGCAAACTCAGCACTATAACTGGTCAGAAAGCATTGCTATTGATAAACTAGACATCCTGGCATTGGTAGGCTAATTAAACTTCTCCATAAGCTGTTTTTCTTTGTTCTGTGCTCTTGTTCTTGCCAATGCATCTCTCAAAATATCTAAGAAGACCTATGATATTATAGTTCCCTATCAGAACTGGGAGCTAAATACATAAATAAATAAAGAAATAAACAAACAAACAAATAAATAATAAAAAATAAAAAAGTCAAAAAGTATATACACATATGCCAAACCTGCATAAAATTTGAATATATGATTCTAATTTGTATGTGCAGATGCAATATTTGAAATAATGATTAAAACTATAGTTAAAATATTAAATACATTTCATCATTGCAGGTGGTCTGTATGTTTGCTTTGTCTTGCCAACCTGAACCTGTTGCTAACTGTTTATATGCATCATCAAGGCCCCCAACTCTCCTTCCCAATGGGTGTCCAGCTTGCTGGCTGGCTTTATTTCCCTGCTTTTTCGCAAATGGTAGATATAATAGAATGATACATTTTCTAAGAGTGGGCAGTGGGTGGAATATGTGCCCCCCAAGAGGTTGTTGAATTGCATCTCCCATTAACTCTAGCCAGTAGAGATTACAGTAAATGATGATAGGAGGCATAGTCCCCCAGTATGTGGAGGGCCACATGTTCCTTACTGTCCAGTGGAGGTTCCCTGAAAATAGAGGATTACCCTACACAGTTGTTCAGCAGCAGCTGTAAACCAGAGAATGGCCAGAGCAAGGGGGTGAGATCAAATTCTCATCTCTGGTATTCTCAGATGTTGTACATTTGCTGACAGTGAGTCCTGAGTTTGTTTTTGAAAAATCTATTCAGCTTATTTCAGTGGTTTTTCATAGACCTGTTTTGCTAACTGGTGTTCTGTATATATCGGGGGGGGGGGAACGGAAGGAATGTGTGTCTGCTCTTTTTTGCTGCACAAAGATCTCACCTAGGATCCAAAGTGAAAACAAAAAATAATATATTTCTTGTGCATTCTAAGGCTAGCTTCAGCTTGTTTCCAAAGCAGCAGCAACACCCCCCCTCCGCCTGCTTTTCTGGGAACCAGCAGCAGTGAGAGGACTCTGTGGAGGAAGGCCAGATCATCTGACTTCCTGGCTTCCTTTCTGCAGAAGTAAACAGAGCCCCCCCTCCCTCTTCCGTTGACTTGCCCTCCTTCGTTTTTGAAGGGGCAGCCCACATGGGGAAAGCGCATTGCCAGATCTTAGATGAGAAGGGAAATATTTCCTGCAGTCCCTTCTCCTACACTCCCAAGCCCCATGGCCATTTCCGACTTACAATCTAATCACAAAGGAAAACCTTCCCCAACACAGACGTCAGTAGAGGAAAATACAGAGGAAGCACTTTTGGAGCAGGGAGGAGAAGGAATGCCTGCAAAATAGAAAACTCCTTTGCTATCACCCTGCTTTGATGGCCTTGCTGGGCTGAGATCCCATTATGCATGGTTTATTTTAAAAATGTATTAGCTGCCTGCCGTACAGCAAACTGCTCTTTTAAAAAGTGGAAAAAAAAACCCTAAAAGCTAGACAAAATGCACAAAAATCTGGACAATAAAAGAGTCATGGAAGAGAAAGACTAAACTGAAACAGCTACAAACCCCAGGCAGTGTATCTGCACTACACAGTTGCATCAGTTCTCACAGTTCTTTTAACATGTCTTGTTACAGAATCCTGGGACGTATAATTTGGTGAGATACCTGAAACTCTCTGCTATGATTCATGGGAGTCCACTAGAGCTTTCTGACTGAGTGCATGATCTCTTCCTCTCCAGACACTGATGAAAGCAGTAACTGAAGTGTATGTGTGTGTGTGGGGGGGGGAAGGTGCTGTGGCGCTCCCCCTTACCAAGCGTGCTCTCCACAGGCATTTTCATAATGACCAGCCGGTCATTATGAGTTCTCTGCCAGAGAGGTCAGGTGTACTCCCTCTGGATTATGGCACAGAACTCTAAATACCTAATCATACAATAAACCACAGGATTTCATAGGATGGGGCTGTGACAGGTAAAGTGGTGTAAAATTGCTGAAACTGTGTCATGCAGAAGGGCACTTATAAATAGAATATATCACAGGGTTTACACACTTAGCAATGTGGCAAAAACATACAAAGGAATAAAAAAGGATATGAGAAAGGGAGAGGACTTTCCTGGCCTTGAGAAGATAGTAAAGTAGGTGCCAGGTGGACCTCTCTGGAGAGGGCATTCCATAACTAAGGACATGATCAGATGGTTAGAAAGAGGCACATCCAGTTGCACTGGAAGAAATAGCTTTTTAGGCTATTTCTACCATCCCATTTGCAACAGGATATGGAGCCTCAGGAGGGTATTGAAACAGGCTTGGAGGGTGGTCTCTTAAGGCATTTGAGATGAACTGACCCTTGATTGTGCCTCTTTGCTTCCTCTGTCCCCACCTGCCAACCACCTGGATCCCTGCACATGCTTTTCTGCATTGGATCAAGCACTGCTTGAACCAATGAGAATGCATTCATTTAAAAAATGTGACCATCAGAGGGATAGGAAAACACTGGGGATTGGGGAAAAAATTAATTTGTGTTGACTCATACATTGTGCAGTCAACAGATTACAGTACAGCACCCTTATCCACAGGATCAGTATCCACTGATTCACTTATGCATGGCCTGAAAATATTAAAAACCTTAACAGGAAAAAATCCAGAAAAATCTATTTTCACATGTATTCTCAGAACTGGCCACCAGAGGGATCCATGCTATGAATTCTTGTTAGTGGTCTCTGGCACCTTCTAGTGGCCAGTTCTGGCAATGCACGTGAAAATACTTTTTTTCCTATTTTTCCTTTTTCTTTTACCATGCTGTTACTAAAAAGGTTGTCTCCTGTATTCACAAACCTAACCTCTTCAGGGGTGAGATGCAGTGGTATCTGGTAACTCACCATCCATAACTGATGAAACATGTATCTGGGCTTTTGCTCAGGAACTCCAACTCCAGGGCAGGTACATATGAAGTCTCAGATACCTTGGCCCCAAATTATTTAAGATTTGAATTGAGCACAGTTCCTTGAGCTGCCTTGAATTGGAAGCTGGTGCAGTTGTATGCAGTGTTATATGCAGTCTGAAGCACATGTCAGGTAACAGTCTGACAACTGCATTTTGTACTAGCTTCAGCCTCTGAACACATTTAAAAGGCAGCTCTACACAGACACTCTTACAGTACTCTAATTAGGAGTTAGCTAAGGGATGGAGCACTATGGTCAAATCTACCTTTCCTAGGAAGAAACCACACCAGTCAAACACTGGCAAAAGGCATTCATGGCCACAGTCACCTGGCTTTCCAGGAATAAAGGTGGATCCAAAAGAACTGCTAAGCTGTGAACCAGATCTTTTGGGACAAAACATTTCTATTGTCATTCAAATATGTTTTAAACTCTTTCACCAAGGAGCTTGATTTCGAAGTGAGGTGGATTAGGCTGAGAGAGAAAAGGTTGTCCAGCAGGTTTCATGAGAGTCAAATTACTTGTTTTGTTAAGCACTTGTTTCGAAGGACATGCTCACAGCTATGCATTTCATTGCTTCCACGAAAAAGTAATTTTTCCATGAAAAAGTAATTGTGGGTTAAAGGGGTGGTGCAAGCTATCTTGCCCCCGTTGTGTAGGTATCACCCCGCCTAGTGCAACAATATCTGGTGGCAGCAACAAACAAGAGTAGTGGCAAGAGGATGGCATTCCCAGATGCCACCAGAAGAAGAAATAAATAGCAATGGTGAAGAGGAAGTGAGTCATTCATGCAGGAGGGCCCTTCCTGCATTATTCTACTTTACACTACCTGACTGCTTGTACAAGTTATTTGAGTAATGCTTACGTACTTCCAAAAACTGAACATTTGTTTGTAGCCAAAGCACTATGGAAGAAGTGGGTGCTCAAAATGGACGCACGGGCAGTTTTCCTGACCACTTCTCCAGCAGTGTCTTGGGTCTGAGAGTTTAGTGGTGATGTTCACCTTCCTCTTTGTTGTCACCTCCGCCTATTGTTTCTCCTGGCAATATTGGGAGATAGGCTGTCACCTCTCTTTTGTCATACTGTAATTGTTGCTGCTTTTTCTTGGGGAGGACAGAGTAGTGTGGGCCCTTTTGGGCCGGCCCTCTGGGGAATTCCAAGTCAGGAAGTGACAAAAGCAAGGAAAATGAGACCATTGTGTGCTGTGTTTCATAGGGATAAGTCCACAAGGCCTCAATCCTTCAATGCCATGTGGGAGGAATGGAGTGGAAAACGCTTTCCATTTGAATGCAGAAGCCTCCAAGGATAACTGTAGCCTGCATCCCCTGTATAGAGGCCAGGACTATCCTGGACTGAACCTGGCTATACCAGTAACCAAAGCACAACAGTTCATGGCTCAGGTATGTTTTCCCTCTCTCTTCTTTTAAAAGTTAAATATATTATTGTATATTTTGGAAGCCTATAATAAATAACGGTTGAATTTGGTGGCATCTGATGTGGAATTGCTTTTTTGTGTTTTTAAAAAAGACTTCTTTCCCAAGTCTTTTTGTTTGTTTGTTTTTTGGCCAATGTTTCGCACCAGCTCACCCTCTTCACATATAGCAAAAACAGAGCCACTGGAACTGCAATGCTCCCCCCCCCCCCCGCCGGCAAGAGCAACATTGCCAGCCAACCAGTGCAAAGGCCTAGTGCATTTTGAAAAAGGGTGGATTGGCACCATTTTAAAACCGCAGTAGGGCTTGCATTGTGTGGAGTGACAAATGTTGCTGTGAATTCAACTCGGGGTTTTCTCTGTGTGTAGTTACAGCTCAGTAGAATTTCAGCCCTTGAATCAATGGATTGTATGTAAGTGATGATTCACCAGCAATCAATTGGGTGCATCTACATTCCCCTGGACTGACAATTAAATTTAGATTCCCATCATAGATCATTCTATATTTTCTTCCTTTTCTCCAGCTCTTTGGAGCATCACTCCAGATTTCAGTAGGTTTGGATGAGTGGGAGAGAAGCATGCACTCCACATGACCAGACAACAACATGATAGTGTAACTAGTTTAATATAAGGACAATATACCTCTGGTCATGTGTAAACCCCTCTGCACTGTGTGTGTAGTCTTCTTTTTAGCTACACATAGAAAAAGAAGGAAAACAGAACACATAATGTTCCAGTCTGCTTCACTTTACAGTGACTTGTGCTGACAACTGGCTGGAAAGATGGAAAACACTTTTGAGTGAACGAGTGCCTGAGTTAAAACATTGTTGTTAGCAACTATCTTTTTCTTGGATATTTATTTCGTTTCTCCTCTGCATGGTTTAGAGTTTACATAAATTAAGATGCTGCCCATGCCTCCATTAACAGAAGCTAGGGCACTAAACATTAATTGGCTATTCTTAACTACTTTGCATTGCTTGTTCTACTGTAACCTTCAGAGTACACAAGTCATTGTCAGTGTGTAATAAATGCATAGCCAACACAGTAAGCTTGGCTACATGGTTTTGCCAATTCCTGAACTGGCTGGCAATCTCAGTGATTCATGGTCTGATTTCTGGATTTCTGAAATGTTTTTAGGCTATGCCAGTCAGTAAAATTCTGGACTGTGATCCTGACAATTAACAGAGGTTATTTCTGGAAAGTCACAATCTAGATGAGACAGTAAGGGGCAAAACAGACACAATGTTGGTTGCATAATAACATATGCTTAAAATTTAAAATTATACCAAAAATTTAAACCCTAAAGGGAGGGACGTGGTGGCGCTGCAGGCTAAACCGCAGAAGCCTGTGCCGTAGGGTCAGAAGACCAGTAGTTGTAAGATCGAATCCACGCGACGGAGTGAGCTCCCATCACTTTGCCCCAGCTCCCGCCAACCTAGCGGTTCGAAAGCATGCAAATGCAAGTAGATCAATAGGGACCATCTCGGCGGGAATGTAACAGCGTTCCGTGTCTAAGTCGCACTGGCCATGTGACCACGGAAGATTGTCTTCAGACAAAACGCTGGCTCTATGGCTTGGAAACGGGGATGAACACTGCCCCCTAGACTCGAACATGACTGGACAAAAATTGTCAAGGGGAACCTTTACCTTTACCTTTAAAGGTACTTTTTGACTGCAGGGGAAGCTTACATTAACACCCAAACTTTTACTGAATTGTGATCAGCTCTTTAAACTAAAAACCAAGTCTATTGATTGCATCAATACCTGGCCTGGCTCAATGGATAAAGAACTACGTGTAGCTCTTGATGCTTTGGAGGGCACATCCAGCAGATGATACAGTCAGAAGTAGTGAAACAAGGCAGCAGATTAGGTTTTGGAATCTGGGAGACAGCAGGCAGCAGGGTTTTGTATACCCAATTTGCTATTTCTTCATCTGCTTACTACCTCACTAAATTCATATTCTGTATTTCCACTCAAAATGCTGCTCAAGGCAGCTAAAGAAAAAAATGCAGGGGAAAAGAATGCCCTTATCAAATTAAAGCATTAAAGCACTAATTAAAAGACTAAAACAAATCAGTTAATAAACCTATCCAATAAAATGTACAAATGAAAGACAAATAATTGACTAGAAGGAGGAAAAAACATCACACACCAGATTAAAAACCTAATTAAAAGATTGATTGATTGATTATGTGCCATCATTGATAGAACTTATAACAACCACTGTCAGGGTTCCCTAGGTATAAATAAAGTCCTTTTTGCCAGTTCCCCCCTTCTCATGGCTTTCTAGGATTACATACATACTTTACTGTTACAACATCAAGCCATACATAAAACAAAACTGAATGCAGAGCTTCAAGTACTGACATATACTGCAAAAAGCCAAATCAAATAAACAAAAAAGCAATAAAGCTACAAATATAACAATATAAGACCAATGTCTGAGGGTTTGGCTATCTATTCTGGCTACTATGGCATGCCGCCCAAAATTTTGCTACCAGTTCTGTAGTAGTCCGATTTTGATCAATTAACAATTGGTTACAGTAGTCCGAGTCTGATTGGCTTGTCATGTCTTTTAAGAGAAGTGTAATATATTTTCCTCGAATCTTGTTATGCCTGTTACATCTGAGCATCATATGCTCAATAGATTCTACCTCACCAGATCCACAAGGGCAGAGTCTCTGTTCCCTCGGGATCTTCTTAAATCTGCCTTCCAACACCACTGAGGAAAAGGCCTCACATCTAGAGAGAGTAAAGGCTTTTCTAAACATATATGTCTCAAGCTGTGATAAATAGGCCATGGGGAGCAAGCGATATGTGTGCATGGGGAATATACTAAGATTTACTTGTCTTTTCATGTCCATTATTCTCTGTTTAAGGGCTGATTTCACTTCATCCCATTGCATTCTCAGTATTGCTTGTGGAGAGAAGCCTGTAACTTGCAATTTGTTTAGGACCGCTTTCAACCACTTTGATTGAAAATTGTCCTCTAGAAGTAGATGGGTTAATCCCTGTGATTGGAAATTTATTTTAAGCCAGTACTAAAGGGAGGCTACTGTAATTTTGGCTACCATTGTTAGTGAGCTTGTCTCTAAATGAATTTGTGCATTTGTTACGCATCTTGGAACTTCAAGAATTGCTCTAAGGAATTTAGTTTGAACCCGCTCTATCGGATCAAAGCAGCTAGATGAAGGCCCTATAAAGGTGCCGTAGAGAACCTGGCTGACCACCTTTGCTTGAAAGAGTTTTTGGGCTGCTGGAATATATCGACCCCCTTTGGAATGGTAGAACCTTAAGATGGCATTTGCTGTTTTTTCCCCTTGTATATGAGCCTTTCTGTCCCCAGTGGATTGAATGGCCATACCTAGATATTTTAAACAGGAAACCTGTTCAAGAGATTGCTCATTTATAGTCCAAGACCTTTTCTTTTGTCTTCTACCAAAGGCCATAATTGTTGTCTTCTGATAATTTATTTCTAATTCTTTTATTTTGCAGAAGTCTGCAAATTTCTTAAGGCCTCTCTTCAGGCTGATTGGAGTTCTCGCTAAAAGCACGGCATTGTCTGCATAAAGAAGGATAGAAATATGTCTTTGATGTAATTTTGGAGGGTGGACACTAGGAGAGTTCAGGTATTCTACTATGGCATTTATGTATAAATTAAACAGAGAGGGGACCAGTAAGCAGCCCTGTCTTACTCCTCTATAGGTGTTAATCAGTTCTGTTAAATTTCCTTTCCTATTGAGCCTAATCTGGAGGTTCGTATTGTCATGTAGCACATGCAACAATAGAAGTAATCATTTATCTATTGAGGTGGCTTCTAAATTGGCCCATAGTTGCTATCTCGAGATCGAATCAAAGGCCGCTTTCAGATCGACAAATGCAGCATATAACGAGGTTTGACCCTTTGACACATATTTCTCTATAAGGTGTTGGATAATGAGACAATGGTCCATAGTGGATCTACTCTCTCTAAAACCAGCTTGCTCTACAGCTAGCCTATTTTCTTCAACCAACAACATATGTTTAGGAGACTAATGGGGGTGATAATTTGCCAGCTCATCTCTTAGTCCTTTCTTGAATAGAGGTACTATTATTGCAGTAGTCCATTCTGCAGAAAAGAGGCCCGTAGAGTCAATATATGTAAATAATGCTGCAAGGAAAGGAGCCCACCAGTCAATATTCTCTTTGAAGAGTTCCAGAGGCAAACAGTCCGACCCTGGTGCTTAACCTGTTTTCAGTCGGGCAATATGGGATATAATTTCCTCTTGGGAAACTAGAGGCCAAACTGGTAGAACTTCAAATTCACCAGCTGAGACTGGTATTGGAGGAAAGTCTGTATAAAGCTGATTATAAAAGGCAACCCATTTATACTAGGAGACTGGAGAATCAATTTGGCAAGGGAGGTTTTGTTTCTTAACTGTAACCAATCACCAGAACTCAGAAGAAATTTTCTGTTTCGCAGCTAGAATTACTTCCGCCCATAACGAATGAGTATAGTCTTTTTTTCCTTTGATAAATTAGATGTTTATATGCTGCTTTTTGAACCCCAAGCTTCCTTCTCTAGGATTGTTGTTTGCCTAATTCATCAGCAAATCAGCGAGATGACAAAAGTAAGTTAAACAAGTCTTTTGGATAACTAATAGAGACAGAACTAGCCTTGCCACACACAGCCTCTTTACATCAACTCTCCTTACCTTCTTTGCCAAGAATGGAGAATGTGTGGCCCTCCA
This sequence comes from Pogona vitticeps, assembly GCF_051106095.1. Classification (NCBI taxonomy): domain Eukaryota; kingdom Metazoa; phylum Chordata; class Lepidosauria; order Squamata; family Agamidae; genus Pogona; species Pogona vitticeps. The sequence goes on from NC_135787.1 coordinate 126,120,564, forward strand.
AATCTTGTTGGGTTACAGCTCCTATCACAATGCTCCACTAATGTATTGACTAGGCTGCCTAAGACTGATGGGAACTGTAATCTATGAATATCAGGAAGGCCTACCTGTAACTAGGCAAAGATGCCAATTTGATTACACTGTCTCACTAGTCTGTTTAGAAAACCAACGGGAACTTGTCTTGCCAAATCCTCTTGCTTCTGTTCTCTAATTGCTTAGTGCATCACTTAGAGCACTGGTTCTTAACCTTGGGTTACTCAGGAGTTTTGGACTGCAACTCCCAGAAGCCTTCACCACCAGCTGTGCTGACTGGGGTTTCTGGGAGTTGCAGTTCAAAAGCATCCGAGTAACAAAGGTTAAGAACCACTGACTTAGAGGGCTAAAATAGTAAGAGAAAAAAATACACATTTGCCTTAATGTGTGACCACATGTGCACAAGTCTGCCAGCTGAGAGTTATCCCACATTACTTTAAGCTGAATCCACAAAACCTGGTCACACCGCCAACCGAGTCACCAAGTCCAAAGTACAGTAGGTGAAGCATGGGGACATGTGACCCAGACCCAAGTACCATTCCAAACATGTTTGATCTCAGCCTTGTGCTAAATATGTTTGGAATGATACTTGAGTCTGGGTCACATGTTGTTAGTACAGCCTTGTTAGTACAAACCTAATGACTTTCTGTTTAGCTGGGTGTTGGAATGAAACCATCCTCATGGGACTCATCTAGGACATTGATCTGTCCTAGTCTGGGACACATAGAACTATGCATACCTTTAGGCTTTAGGTAGCAGAGTGCTCACAAGCTGACCAGTTCAAGGTATTATGAAACGCAGGTGGCCTGAATTGTTTCTGCATTGTTTTAAAAGATAATTTTTTAAAAAAAGTATAAAATGATTCACACCTTGTGGTTCATGACCCCTGTGGTGAGATTTGAACTCTGGGTTTACCTGTTTACATCTTATGTTCTTAAGCCTTGCCCGTAGGATTTGTTGTTACCATTATAAATGTTATTCAGATTCAGTTCTGAAGTTGATATGAAGGAGACTCTGAGAAGAATGGAAGCTACTGAACAGTAGCATGGAAGTTTCTCAGAAACAGGAGAATTCAAAAGAGAGCCCCATCTAATGGTTGTTGTGGGTTTTTCAGGCTCTTTGGCCGTGTTCTGAAGGTTGTTCTTCCTAACGTTTCGCCAGTCTCTGTGGCCGACTGAACAGAGCCCCATCTCTTTGTTCAGTCTTTTGCCTCTCTTGAGCCTTTTGAAATCTGTTGCTGAAAGCAGTCATGTTTCTCAGTTTGCTATTGATCTTTAAGTAATGAAATGTTTTTATTCTTTCTGCTACTAATGTCTCAGAGCAAGTTACTGAGACTATGTGTCAGTTAATGAGAAATGAAGTGGATCACTTTAGGGAACTTGAGGCTATTCTTCCCTGTGAATCCCTACACTTCTGCTGTGCAGCTAAAAGAATTTAACCAAAAATTCAAAACTCTGCAACAGGTTGGACCTTGGTACTGTAGTAAAAAACCCCAAAAGAGATCCTCCAAGCCAAGAGTTTGTTTACCTCTGGAGCATAGAAGCTGAAGATTAATCATAACAAAAAGGCAGAAACAGGAGGTCATACATATACAACGACAAGCAAAAGCAGTGAGTTATAGCTGCAGTTAAACAGGCAATATGTTTTTGTTCTAGCAACTACTAAAACATTTCCACTGGCATATATTGAATCAAGTTCAAGTTAACCCAGATTCAAGAAACTTTGTGTAGAAATCTGGAAAATATTTCCCACAAAATGAAAAAGATTCTGATTTTGCGTTCCAAAGCTAGTCTTTGGTATTTTGGCTTAGTCAACAGAGTGTTTTAAATATGTGCTCCTCCCTATTTATCTGCTTCTGTCTTATTACACCATCTGCCTTTTGTCACGGCTGCCAGCTTTTAATCTAGGCTATTTTCCCTTTACAAATATTTCCACACTGTATCCAACTCCACCCTGGAAGTCCTTGTGTAAACATGCCTATGATGCATTTGCCAAAACTACAGTTTATTTTTTTTAAAAAAAATAATAATAAGTAAAATACCCTCTTTCTTTACCATTAAAAGTACAATCTACATTCTGATATTTTAGTAGGTAAAGTGTACGACAATGGGTAAAATCCTGTGAACATAAAGTTATGTGAACAGGATTTTAGTTTCCAAGACTTCCTACAGCTCATTTTTACCCCGGGAAGCCTTTGGGAGCCTCAGGACTGGAGGGGGAGAGCTTTAATAGTAAAAGTAAAATTAAAAATGCTGCCACATTGCTGGTGATTCTGATCTCGGTGCCTCTTTGACTTTTAAAGACTCTCCCCACCTCCTAAGCCTCAGAATCTAAAAGAAGAGAGACAGGTAGCTTTTAATTAACTTAAATTAAATGCTACTGGTGCCAGCTGATGATAACACCAGCTTCTGATGTATAACTTTGCATGAACAGGATTTTGGTCAATGATCAATATTTCTTCCCTGTCCCTATTCTTACTTCTCTCCACCCCACCCCCCCAGCAGCACTGCTTGAAGTGTCCAGCTCCCCTTCTATATTCTGAATCAGGAGTGAGATAATTCGGAGGGTCCTGAGGCCAATTTTCCACTCCCAAAGTCCATTGGGAACCTCACTGGCTCTGCAAATGAACACAAAGTATTAACAATTCAAAACTGAATTTTGCTGGAAATCCATTTGCTGCTTCATTTTTGTTGGTTTGAGGGGCATTTTGGGGGAGGAGGAGAGTGGCCCTGTGCGATGTTTTTCTGCAAAACCACCACCCGTACAGGCTTCCAGGAATAGAAAATGGCATTTATTTTGCTCTTCTCTTTTCGGTAATAAGGACTATCAAAGAGTCATAAAAACGGCCTGGAGGAACACATGTACGCCCTGGGCTGCATTTTGCCCAAGTTGTTAGAAATAAATGTGAATTGTTGCATCCTTGGAATTTCTCTTAAAGCAGGTCTGGGTAACACCTGTCTCTCACTGGATGCACTGGGAGCTGGATGCTGCTGCTGAACCTCTGAATTTGATGCCACACTGATGGATTTCAAAATCATGGCAGCAGCAAAATTTCAGAAAGACCTTTGAAAGCAAGGACTGTGTGGATTATGCATCTTGTTTTTAAACTTTATTTAAAGCAAACTGTACTTGCAGGTGAGTGATTCGGCTTTAAGACAAGATAGATGTGCCCTTCATGCGGAGTTTTCAAATAAATTGCTGGGGAGGGGTTGCTGGTTTTAAATTTCAAGGTAGCAGAGATCTACATGGCACCTGTATGCATAAGTATATTGCTCTGTATACTTATGTATTAACGGGATTTAGAAACATATTAAATAATAAAATAAACAATATCTGTACCATTTCAAATGCTACTATTTATCATCTATTATATCCAATTAAAACAGTGCTCAGGGAAGATATGTATTCAACTAGCCTTGTAATTCTAGTCTGAATGCTACTGATATGATAGCGTTATTGGCTGTAATGATAATTCAAGGTTACATTAATAGCAGTTTCAGTCTTCTTACTTGCACTGTTATAATCCATTAAACATCATATGCATTGTAGCACAGATATCTATCTATCTATCTATCTATCTATCTATCTATCTATCTATCTATCTATCTATCTATCTATCTATCTATCTATCTATCTATCTATCTATCTATCCATCCATCCATCCATCCATCCATCCATCCATCCATCCATCCATCCATCCATCCATCCATCCATCCATCCATCCATCCATCCATCCATCCATCCATCCATCCATCCATCCATCCATCCATCCATCCATCCATCCATCCATCCATCCATCCATCCATCCATCCATCCATCCATCCATCCATCAATCCATCCATCCATCCATCCATCCATCCATCCATCCATCCATCCATCCACTGAGTTGTAGCACATAGAGTGGCAGAATAAGACTCAGAAAGCCTCACTTCAAATCCCTGCTCAGCCATGGAAACTTACTGGGAGTGTGAAATGGGTGAAATCTCTCCTTACATATCTCACTTATGTTGAAAAACACAGTAGTAATGTTTTACATTTTATGTACTGAATGCTAGTTCCAACTTCTTGTTGGAAAAAAGGTTTGAGACACTGAGACAAAATATAAATAATAATCTTTATCTAGTTCTCCTAGGAAGAAGGTAAACAGGACATCCTAAGAAAACAAGAAAAGTACTAAAACTGCATTACAAAAGATACCAAACAGTAAAGGGAATTAAAGGCGGTGGCACCTCAAGCAATGCTCATAAACTCAGGCAAGCACACACGGTCTCTGACTCGCTCTGTCAGTCAGCACCATCGAAGGGTGAAGGGGAGGGAGAGAGAGAAAACTTTCTAGAGCCTCATTGATTATAGGGGACAGGTAAGGTCTTTAAGGAGTGGTCAAAATGACCAGATTGGGGGGGTATAAATAAAAAATAAAATAAATAAATAAATAAATAAAGGATATTAACCCACAGTGGATAGAATGTTATATCTTGCAATCTTCCAACACTTCTGAGGGAAAGATGCCCTCTGGGAATCACCTTCATCCATCCATCCATCCATCTTATTTTAATCTTCCTTCCTTCCTTCCTTCCTTCCTTCCTTCCTTCCTTCCTTCCTTCCTTCCTTCCTTCCTTCCTTCCTTCCTTCCTTCCTTCCTTCCTTCCTTCCTTCCTTCCTTCCTTCCTTCCTTCCTTCCTCTTACTTTAAGCTTCATTCATCTTATTTGCTGCCAATAAAGGGACTCAAGAGGACTTATAAAGCATGTAAAAGGGAAATGTAGCAAAAAATACCATAAATTACAAGACAGAGATTTTGAGGGTGGGCGCCCCTCCTATCAGTGGTTTGGGAAGCTCTCTCTCTTTTGGGGGGGCTCTCACCACAAAGAGTGTGGTCCGTAGCTTGGGGCTCCATCTTGACCCAGCGCTTACCATGGAGTCCCAGGTAGCATCCGTGGTCCACACTGCCCATTTACATCTTCGACGGATTGCCCAGCTGTGCTCCTATCTTGATGTTGGGGTGCTCACCACTCTGGCCTATGTGCTTGTAATCTTGAGATTAGACTACTGTAATGCGCTCTACGTGGGGCTGTCCATGAGATTGATGTGGAAACTGCAAATGGTCCAGAACACGGCCACCAGATTATTAACTGGGATGAAAAAATATAATCACATTTCCCCCACTCTGGTGGCCTTACACTGGTTGCCCATTCATTTCCGTATTGATTTCACGGTATTAATATAAAACTCTAAAAGGTTTAGGACCTTGATACCTGACAGAGTGCCTGCTCCCACCTAGCTCTACTTGTGTCACTCAATCTAGCCAGCCTGGACGGTTGAGAGCCTTGACCCCGAAAGAGGCCTGGAAGGAGAGAACTAGAAACTGGGCCTTCTTGGTGGTGGGCCCTCACCTCTGGAACATCTTGCCCCTTGAGATTCACCTGGCACCCGCGCTGGGAGTTTTTAAGAACAAGTGAAGACTTGGTTCTTCAGCCACCCAGAGTAGATTAGCTGACTCTAGATGGGCAAGGTAAAAGCCAGGAAAATAAATAAATAAATAAATAAATAAATAAATACTACAGTACGAAAAAAGCAATTAAACATGTTATTATATTAAAATATCCTGTGAATAAAAAACATTTACAATGATTAAAAAGCCTATTAGAAAATAGTAAACATTTGTGCTCCTTTAAAATCCATCTTTTTGGTAGTCAGTCAGTTACCAAAAACCTGCTTGAACAGGAAGGTCTTTGCTGGCCAGTGGAATGATTATGGAGAAGAGACCAATTTGTCCTCCCCTGGGCGAGAGTTCCACCACAGCCTGGGAGCAGTGAACTATCTCTATACCTTCCTTTATGCCAGTCACACCATTTGCTTTTATCTCCCTCCAAGACCAACCTGCAGCATTTTCTATATTAGTGCAGGAAGGGTAAGAAAGAAAGATGCATAGAAGTTAATACTCCCTAAAAACAAACACAAAGGGGGAAAAGGCTACAAAAAGGACCAGCAAGGCCAAGAGACTCCTGGGGTTGGCAAGTGGTCTCCTTCTAGAGCCGCCTAGAGTGGTCGAAATGACTCGATAGGCGGGGTATGAATACAATAAATAAATAAATGAATGAATGAATGAATGAATGAATGAATGAATGAATGAATAATAAATAAATAAATAAATAAATAAATAAATAAATAAATAAATAAATAAATAAATAAATAAATAAATAAAAAAAATTCTTAGGTATGGGCCTCAGCATATATCCTGCGATGCTAGGTGCTGGCCTTGGTACTGTACTGTCTCCCACCAAAATTCAACCTCTTCCATTTCTAGGCCTTATGGAAGACCACACTCCTTGTATCACTCTTGTTTTCAGATTGCTTTAGATTCTATGTTTTAAATCAACATAGGCAACTCATGATTGGAACAGAGGGGGGCACTCTGATATGTTGGGGTGAGGTGCACTTCCTTCACATCAGCCCTCCCAATAATTTCTATCTTTGAAGACATAGACATATGTATATTGCTTCTGCCCCCATTGTAAGTTCCAAATGCCTTTCTGTATCCAAAAACAAAGGGGGGGGGGGAGGGGGAAAACATATATAAATATGAGTTTCATGCAAAATGTGCCACAGTTGTTTTCTTAGCTACAAATTTGAACTGACTGACTTAACAGTGTTTCCTGATTGACCGATTATGATTCTGCTGAACATACAAATATATTTGTGGCATTTCCTCTGTGGGCCCAGGAGAAATGAGGAACACCATGTCAAAGAAGCTTTGTAAGGAAAATGGCAGCTAAAAACATTGACTAATGAAACATTGTTAAGAATAAATCTTACTTATTTTGTTCTCCATCAAGTGACTGAAATTGGACTGTGCCTGAGAGACCAAAGAGTGCGTTATAGGCTTTCCACTACCAATTGTCAACAGAGAGCGCTCTGGGAAAACTCTTGCCTCAGATCATTTTTGCACTGCAAGCAACTGTGTCATCTGATACTCAGCCATGGGAATAGATGATTATTCAGCATCTCTACCCTCCCTTCCAATAACATCTCTCCCATCAATAAGACACCCAGTGCAGCTATCAACCCGAAATTTCCCAAACAAGAAAACCTATTAGATCAACGAATCCACCATGAAATTAGAACTGAAGCAGAAGCATTTTACTGTATGCACCTGAAACAACAGTAATGCGACACTAAACCACTGAGCAACTGTAGACTGACTACACATGCAGTAGAAGAGCCAGATCAAACACTGCCTTTCTAAATATTTCGTTTTTGAACACCAGCAACAAGTCTTCAGCTTCTGCTGGAACATCACAAGGATAGAAAATTAATAGGCTTCCAGCAGGAGAGAATCTCAAAGATTACGGGCAATAGTGGAACAATTACTTCCTTGCCTGGCATCCACCCCTCCTCAGACAACAGGAAAGACTGGAGCAGGCCATCTAAGGGGAAGCCTTTTTTGGGACACATGATCTTCCAGAAAAGGTTTCCCCTTAGATGGCCTGCCCCAGCCTTTCCTCATGTTGGAGGAAGAGCTTCCATTTGTTTCCCAGCCCACCTCACAGTACTGATGCTGCCGACCAAGATAGTTCTAAATCACCAGGCTCAGGATATCTGAAACACATGATCTTTCATTTATCCTGGACCTAGTGATTTAGAACTATCCTGGTCAGCAGCTACGCACTGTGAAGTGGGCTGGGAAACAAACTGGAAGCCAAAAGAGATTATTAAAGGGCTGACATTATATGGTCCATACAGTCAGAATCAGCATTGACTCTTACTGAGGCTTGTTGGATTAACTAGAGTTTCCAGACATTCATTATGGACATCTCCATGAAAGCGTGTTAAAGTTATCCAATATGTTTGACCACACTAAGTGCCTCAGGCTGGAATAAGCACCTCCACACCAACCTACAATAGAAATTTATTTGTTGCTCGCCTTAGGCTGAAATCTGGGAGATACTCCAGCTTCAGTTTATTACAAAGATATGTTAATGGATAATATAAACCTTTAAGAAGAGTTGAGACAGTCTGAAAAACCGGTCTTATGATAACAGATGATTTTTAACTCCTGTCCTGCTGTGACATGGGATGGACTTATGAAATGTTAAAAGAAGTGATGTACAAGATATACACCATAAAAACTGTGCAACCTCTATGGCATTGAGTTCATAAAGTAATGATATTTCTAGAAGAAGATGATGGAAGTTAATTTATCCAAGAGCTTAAAGTAGTTCAGTAATGTGGGAACAGAAGATCTCGGATCCATTTAATGTGCAACCAAGAATTTGATATAATAATGAGGAGAACAACTACTGTACAGAGAAAATTGCAACTTCACGAAAAAGAGGGACCAGTATCTAAACAGGGAAGAACTTCTCATTGCAACAACTACAAAATCAGTTGTCACTTTGCAACTTCTGAAAGATCCACCATAAGATAGATGCCTTGACCAGACATAAAAAGGGAGATAAACCTTCGTTCTCAAGAAAATGAGAAACTGGAGAAAATGCCCAGCAACCAAGAAGACTTGATTTGGCAATGCCATTTAGAAGTCACTTTGGAATATACCTAATAGGCCCCTGGGGGCCCCTGGCACATTTGAAGGGGTCCACAGACTGGAAACAATTCTTCACACACCACCTTATAATGTTTGTTACATGACTTATACAATCCTGATTCAGCCTATATTTCTTTCATATTGTGTTTGTGGCCGGGGCCAAAAAATGTTGAGAATGTCTGCTTTAGAGGATCATAGTGTAGACATTATACCTTTATTCAATCAGTGGTCCAGTCTGAGATTATCAGACAGCAGTCATAGGGAAAGAAGAAACAAGGCTAAAACTACACTCAGCCCTAGGTCAGCTTCTGCTGTCAACCTGTAAAGATAAAACAAGGAGACAACATATCACCAAATGCAGCAGATGACATAAATTGTGTACCTTTCTCTAGCTCCAGTACCTCTTGCCTCCAGAGTTCAGGACAGTGATGTATTCTGTCTTCATAAAAATTGTCAGTTTGGACAATGAGTTGGTTAAATATAGTAACATTGGGCAAAGGGTAACTCCTTGTAACAGGGCAGCCTTACCATTAGGCACAATGAGCTGATCATCTCAAACAACAGATGCTACTGGTTGACTGCAAAGTTCTGGAGGAAAGATAGTTTTGTATCCATCCTTTTAAGGAGCCTGCTCCCTTCAAGTGTGGTGGAAGATAGTAATCCACCACCATTGTTCAAGAAAGATTCAGATGCAGGTCCATTCAATTTTTGAACACAAAGTAGAAAGATGTAACTCATTGTTCCTTCTCTCAAGCAGAAGATTATCTTGGGCCAGGCCATTTGTGAAAGTTTCAAAATTGGCAGTGGGGAGCAACCTTTGGGGTAGGGTTTGGGAGAGGGTGTTGCATTCTAGCAGTGGGTAGGCCTACACATCAGGACCCTGGTTGGCAAACCACAATTGAAATCTCCACAAGAGTATTAAGTCACATCTTATCACCCACCACTGGCTGGAGCTAGCCAAAGAAATTTGGAGGTTCACAGAGGAATTCTAACAGATGCCATCTGTTTTATAGGCAGTAGGTTGTTCATCCTTGCTTTAGTTAGAAGAGAACTCATGCTTTTAGATGTGGGAGTCAGTGACTTAGGCAAGGAGGAGTAGCCATTGACAGGTATGAATGTCCCCAAAATCTTGATCTCCAAGAATGATTGCAGTCTAAAGAAAGGATAAGAACAACGGCAGCAATAATGAGGCATCAAATCAATTAAGAGTTATGGTGACCCTTTCCAGTGTTTTTTAAGTACACAATACTCAGAAATGGTTCACCATTCCCTTCTTTTGGGGGCACCCTGGGACTGCGCACATATCAAATGGTAAAATTCTTATAAGTGCTCTTCTAAGAAATTCAGACAGAAAAGAAGGAAAGCTGCATTTGTTTTCTAAATTATTCATAAAGCATTAGAAATAAGATATTGCCACTAGAGGGCTCTTGGTACTAGATAAATACGTGAGATTTTCCTTTGTGCAGTGCTATTTCATACTGTATGTTTTGCTGTTTACCAACTCTTCTTATTGAAGATTTAGTAAATCTGTGCTTCCTTTACAGGTGTTTGCATTCTCACAAAGTATGTAGGAGAGCCAGGACTGTTGATGCTCCAGCCTCTGCATGTTAATCCAAAAGATGAGAGAAGCATCTATGATGCACTACCAGAAACCTGCCAAAACACGAGACTTATAATTGTGTGGAAAACTCAGTGCACGTCATGGGCTCAGATTCTTGGGTCAGCATGTAGAGGCTTGTTGATGGGAGTGGAATGGCAATGCAGTTTTGTTTTCCACATGCACTGAGCTGGCACACTTGACGAAGGGGGTCAGTAACCCTGCTGAACTGGACAATCCACATTCATTAAAGCCTTACCTATCCTTTCAGTACTAGAAGCATGGAGGCAAAACAACTCAGAAATTTATTAGAACAACTCTTGAAAAAGCAGCAGGAACTTAAAACAAAACTCGGAATATTGCTGATAATTGTACATTTTTGTGGTACTTCAACCTTACTTTGGATAATTTCAGTCAGTTTGCTCTTCCTTCCATGTCTGACAGTGTAAAACAGGCATAATCTGTTTGGTTGTTGTGGGTTTTTCGGGCTCTTCAAAGAGCCCGAAAACCCCACAACAACCATCAGATCCCGACCGTGAAAGCCTTTGAGAATACATAATCTGTTTCTTAATAAGTTCGATCCTGATGGGTTCAGGTAGCCGGCTCAAGGTTGACTCAGTCTTCCATCTTTCCAAGATCAGTAAAATGAGTACCCAGATCACTGGGGTGGGGTGAGGCAAAGTGCTCCTTGCATAATTATGTTGTAAATTGCCCAGAGAGTGTGGTCTAGCACTATGGGGAGACATAACAGTCAAAACAATAGCAATAAATTTACTAGAACAGTTTGCCTCAGCTGGTGCATTCCTGTGAGAGATATGGCAACTCCCATAATTCCACCGACACAGAGTGGAGAAGGAGGAACTAAACAACAATGAGCAAGCCAATCTCACTGATTAAGATGGGGAGCTGCACAACAATTATTATTTACACATCTCGACAGATTCTTACTTAATGAATGTTTTAGAGTTCATATATGTATGAGACTATGTATGAGAGAGAATGCTTTATTCATATGTGGTCCCCAGTGGAAAAACTGTTCGAGGGATCAGTTGTTAGGGCCTATCACCCCCAATGGGAGTGATCTTCCTTATCTTGTTCTTTGTCTCCTTTTTTGCTGTTTTCGCTTGTTTGCCTCAGTAAGTGACTGAACCAGAAGAGGAGTGAGAAGAAAACTCCTGGATATTTCAGCCCTCTACCTCTTGAGAGCTGGTGTTTGGTTCCTGTTTTATTGAGCCAATGGGAGAGTCAAGTAAATGGTCACTGATTGTAGTAGTGTTGAGTAGGAGAAAGTGGGAATCTTATCTAAGCCTTCCTACCTGGGGGATAGGGCAGACCCCTGCAACGAGCCCTGTGTAGGAAAATACAATCATCTCCTTTTCCATGTTATTTTATTTCTATCTTCTGAACTTCTCCAGTCATAATGTTTACATTGTTCCCGGAGGAAATGGGTATATGGCTTGAAAACATGTCAGACTCTAACACATTACCTAATTCGTACCGTGTGCTTTGGAGGTTTCTTCTTTGTTTCCTTCAATCAAATTCCTTTACTTTCTGGAAGGGAAAAAAAAGCAGGGGAGGTAAACTTGAAGGAAATGAATAAGGTCTCCTTGTAACCTCATCAGTGGATGGTTTCTTCATTACTGTAACTGTCAGAAAAGTCTGAAAACTTCCCTCAGGCAGTTTTAAACATTAAGTCATTGGCCACAGTCCAGCTTGAATTTCAAGCAATGGATACCTTACACTGAGAGGCGAATCATAGTGAAGGTAGATGGATCATTTTGGAATGAAACTGCACACATATGTATGTTTTTTGTCCTTGGGTAAATAGTTCTTTCCTTTCTTGTATAATGTGGGTGGGGGGGAAATCCAGTGGAGAAAAAAAAATCTGATTTTTAAAATAACCATACCAGGCAACAAATCATAGGAAACATTCCCAGCAATGTGTCTATAGGGACAACAGATTCAGCTAACAAGCGGAAACGCTGATCCAGTTCCAACTGATAATACGCCCAGTGAAATTGCAGCTGCAGGCCATTGCATGCCAGTGTTTTGCTCAAGCCACCTGTAAATCTGTGGCCTTGGCCACTGGGAGGTGCTGTGCCACAGCTATAGGTGACCAGAATGTCTGTAGCATGACACAGAAATTAATTTGGAAATTAAACCGTAACAAAAGGAAGGAGAACTCTGTCTAAGGCAGGCCTAAGCTATTACTGCAAGTTGTGCCCCTCTCCCCCATAGGACTGGCTTAGAGCCATCAAGTTGAAGCAGAAAATCTACCAAGCACCTCACTACTTTCCTGGCAGTTATAGTACACTGATAAAAAGACAAATGATGATTTGAGAAATGCAAGAGTGATACCTTTATTGGACTACTAAAAGACTGAACAAACAGCTAGCTTCCACTGTTAATCCATCGTCTTCCTCAGGCTGTGCACCAAGAGTTTTTTGGATAGCTTAGGGGAAAAAATGAGAGTTTCCGAAATTCATGGCAGATGATTGTGGCAGATCTGCTTCTGAAGGTGAGTTCAAACACAAGCTGTAAATGTTAGTGGGGTGGGGTGGGGCTCAAACTTCACCCCAGGTAGCAGTTGGCCAAGATTTCTCACCCCAATTTTTCAAACAAAGAACCACGGAATGACTTGCATTTCCCCCCAACATTCCCATAGATGTCCTCTTACGACACCCCAAAGCTACGGCTTAAGGTGGCCACTTCGCTGTGCCTAAATCCTGGGTGGGCGCTGGCTTGATCTCAGCCAGTGTGGCACTAGGCATCTGGGACAGAATGAGACACCTCATTTTTGACAAACCTTCTGAAAGGCATGCTCAGAAAGAAAATGCTTCAAATACAGTTTCTCATCTAAAACTGCTTATATTCTGACAGCTAATATTTGAAACAGCTTTCCAAAGCAGTACAGATGTGAAGGATGAAGGCGTTATCTCTTGCCCAGTTTTTATTCAACACGGTATTTCAGATGGAAGGCATGTAGATATTTCAAAAGAGATTTAAGGTTTGTGACAATAGAGTTCAAATGGCTGTGCTAGGATAAATGCAAGATTAAATGGTTTCTACCTCCCAAAATCATTTATTCTAAAAGCATTTTATTATCATTATTTATTTAGGAATCATATCAGCATAGTCTGAGCAGTCAGCCTTCTTTCTTTCTTTTCTTGAGCAAAAAGGATGTGAGGGGCATGCGCCTGTTCAACGGTATCTACAGCAAATCTGTTCATGAGAATCCCTCTGCTATTCTCTCATAAGTGGGACAAGACAGCAAGAACGTCTCCTGGCTATTGTGTTTCTGCTACAATCAACTAGTCCCTCCCTGCAACCTAGACACACACATAGACACACTGTGTTTCCCTAAAAACAACACACAGCAACACTGGACTACACTGCAGGGCCGTCAGGTGCTCACCACCCAGCTATTGGGGTGTATGAAGCTGCAGACCATTACATGCCAGTGTTTTGCTCAAGCCACCTGTAAATTTGATCCCTTGTTTGTAGCCTATGCCTTTTCGACCACTGGGCCTTCCTCACAACAATATGCGTATACATGCCACTTCATTTATGTTTTTAACAGTGGTGAGATGGTATTATTTGTTTTTTGTTTGATTATTTATTTGCAAATTATCTTAGCAACCGTGAATAACAACAACAGTTGCTCCAGCTGTAAAAATAACAGTCTCTTTCTTTATGAGGAGAGCAGTTCCTTTACAAGAGAGATCAGACAGCAGAAGTGGAAAGAGACAGCTCATGAGTCTGCTGGGCAGTTTCCCCAACTGTCAGCAGTTTACCCATTTGGCTTGGCCGCCTCAGAACTGAAATGAGGTTGTTGAAGGGGACATTAAGGAGAGCAACCCTGCCATTCTCTCTTACTCTTATTTACTAGAGCATAACTCCCATTAAGCTCAATTAGATTTACTTCAAGAGACTTCTGCACTGTGTAATGTGTTCTATGCCCCTTTGGGTCATGTTTGGTGATGATGATGTTGTATGATGGGAGACGTTTGCCATTTGGGGCAAATTGGGTTTGTGGCTCTTGCTATTTTAAGGAACAGAGCTAGAAGTATCTAGTGCCTCAGGCCTGCCTGTTTTGTAACCCAGCAAAGCAAAAACGGTGCACTCCTTTCAGCTATCCTGCTTCTATCAGGTACTGGTTAGGACTGGTGGAAATTGTTGGGAGTCTAATAACCTCTAAACAGCTACTTAACTGCCTCTGTCTGTCTTATGTTCTCCAAGGCAATGGATCCGAGACATGGCAAAGGGAACTAAAAGCTCACCTAACTTGTTGGCCATTTCCTCCAATATTGGATTGCATTGCTGTTTCTCTTCAGATTTGCTTCATGGGAGTGCAGCAGTAGATGTTGTGCAACAGAGCAGATCAGCATTCCATAAGGCTATTCTAAAAATTGGGGAACCTAAAACAAAAAAGTATAACTTTGAAACTGAATTTCAGATAGGCACCAAATTTGACACAGATGTAGGAGACAGTCTGCCACACTGCCAGCCGGAAAAAGGGTGCCAGATCTTACATAGCCAAGGTCAGCCTAAATGCTGACAACACCAATGGCAGCCAAGATACTCTACAGGATCCCTCTTGTACTCAATACCATTCACAAAGTGACACCGAACAAGGGACAACTCCAGAAGCTCTTTTATTCATCAGTCAAACACTTCTCACACAAACACAAAGCAATTGCCAGGGTTGTTTTTCAACTGGTGTGAATGGTAGCGGGTGGAAGAGGGGATCCTGTAGACCATCTTGACTGCTGCAATTGGTGTTGTCAACATTCAGACTGCTCTTTGCTATGTAAAGCTTGGCATCCCTTTTCCTATTGGCAACACAGGCAGGATATTGTGCAGCAACGTCAAGCAATTTCCTGGCATTTTGAATTGTGGGTATAGAAGTACAATACTGTATCCCACATTCATAAATGAGAGGTTATTTGAAGAACTGAGTATCAGTGATTGCATGTTTCTTTCTTCCCTCTCTGTGTATTAGGGGGGCTAGAGAAAGTGTGTGTGTACAAAATCTCTCACCCAGTGTGGCCAGTATTGCCAGGAGGGGAGTTTTCCAAGGGTTTATAGTTCAGAGAGGAAATTTTCCAAGTTCTATACATTAGCATAAGTTAATGTTATGCAGATCTATATTCCTTTTTACAGGTGGGATAAAGGATCCGATCCACAATGTCATCATCCAAAATATGATTTGGTGTCCTTTGCACTGCTGCTCCTATGTAGCCAAAAACAAAATAAAAAACCGAAATCCAGCAGCCAAGGTAAAATGGAGCCCTGATGTTTGCAAATGTAAAAACAGGCAAGCCAGAAATGTTAAATAGGAGGGTCCTGCAAAACAGCTCAATGGGGACTGTTTTGGATGTCGAAATTGCAGGGGGAAGATTGGGTGGGATTAGAATGGAAGCACCCTGGAAAGCGACAGGTAGAAAAAGGGCAAAAGTTAGCCCGAAACAGGCACCTTTTCCTTTTAGCATCAGGCCCTTCCCGTTCCCTCTAATTCTGATTCTTGAAGTGAGGTGCAGAGGTTAAGGAACAAAATGACGCCAGTGATATGCAAGAGGGAAGCATTAGCAAACTCATGGAAACATGCAGGCTTGCAGATGTGCACACGATCTTTAGAGGAAGCACCCTATGCTTGGGAAGCTCCAGAAGAGCCTAGTGAGGATTGAGCAAGCTCAGTGTCCAAAGAATGCTCACTGTTTGGGGGCAGGGAAAAAGGAAGAGTACAGAATGGAGTATTCGGGGACTGGGGGGGGGAAGAAGCGTACAGCGCAGCATTTGTTTCAAATCCTGCTTCCTTCCTGCTCTGAGCAGCTTATCAGAGAAGCTTAACTCCCAGTTTGTACTCCATTCAGCACAGAGTTCCATCAGAGAATATGATAGAAATGTAAAATGTCTGCAGTGAAAGGTGTCTCTGAAATCTCCCCTTTTCCTCTTGGCTCACCTGGGGCAGCGTTTTTTTTATTTATTTATGTTCCTCACAGGCAGTGACAGAATTTCTCTAGATTCAACAGCTTACTCGTAAGTGGAGAGGACATCTTAGTCACTTTCAAACATGACTGAATGATGACAAACGCAACTGCTGGGGGTTGCATAGATCTGGCACTTCACTCAGATCTTCCATTGTACTAGTGGTGCTTCACGGAAAGTTTTTATCCCGACACTGCAATTGCTCTGCCTCATTCACATAGCCAGCCCTACCTTTAGGCAGCCATCATACTGGTAGAATCTTACATTACATTACATTAAAGTTATACGCTGCCTTTCTGTCCATGGAGGGACCTAAGGGGGTTCATGATCAATGGAAACAATGCAATAGACACAATTACAAATATAATATTGAAAAAACATTGAAGGTATAATAATATTTGGAACTGCCATTTTGAAACATAGGGGGGAAATGTACATACAACATCCCATAATAACACCAACTTGTCCAAATCAGTTCAAAGCCTACCTTACAAAGAAGGACAATAGGGAGCAGCCAACCAGATATTTCATTTATTATTACAGTATTTTCACTGCTAAAGATGAGCTTGAGGGATTCCCCCCCCCCATCTCAAGTGCCAATATAACTTTTCTGGCTTTGGTTGCTATGTATCTTGGGGTGGTTCCCGATTAGATTTTTATCGGGCTATTCCCCTGCCTTATTCACTAAATTTACAAGTGGTCCAGCCAACATTGTCTACTGATAATGCTTCCTCACCAACTCTTCTTACCTCAGAAAATTCTTTTGAGTTAAATATAGAACAGCTGCGGAAAAAAAAAATGCTCTTTGATCTTTGGGAGTGCTGGGACCGGACCACCTCCAAGCACCATAGATCATAGCTATTATGATTATGAAGCAGGAAATCAAACACGAACATCAGGTAATGTGGAAAAAATGCAAGAGGGTGAGTGAGAAATATTTGCCTCTCAATATTCAAGACTTAAAAAGATGAGGCATTAAAAAAATTAGGTTGGCTCTATTTTCCCTGAGGTTGTCCAACTTTTTTTTCATGACAGCACATTTTAGGAAGATGAAAGTAAGCTTTTAGTTTATTTTCATCTGCAAGGCTGAAATTGGTTTTGTTTTAAATTGGCTCCTAATAAAATCTCCTTTGGTCGGTATACTGGTGCCTGTCTTTCTTCTTCTTCTCATAAACCGCATGAAGTGGTGAAAAAATGAATCGTGAGATCAGGGTGTAATGCATGGGCAGTATGTATGATATATGTAAGATGCATTGGGCAGTGATTTGTAGTGGAACGGTGGGGTGAACATGAAAAGTCTTTCCCTTTGATAGGTGGGTTTAGGTAGGGTAGCTCTGTGAGAAAACTATGTGTCTTTAACTGAAAAGCTCCAGCACTCTCTCCAAATTACAATTCCCAGGATTAGTTGAGGAAAAGTTACTGCTAGTTAGAGCAGGATAAAATCAACATACATTTGTCATACAGATGAATGGACAACTGTCATGAATTGAAACCTCCTTGAATATTATCCATTGTAGGACTGACGGTTCTGGACTTATGTCAAAGCTGGACAGGGAAGTAGATTACAATACAGCACAGCATGGTAGGAAGCTCCATTATCTTCTTTTCTTCATCCTGCATTGTTTAAAACATTGCTTTAGTGGAAAGGCACCATTCCTTCTCCTTCACCTGCCTCAGCCCCAGATGTCCTTTCTTTGCATATGGCGGTGGGCATTCTCATACCCATACCACTGCTCATGTGAAATTAATGCTAGGCCCAAAGACAACCTCACAAAATTAAGAGAGAGGGGGAAATGCTCTGGGGTGTGTGTGTAGGCATGATGGCTTGAAGAACCTCTGGCACCTACCTATCTCTCCTGTTGAAACAGAATGGAAGTGAAACACACAAGAATTTTGTACAAAGAAGTGGTGCTCACTGGAATAATAAATGGCAGCTGTTTTCAAAACACATCAAAGTTTCAGTGGGCATATCAGAAATACACAAGAAGGAGGAAAGCAAAGCAAAGCCCACATCAATCCTGTTTATGTAGTATCTCTTTCCACCCACAAGTGCCTTTTTGTTAGATTCCTTCTGGGGTAAAATGCCATAGCTACATTTCCTGGGCAGTTCTTAACACCAGCAATTCATATGTTGCCTGCTAAGTTAATATAATAACTGGCTAAACCTGTTTGTTTCGGGTCCTAGAGTGGATTGAATTCATTTAAGTTCCAAAGAAATCTAATTTCCCTCCCATAATAAAATCCATCTATGGCTCTTCAGTGATTTGGAAATCTCTGCCAGGTGACTACCAATTTAATATTGTTACTTCACATTTTGTGCTTGAATTTAATGCTTAGCAAAAAGCACCAGACTGATGGCTTAGAAAGCATTTCCACTTTTATTAAAATAAATGGAGCTGAAAAAGCAGCAGCCGTGGCAGTGCTGGATACAATGCAGCATCCCGCTCTGGTGGGTTGCAGGCTGACAAATCCGTCAGCTCAGTGGAAAAGACAATAGCATGGCCCAGGATAAGGGCTTTCCGCTGAGACTGTCCAGAAGGCCAGTTGTAGTGCTTAGGAACGATCCACGTGGGGTGTTTAAGTATGACAGGCATAAGTTGGTCTGTTGTGCAAATGCAACACAGGCATTTGGTGAGTTGGGATCTTCAGTTTTACTCCTCTGTGCTACTGAAGCTTAGAGTCGGAAACTCTGCATTGCAGGGTGGTGGGAGTACGTAAAAAATTAATGCAGAACAAAAACAGGAAAAGAACAAGGAGCCCGACACCTTTACAGTCGATTCATTAAATAAAGGGGCAATATTTAAAATCACCAGGCTGCATTTGGTAATCTTGGGCAGCTGTTGGAGCTCAGGCTTCCCACTGGGGAGGAAAAGGACAAGAATATAGAAGAAGGCAAGCTGAGGAGCCTGGAAGTACTGTGTTTCTCTGAAAATAAGATAGGGTCTTATATTAATTTTTGCTCCAAAAAAAGCAGTAGGGCTTATTTTCAGGGGACGTTTTATTTTGTTCATGTACAACAATCTACGTTTATTCAAATACAGTCATGTCACCTTCTGGTTGCTGCACAGTGGTGGAGGGTGGGCTTTCACTTAACTGGGGCTTATTTTTGGGGTAGGGCTTATATTAGGAGCATCCTGAAAAAATCATACTAGGGCTTATTTTCAGGTTAGGTCTTATTTTCAGGGGAACAAGGTAGCAGAGTAGCAGACAATCTACTGGGGGAGTGAGATGTCAGTGTCGAATCAGACAATACTGCTAGCACCACTCGAGAAGCTGATAGCAGTTCCACAAAGATACGTGCCTGAGCAATCAGAAGTGCAAACCACATCAGTTTGGCTTCCCAACCACCAGTCACAAAACAAGGTACTTTGCAAAAAAAGGGAAGTGTGAGAAGTTGTGCTATGGTAATCAAATGTCTTTCAGCATCAAAGGCATTCCAACTTCTAACCATGTGCTAGATAAAATTATCAGGTCTCGGGACTTGGGCTGGAATCTCAGGAAATCACTGTGTTTCTCCTTGTATACTGGAATGGGGGCACAATCTTGAAATAAGTCACACTGATGGAGCAGGTAGTTAGCATTGTGAGGTGGCTTTAAAGCCTGTTAAAATCAAGATAATAAAATGAGAAATGGAATGTTTGAACAGTTTAATATTTGGGGTGAACAAATGAGATGAGAATAGGCCATTTTCAGTCAAGTAATTTCAATACATTTGGCAATGCAGGCTGGAGATTCTGGGTGTTGTACTCCAAAACATCTGGAGTGCCAAATGTTGGCCACCATTATTAGTGCAAGAGATTGTATTTAGCCGGTGTAACAGCCAGCAATTGAGAAGAGAAACAAAGAGATACCAAAATCCTGTAGAGGATAATACAGTACTTCACGTACAAGCAACACAGAAGTATCAATCTTAATCTTCCACAGGAAGAAGTACAGTGGGGTCTCGACTTACGAACGACCCGACTTGTGAACAATTCGAGTTACAAACCTGCCCTATAGGGAAAGTAAGGACTCGACATGCGAACTTCCCTCGAGTTACGAACAGGGGAAAAAGTCCCCCCTCCCTCCCCTTAGAGGCTTCTGGAGGGGGGAAAAGGGTCAGAAACTTAAAAATAAATACTGTACTGTTAAATAAAGTCACTTACCAGGCCTTGGTAGCCCCCAAACCACAGGAAAAAGAGCAGGAAAGAGCTAAAATCCGACACCCAGAAAGAGCCTGGCAGCCATTTTGTGGTTTTCCCCCCTCCTCTCCCCGCCTAACAGCTGATCGGCTGGCTCTGAGCAGGCTTCCCAGGCTTGCTCAGCACCTAAAAAGCCTGCCTGAGTGCCTTTGTGCTGAAAAAATCAGCACAACATGCTTTAAAACATTATTTAAAATTGGCTTCATTTTAAAAAAAAGAGTTCTAAAGTGCTGCCTTTAGTGTTCCCTGCCTTCCCTGAACCTAAGGGGAAAAAAGAAAGAAAATATCCCCCTCTAGTGGCAGAAGGCAGAATAGCAGCTTCCCATTAGTTTCTATGGACAGAAAAGAGCAGATATGGATTAAATGGTTTTCAATGCATTCCTATGGGAAATGCAGATTCGACTTAAGAACTTTTCGACTTGAGAACCACCTTCCAATACGGATTAAGTTCTTAAGTCGAGACCCCACTGTAAATAAGATGTATGTGGGTACTGGGAATCCTGTGGTAAAATGGCATCAATTCCCATGCAATTTGGGAAATTGTGCACAGAATTTCACAGGAAGAAACTGATGACTTTTTGCTGGCTACAAAACCAAGGGGGGATTTTAAAACGCAGAAAGCTACGTTATCATTTCGAGCTGCTTCTATGATGCTATGGGGCCTCATAGCATCTAGATTTACTCCCATAGCTCTAATAGTAAGATGAGATATAGTATAACACAAGTATTGGGTATCTATAACACAAAGTGTGAACAAATAACATCAGCCTTCATGGAAAGCCTATTAACATAGCCATTATTCAAGATGTCAGAAGCTGGAGAAATGGAAAGATTTTATCCAATTGTGCAGGAGGAAATTAATCACACATCAAAATAGAATGTACTGAAAATCATTAGAGAGTGGAATACTAAAGAAGGAAACAAAGAAGAACCACACATCATTGGAGAATTTGGAAGTCAAAAGAGAAGCAGGAAGGCAACTCTTTGAATTCTGTGATGCCAACACTTTATTTATTGTAAATACATGCTTCAAACAACTGAATATATAACTGTACGCGTGGATATCATCAGATGGCCAACACAGAAATAAAACAGACTATGTAATTTGAAGTAGATGATGGAGAAGTTCTATTGTCTCTGCAAAAACAAGACCAGGAACATGTATAGACCATGATACAGATGATGAGCTGTTAATAGCAAAAGACTGGAAGAAAGCTGAAGAAGAACACTGAAACAATCATAGTGCTAGTATATGCTGAAACATCATCGGGGAAATAGGAGATGCCAAAGACTGCAATAACTGTAGAAGCATTGCATTAATTTCCCGTGCAAGCAAAGTGATGTTCAAGATTTACTAGATACTGTACATGTATTAATTGAGAAATGCCCAAAGTTCAATCTGGATCCAGAGAAGAAGCACTAGAGACCATACTTCAACTATATATTGGCTCCTGGAATGTACAAAAGAATTTCTGGAAAAAAAAAACCCGGTCAATGCTTTATAGATTACAGCAAAAGCCATGACTGTGTGGACCATGAAAAGCTGTGATCATTATGAAAGAAATGGGTGTGCCATAACATTTGATCACTCTGATGTATAACCTATTATCTGGCACTAGTCATCTTATCACTGCATTGATCTATTAGTTTAGTGCTAAATCACTTACCTCTGCACAGGTAAAAAATAGAGGGATAAAAAAACTAGATGAAATAGAAACAATTCTGATGAACTATGACAGATGACTATGTTTCTGCAGTATTTGTATGTTATGGAGAACTTTAGAAAACTGTCCTTTTTCCCTAACGCTGCCCAAAACTTTGAACAGCCCACTGGCTTGACAATAAACCATAAAAGGTGAGCAGGAGATCAGCAGAGATTGACAATAAACCCTAAAAGGAGAGCTGGAGATTGGCATGGATTGAACCATATTGGACTTAGGGGACAGTGTGGATGTCGGCATCAAAACAATTTGCAATCTCCATGCCATCACCTAATCTGAACAGAAGCATAAAATAGGCTGCAAATCAAGCCACAGCAAAGCCCAGTTGGACTGATTCAGCTTGCCAGTGTAGTCACAGCATCATTCAAGATGCGGTGTTTATGGATATCATGTTTCAACAAAATGCCTAATCTAGCCCGAACTTTTTCTAGAAACTAAAATGACTAAACCGAGACTGTTATTCTTTGGGCACATTGTGAGAAAATTGATAACACTGGGGGAAGTTGGAAGCAGTAGGAAGAGAAGAACAAGAGAGGGATTGATTCACAGCGTTCGGCTTGGAAAACCTGAGCTCAGCTGTTAATGACAGGATCTTTTGAAGGTCACGAATTTGTAAGTCCAACATAACTCTGACCTTTGTCAGCATGTAACAAGACTTGTCCCATCTCTATGCATTCCCGTCTGGCACCAAGCTCGCCGGCCCATCGTGAAGGTGTTGGTACTGTATGTGTGTTGTGCTTGTGCAACACTGATGAACCCAAAAGCCAGGAGTGATGAGAGGGGACCAGAGAGTGAGCTGGTGGGTGCATGCATAGGGACTCTTTGTGCCGTTTGGAGCAAGGCAAGGATTAAAGCATCAACCCTCGGAGGCATACATGTTCTGCTAGCCTTGGCAGCAGTGGGTGAGGGCCTGCAAAAGTGAAATAAAAATCTGGGCTAGCAATTCCACAAACTGCAGCAGCTGTGTAGGTTTTTAAGAAAAGTCTACACACATACGTGCCATAAGTAAGGCCACACGGTATGCAAGCTCCAGCGGGAATGATAGTAACTGTTGTGGCTGCTGGGTCCTTTTGCTTACTGCCTGGCCGTTGACATTGTTTCTCCCCCAGCTCTAGATTGCCATCGTTCCTCGTTCACTGTGTTGCAAACTTATTCTAGGTCTTTCCAGCTGGATTCACAATATACCTGATCCCACATCAGAAGACTGAGAAGCAGTTTTAATCCACATGCCAAACCTTATCTGCTCCATTCATCTGACAGCCCAAGAACCGGTCTCTGTGATGTCGCAAGGTTTTGACCCCTGCTCTCAATTTTTGTCCTCCAGGGAAGAGCTGCTGACTTGATAACCTTAGTGGTTATGTTTATTGCATAGACTGACCCTCAGAGCAAGACCTTTTGTGGTCCATCATAACCCCTCAGGCATCCATACATGTTGGTGATTGAAGAGCCAGCTGGACAACAGCTAGAGCTACGTACTCAAATCCAGCATGCCTGCTTGGCCAGTCCATCCTATGTTTGCAGCACTATGTCTTGGACTGGGGTACTTCTTGGGAACTAATGTCAGGTTTTGAGTAGCTTCAAAAATATGGCACCAAAACCCCCCAGTTTTTTTTAGCTGTTGTCACTTTGTGTGAAAGCAGAGAAGGGCCAGATTAAAGTACATTGGAAGATCTTTAGAAAGATTGGAAGGAAAGCCTTGTTCCAGCCCTTGCACTTTTACAATTTCTAGAAAACACTCTTAGCACCTGATTCCTCTCCCTGCCCCCAATATTTTGTGTTGGGAAGGAAGGGACAGGTACCAGGTTACAGAAAGAGATTTACCTTTGTTAGACAGTCCTCTGGTGAAGCTGAAAGAATACTGGATTTTATTCCTGTAAGAACTGCAAGACCTTGGTTCCACTGTGTGATCAGGGAAGAGCGTATGATACCAATAAATCATATCTATACAATATTTTATAGCAAAAGCAAAAAAGAAGACATAACTTTCATCTAACATACGATGCTTTTGCAGAGTTGTATTCTTTATATATTGTACTGACAGTTCTTTTTTTCCTTGGTAAATGAAAGGACATTCCTAACTGTTGAGATAATAACAATCTTGCATGCACTAACACTATGTATCAGTGAGATGAGCTTTTCGCAACCAATGGCAATTGTCCTTTGCCATTAACCTATTGCTAAAGTTCTTTTTCCTGCCTCTGGCTTGCCCCTCTCCTCTTCCAGTTTGTTTGCTTCATTTCCTTTGTTTGTTAGTCTCTCTCTTTCTCTCCCTCCTTTCTTGACCTCTGAGGATATAAAAAAAAAACCATAGAGGATGTTTCTTTTGTGTGGTAGAGACCCACTTTTCCTATTTTTTTCCTTCTGTCTCTAACTATAGACAGCAACTGTAAATAAATATATCTTTCTTTTCATTAAAATGCTTCCAGAATAATTTTTAACGTAAAGTGCTAGCCATTGTGAAAAGGGGTGGGCTACTAAGATCTTAACTACTCTCTCATGCATTTTCTATGTAGTTTTTGGTGTTGTACCTCATACTCTGCTAACTTTCAAAATAATTAACCAAAGTTTTCAACACAAACAAGATGGCAGAGGGCCAACTGAACTGTTTTCACCCACTGAAGCTAGGTTGAATCCAAATCCCTCCGAGCTTAGCGACGGGTGAAATTACTTAGCCCTACTCTCCTTCTGGGCCTAACTTTGTGTTGACATAGTAGCTTTATCACTGGACAACATTTGGATCTAGCATAACTGAGCTCCTCCCTTCCCTGCCACTTTTTGGCTCTTACCCCTAAAGATCTCAGTCAACACAACAGTTGTGCCAGCAGATCTGTGAGATCAGCTACAAGAAGAAGATTCTGCAACCAAAAAGGGCAGTTCTGCCAGCAGAAGAAGCGTTTGCTTGTTCCAAAAACTCTACAGATGATTCATCTTAGAGAAAGGATTGCACAGTAATTCCTATATCATGCCATGGCAAAAATCCCATGCAGATCCTCTGCTCCTCAGACTTTCTGACCCTCATCACCTAGACTGTGCTATTCTATCTCTGCCACTTCCAGCATCCAAGCACTGCACTCACCTCACTATTTGTTTATTTATTTATTTAAAATATTTCCCCTTCATCTTTCTTCTTAAAAGGACCCAATGCAGCTTATATGACTAAAAAGACAATGCTTAGAAGCTAAAAACAGGAAGTATACAAATATTAAATAAGAATTATTGGTAGATAAAATCAATACTAAAAGCAAATTCAAAAGCAACAGAGCACAATAATCCATTCACACACACACCGGCAGCTGGTCACTAAAGAAAAGCCTGCCTGAAGGGAAAGGTCTTCACTTGCTTCCGGAAGGCCAGCAAAGATGGGGCCAGTCTGGCCTCCTGTGGAAGGGAGTTCCAGAGTCTGGGAGCAGCAACAAAGAAGGCCCTCTCCTGTGTCCCCACCAAGCACACCTGTGAGGGTGGTGGGACTGAGAGGAAGGCCTCCCCTGATGATCTTAATATCTGGGCAGGCTCATAGAGGGAGATGCAGTCTTTGCAATAGCTTGTCCCCAAGCTCAGACAGTGCACAGGATCCAAACAACCCTTTCTTTTGCCCCTTGGTTTATGCATAATTCCTTTTCTTCCTTGACAATTCTGTCTCTTTCTCACCATTCTAGTCTGCTTAGGAACAGTGTCTGGCAACTATCCAGTAGCTATAGAGTTGACAATTGCTGGTTGCTGGACATTGGGTTTTGTGAGTCTTTGGCCTCACCTAGAATGGCACTTGCTGCTATTTACAGACTTCTGGGTTGGCTTAAGCAGACTTGGCTCATCTCCATTATCCCAAGGCTGCTGAATTTAAAGTAGTTGCTTCTGAATTATATCCTGTCTCATAATATTTTGAATTAAAACCCATGTCCCGCATCTCTGGATATCATAGTTTCATTAGGATGCAGATTAAAGCCCTGCCAGAAATGATTTTGTACTTAATAGAACATTCCTACATTTCAATCATCATATTGTGTGTTCCTTACAGCTGTACTGCCATAAATACTGTTTGCAGCAAAGAGATCTTAATCACGAACACTTCAGCTAACATTTGTTGAGAAAGCCAGCCTTATAGCTAATTTTAAAGATTAGCATGTTTCATCTTTGATTAATCTTCTGCAGCTGAAAAGGGGGAAAATCCTCTAAGCAGTATATGGGAAATGATAATGAAAGGGTCCAGTATTATACACAATGGAAATTGAATTACTTAATATTGCCCACTTTCAAAATACCCAATTTGATCTTACAGAATTAGGCAAAAACATCATAGAAAGGGAAGAAACTGGTGAAACCTCAAGCTTGCCGGAAGCTTTGCCAAAGATAAAAGTTTTATGCAAAGAATATGAAAAAGAAATACTTCCCACTGATCCAACAACCTATCCTTTATCTGGCACCTTTAGTCAACTCATGGTCAACTGATTGTCAGCTTGAAATACTTCCCCATTAACTTTAGATGTGTTATGTTCAGCCTGAGCCTTGTTTTAGTCTCACTGTAAAGTCCATGGGGCAAATGATATTGCCTTCAATGAGACTATATTATGACTAACCTACTCTGGATCTAACTCAACTGAAGGAACCAATCCATCTGTGTTTTCCTTTGCAAGAAGTCCACTCATGTTTTTAAACTGAAGAAGAAATGCCATGCATTGAACAGGGCCATGTGGATGTCATTACTTCCCCCAGTCTCAAACAGCTAGGGTTCACCGTATAAGGCTGGATAACTAATTCAGTAATCCCTGTAAGATGGAGGTATTGTCAGTGGGAATTTTTGATTTTTCCAGGCAAGGAATACATCCTGCTCTGATTGCAATTACATCCCCCCCCCATAAAGCAACAGATGTTCAAGTTGGGAAGTTCTGGATGCAGTGGTCCTTCAGGAGACCCAGGTGTGGATGGGGACACCACCTCTTCCCAATTCTAGCACAGGCCCTTATATGGAGAAGTCACAGTTAACTTCAATGATTCCACCTCCCCAAACCCAGTTACCTGTAGGTTTGATTACTTTAAGCAAGACTGGCGTGGGATTTTCAAGGATTGGCCCATGATGGGCCAATCCTTGAAAATCATGCAGAAATTGTTGTTGGTCCAGCATGTGGCTGCCAGAATTCTAGCAGGGGCTGGCAAATTAGAGTACATTATTCTAACTCTTCCTGAACCATACTGATTGCCAGTTTGTTTCTGGACCCAGCTAAGGCTACTGGGTTTAATATTTAAAGCCCTACAAGGCTTCAGATTAGATGTTTTTGGATAGCCTTCCTGAAACTTGATCTGTTAAGTAGGGTCTTGATCATGTTTCCTTGGCCTCTAAAGTACATAGAGATCACTCACAATGGTAAGAGTAGGGAGATACTTTTATTGGTCCACTAAAGCAGCTACAACAACCAAATTTCAAGCTTTTATGCAGAAAGCCCCGTTTCATGAGGGTGGGCACCATCCCTTCATGGACTGTGCAGGGAAACTGTAGATAAGAGTAATTAGATAAGAGTAAGTAGATAAGAGTAATCCCAAATGAAGTTTGGGATGGAAGATTCCAACCATGCTCCAAGGGATGGAGCTTGAGACTGTACCCCTCAGCTGAACTCACCTCACACAAGCAGAGTTGGCACAGACATCAACCATGAATTTTTGGGACTCTTATCTACAATTTTTCTTTGCTATCCAACATGAATTTTCTCCACAAAACCTTGCAATTTGTTTGATTTTTGAGTGGTCCAATAATGGTATCACCCTAGTCTTAAAACCAGTTACCTATAGGTTCTTAAGGTAATCTTTAAGACCCATGCAGTCTTTTCCTAATTCCTCCTAAAGTATAAGGGGTGACCATTGAATGGGGTGTGGGGGAGAGAGGAGACATGCTTGGCTTTCTTGTTGTTACCCTCCTTTTGTTGATTTAGCAAAGACAATTTTCTCCCAGCCAGGGCTCTTCTAAATTGAGCTCTTTTCATTTGGATGCTCAGTTGGTTTAACTTCACTTCAGTTATACCCAGCCTTTCCTTTAATTATTATTATTAGTAGTAGCAGTTTTATTTATATGCTGCATTTCTCCCAACAAGGGACCCAAAGCGGCTCACAACATTAAAATTCACATAATTAAAAATACAAAAAGATAAATATTAATTAAACCACATAAGATTACAATTAAATTAAAAGTTTAAAACATGAAAATATGGAAAAGATTAAAATTATCTGCTAAAATGGGGTTCAGGGATTCAGCTGTAATTGTTAAAAGCCTGCCCGAAGAGATGGGTCTTTAGCTTTTTTTGGAAGGATAGCAGGGAAGGGGCCATCTTGATCTCCTGAGGGACAGCGTTCAGCCTGGGAGCTGCCACAGAGAAGGCCCTCTCCTGTGTCCCCATCAGCCGTGGTTGTGCTGGCAATGGGACCGAGAGAATGGCCTCCTCTACTGATCTTAATTGCTGAGAAGGGACATATAGGGAGGTATGGCCCTTCAGGTAGCCTGGACCAAAGATATATAGGGCTTTATAGGTAAGGCCCAGCACTTTGAATTGGGCCCAGAAATGGATTGGTAGCCAGTGCAGTTCTTGTAACAGGTGCATTACATGCTCCCTGTAGCTAGCCCCAGTCAGTAGTCTGACTGCAGAGTTTTGCACCAGCTGAAGTTTCTGAACTGTCTTCAAGGGCAGTCCCACATAGAGTGTGTTACAGCAATCCAAACAGGATTGAATGAGTTCAAAATGCCATACATGGCTCTCACTTTTCTTACCTAATCTTTGCAACAATCATATGAAATAGGTTATGCTGAGATATTGACTTGTCCAAGGTTACCCAATGAATACTGGTTTCCTGAGTCCTACTCCGAAACTCTCTAACCACTATGCCACTCTAACCACTGCAGTGTATTTTTATGGGCTTTCTACTGTTTGATTCTTTGCTTGTATTTATGATTTTCGGGATTATGCTGAGGCATGTATTTCTAAAGAAAGCCTATCATAAGATGAAGAATGCAATATGCACAGGAAATATGCATCCCCTTAATGTCTTATTTGACCCTATGTCTGCATATGCAGTATAAACCAGCAGCCATGTACATCGGCAGAAATTCCTTTTGCTCGTCCCAAAGTATTATGTGAAACCTCTGGTTTCAAATTAAGAAATTCTGTTAAGATCAGGAACTTATGGAGCTAAAACCAAAGACAATATGAAAGACAGTTATTTCCCTTGTTAAGCTAAACTAGACAATCTTATGTGAGAACAGAGGCTGTTGATCTGTGCAAAGGTCATGGGGTGCAGCAGATTTTGGTTTTATTTCCTTAGTATCCCCACATACTGTACATCAACCTCCTGCCAGAATTGTTTCTGACTTCCCAGAGCTGATCAGAAACTAATGCCCTTCTACCTGCACTTACAGAAAGGTTTTGATTCGATTCAAACAACCAGGATCCCTGCTTAAAGCAGGATGGAGATCTTAAATTCATTGTGAGAAACAGGTTGAATCCATGGGAAGAATTCTCCCTTAGAAACACTTGGTCTTAAGAGTGCTGTAGAGATGGAATGTTTACGGGGTGGATGGTGGACAATTTGCTAGTGGAAATGGGTCCTCCAAACACATATAATTGAGTATGTGTGGACACAATTCTAGGAGAAGAATCCTGGTATTAGGAAAATGGCAGGTCCACAGAAGGACACCAAGGGACATTCATATCCCTCAAGACTATGAATGAGATGTCATTAAAAAGTGGAAATTGGGAGGGATTTCCATTAGGTGGGGGAAATCCTATGTAGATTCCTAGGAAATTGACATGCTACTTTTTTAAAAAGGGGGACAAATATATCGTTTTTTTCTTTTTATCCCAGGACCTTCTTTAAAGATTTCCACAGAGTGGATGGGAACATTTATGTTCTATTCCACAGGCATCTCAGTATTAAGAGTTTTTGTCTACCACCTTTAGTTCATCAAGATGTTTTGAAAGAGTTTTTTCTCCCTCATTCCTTGAAACATCATGTCAGAGTCAATGATCCTGAACTCCTAGTAGCTCAGTGGCTTAGGAATCTGGCTTGTGGAGCCAGAAGTTGGGAATTCAGTTTCACTCCCCACTTATCCACCTTGACAGGGGTTGGACATGATGATCCATAGGGTGCCTTCCAGCCTTGCAGTTCTAAGATGATGATGATGTTTAAGACCATCAACCTTCCAGCTCAGTGGCTACTATAAACTCTGAGTGCAGAACATCTCTTTTGTACAGCTGGTTCAGTATTAAAAAGCAGCATTCTAGTAGCATCTATAGACTGGCCTCTGTGTGGTTGCCTGTATGCCAGCATAGGAAAGGCCACAGAGTCTAAACACAACTGGCATTCCCACTGGACAGGATGAATTAACCACTCTAGGCAGCAGATTCTGGGTATGAGGAAAGGGTAAGAAATCATTATTTAATTCTCTCTTACAGAATTTTGATGACCAAGTATCGGAAACGATGCTTGTGTGATTGTCTGTCTCTTGTGACAAACATGACCATAGGCAAAATGTCTCCTGTGCTGATAACATGATGGGCTAGGCCCATGGCTGATGGGGCACTGCTTGCTTTTCCACCATCTGGCCCCAAGTACAGGTTGTGAGTAGTGGATAGATAAGCTGTCTAGGTCTATGAATCCAGTACAAATCATGCAGAGTTTGGACTTAAAACAGACCTTTAAAAGTCCTTTTTCAGCTTTGTCAATTAAAATAGACCTTGCTCAAGTTCTGGGATCATGATGGCTGTCATGGTTCATCTGACATCCGTCAATGGCTAAGGAGGCATCTATTTTCACAACAATAGCAAGACAGATGTGTGCAGATGTTTCACACAGTAGGGACTTTATTCCCCCCCTCTCTTTTTTTGGTAGCAAAAAGCATCAGCAGCCATAGCCTTATTTTCCACCCCTTCTTTCGGCATGTTCCCTCTCCCCTTCCCTGCCACTGGATGTCAAGGTCAGTAGGTTACAAGGGAGCTAATGGCAGAAAATGTCCAGGTCAATTGAATGTGGCAGCTAGGTGGATTCCTAAACAAAGAGACTGCTGTTAGTGGGCCCTCCTGGGAAGACGTCTGGGAAGGGATGAATTATCCTCACTAGACAAAACACTGAAATGCAGAGTTTGTGCCCAGGCTTGATTACAATCAGTCTAAAGTGCTCTGCATGCAGATTTCAGGCAATGTTAATCTCCGAAGGACCATTTTTAAATACTTCTGCTTTTTCCTGTCACTCCCTGTGCACACTATATATCACTTGATTTAATTATCGAGTCTTTATTTTTTACTCCCCCTGTCCAGACAAAGAGGTCATTCTCAAGGAAAACCTCTCGTCTCTCATTTATCTGATGCGGCTTAACAAGAATCCTCTCAGATTTCCAAATGGCTTTTCTAAAAGCAGGACGTGATAGGTGGGGGGTGTTCAGCAGCTTTTGTCATCTTGCCGAAGCCAATTTTTGATGACAGATATGAAACAAGATTGGGAGAATTGTGTGCTCCCAGATAGGCGGCTGACACATTTCAGGCATGTCTGGACAAATGGCGGCCTGAAGCTTCTGACTTGGGGGGGGGGAATTTTAAAAGATACCAGCTGCAGAGAGTGAGGCTACAATCCCCCAGGTGGGTTATACAGCCGTAAGTGCACTCCAGTGATGCACGACTGCATAGTGCAGCCCTCCCTCACCCTGGTGTCTTCCATGTCTGTTGTACTACAACTTCCATCATCCCCAGATAGCCTAATGGGATCAATTGATGTGCACTGCCTTGTAAAAGGCCGCCATAGTGAAAAACAAGGAACAGAAGTTTTGTTGCCATCTCAGGACACAAGGGAGAGAGTAGGGAAAAGTGATGGGGCTGCCTGCTAAGAAGAGCAAATAGTGTCCCTGCGTCATCAGCTGCCTCCAATAATAGGTCATGAATTTTATCGTCCTCCTAAATTAGTGGTTCCCAACCTTGAGCCTCCAGATATTTTTGAAGTCCCAGAAGCCTTCACCACTAGCTGTGCTGGCCAGCATCTCTGGGAGTTGCTCTTCAAGGACATCTGGGTTACCCAAGTTTGGGTATCACTGTCCTAGAATAATGGACAAAAGTTTTCCTGCAATGGCATGGGGTAGGGAGTTTGCCACTAGTAGTGGCTATTGTTGCAAAGGAGGGGCAAAATGTAAGGGTGTAATAATGTCAGGGTTCAGGTTTGTTCAGCTAAAAACAGTGAGGATTAATTTGTCACAGGCATTATGTTTTTGGCAGCATTTCCATGTATCTTATAAAACTCGGGTCTGCTCTCGGCTTTAGTTTTCAGAGAAACAAGTTTTTTTTTTAAAAAAAATCCTAGACTTAAAGGTGTGCACAGGTAATGCAAAATCACAAAACTGGTGAAAGAAGCCGGATTTCAGAGCAAGGCTTAAGTGTCATGCTTAAACTAAAAGAAAAAGAAAAGGCCTCCACCTCTGCCTTGAATTGGTCAAGTCCTCCCCTTAATTGGAATTTAATCAAGGCTACTGGGATCATCTCACATCCTAACCTTGTGCCCACCATGGCTTTCCTTGCTGATGGCAACTGGTTGACTTTAGTAGTTCATGTCATGTCATTTTGCGCACCATCCGTCATTGAAACCCCTTTTGGTCATTGAGAACATGATAGACCACTTGCAAGCTTTGCCTACAGCAGATATAGTTACGTTGTCTTTGTAATAAATGTAAATTGATATATCCCTCATCCAAACTGCAAAACTTTCACTGTGATAGAGACCTCATGAAGATGCCAACTGGTCACCTCCAAAACACAACAACAAGATACTTGAACAACAGTACTGGTATCCAAGGAAATTGCCTTATTTGCACCATTAAAAGTAGAAGGTAACTCTATTTAATTTCATCTGCTCATGTATGGCTGAAACAATACATACTTTTAATGCTAACACTAAATCTCAGTTGTTGGCAGCCAACATTCCTTTTCTTTTCTATCCTAAATTTTATATATGTAAAATTTAGGATATTCTGAGCCATTGGAACCAAACAGGGGCAACCTTGTACAAAATGAGTGTTTCTCTATAAACTAAGATGCGAAACAGAGCACAGGAGGTGTGAAGTTTAAATTCAGATATTTTGGACTGCATGCTTCCAAGAGCTTGAGTCACCATGGCCAATAGCCAACAATATGGAGTAATGAGGGTTCCTTTGGATTGTTTTGTTGTAGAATTTTTGAGGTACGAGAAAAAACTTTCCATTGCCACCTTCAGTGCAGTACTAATTGCTGCTGTCTGTGTGAGTTCTTCTGCCAGCGTCAACTTCTGGTAGAGGAACCCAGCCATTGTATCCTGAACAGTGTCCATGCATCTTAGTTAAATCAGAATAAAACAGATTTGGAAAGGTATTGATGAAGAAAGAAGAAAACTCCTCCAGCATACATATATGTTGATGGAGATAAAAGTCAAGATAATCTGTTCTATTGTATTCCTAGTTATGATGTATGGATGAGAAAACTGGACAACGAACAAGAGCAGAATCAAAATTTCAAAGTGTGAAAGAAAGCTTCACAGAGACCACAGACTACAGAAAGACAAATAAAGAGGTTCTACATGAAATCAAGCCTGAATTTTTACTAGAAGCTATACTGAATAAGCTAAAACAATTGTACATATGGAAAGACCAGACTCACTGGAACGGACAACTGAAAGACCAGGTTCTCTGAAAAGGACAATGTCAGGAAAAATTGAAAAGAGTACATGAAAAAAGGAGAGGAAGATTTAATGTGAGATTGACTGATGCACTAAAGGCCGCCATGACCCACAGTTTGAAAGACCTGAGCAGGGCTGTTAATGGCAGGACCTTTGGGATATCAGACATACACAGAATTGCCATAACTACAGGTGACCTGAGGGCATTTATGAACAACCAGCCCTCTGAGAAGCTCAGCGAGGCCTAAGGTAGACCTGAGTTTGAGATGCCTTAGTTTTGGATCCATTCTCCCAATCTCTGATTCTGATAGTGCTGGGAGGAGAGTGTTGGGGGATTCAGATAAAATCTATAGGGAAACAGCCAGACAAAGAGTAAAATGAGGAAATATGAATCCATGTGGAGCGTGAGATTTAAAAAGTGAGCTACAGCAACAGTAGCTTTGCAATGCGCCCAGCCCAGATCTTGGAAATAATGTATTAAAATTAATGCAGTAATTTTAAATTTGTTCAGATAAGCCTCAGAGTCAAGTGTTTAAATATAACATTTTAAAAAGTAATGTTAATAGAAGTTTTGTTTGTTATCTGCATATTCCTTTGTAGAGGAAATTGTCAGCCCACCCTCCCCAAACAGAAAGGGAGCGACCGTTTCTTTTTAAAAGAACGAGGCAGGCCAAGCTCAGCTCTGTACATGTATTTCAAGTAGAATATTCAGAAGTCCAGCTTCGTGTACAGCGTCAAAACACTAGACGCTGTTCAAAGTCCTCCATACAGAGCATGTTACCATAGTCTCTCGAGACTGCAGGATGCCTATGGTCTAGTTAAAACAGCTAAAAAGTGTATGCCCCCCTGGTCTTCTGGGAATTACAGCCTAAGGCCCAAAGATCAAAAGCCACTATTTTACAAAGAACCAATTGACAGCCACAAGTGAATTTCCCATCTGTTGCTTTATAGGCCCTGCTGCCCCCTCCACATAGGACCACTGTCTGCAGGACCACAGATTTAACCAGTTCTGTTCTACAGTGGCAGGGGGTAGTTTGCCAAGATTTTGTAGAAAAACATTCTGTGGGTAGACATTTGTCACTGAGATTTATGCTTGCTTCATGCCAATTTTAAAAACACAATAGTATTTTGGCCAGTGAAGTAAACCAGCATCTTATTTTCTGTCTGCACTGATAAAAATAGAAACAGGGCCACATATTGGAGGCATCTGGAGTCTGTAGATCCACTCTAATTTAATTGTTTTATAGAGTAAAAGGTTGATGAGGCAACATTGCTGGCTTTCTAGGTACAGTGATCAGGTATACTTTCCATTTAAAGCTCCTTCAAAAAGATGATTATAAGCCCCACACATAGACCCCATGTTATGTGAACCTGTCTTTAAATGGCTAGAAATACTTGCACTCTTCTATATCCCCTTCATTTCAAAGGGTTTTTGAGAAGAAGAAGTGCTCATATTCTTCTGGATTCATAAAGACGCAACCTTGGTTGAAGGCTACTGTGGCACTGACATAATTATTGGGCACTGCTACAGCTAATCCTCTCAACAGAACAAAGCACAGACCTCACTAAACACAGAGACAAATCACAGACCAATGCACTTCTCTGTTTCATGCAGAAAAGAGGGCAAATACACAATCACTTGTCACTATTAAGCAGCCATTTCTGCAACCGGGAGATAAAAGCTTTAGAAAGAACAGAGAAATCAGCTGTAGACCTTGACTTGCCAAATATAACAAAGCAGGATTACTGACCATTGGAAATAAGAATCAAATGACCAGTAATGAGAAATGAACAGAACGAAAAAACAAGCAAAATGTTATGCTCTGTCCGTTTTTTTCTCATATCTAGAGGAATTTTAAAGGGCAACATCCCATTTCATACATTAATATTATTTATTTATTATTTATTATTTATTTAATTTATATGCCGCCCACACTACCCAAAGGTCTCTGGAAACATGACTGGTTTTTATAATGGAACCATTAAGTGTTCCTTGAGAGAACACTTGGTCACTTAAAAGAAAACCTGACCTCCAATGCAATCCAATTGTTACAGCTTCTTAGGATGTGAAGATCATCTCACCCCTCAAAACACTGGATACCAAAATGGAATGACCAACCTCCTCTGTTTGTAATGGCTGGCTGTGCTGAAATATAGCTAGGATTCTAATGTCTGGATGAGAATTATTTTGCGCTAACTCTTTGCGTATGAATCATGTACTGTTGTAACCAGTGAATTACTTTGTTTACTTGTAGACAGACTTCCAGAGAGATCATCCAATCTTCAGAAGAGGGACAGGGCAACCCTGATATGCCATTTATCATTCTGTTTATTATGAACTGGGCATTTATATTCTGTCCAGTTTCCATGACGGAACTCAAGATAGCACATGCACACATCTGGGAGGTTCCCCATTCTGGGCATTGATACGAGTGAGATCATAATTTCTGCAACGTTGCTCTTGAACTTGTGTATTATTAGACAATTGTCCTTTTTGCAACTATAGTAGTAGTGGACAAAAGCTGTCCTTAGTGTCCCCAGTCATGAGACTTTCCTGAAAATAATAATCCCCTTTTTAAAAAGTGTGTGTTGGCATTCCTGGAGGCCACCAACAGCTGCCATTCATTTTTGGATGGGTCACAATCTACCCCATTTAATAACAAAAAGTACCCGTTTTTCAAAACTAGATCTTTGGTCATATCTGTATTTTTTTTCTCTAGGTTTTTGGAGTTTTTGGTGGTCCATGCAGCCTTTCAAAGATGCCAGGGGAGCAAAAAAGTCACTCCCAGCCCCTCCAAATGGGCCCACTGTTACATTATAGGGGATTTGCCAAGTGTTGGATAAGTGTACCATGAGGCAGGTGAACCTATAGCCTTCCAGAGGTTAACTGCACCTCCAGTGAAGGAGTTTTGGTCATGAACAACCGGAAAGCCACGGGTTCTCCAGCTTAATTCTCATCTTGGCCTCTGAAGGTACATTCAGATGGGTATTTAGCCCACAGTTTGCATTACTGTAGGGACAGGTTGGTTCACTCCTTTTCACAGTGATCACATGACATAATTGCTGGAGCAAACCAAATTGTCCCCAGAGGGCTTATGTGCATAGCTTTCTGGCCCCTGTCTTTCTGCTTTTTTGGTATGAGTAGGATCACTCTGGTTTGCTCTATTTCCAATGTAAGATCACTGGGATCAGACCAGAAGTGAGCCTTTTGCCAATATTGTGAAGTGGATTAGGAAGAAAGCCACTTCAGGGTATTGGCAAATTAATCACAGGAAGTAAAAAAAAATTAAGTGTGTATTGCTGCAGCAAATATTCACTGCACCACTTTTTAAAAATAAAAGACAAATGGAAAATTTCATCCCCCAAGCTTGCCTTTTCTTTTCTTTTAAAGGTCCAGTCAGGAGCCTGCCTGATTTGGCTGTGTGCTCCCCCCCGCCCCCATTTCGGCCTGGCTTTTTACAAGGTTAAAACAGAGCAGTTGTGGCAGGAGGAGGCAGGAAGGGCAACGAGGGGGAAGGTTGTATGCTTCTGTTGACTGGCTCTTTACTGGACCTTTGAAAGAAAAGCAAACAAAATCTGCCTTGTTTGCAGTGCTGTCCTCTGAAGATGCCGGCCACAAAGACTGGCGAAACATCAGGAAGAACAACCTTCAGAACACGGCCAAAGAGCCTGAAACACCCAGAACAACCACAAAATTTGCCTTGCTGCCCCCTCATCTCGTGCTGCTGCTCTGCTTGCCCCTTGTAAAAAGCCTCTCTCTCTCTCTCTCTCTCTCTCTCACACACACACACACACACACACACACACACATGCGCAGAGAGAGAGAGACAGAGAGACAGAGAGAGAGAGAGAGAGTCAAATTAGGCAGGCTCTCAACTGGCCTTTAAAAGAAAAGCACAGGAAAGCCTCTGGGATGAGGCTTTCCATTTGTATTTTATTCTTTAAGGTGGTGCAGGGCATAGTCATTGCCCAATGCAACTTAGCCCCCCCCCCATTACTTCCTGGGCCCCTCCATAAAGATGAGGAGGTGATTAATTTGCCAATATCCTAAAGCTGTCTCGTATAAAGATACTTCACGGCATTGGCAAATTAGAGGAAGGTGGCTGTGGACCAAATATAGGGTGGCCTGAGGGCTTGTATAACATTTGGATGTGAAGAGTGCATCACATGGCACGCCAGACCTCCTGCTGACCCCCCCCCCCAACTGTATAGACAAGCCCTGTCACACACAGCTGGGCATTGACTGTATTCTGATGGTTCTGTTCCAAAACAGAAGTTACTTTAAAAGCTCACGTAACAGTAGAAGTATAAGAAACAGGACAGGCCTCAAGAGACTACTGAAGGCCAAGCATACTCAGTAGCCCCAGGATATGCAGTGTCACTTAAGAGGGGGAAACCCAAGAAAACCCATGGGGTGGTGGTGGCTGTCTCCGGATTGGGACCCTGGTAAGGAGCCTGAACTGGGTACAGACACCCCCCCACACACAATGGGCCATTTTGCTCTCTTAAAGCAAACTAATGACGGTTGAATTGCAGGTCACCCAAGACAGACTGGGCCCAACAGCAAGAGGCTGAGGATTAAGCCCTCCGAGCATCCCACAGTGCTTGTTCTGGAGTATAACCACACGGACAAAAATTATGTAGTTCCTCACTACATCTTTTCAAGTCGTGTCTGCTTTGTCTCCCTGTATCATGGCATGAAAGGAACCTAACAGGAAGCAAAGCATGCTGTATGAAAACCAGGAATGTTTACTCTTCCTTGCTTTGAAAGAAACACATACTGTATAAGGCCAATTTTCAGTACATTTGCATGTGTGCACGTATATGTGTTTGGGTGTGTATTTAACTGACAATGCTGCCCATTTTTAAAAAGTTGCTCACTGACATCGAGTAAAAAAAAGTATGTGCTCACCCCATCCCAAGCAAATACTGTCCTGGCATCGAATTGCATTCGGAACATGGCACTGTGCTGCAGACACATGTTCTTGAAGTGCCACACCAAGTAACCCTCCTTTTAAAAACATTATTATTACGTTGAAGAAAGTCCAAATTGCCTCATTTTTCCCCCTCAGGAAGGATGTTTCACACATAAGCTTCCCTCTAGGAAGATGCTGCTGCTTTTACAGCAGGTGCCGCTGAATTATAAAAGGTGCAAATCAGAGCAGAATAGAACGGCAGGAGGAGAGCAAGGAAATGGGCCAAAAGTTTTCACAATGAAATTCCAAGAAACACCCTTGCGGCAGCTTTACAATTGGCAGCACCACCAGAAACTTAGGTGCAGCTGCAGGAAACACTTTTTTTTAAAATTTAAATAACTCAGGGATTGGCACTTGGGCCATATAACTGGCAAGTGTGATCTTACACTGAATACGGCCAAGCCACAGGAGAGAAAAGATTAAGAGTATCAAAGGGACATTTTCCTCACTGTTTCAGTTCTTCTTTTTTGTTGTTGTTACTCACTGGATTTTATATATATATTTAAAAAGTAAGGGGCAGGGAGAGCCGCTTTGCTCAACATTCAGTTTTGAGGAGAATTAAATTAGCCCAAAACATTGTTCCGAATTAGAAGACCAAAAAGGGGATTTTAGAAACACAGCATGTGGCTTGGAGGTATTTTCCACCATCAAAACCAAAGTATAGAAAGCTTTAAAAAGGAGCTATTATTGTACTCTACCCAACCAATGAATCTGTTTCCCCCCTTCTGATAAGTGCTTCTGAGACTTTTCTGATTCACAAAGCAATTTATCCCACAGATTGTACAGAAAGATCTTAGCTGAGACATTTAATGCACTATTGGGCTTTTCCCTTTAAGATTAGCCATTTGGGTAGCTAGCCTGCTTATAGGTACTTCTTGTGCTATTCATAAATTCCTTTCATTTCCTTCATTAAAGATCCCAATATCGTCCTGTCCAAACCTAACAAAATGCTCATTTCAGGGCAGCGCATGTTCCAACTGCTTTTTCTTTTAATAGTGATTGTCATATATTTTGCCAGCCATAAAAGCAATACCAGAAAGTCTACTGCCAGTTATTTGTGTTTCTTTTATTGTTTTGTTTAGTTTTTTCTGTTGCTAGAGGAAGTGGAGGGAGATGATGGAATGCCCTGTTCAAACAGAAATATAAAGAAATGGCAGCACGTATCCATGAGAAGTCAGCAAGAACACAAACAAAAATATAAAACCATGTCTTGGCATCCCCTTCCTCTCCACACTAACATTAGTGTGAAACATCTTTCCTTTCAGATATTCTGGAGCATTTCCCCGTGTGTTCTACTTATTATCCCTATGGAGTGCTGAGCTCCAGGCTTTGTCACTCTTTCACCTCAGCCAACCGAGGAATAAGAAACACTGGGGCTATTGGATTCCTTGCACGAGCTGTCATGTTGTACCTGTTTTGTCTTAATTTTTTAATGGATGGCATTTACTTCCCGATAACGTTAATCCTTCATTTACCTCATACCCATTGTTGAACAGCTGAAGGATGCTTTGCTCTGGGCACCACCACAAGGAAGGACTGGTAAACCTCTCCTAGAAATTTTATACCTAGAAAAACCTGGGAGGTCACTGTAAGCCAGAATGATCTTGATGACACATACATATTACTATGCAAAAGTAGCCCCAAATATAGCTAATCTTTAAATACCCAACATTCCTCACTGTGCATTAGTACAAGGGATGCAAAATCCTTGTTTTCCACTTAATATTCTAGGCTCAAGTGTTAGTCAAACCCCTGCTTAAGGGCTGCCTATGTATTTTCCTCTTGGCTGATGTTCTGATTTGTCTTAAGAACAATATCCTAATGTGGCATTTGGATTTTTAACACATTTACCAATACATCTGCCTACAATGTGCATCTCCACCCACAGGGTATTCAGAATCAAACTAAGTAGGTGAATAGAAGTAATGAAACTATCCCTCCACTTTTAAATGAAGGGGGGAATTCAACCAGGAGAGTAGGGTGTGGAGGAAGGGGCTCGACCCTTTCCATTCTTTTGTTGGCCCACTAAGAATCAGCATCCCCCTTATGTGCTTTAAACTCTGCAGGGAAGTTTCAGCTGGTGGCAGCAGAAACACTTCACCTGTGATTATTTTTGACTGAGGGGCATCTTTTGGAAGGGAGCAAAGCAATGGTAAGGACAGCTAAATCCTTCTTTGTGTGCCACAGCCCAGATAAGCCCCCATATGCCTGTTGATTAGGTATAAAAACTAGGCACAATAAATGCATTCCTACATTTAAGATGACACTTGGGTAAGCCCTCTATATCTGCATCACCTTGTAGGAACCCACCCTCTGCCTTTGAGTTACATAGAGTCCCTCCCACATCATTGAGCAAACCCAATCATATCAGGAAGACTAATTAGCCAGCCCGTGTACAACTGGCAATAGCATCTCAATTGTCTGTCTCACCCACAGCCATGATCCCAACTTTACCGTCTATAATTTAGGGAAGGCGTATGCTGAGAAAAAGAAAGCAAAGTTTTTCTCAATTACAAGAGGGAATTTTCTGAACCATCATACTGAGACCTAGTACAGTGACCCACAGGGCCAAGCCAATTGAACAGACAAAAGGTACTCACAAGTCTACTTAGTTCAGTGTAGAAATGCATGAAGAACATACTGAAGACAAACTCAAAGTCTGACACTTTGTGGAAAAATTGTATTTGATTTACAATTAACAGGATTTACAAACAATGACAAAACAAAATAGATTAGCAAGGGTACCTTTGTTGATCAAACAGAAGGCAAGGACAAAAAGCTTAGTTTGACACAGAAATCTTAGGTAAACTGCTCCAAACAATTTGTAGCTACTTACATTCCACTGTGTGTTGACTTCCGTATATAGATGAAAGCAAACTTTTACTATAGAGAAATGGTGTCCTTCCCCCCCCCACACTTTTATTTCTGTGAGAATTTACTGACAATTTCTGTTGCCACCACTGATTATTGTCCCCAGTGCTAGCAACTCACCGCAGAGAAATCAAGGAAAGGACTACTGATGGGTTTGAGAATGAAACATCCGGACAAAACTTCAAATTAAACTCCAGTTCAGGGAGAGGTAGGAAATAAAGCTCTGTTACTGTGTTAAGAAACAAGCACATTTAAGGTGCCACAAGACAGAAACATGACAGCAACACCAAAAGTTGTATGGATGGCAGTGCTAAGGCTACCACACTGCCAGATGACTATGGTGAGAAATGAATGAAACAAAGATTGCTTTTCTTTTGTGCAACACAGCAATATAAGATAACGTACCAATTTTCCTCAAATTACCTGGAAGCTGACTAATATTGTAAACACACTTTCTGTCTTTGACAAGTTACTTTAATTTCCACAGCAGAGTTAAAGATACTCATCTCATCAATTCCAGCATTCCAAGGCTAGAGTGGTGTTTATGTCAGAAGGGGACATGGGATTTTCTTACAATGTGCATTTCACATTAAAAACACAGGGCTTTTTTATTATTGTTTCTGCTTTTTTAAAAACTCAATCACAATCTTCCTACGACAGTGTGAAGATTCATTTTGGAAAAAAAAAGATCCTATGAGCCATTCCAACAAGAGATATACATACTTGCATCATGTCAAACAGCACATTATAGGCAAGAAGCTAACTATAGGCATTCTGCTGGTCAATGTTCACAAAAAGTCAACAAACCACACATAAATATTTTTGATAGGATTCTCTTTACAAAACCATTCAGATTCACATAATTAGTACAAATAAGGCACATTAGCATATATGATAAAACAGTTTTTTTTTTAAAAAAAAAAGAAAGAGAAAGGCCAATTTGATTTGCCATGATTTCTGAATCATATTAGAATAATTCCATAGTACTTTTTCACCA
This sequence comes from Pogona vitticeps, assembly GCF_051106095.1. Lineage (NCBI taxonomy): Eukaryota > Metazoa > Chordata > Lepidosauria > Squamata > Agamidae > Pogona > Pogona vitticeps. The sequence goes on from NC_135787.1 coordinate 126,163,136, forward strand.
GGGATGCTCCTCTCTTTAGGGTGGCCTTTAAGCACACCAGATCCAGAAAATTCTTAGATCCTGGGCCTTTGTCATCGCTCTCTCAGTACTGCTAGAGCAGCTCTGAACACCTTCCTGCGCTTTTATAAAGCCACAAATGTTCATTGCTTTGGCTGAACACAGACTTCTGCATTTATGTTGTGAAAGACTGCAAACAATTCTTTGCTTAAAATCTGGGAAGAAAAGATGTCCATCCTCAATTGTCTTTGTGCCAGGAGCAACTGGACCAGCTTTGGCTACAGGGAAGTACGGGTTATTCTTGGTTGGACGTTCTCTTGAGGACCCTAAGTGCTTTGCATGTTGTCAACATCCGAAGTCCTACTTCAGTGACACAGGCGTGAAGGTTTAGTTTGTTAGGAACAAATGCAGATCTTTCAAGCCCCCCCGCTTCAGAATTTAGGAAAGTTAAATTTTTTGAACTACAATTATTCATCGAGATTCTAGGATTTATAGATCCTGAAATAATTTTTTCAACTCAGCTTTGCTTTGGCCCTGGAAAAGTAGTTTTGAAAAGTCAGCAGACACAAGGTACTTAATGTTTTAGCACTTCATGTATGTAAACCTCATGTGTATTTATATGTTTAATATATCAAAAAGATGTATGGTACCAAAACCCACTGCAATGTTTTAGACAGAAAAGTCATAGTAAATGTATCTTTTATTCTACTCATTATGAGCAAAATAAAGAGACAGGATTTTCAAAAGAGTAGAAAAAACTATTTCCAATTATTAAAATTAAAGTGGGGATATTGCATTTATTTTTTTCCAATATGCTATCACTTTTCTAGTACAAATATTGCTTAAAATATAAAGAATGCTATGGGTTGTGAATTTACTAGTATAATGAATTCTAAAAATGCTGATGTTTCAAGATTGTACTATTTGATTAAATGAGCTTTAACTTTATCCACCTATGGACTTCCCTCATTTCCCACTGGAAATTCATTTACACACAACACAAGGTTTTAATTAGGAGCATAATTTACAGTAAAAACTCTTTACATTACAGCTTTGCTATATAAAAAAAGAAATCCTTTTTTTTTCATTTAAAGTTGTAATTACACATTTAAAAATAGAACACTATTTTCCTTATTAGGAAGAATGAATTTACACATCCTCAGATCAGCTTCTTTATTGCAGCTTTCAAAGTCAAAGGTCAGTCACTTTATTCTCTAAAGCAGCTGCTATCTGTTGTAATCGATAAGCAAGCTGCATTTTTTGTGCAGCTTGGTCTTCTTCTAATGTGTTGATGATCTGGAAGGAAACACAGAAGACATGAAATTCAGAGGAAGGCACTAGACAAGGTATTGTTGGGCCGTATTAATTTTTACAGCCACAGTCTGATCACATGTAGGATCTTACTTCCGTGCAGGTCCAGAACTGCATTGCACTGCAATGTTACATGGAGGGAGATCCCACCATTGCAGCTATACTTGACAAGGCTTTATCTAGCTGTTTATTTATTTATAGGCTAGTTTTCCCAGGACTGGGACCAAAGGTGGTTTACTGTATAATTAAACACACAAGCAAACAAAAAATGATAAAAATATTATAAACATTAAGATACAATATAAATATTAACACATAACATAAAAATTAAAACATAATGGAATCAATGATAATTAAACACAATTAAGTTTAAAACATTTTAAAATATCTCAATTATTACATTAATTTAATTTAAAAATACAAAAGTACTACTCATCCATTAAAAGTCCTGTCCTTAAGAGGCTGTATGTATGTATGTATGTATGTATGTATGTATGTATGTATGTATGTATGTATGTATGTATGTATGTATGTATGTATGTATGTATGTATGTATGTATGTATGTATGTATGTATGTATGTATGTATGTATGTATGTTTTACCCTATCTTCCACCTTCAAAACGACCCAAGGTGGCTTACACCATTAAAAGTCAGTATAAACTTAGTATGAAAACAGTGAAGAGGATCAAATGACTACTATACTAAGAATACAAGCAACACCAAAACACATTCAGAGCAGTAATGTACAACAATCCATTCAAAAAAAACAAACAAACCCCTACTCAAGCAGCCAGTTACTGAGGGAAAGCTTGTCTGAAGAGAAAAGTCTTTGCCTGCTTGCGCAAGGGTGGGAGAGATGGGGCCAGCCTATTGTGTGTGTGTGTGGAGTTCCAAAGTCTGGGAGCAGCAACAAAGAAGACCCTCTCCCATGTTGCATCAAATGCACCCGCGAGGGTGGTGGGATGGAGAGACATGCCTCTCCCAAAGATCTTAACACTCAAGCAGGCTCATAAAGGGAGGCATGATCCTGGAGATACCTGAAAGCCTGCTTGAAGAGCATGGGTTTTGCTTGCTGACAGGAAACAGCCCAGCTTAGCCTCCTTTGGAAAGAAATTCTAAAGTATGATGCAACCGTCAAGAAGACCTTCTCTTGCATTCTTCCCAAACATGCCTCTGAATGAAGTGGTACCAAAAGAAAGGTCTCTCCTGAAGATGTCGAAGCCTCAGAAAACTTGTTTAGTCAGCAAATTTGCTGCCTGAACATCCCCCCCCTCCCCCAAAAAAGAACCCTGGAGACCTGCTGCTTTCTGGAAGTAACTCTCAGAGTCAGGTATTTTTACAAATATTTCTCATGGGTTGTGCAGGAAAAAATGCCCTGGGCTGGGTAGGGAAACTACCCATAGATCAGTATAGACAATTACCCTGGACAGTTCACAAATAAGACCTGGCTCAGTGAGGTCCTTCCAGCTGAGCAATTAGAAAACATTTCTTTCTGCAGAAAGCAATTCATTTTTCAAAGAGATGTTCTGGAAAAGTGGAAAGTCAGTATGAGCCTAGAAAAACAACAGCAAAGGAGAGGAACTGGGCCGGGAGGTCAGAGATGCTCAATGGTGTGAGATAGGAAGAGGCAGGAGTGGTGTGGCAGGGGTGGGTTTGGGTGGACAAAGCAACTGCAGGGCCTTAGCATAAGTGCTGAGAGTTAGGAGAGAAGCCTCAGATTTTCAAGTCAGAAGATGAAAAAGAGATGAAGATGCCCAACAATGGAGAAAAAGAAAGGGGAAGAGTGTTGAAGGAAGCAAAAAAGAAACAACAGATGTGTGAGAAAGAGCTGATAGTGATGGCAGCAGAAGAGGCTGCAAAGCAATGGACTAGCACTTCTCTTGCCACCTCAGGAATGGGGAGAGTTTGGGCTACCTTGATGGGAGAACACAATCTTTTTGATAGGCATCACCAGCACTTTGAAATGTGCCTGGAAACAGACTGAGAGCCAGCGGTGCTCATGTAATGGATGATACATGGTCCTTGTCACTGGCCTTCATCACCCTTTTGGATCTGTTGAAATTTTTCAAACACTCTTCAGAGACAGCCCCACAAAGAATAGGTTACAGTAATGCAAACAAGATGTGATTGCGGCCTACGTCACTATGGCCAGATTAAACAACTTCAGAAATGGGCACAGCTGGCACATCAACTTGAATTATGCAACCCCCCCCAACACCACAAAACCAGGAGATCAGGGTTGAATCCAGGAGTACATCCAAATTAGGAACCTGCTGCTTCAGTTGAAGTGCCACCCCATCAAACACACACTGAATCTATATCCCTTGAACACTCATCATTTTGTCTGGATTAACTCTCAGTTTGTTCACCCTCATCCAGTCCATTACTGACACCAGACTTTTGTTTAAGACTTATTCAGATTTAAGGAAAAGAGAAATCAAGCTGAGTGCCATCAACATACTGGTCACACTGAATTCCAAAATCTTTAATCTATGTTAAATAGTGGGGTGGGGAAGAGATGACAAGACAATAGCCCCGAGAGGTCCCATAAAACAAGAGAGAAGACATTGATCAAGAATCCTCCCAGCACCACCTTCTGACAATGTCCCTCCAGGTACTGAACCTACCAAGTTCTACTTCAATATCATGGTCAATGGCATTGGAAGGTGTTGAGAGGATGAGCAGAACTCAGAGGACTTGAAGCTTGATAGGTATATTGCACTCAGCAAAGTTCAACCTAATGGAGCCATGTTATTCCATTAGACTGAGTAACAGTGAGAACTGAAATGCCCCATGGAGAAGAGCCACTGATGAAGAGAAAAAGCCCACAATAGCAGAAAGCTTTCTGCCCCAACAAATCTTCAGTAGGTGTAGGCTTCTCTGCCAGCCCTCTCTTCACCTCCCCATGCATCTTCTTTTTACTTCAAATACTTCCTACAGATAGAGGAGATTCATCTAACAACCAGGAATAAAGGAGGCTTGCTAGAAGCCACTGTAAATGGGAGGTGGCAGCCTTGCAGTGTCATATTCTGTTGGCTTGGAAATGTGTCAAGCCACTTTTTTTTTTAATTTGCAAGAAGCATCTTGGTTTATGTCTAAGACAAACTGACATGAATATGCCACGTTTTGCAGAATATCATTACTGCCAATGGAAAATTGTAAGATAGGTATTGCAGTAACAAAGCACATCTTTCTTAGAGCTACACACACACACACACACACACACACAAACACAAAGAGAGAGAGACAGACAGAGAGAGGATAAAATAAGGTTTACATTGGACTGAATTGTTAATACTAGTTTCTTTTCTTCAAATCAGTCCCTCTGACTTAACTGAAGGAAAAGCTGCAGTGTATCTATATCAGATAACCTCACACCACTGGATTTGCCCAGAATTTGGAGCAGATCATCTACCTGGTTTTTAACCTGTTGATTTTACTGCTCCCTGCTGGTTTTACCATTGCATTTTATTATTGCTCTGCGATTATCTTGTATTATTTATACTTCTTATCCTTGTCTGGATCATGTAAGCCATGCTGAGAGTTTGTTAGAGAACTGTGGCATATCCATATATTTTTAATAAACAAATATAAGCCTGTAGCTGACATAATGCTAGCAAATTCATGAAAAACTAATAAAGTTTGCAATTCTGCATTTAATCCTGTATACAGAAAAAAAGTTTGTTAAGTCTTCAGTTGCTGATGCTACCAACATTCATATTCTCTTTCAATGATGATGTATATTATTCCACTTGGCCATTTCTGCTTTTTGGAGTCCTCCTGCTCATTCTTCTAAGCACAGCCCTGGACATCTGCCCCAAAGTCCTGCTCTGAGGGTACTACATCACAGCTCATCAATATGAACAATTTGCTCCCTTCATCTCCTGTTGCTACAAATGGACATGCTTCCATGAAGCCTCATACGTTTGTTAAAGACATCATCAAACTGGATTTATCTGAGCATGATATAAGGATGTCCAGGAGCTAATACTCTTTTCTCTCTCCCCCCCCCCCCCCGGTATATCAGAACTATAGCCTCTCTCCAAAAGCAAAGAACTGGATAAGCTAGGAAAACTGCAGGCCTGAAGTCTACCAGTTGCTGGAGTCTCCCCCCAACCCCGCTGTTGACCTTTTTTACAACATCATTAAGGTTCATTCAATGGAAACTTACCTCATCATAATATTTGTTGGTATACTGGTAGAGCTGGTGTAAAGCCACAAGTGTGTTTAATGAGTCTGTGTGTGCCTATTAAATTAAATAAGAAGAAAAAGAATGTGTCAGAGCACAGATCTGGCTGCCTAAGAGCTTTAATGAAACATATATTGGTGCCCCAGACATGATGAAAATCCTTTTTCCATATCCAAGCTTTGGTTCTTAAATCTTTTTTTACACACACACACACACACACACACACACACACACACACACACACACACACACACACACACACACACACACACACACACACACACACACACACACACACACACACACACACACACACACACACACACACACACACACACACACACACACACACACAAATCAAGTCCCAGGTTGGCTCCAGACATGTCCACAGGCCCTGTGAGCAAATGATCCCACAAATGAGACCTCAAGTGGTTGGGGATCTGAGAGCAGTCCTGCTGGATCAGATCAAATTCTAGTCCAACATGTGATTTTCCACAGTGGCCAACCAGCTGCTTGTGGGGTCAGCCCTTAAGCAGGGTGTCGTGGCAATGTAGAGGCAATATGTAGAGGTTGGTATGAACCATGATAGCTCCCCACTACTCAGGTTCAGCAGCACCCTCCTTCACTAAAAGGTGCACACAAGTGAACTGTCTCTCCTTCTGAAGGTTGCATACAGCTGAGGTTGGGAAATTTATTTATTCATTTATTTATTTATTTATTGCAACCCCCAACTAGCATGGCCACTGTCCACCCTGACTGGAAGATTCTGTGAGTTGTATTTTTAAAAGTAACTTCCCAAGCTCTGTATGTGCTATGATGCTAGTAATTAGTGAAATCCATCTCCTCCAGAAATTAGCCTAATGCCATTAAACCTAATAAAAGCTAAGGTTTAGATTGGTTCCATCCTTTGTAATCCTCTACTTTTGTTGTTGAGACTGGGTAAAGCAAACAAACAATGCAGGAGGGCTTTCTCTTTTTATCAGAACTAAATGGTAAATTATCTTTGAAAACACAGTACACAGCATTCTCTAAATAAAGCCATTTCAAACCTGATCATGTTTTCTCCCCATGGGCCCAATGCACAGTAAGACCACTATGGTTTTCTTTACACTATTATATTTATCTAAGCTATTAGGAATCCCAAATTTTGGAGGCAGAGAAGTGAACGGTACCAGCAAAAGCATGAATACTGTTCAAACCATCACATACAAACTATTAAAATGACTCCGGGAGGGGGGGACCCTAAAGATATGCTTGAACGTAACCTTCACAAGCAATGCCATATAACCTAATTGTATAGAAACTAGCTCAGAGTACAATGGTGCCTCGTTTAATGACAATAATCCATTCCAGGAAAATCGCCGTTAAGCGAAAACATCATAAAGCAAAATTAAAAACCCCATCTAAAGGCATTGAAACCTGTTCAATGTGTTCCAATGGGGTAAAAACTCACCATCCAGTGAAAATCCTCCATATGGCGGCCATTTTCACCACCTGTATAGCAAGGAATCCGTCCCTAAGCACAGCGGGGAGCCGTTTTAAGCACCTGGCGGCCATTTTGAAAACCCAACGATCAGCTGTTTTTGATTGTCATAAAGAGAAAATCGGTTCCCGAAGCAGGGAACCAATCATCGCTAAGCGAAATTCCCCCATTTAGACCATTGTCTAAAAGACTGTCGTAAAGTGGACTCGTAAAGCAATTGCAAAAAGACTGTCGTAAAGCGGATTTGTCATAATGCGGGGCAATCATTAAGCGAGGCACCACTGTATTCCAAAAGACAGGTACACCTTCCTCTTAGAAGAGAGCACAAAATGACAAACATGGCAAAAATAAATGAAGGAAAAACAAGTGGGCAAGCTGACGCATCCTTTCTGTTCCACTTTAATACTTACTCTAGAGATTTCTGCTAAATGTGTATTCATGTCTTGGTCACTCACTTGTACCATTTGGCGAATACCTTTGTAATAACTAGAAACAAAAAAAAATTATCCATTATATGAAGCAAGTTTTTTTTTTAAAAAAATCTTTACAATGATATTGTTACATTTTCCAAATAAATAAAACTTGACCAGAACTTTTAGGAATACTTGAGGAAAACTTTGCAAATGTCTGTACTAAAGGACTTGATCCCCTTGTTGGATTAAAAGGATTGGAACCTTGCCGTTTACTGTTTTTTCACATATCTGCAGTCCAACTTTCAGGAAACGCAGCAAAATAACCAGTTCAGTGGGTATTTTTAGAATACTTTTATAATTGTAGATTAATGTGGCAATGAGACAGAATTCTAAGTAAAAATATGCAGAAGTGCCGTGAATCAGAAAGACAGATCCGTCCTATTCTCACAAAGTTTCTTTAATACAGCATTCTATCAATCACGCCATGCTGCACAAGATGGAGGGTTTTGTTTCTTCTTTTGTTAAGCATGTAATGGGTTCAATCCATCAACCACAGCAACTACAAAACACCATTTACCTCAACAGGCCAAGCATGGAAGGGAAACATATATTGCAACCCCCCAGTCAAACTTCCTGTGAAGTCTTTCCATAAGCATCTGAACCCAGATTAGATTATGTTCCAAAAGTTTCTGTTTTGTTATTCCTGTAACATGTCATAGCAACTTCTATGATGCTACTTTTCTTCCCTACTGAATGTTCTATAGAGAAGAAAAAAGAATCAAAAACATGTACAAGGAACCAAAAAAGTAAGAGAGAGATATTTTAGATTCCTCAAATCCGCTAGAGTGTGCTTTTAACTTTATTGGCAGTATTATCTTTTTACATTTAACCGGTCTGTATTTTAAAATAATCACATGCTATGTAATTTGTATTATTAATTTTGCTTTGTTTTGCGGTTAATTTGCTATCAGGGTTTTTTTTTTTTTTTGGCTTGTTCTTATGTTTAATTTTATATTTTAAATCAACAGATATGAGCTGCCTTGTAAGGTCTGAAAAGAGAATACATCAATATGAAAGCTAGTGTAAATGTCAGTAAATATGTTTAGCCCAACTGCTATGCTTGTTTCTGGGTAGTAAAAATAATCTAGGAAATATGAACTTTCCTCTAAGCCATATGAGAAAAGTCATTGGGCCTCTCTCACCATCAAGAGAGACACAAACACACTTCTCTTTATACTTACTTTTCTACCATCTTCTTGTATGTGAAGATTTCTTTTGCATAGAGTAACTTGTTACTTGGAGAATCCTGAAAAATGGAAAACAAAACAAAGCAGAATTTCAAACCTAATTCATATGTTTAGTTTTAGCTGGCATTTTAGAGATCTGTGTTTCTGGAGGACCCACTTTCAACAAAATGAATGTGCTAACATAATATCTGGAAAGCAGATTTTTTTGCTTCCTTGTGTTGTACAATGTACAGTACCAACATAAAAGCTAATGGCATTTAATAAACAAGTGTACTCTATATGCTTGAATGAGACAAAATCCTATCTCAAGTCCATCCTATTCTGTGGGAAAGAAGAATCATTCTCTTTTCTTCATGAGGTACTGTACATTTACTAAAGAATCAACAAGGCAGTATGAAAACACACTGATTTTAAGCTCTTTCACACTTTTTAGGGAGGAGGAGATTCATATTCATCAGGTCTATGTATTTAAAGGTGTATGCACTAGCATGGATTATTAAAAAGGTGCTCAGTAAAATAAATGCTTTTGAAATATGGCATTCAGCAGAATTCTTTGTGTCTAATGGAGTGATAGAATAAAGAATGGAGAAGTATTTCACAGGGTAAGAAAAAAATAAAATTGACTATTAAGAAATTCAAGCTCTCATATCTTGGACACATAATTCTTCGTGATAAATATAATATTCCATAATACACAATTGAAAGGAACATAGAGGATAAATGTGGAAGAGGTAGAAGACATCTTAGATGAGTAACATCAGTCTGGGCTTCAGTAAAGAACAACTAATCCACACAGCAAGTGGAGATATGCTATGATGGTAGCCAACCTTAGTAGCTGAGATGACACTCAGGCATACAGAGTAGGATAGGGTGGGGAAACAACTTAAGGGTGTGGAGCCCCCCTCCCCCAAACTTCCTGGTTTGGCAATCCTGACATCAGGACAATGTCATCTACACCCCGCCCCCCAATGGCAGTGGATCTCTGGCCAAAGTGCTGGCCGCAACTGTTTCCAGCTAATACTTTAGACCACATGGGGATAGTGAGGTGAAGGAAAGCTGTGGGTAGTCATCTGAGGACTCAGTTTGGACACTCTGAGGACACTTGGCTTCTTGCTTGCTTTCTCCACATGGGAAAGGAAGAATGGGTAAAGGCAAACCCACTCAAGGGTCATAGAGGGCTCTGTTCTTGATGTGCTGGTTGAGCATCCTGTGCTCTGTCCTGGCTTCCTCATACATAAGTGGGTGGGGAGGGGAAGCTGTGAGGCAATACCACCCTCAGCACTCTCTTACATTCAATCAATGAAAGCAACTGCTAACTGGAATTCCATCTCTTGCCCCACTCACTTCTCCACCTGGTAGAGTACATGATGAAAGGGGTGGAATTCCTTTTACTTCCAATCAGAGATAACACAGGGATGTTATCCACCAAATGTGATTCTATCCAACTGGGAGGAATGAAGTTTCCTCTGGAGCCTCTGGGGACAGATCAGGCCCAGAGACAGGTTTTCTGCACAGCAAGTAGAGAGAGGGGGGGGGGGGAGAGGACACCTCCTCCCATCACTATCTGAAAAAGACACACAAATGGGTGTCCAGGGGTAGAAAAGGAAAGTGCAGGAACCTGCCTCCCTCAAGGACCATAATTTCCATATCTTATTTTAATGTTTGTTGATGAAAAGGTAACGGATAATGTGAAAAGTAAGAACAATCCAAACTCTTCTAGACACCTTCTAATCTAAACCACATGTAGCCAACGTGCCTGCATGTGGGCTACATTTAACTTTAGGGGCCCTGAGCATCACACAACTCAAAAACTACGGAGTTTTTGTAAAGTAACTTGGCTCAAAAATTCCCTTGTGTCCTTGATGTGGAACAATGTTTCCATGTTGTCAAGGCCCCTCAGCACCCCTGATGCCACCCTCTGTGCCAGTGTTTTAATTTTTAAAAAAATGGTCACTGAAGGGGCTTGCACAACATCACCTTTTAAAGCATCCATTTGAAAATGAATTAGATACAGGTTGTGGGAACAGATGCAGCTCTCCCAGAGCCAGGAATAGGTTTGTGCAGCCTTTGGGCCTCTGGAGGTTAGTCACTCCATTCTAAATCCTGATCAAGTACATCTTTTTCTCCCCGTCACTCCATGTCACATATTGCTAAATACGCTTATGGCTACAGAGTATTTGTAATTTTATTGCACTGTTGTGCATTCTATGCTTGAATTACAATAATAGATCACCCTGAGGCTTCTTCTTTGCTACCTCTAAAAATACTCATGGACTAATATAAATCCTAAGTTGTCTGGAAGAACAAATTGTGGATGTTTTGCCACAAACCTAACCAGAGATCTTTTGGCCTTCTTCCTTTCCTTCCTTGTTCCCTGCCTCTCTTTTTGATTTATGACACGATCTTGAATCAATGAGACCCAGTGATTCAGGGCTTTGTGTGTACCTTGGATTGTGCTATGGAACTTCTTTGGATTCATCACATTTGTCTTTCGTCTTTGTTGATAGATGGGCAACAAATGGCCCTCCAGATGTTAATGAACTGCAGTTCCCAAGATTCTTAGCCAACACAGTCAATGGTGTGGGAGAACTGTAGCTCCATAACATTTGGGACGCCACCTGCTGCCCACTCCTGATGCAGGCACTTATTAAATGAAAACAAATTTACCTTTGAAAATACCAGGCAGCAAAGCAGGCAAGGAGGAAAGAAACTTACATGGGCTACATTTCCTGGGTACTGTAATTAATTGCCACATACAGATAAATGGAAACAAAAGCTTCTGGCAGGCTTTAAGACTGAAGGGGTCAGAAATGGAGGTGACAGTGCTTAGTACTGACTCTGGATTACCAGGAGCAGTAATGGCAAAGCAGATATGCATTAAGTTTTAAAAATTAACCTTCATACCTGACCACAACACATTCTATTAGAGAGGAATATGCAGAGTGGTAATTGGATGAGTCCTGAAAGCACCAGAACATAACCTGTTATGTATGTGTCGCTAAATATTATGTTTCCTGGACCCATGAAGCAGCATAAGCACCTTTAGAAGTAAGGCCAAAATGAACAGATTCATGTACTATTTGCGACGATCACTGCATCATGCAGTTCGATGCCCTCCCTCTCCCAAAGACAGACAGCAGAAGGTAACATACTTACCCTGCTTAATTTGTGCTCTGTTCTTGTGCAAGCATCCATGAAAGTCTGTGCAATGACTGACAAAGAAGCATCCACTACTTCGTGAACATGAACATCAAAGATGAAATGGGGATTTTTCAGTATGTTCACCCAAAACCTAAGTGGCAAGCTATGATGCAGGCAAAGAAATAAAACAAATCCTTATTAAAGAAGAGTGAAGGGAAACGGAGAAAAGCAGCCCTGAGTCTTGACAAATGAAGGCTATTACTACGTTTTAAAGGGCTCCACCGTATTTTCAGTTTGATTACATGCTTAAATTCACTATAGGAATTGGTATCCACAATGTGCTCCTTTAATTCCATATTGAAATCATTTAAAAGGTTTAGTCTGATAGACACAGATGGCAATTCTGTTGTTTTAATGCTCCAGGACACCAAGATGGAATGAACAGAAGCTAGCTGTTTTGTCAAAAACTGCCTAGCTTGGTAATGCCAAAGTGCATATAAAAATTAGGATGCGGCTATTTAGTTAAAATGCAGACCCTTCAGGCTTCAAGCTATTGCTGAATAAATGGGAAAACTTAGCTTAAGAAAAAATAGAGGAATTGTCACAGTAAATATTAAAAGGGAATCATGCAGGCTGCCACACTTATTTTAGTTCATTTTATTTATATCCCAGTTTTTTTTGCTAATACCAAAAGGCAAGGGAGGTGGGAACATACTTTGAAAAAAACAACTAAAAATAGAATAAAAACTTTTAAAAATGTATCCGCGGCCAGAATCCTGTTAACTGTTGTGTGGCTCATTGTACTTAATCAACAAGGTGTGGGGCAAATCTTCATTGTCTGGCTGGTCAAGTGCTCAACTGTGCCACCAAGGTGCATCTGGCACCTTGCCAATTAGCTGTGTCAAATTATGCAAACCTTAAGCAAACACCAGTCAGATTTTAGTCAGTGTTTCTTTCCTGATTCTGGCCTGCTTGTATTACTTAGGCTCATGGAACATTACCCCTTCTCCTCTGTTATCCTTATTCATTTGTCAAATTGTATCCCACCTTCCCTTCGCTGAACCCATTCATACATGGCTCTCTTTCACCTCATTTTATCCTCACAACTTTCTGAGGCAGATCATTCTGAGCGTCATCCAGTCAGTTTTCCAGATTAGAGGGGATTTGTTTTTTCAAGCCCTGATCCATTCTTCTACTTTGCAAAGACATTCCTGTTGCATTTGCCCATATTTTTATGATTGCCACCTAGTCCCATAACCAAGCAACACCACATTTCAAATACATTTGTTTTTTTCCCCTGTAAGCTTTTTTCAATGTTCAGTTTTCACACCCATACACAACAACTGGGAATATAATTGTATCGATAATAACAGAGAGACAGGCAGATTTGTTTTCCTCCTAAAATGGAATGCTGAGAGTGAGGGAAGTTTGGACAGTGGTGGTGGAGGACCAAGGGGAGAGAAAGGTAAGTGGACTTTTATGTAACTTGACTCTGAATGCTGTTCTGGTGCTGAATACAACGTTTGAAGGACAGCATGTGCTCAGAGGCACTATTGTTTCTTAATTACATGACTATGTTTTGCCCTCCTCCCCAAACTTTATTCTGCCACAATTTCTGGTTGATAGATCTCTAATAAAACAAACTTAAAGTAGATCCCACAGACTTGCTCCAGGTCTGGGTAGTACAAGCTCAAACAACGGTCAGCAAAGAATAGTCCTCCAGATGTTTTTAAACCATGACACCATAACCCCTCACTATTAGATATGTTGGCTAGGGCTGTTCAGAATATATATGTGTACATTGAATCCTTTCTCTCTTTGCCACACACACCGACAACTTACCTGTTTGTTTTCCAAATATGGATGGTATCTTCATCTTTGATATCATGCTTTTCTGCTTGCTCATCAAGAAAATCAAAGAAGTATTTAACAGCTGGTGGCACAACATGGTTGGAGTCAAGTACACTATGAAAGAAGTTATCTACAAACTGCTGAAGTGTACCCTGAAGGAAGGGACAAAACAACATATACAAATATATTACAAATTCAGGTTATACTGCAAGTGTAGCATTTTCAAGAAGATCAAATTTACAAGAACGCTTTCCAAACTGATTTATAGTCGCCCGCGCAGGGCTCTGTCCCAAATGACCAAGGAATCACAATAGCTTGAAGTGCAGCATTTTTCATTTACAAATGGGTAGTAAATGCTCTTGCAAACCACACGAAATGAACAACTATAAGAAAAGACCCGGGAAGCTTAGGAAAAATAATTCTCTGCTCCTTTTAAAGAGATGGGGAATTCAGCACTGTTGCTCAGGGAACCAAGATGACTATACTCTTAAATATGTGGACAAGCAAGGGAGAAAATTGATTGCAGTGTATAATGCACTTGCCATTGAGCTTGCTGTATACATTCTGACAACAGTGCCATGGATGTCTGTGATTTATTCTGATCATATTTCATAACATTTAGTAACTTCATAATAAAGATACAGTGTGCTTCTTATACCCACTGAGACTTTTTTTCCTACTGTAAAGGAAAAGTTATTTTGAGAAAATCCACAGTTGGGTAGTAGCTTAAAACTGAAACCAAAATTATAGTGAAGTTTGACTATTAGTACTGTTATTCCCTGTTCCCTCTCTGCTGCCTAATACCAGCTCTGGAGCAACTCCTCATCCTCGAGCAGGTTTTCAACAGGGGGAGGAAGGGGTCCTCCACACGTCATTCTGTTAAAAGAAGGATTTCTGTCACAGGACTCCTTCTTTGGATTCCAGCCAGTAATTTTTTCGATTACTAAAAAATCCTTCATAAAGAATGCAGCTGAGATCCCCAAAATTTTTAGTCTGTCCTAATAAAGGTCTTAACCAGTTGTGGATTTAGGATTTGCTTTTCAAGGACCAGTGTGGTGATTTGGGCTTTTAAAGAAAATGAATGGTTTTCTTAGTATTAATTGGAATGTGCAGAAAACCACAGAGGACTTATATTACTCAAGAAGCTGTCTTGTGAAGGAGCCATGAATGTACACAGAAAATACCTTGGACTTGGCCACATTCTAGTTGGCCCCGCCTGCCCTGCCACAGGCACTCCCAATGGGAGAAATGGGAGTGCCTGAGCACCTTATCTATCTCCTGAGAAATCTATATGTGGGATAGGAAGCAACAGAACTGGATATGGAACAAATTATTGGTTCAAAACTGGGAAAAGAGTATGACAAGGCTGTATATTGTGCCCCTGCTTATTTAACTTGTATGCAGAATACATCATGCCAAAGGCCAGACTGGATGAATCCCAATCCGGAATTAAGATTGCTGGAAGAAATATCAACAACCTCAGATCTGCAGATGCTACCACTCTGATGGCAGAAAGTGAGGAGGAATTAAAGAACCTCTTAATGAGGGTGAAAGAGGAGAGCGCCAAGAATGGTCTGAAGCTCAACATCAAAAAAACTAATATCATGGCCACTGGTCCCATCACTTCCTGGCAAATAGAAGGGGAAGATATGGGGGCAGTGACAAATTTTACTTTCTTGGGCTCCATGATGGTGACAGCAGCCAAAAAATTAAAATATGCCTGCTTCTTGGGAGGAAAACAATGACAAACCTGGATAGCATCTTAAAAGGCAGAGACATCACCTTGCGGACATAGTCAAAGCTATGGTTTTTCCGGTAGCGATGTATGGAAGTGAGAGTTGGACCATAAAGAAGGCTGACTGATGCTTTTGAATTGTGGTGCTGAGACTTTCTGCTGAATCTGCTGAGAGTCCCCTGGACTGCAAGGAGAACAAACCTATACATACTGAAGGAAATCAATCCTGAGTGCTAACTGGAAGGACAGATCCTGAAGCTGAGGCTCCAATACTTTGGTCACCTCATGAGAAGAGAAGACTCCCTGGAAAAGCCCCTGATGTTGCGAAAGTGTGAAGGCAAGAGGAAAAGGGGACGACAGAGGATGAGATGGATGGACAGTTTTATCAAAGGTACCAGCATGAATTTGACCAAACTCCGGGAGGCAGTGGAAGACAGGAGGGCCTGGTGTGCACTGGTCCACGGGGTCACGAAGAGTTAGATGCGACTTAACGCCTAAACAACAAGCCCTGCCTCATCACATTTTCTGCAGATATCATGCATACTCCAGACACCTTAATGTATAGGTGGTCAGCTCACAGCCACAATGGATCACAAGACTAATAGCTTAGAGTATATCAAGAGAGGCAAAACAAGAGCAATAGATGCAAAGCTTACAACAACAAAGCTCACAGTACAATGTGAGAAAACTGCTGCTGGATGCTAATCTTAGCAAGGTGACAGAAAGAAAAACATAATTCAGCCAAAGTGGCTTTCCAAGGTAATCTCGAATAAATTTCCATCCAGTGCCCCACAGATGTGTACTAGGCAAACTGAAATAAGTTGCAGAACACCCCCTCATCAGTCATATAGTACTAGAATTAAAGTAACAAAAAGTCAAATAAAAGCATGTACAAAAACATTACTTTAGGGCTACCGGAAGAAGAAACCCAAAATGTGAACACTGTTTGGGGGTTCATTTGCACTCAACCAGTCTGCTTTCAGAAGCTAAGCAAGGTCAGGCCTGGCTAATATTTTGGTGGGAGACACCAATAAAGATGAGGAAAGAATCCTCACCTGTGACTCTGGACAGCCCTGCCAATCAAAACAGACAATACCTGGTTAGACTGGTAAACAGCAGATTCAGCAGAAAGTAGCTTACAAGGTTTCTACATGCAGCCAGTCTAGCCTTAAAGGCATGTAGGTCACTTAATGTTAGCAGAGGACGAACAAGCTGAGCTTCAGACACAGTCATGCCAGAAGGGAAGGAAAGAGGAGAGAACAGTGAGAAGGCAGGCCAGTGGAGCAGTGCTCGGCCGAGGATCCATTTCATGTTTATGCCACAAGGACAGGTTGGTTAACATGACTTCTACAAAAGGTCATGGAACAATAAACCAGCTAGTCTTGAAGGGTCTCACAGCCTGTCTTGTTTCAAATGCAACTGCAATTTTGAGTGCAGAACAATGCTAGGTAGAATTCTTTGTCATACAAAAGTTGCATAGTGTATTTTTTCTGAATCTGTCCAACAAAAGTAAATAAAACACAAAATGAAGACACTACTAATAAGCTGTTAGGCATGACAGCTTAATCCAGTGTTAGTCTAGACTACACCAGATCAACCGAATCAATGAAATCTGTGTATGCTTTGACTTACCAAGTTCCCATTGATTCAGTAGGTCTAGCTATGTTTAGATGGGTATGACTAAGACTGGATCTAATCTCCCGTTCTCATTTCCAAGCTCAGCACTAAAGAAACATTCCACACAGTGACTCATTATTTTATCCATTCATACCTAACACAGCAAATTAAAACCATTCCCAATGGAAAATGGCTATTAACTTGATGTCTCAATCTTACCTTCACAGAGAGAAGTCTTGTCAGGTAGATTTCAGTAATAGCTTTGGTTCTTTCTTTCTCTTTCATACTCCCTCTTTTTGATTTGCCTTCATCAACTTCATCTACTGGCCGAACTAGATGCCAAATCTTATTCTCCTCTTCTAATAATGCATGCCCTGAAAAAGCAATGCATTTTAAAACAACCAAAAATGCATTTAAATCCAGTGACTGTGCACCAGTCACCAAGTTATAAATAATGTGACAGAAGGCTAGAACTAAATTTGCATTTTAGTTGCCTGTAATTAATATTTGCAAACACAAGCATAAGGATGCTAAACCAAAAAAAAAATCTACAGATATGCTGACATTCTTCTTCTTGGGGTGCTTTTATTTTCATAGTGAAAAAGCTGAACTTTCATCCACTTTGTCCCAAACTATGTTGAAAGACCAGATTTTAGTTTCTTGCATTTTCATCCTATGTTTCTCTGCTGTTTCTATAGTCTTGGTGGTGCTATTGTTTTGAAATCAGATACAGAAGTAAATTCTTGTATGTTTATAAGTATACTTGCATTCTTTTGTGATGTCAACTCACAGACTTATGGCAACCCTAATAGGGTTTTCCAGCTGTGTGTGATGTTTACAGAATAGTTTTATTATTGCTTCCCCCCCCCCCAGCCCCAAGTTTCCATGGCTGAGCAGGGATTTCAGCCCTTGTGTCTAGAGTCTCAGTCCATCATTCTATCCACTACACTGCCCTTTCTCATCAGAGTTTCATTTAAACTTTTCTCAAAGTACAAATCATCATCTTTATTTACAGTTAACAGACTATTGATAAAACACATATTAATACACTAAAAATACAAGTTTAGAAAATGATTAAATGTTAAGTATATATAAAAATTTATAATTAAACAGGGATTAAAAGCACTCCAGCAGGAGAGAAAAATGACAAAACACATAACGTGGACTGGTTCAACTCCACAGAAATCTTCCCACCATTGTCATAGCTGTTGGAAAACGTACACGCCATATATCTAATCATGTTATGCTGAACTGCAGCATGGTCAGCAAGTCAATCGGCACAATGAAAGATATAAATACACAACTAATTACAACTCTGTGCATCAAACATAAGCAGCTTGACCTCTGAATCAGCAGGAATGTACTAACATCATGGCTAATGATTAACTGCACCATGGTCACGAGACTGAGAGAATACACAACTCTTGGTACATTGCTCTTCTTTGTTGCAAGACTAATTATTTGTGCAACTTGTGATGGAAATGGAATTCATGAATAGTGAGAACAAATGATGCGGAAGATTTACCTGCTTCATTTTGTTGGTAACATGTATTTCCCCTGTTTATTTGTGAACAGAAAGGCTGGGATTTTTGCCTCCTATGTGTTTCAAAATGAAGACTTATAGCAGCAATGGGAGACTTTCTCCCAAGGATCCACAGGAAAAGTCAGCCTCCCTCCCACCAAAGCAAACTGTGGGCAAAGTCAGATCCAGTGGTAGGCACAGACAGAACCTAAAATGGGCAGACCTTGTACCAGTGCACAGACCATTTTCTCTGTCTCGCACAGCACCATATTCATATTTTTCTGTACCACCACATCCCTTTCTCCTTTTATTTTTGTAGCCCTTCACAGAAGACCAAGCTGAGGACCACAAGTTCCCCACCCAAGTGTTCAAGTCTGAAAATCAGAGTACTGTAGATATCACAAGAGGTAGTGTTATAAATGACTTGTGGTCATATATTACTTCCAGATAGTATACTGCAAGGTATGTCAGAAACAGAAATGTGGACTTGAGTTTAATCTAGCAAGGTTTTCATAAGTTTTTCTGACTGCAATATGAAGTGAAGCTTTCTACTGTAAATTTCTACACTTTAAAATCAGCTAACACATACCTCTTATGGCGATTTATGGCAGTGAAAGAGAACTGGAGGGTGAACTGGAAATTTTCTGGTTCCAATAAAAGCTTAGGAAAAGTTTTAAAAACTTTTAAAAGCTACACTTTCCAAGAGATTCTCAGAGTTACAGTTCAAGACAGTTACTTTTTGAGGCTCTTGTTCTAGCTGTATCATACAATACAGTATGGAAGTAATACTATACAACACACCCTGCAGAGACAATCAAAACTAATGAAATAATGTACACAATAACCGGCTGGATAGCTCAGTGTGTTAGGTATCTGACTGAGGAGCCAGAGGCTGGGAGTTTGATTCCCTACTATTTCTCCTGTGAGTAGAGCCAGCCTATTTTGTCTTGGGCAAGCAAGGGAATGCTAAACCACTTCTGAGTACTCTCTACCTAGAAAACCCTGCAAGGGGGTGCCATGAGCCACAACTGACTTGATGGTACACAATAATAATTAATGTATACAATGCACGTGCACATCATGAAATAGTTGCTATTAGCACTACCAATGTAAGAAACAGCAGTAGCAGACAAATCAGCACAACTGAGAAGTTTTATGACAGACTAACAAATCTTAGTCTATGGAGGCTGTGACTGATTTTACTTTCTTAGGCTCCATGATAATTGCAGATGGTGATAGCAGCCACGAAATTAAAAGATGGCTGCTTCTTGGGAAGAAAGCGATGACAAACCTCGACAGCATCTTAAAAAGCAGAGACACCACCTTGCTGACAAAGGTCTGCATAGTCAAAGCTATGGTTTTTCCAGTAGTGATGTATGGAAGTGAAAGCTGGACCATAAAGAAGGCTGACCGCCGAAGAATTGATGCTTTTGAACTGTGGTGCGGGAGGAGAGTCTTGAGAGTCCCCTGGACTGCAAAGAGTGGTCTTAACCGACCATATAGGTGGGATATAAACAAACAAACAAACAAACAAACAAACCTATCCGTTTTGAAGGGAGTCAACCCTGAGTGCTCACTGGAAGGATAGATCCTGAAGCTGATGCTCCAATACTTTGGCCATCACATTGGAAGAGAAGACTCCCTGGAAAAGACCCTGATGCTGGGAAAGTGTGAAGGCAAGAGGAGAAGGGGACAACAGAGGATGAGATGGTTGGACAGTGTCACTGAAGCTACCAATATGAATTTGACCAAACTCCGGGAGGCAGTGGAAGACAGGAGGGCCTGGCATGCTCTGGTCCATGGGGTCATGACTTAATGACTGAACAACAAAACAAATCTTAATCTCCAAACTAGAATGCCAAAAAAGTGGGGCAGGGGGAACAAACTAAGTTTTCTGTAAGAAAGTTCCACAAAAATAAATGGAAGCTCCACAGGAGTAGAACATTTATGTAAACTCTATTCATTTCAACATGAGATTTGGAAATGTGGAATATTATGGAAGTTAGTTCAATAGACCCTATAATCTCTTTCTGGAAGAAAAAGAAAGGAGAACCATTGTTAAACCATTTGGCCATTATTCTGCCTTTTTTTTGGAAAGAGATGTGAAAAAACAGCCAATGAAACAAAGAGCCTAAGGATACAAAAATCCTTTTAATATGCTGTTTTTATAAAACTGTCAGGGGTAGGCTCTGCATTCAGGCCTCAAAACAACCTATTTGGGAGAGGGGGGCTCAAAAACTATTTTATGTCTTTTTATGTTACAAATCATTGCCAGCTTGGCTGTTGCTTTGACTTGGCCCTCTTAACTCGCTTTCCAAATAGATAATCTGGTTTTGGATAATTCTAAGAGATCAATGCAAAAATTGAAAAAAAGAAGATAGCTAAGAATTAAGTAATACCTTTCTATAAACTGCAATTAAACTATAGTGGCAATGCAATAATTGTTTGTAACTAATTACTTTTTAAAAGTAACATTCTATCTCTGATTACGCCACCACAACTCATTGCCTATGGACAAGTTTGGCAGTCACACGTATCTTTTTCATTAAAACAAAAGCAAAAATGCCATTTTTATTTGGGGTTATATATACACTGGAAAGCTTGATAGTATTTACCAGCTCTTTGTACTTTAGTTGTTTACAAATAAGTATATGCTCAACTAAAGTCAGGGTAAAGATAGCCCCCATGATAACCAATGAGAATCAGTGCCCTATGTTCTTTTTCCTACTCTGTCCACACAGGAAAATGATAGATGGTGAAAAGACAACATCCTGAACTATAGAAATGGGATACAGGTCCCTTCCCTTTGCCAGAAACCAGAATAGCCAAGTGGTTTGTGGTTATATGTGCTCAAGATTCAGAGCATGCAAAATATACCTGATAAGACAAACAAACTAGGAGCAATGGCAAATCACATTTTGTTCTTGCTAATATATTTAACTTCTGTACCAGAAGACATACACACCCCTTTGCATGTCAAGAAAATGATCCTGATACAGACGCTCTTTCTTTGTTGCTTCCTGCTAACAGTTGAGCGAGCTATATGAAACAGTGGGGGGCATATCTGATAGAGAGGCATGTGTGTAGGGGGTGGCATGCAGTCATTAGAGCTGCAACTCATACAGTCCTGCTCTTTTTCAGGGAACACATGAAAAAGATGTACAGTACATAAAAACAAAAACATGAAATAAATAAAAACTTGAAAAAGATGCATGCAAAGAAGCAATTCAAGTAAGCAGCATTAGCCACAAAACAAAACAATCACCTTTGAAAATCCTTTATGTAGTGGGATGCTCTCTTTAGGCAACTCTAAAATTATTTTTTTCCACCAAAGATGGAAATCATTCTGTGTCCTGCATGCTCACTATAGCTTTAGCAACCAGGGCCAAAACAGAATGGGGGCAGCACCAACATTAACTATTGCCAAGACATTCATTTGTTCTTTTTTTTTTCAGTTCTGGAGCCTTAAAAGGACAAACACATTGTACTTACTTTCTCCTGGCATGTCTTGTTGGTGATCTTCTGGCTGTTGGGAAACCCCCATTTTTGACAGGATGAGAGTAGCACCATCTCGCACCTTCAGGAAAACAGACGGGATGAAATAGTTGAAGATAGCAAAAAGACATGTTAGTTCTACCATGTTTGTGAGTGATATGTACTCTGGGAAATTATTAATTCACTATCTCTTGCTTGTTTATCTTTTTTTTACAGTGCCTTTAGTTCTTTTACATGTGGCCATGGTATTTCCTTGATTCCAGTACACTGGGCACTCCAAACCTGCATCAATTTGTGTGCAAAGAGCTGTGCCCACCTTTGAAGTGAACTAAGAAAGATCTATCATCAGAGTTTCTAATCAGAGCTAGAATCCATTTAACGACTGAAATATTTTTCTACTTCTATCAGGCAATTCAACCTTTGAGCCTTGAAATGCTTTGAATATAGGGAACTGACATTCACTAAAGAGCAAAGAAGATGTGTTGCATTCTTTAAGTTTGAAAGTCTTCCTGGAAGCACATCTTGCCAGAGGCATACTTGACAGCCAGTCTTGTATACTGGCAGTGCACAAAGCACACTTTTATCCTGAGCGAAGGATGTGTCTTGGTTTCCAAAGAGGTTGTGCTATATAATTGCCCAGTTGCAGAAATGCCAGCTTAATTTTGGAGCTTTTTAGGATTTCCCGCTTGGCCTTTATAGGGCAATAACAACAGCAGAAAAAAAAGTCGGCTCATAGATCTGATGAGAAGAGGAGAACACACTGTCTCGGCCAAACAGCCTTTAAAGAAAAGCTGTGCACTACAAATGAGTAATAAAAAGATACTATAAACCATTCCAAAATGCTTCCTTACATTATAGTGCATCAGGGTATTGATGCGTTTCCATCTGCATTCTCTTTGCGATGTTAAATCCAAGTCTGAGAGTATCTGTGCTGTAGAACCTGGACGCCATTCTAAAGGGCATATAAAAAGATAAACTCATTTTACTGTTGTGCACCTGAAAGCAATATTCCTCAGAACTACGGGTCTAGCAAACCACTGAACCACTGTACAACTCTGGCATCCACTCTCTCCCCCCAATTTTTTTTTTTTAGAAAAGAACAACAAATCCTCTCTCTGTTGTTAACAAAATACTAGAGTCAGAAACAAGTCTATTAATACAATCTTACTCTTGTAACATTATCTGTCTTACCATCCTAAACACTTCTGGTCTCATAAGATTTCAGAAGCTCAGTCAGGTCAGGCCTGATTAGTCCCTGGATGGTAGACCACCAGATAACAAGAGGTTTCTCCTGTTATTTGTCTAGGAAAGAATCACCTAAAACCCTGGAAAGCTGCTCCCAGTCTGATTTGACAACGCTGGGCTAGGATGACAAATACTGTAATTCAATGTAAGGCAGCTCCCTACATTCTGTGCTTTGATTTATATGCAAGCTAGATGGAAGACAATCAGTATATATAGGCTGCAAACGCATCATAGTTTTTTGGTGGAAAATACAACATTTAACAGTGATTCACGTTGTAAGTAGCCAAGCAAAAAGTTTAATCTAAGCATCCAGTTCTTTAGAGATCAAGAATCCAGCATTACTAAAAAGGTAAGTTATTTTAAGAACAGGTTGCTCACCTGTAGCTGTGGTTCTCTGAATGGTCATCTGTTCATTCACAAATAGGGACTACTGTTCTGTACATGTACAGGACTAGTCCATATGTGTGACCCATAGACACCACAACAAAGAACTAGATAATCATGACCTGTGAGCTTGGGAGTGGGGGGGAAGAATCATCACTACTCTTAACCAGTTAAAAGATATTTGTTTCATTGGCTACTCAGCCGAATTACAGAAAATTACATCAGTGTATCTATTTGTGAACAGATTTTAAACCAAAGGCTTTGTTTGCAGGAAGAATAACAAATGTAAAATAATACAAATACAGTAATTTACTGAATCAGTTCCTCTTGCTAATATCACCTCTATGGCAACTATAATTTTAGGAAATTCTGTTAATAAAGCAAGAGCAGAAACATACCAAGAACAACACTGTCAGGCTTTGGCCACTGTGAATAAGGCAGATTTCGATAGACTTGGTCTATGATCTTTTCCTTCACTTGAGAAATAGTATCACAGTTGAGCACTTTCACTGGTACAGGCTCTGCGCCTTCATCTTGTACAATCACATTTACAGTCTGGAAGATAGGAAATTCCATGATTTCAGCAAGGAAAAGAAAATTAATGCCGACATTCACTTGAAAACGTTAATTCCCAAAGACTGAAATTGAGACAGGCTCTACAATTTCATGTGTGCTCCCACTGCCACACTTGGTTCATATGTTTGCGATGGAAATGTGGGCCATACACATAACTTCTATTGTTAACTTGTCAATGAGCTCAATGAGTTTTCTGACCATTTTCTTTCCTACACTGAGCACACATAGAAAAGAGCCTTCGATGGATTTTTCTTCTTTGTTAAGTTTCTGTGCTTCTGGTACTAGATCTTAAAGACAGGTTTTAAAGAGAGACAAGCAATCACCACAGCTGGACCATGGCTGTTTGGATAAGTCAATTTAAAAGGTATTTTAATAGAAAGAGATACCATTTATTATTTACCACTCTACTAAAATAGCAAGGAATGTAATCCTCAGGACAGTTACAATTGGTGGGGATGCTTAAACCTGATTCTAAAGACACATCACTTTGTCATAATACTATAAACCTAATTTTAAATTAGATATATTTAACCCACAAATAGCCAGCAGCAAACTCAGTTTAATGGAGTCCTACAAAAGCCAACGTTTGTAGAGTCCTACAAATATTGTACAACATTTTAGCAGAAGTTGGGAAAACAAACATCTATGTCTCTGTGATGGGGGCAAATAATATTTGAGGGTTTTGAGGAGGTACACTTGCCATTCCCTGGACTGCCTCTTCTGGTACCTCTAATGTCATGAAAAGATGTCCCCCCCCCCGCAGTGGCATATCACGCCCCACCCCCCCCAAAAGCACCAGGGCAGTCTGATTTGACAGGTATATGATATGTTATACACCAGGATCTCTTTCAGAACAGAAAATACTTTTTTTCAACATAAGAAGTGACCGATAATGGCATCTTTTGGACTAAAATAAGCCCTGGTGAACAAAATTATACGAACAGAGCAAATTGCAGCTCTGGGGGGTCACAGGCCTTTTTTTTGTAGGGGGGTGCCATTGGATGCTAGGAGGTACACTTGCCCAGAGACCTACACTTCACCTGCTCTATTTGATGGCAGAGGGGTTGTATCACTGCGGAAGATCTTTGTCGTGGCAAGAAAGTTTAGTGATATGTATCAATGATCATTCTGCTATCTATGTCCAGATTTTTCTTGGAGACCCGCTTCGCTCCTATTTTGCAGTTTCATTTCTTTCCCAAGCCTCTTTATCTATATGAAAGAAGGGTGCTTGGGAATGTACAGCCTGTTTACACCAGATGTTTTAGGCAGACACTCAAGATTATCTATTTGATGATAAGAGTACCCAAGCTGGACAGTTACTGAATGTTTTTGCACCTTGAAACTTGGTTTTGTTAGAATATTGCTAATTAATCAGATGTTCTGCCATCATTTCACCAATTAGTGAAGTGCAGGCATAAGGAATATTAGCTGTACACAGATAAAACTAACAAGCAGGTACAATTTATTGCTATGCTAGTCTGAAAATATATAAAACCTTGGTGTCCCTATTTAACCCCCAGTATATTTGTAAGTACTGGAAAGCTGCTGCATATCTACTGACTTCAGGAGTTGTCCACTAGCTATCCTCCAGTTCCTGGCAAGCGGAAGGGGTGTAAGGTTATTCTTTCTATCTACTTCACTGCTTTACTACTCATGTTCTCTGTTCTACTGCATCTTTCATAATGTTTCTCTTTCCCCCCCCCGCCTCCAACAGATGTGTGCTTGTTGTCTCCAAATGTAAAATGAACCTCTTGCGAGCATGGGCAACACTGGGGCTACCTTGATTAAAACATTTCTGCCAATACATAATGTATTCTAAGCGATTTCTTGAGCTGGAAGAACATCTACATAGCAGAAGATTCGGATAGAGTGAACTGGCATAAGGAGGAATCCCAAGCAGTGACCTTGAACCTTTAAAAGGGTAATAAGAGCAGCCACTGATTGTATGGATATGTGAGGCAGCAGTTGTACATGATTGATTTAACTTGGCATGGTAAATTAATTCTGGCAATTAACCTTACTAGTGATTACTCTTCTTGCAGTTAGGCATTTCAGACTTCCAGAATAAAAGGATAGAACCTACACAATTTCAGTAGACCTTTAACCAATATGAGAAAAAAAAATGATGGTGTTGATGTATTTTAGTTTTACCTACTTGGAGATACAGCCCAGAGTAGGTATTTCACATTTCGTAGAGCAGATATAGAGTAGTAGGGAAATTTTTGATGGCATGTATTGGATCGTTTAAGAAAGACCAGAAGCTCATAATGGTTCCTTTAATTAAACTTTCTTAGTAACGATTTCCAGAGGAGTAGTTATGTTAAGTCTTTGGAGCAGACTTCAAAGGCCAAAATTTCACTGAATTTTTATGCTGCCAAAATACAACTGGAGCAAATCTCAATTGTGATTTGCCACAAGTAAGAAGTTAATATCCGGCTGGGTTGGATGAATCCCAAACCGGAATTAAGATTGCCAGAAGAAATATCAACAACCTCAGATATGCAGATGATACCACTCTGATGGCAGAAAGTGAGGAGGAATTAAAGAATCTCTTAATGAGGGTGAAAGTGGACAGCGCCAAGAATGGTCTGAAGCTCAACATTAAAAAAACTAAGATAATAGCCACTTGTCCCATTTCCTCATGGCAAACTGAAGGGGAAGATATGGAGGCAGTGACAGATTTTACTTTCTTGGGCTCCATGATCACTGCAGATGGTGACAGCAGCCACAAAATTAAAAGACACCTGCTTCTGGAGAGGAAAGTGATGACAAATGGAGACAGCATCTTAAAAAGCAGAGACATCACCTTGCCAACAAAGGTCCGCATAGTCAAAGCTATGGCTTTTCCAGTAGCAATGTATGGAAGTGAGAGCTGGACCATAAAGAACGCCAACTGCCAAAGAATTGATGCTTTTGAATTGTGGTGCTGGAGGAGACTCTTGAGAGTCCCCTGGACTGCAAGGAGAACAAACCTATCTATACTGAAGGAAATCAACCCTGAGTGCTCACTGGAAGGACAGATCCTGAAGCTGAGGCTCCAATACTTTGGCCATCACATGAGAAGACTCCCTGGAAAAGTGCCTGATGTTGCGAAAGTGTGAAGGCAAGAGGAGAAGGGGATGACAGAGGACAAGATGGTTGGACAGTGTCATCGAAGCTGCCAAGATGAATTTGACCAAGCTCCAGGAGCCAGTGGAAGACAGGAGGGCCTGGCATGCTCTGGTCCATGGGGTCACGAAGAGTCGGACACGACTCAACGACTGAACAAGAACAACAAGAAGTTAATGTAGGCACTAACGTCTTAACTTGCAGCAATTCACCAACAATAATTAAGCCACCAGCATTATGTTAGCCACTGTAACTAACAGCATTTTAGCTAATGAATCTTATACCACCTTAAAGACTAATATGTTTTATTTGACATTGCGTTCATGGAGTTTAGCTCACTTAATATAGCTGAAGAAGTGAGTTAAAGTATACAACACCAGATATCAAATAAAAATTGTTAACATTTAAGATGCCATTGAACATGTTCCTAAGTAGCAATGCTAGCAGATTATAGTATTTGCAGTAATCTGAACTAGTAAAAACATGGGTTGGGGCCAACACATGGCACTTGAATCTGTTGGAAGTTCTGAACCCTAGCTTCCTAGTATCCTGCATGACTGGTTGGGGCTAATGGAAATGCACTGTAGTTGAAAACATATGAAAGGCACCATGTTTTTTATAACAGCATTTATAAAGTGAGACAAATAATGATTAGTAACAATTTTTATAACATTCTGGACTGTATTTTATATGTCTCTGATTGTCTTATTTCTCTGATTCCTTTTTCCCTTGGAAACTGCTGCATGAGACATTCTTACAAATAGCTTTCCCCATTCCCCCACAAACATCCCTTATTCCCTCAGGCACATTTTGGTAAGAAAATATATTAAATATCCTTTCAAAGAGCACTTCGAAAAAAAATAGTTTTTAAATTAAGTCTCATCTAACACAACAGACATGTCATGAACAAAATGAAATAACTTCTACCAATGTCAATAAACATGATCCCACAGCAAGGGGATTTTATAGACTCTCCCCTATGCCCTTACTGTTTTGTAATACCCAATCCTGGAGTCCACGTATATTTGCTACATTTGTTCCTAAGTAAGTCAAAAAGAAAGTACAAGTCACTTTTGCAAATATACATTTTAGGCATATTTCACAAAAAGAAAAAAAAAAGGAAAACAAGTGGCTCCTAATTAATTAGATCAAACATATATTGAAAGGGAATTTCAATATATGTTTGATCTAATTACAAACTGCCTAGGTACTGGCAACGGGGCATTTCTCCCTAAAGTAAACAGCAACTACAAAAGAGAGATTTGCTTCCTGAGTTCATCCAGGGAGTATTGTATTAAATTGCCTCCTCATGCCTGCTCTCATCTAAGGGATTATCAACTCCTTTAGCACACAGCACTTGGCTTTAAAAACCCCCAAACCATCCTGAAAATGATCATTCTCAACATCATCATCATTATTTGGACACTTAAAGGCTCAAAATATCTTGCAATAAAAAATTAGACAATACTTTGTACATGAAAAACAACGTACCTTGTAAAATAATATTTCCCACCAAATAAATTATAAGAATAATCATTTTTTCGAAAGCCCATTGTAAAAAATTGGACAAACATATACCATTATGTGGGCTGTACTGGGGACAGTGTCCCTTAGGCAGGGGATCACAACCAACAAAATCCTCTCTCTTGTCACTACCCTTTGAGCCTCCCTCAAAGGTGGGAGTTGATTTCAGGTATATGAGAAGTTTGTCAATTCTAGTCAGTCTCTGGAATTTTTACAAATGGGGGCCAATTGAGTTCCCTAATGTTACCACTGTGTACAATACAGTGACTCAGCAGGAATGGAGGTAAAGGTAAAGGTAAAGGTTCCCCTTGACAATTTTTGTCCAGTCGTGTTCGACTCTAGGGGGTGGTGCTCATCCCCGTTTCCAAGCCATAGAGCCAGCGTTTGTCCGAAGACAATCTTTCCGTGGTCACATGGCCAGTGTGACTTAGACACGGAACGCTGTTACCTTCCCACCAAGGTGGTCCCTATTTATCTACTCGCATTTGCATGCTTTCGAACCGCTAGGTTGGCGGGAAGGGGATGAATGAAATTAAGCCTTAAAATTGCTGAATAAGAGAAAAGAGGCACTTGAGAAGAATACAAGGGCTACAGAGGAAGTTGGCATTGAAGGCTTTCTGTCTTGGATACAACATTGGAGAGGTGCGCAGATTTGGGTTTTTGGACTACAACTCCTAGAATTCCTCAGGCTACACTTCAAAAGCCCAAATCTGCACACCTCTGCAACACAAGATTGGTGAAATTATGATATTAGGAAATCACAGCTTCCATGGTAAATTAGTAGGGACTGTCAGTTTAAGAATCTATTTAATCCAAAGTCCAATGGAAGCCAAACCACCAGTCAAGCAAGAAACAGCACAACTACAACATGTCTGCTATTTGTTCCTAACTTCTGGTGCTCGTACAGCTTACAGCCTTTGGGAGATCAATTATTTTGTTCTATCTAAACCCATTCCCCCACCATTATAAGCACTATGTAGGTGTTCAGCCTATTTATGCAGGGCTAAAAATGAGAAGGAAACCAAGGCTGACATACATTTGCTATCTCCAATATCCTAGAGTTCTTGGTCTTCCCGCCTCAAATAGGGATGGTTGTAGGTATTTTGCGCACTCTCATCACTCAAAAGCAAACAAAACCCTCCAAGATGTTGGGAATTCTGATTAAACAGGTTTTTCTCACCATGTGAAAAATGCTCCTAATAAGTGAGTGAATGTCAGCACAAGCCCACCATGTTAGACTTTCCCCTCAATATGAGAAGGTTGGGAACTGAGGAGACAAAGATGGGGATACCGAATGAGGACTTTCGGCATTCTTACAAATGGGAACCTATAAAGTGCCCACATCTTTTCTCCATTTTCAGCTCTCATGAGGGGTAAGCTGAAAATGCCCAGCTTCTCATGCCTTTAAAGGAGGCTGGGGCATTAAAATAATCATCTATAGTTAGTCTCTGTAAGAGAGAATTCACACTGAAAAGTATCATTCAATCCAAGTTTTTTAAGGACCAAAATCCTGAAGCTAAACTATTCTTTAATTTTACTTAGGACCTAGCTTATAGCATATCTCAAAGTGGTATATAACAGAAACTTAACACAAGAACAGCTTAAAACAGATAAACAATATAACTAATTAAAACCCATTTAAAACTGTACACTTATGAGATATTCTACATCCAGCCGAGGCCAAGATCCTTACATTCCAAAGGCTTTAGCGAGCAGTCATATTTTAATTTGGCACAAAATTAAAATCAACATCAATGCCAATTGCACCTCCAAGGGAAGAGAATTTCACAAGCAAGACGTGAAGGGCCTCTTTTATGTATGTCAGGTAAACAAAATTATTGCTTTATGCTCCCATTATTGTTACGAAGCACTGCTTTATCACCCATATTTTACATAAAAGACATTAAATGGGAAACAAAGAAAAGTGAATTTCCTCATTCATTATTTAAATTAATAGCCTCAAAGAAACACGGGAAAAACCTACGTACCAGTTGAGAGTATTCCACATCATCTCCCAATAATCCAGTGTCATTCAGTGTGTATTTGGCTTTCATCTGCACAGCATCCACAGGTCCTTTTTCCACCTGATGTTTGATGGCCTTGAACAATTTATAAAGAGTCTCTCCAGCATTGTCCTGTTATTGGTGAAGGATAGTAAGATTTTATGAAGCACTTTTCAACAGAGAAACAATGACTGTGTTCAAATATAATCCTAAACCGTGCTCTGGGGTTAACCAATAGCCACAAACCTCAGGCTTTTGTACTCCATTCTTTCCCATCATGATAACCTCCAATCTTGGTATGCAGCAAACCACAGTGTTCTATTTTATCTGAACTGAAGACCTGTGGTTTACAATTGTCTGCAAACTGGGACCACAGAGCTAACCATGGTCTGCAGGGATCAGAAGGTACTAATCTATACACACAGAGCATATATAAGCGAAAAACTTATTTGCATTATGATTGTTCACTATGACTGAACATAGTAAGTGTAAAGGAAGTATCCATTTCAGATTTTACCTTGAGGTACTGGTACAGACAAATGGACATCCAGTTGGATAGCATCCTCTCCACTACGGTTTCTGACCTAAAACACAGGAAAAAAGCACATGAGGAAGTTGTAACTACAGTATGTCTACATGTATTTATTCAATAGTACAGCTGTTGCTAGAATCTCCCTCCTGTGCACTTTACCCAACATATACTACCTGTGTAGGGACAAGCTATACAGGGGTATCAAGTTCAAATCTCCTCTGTCGTGAAGCTTACTGGCTGACATTATATCAATCACCATCTCTTGACCTAACCCATTTCACTAGGTGGCTGGGAGTATAAGTGCAGTAAGAGAAAAACAATCTTCACATGTGCTGTGAAATGTAAATAATATTCATAGTTGGGGAATGTTATTATTATTTTTAATTACTACTCTCCAAACCCTCAAACCAGCATGGCCATAGGCCTAGGGCAACTTTTCCCCACCTCTGGAAATACCGTAAATGACTATCAAAACAGGATTCTTTTTTAGTGCTTATTACAATAAAGCCCATAGAGATTCATTCTGAGAAATATCTGGTGTAGCAGCTAATGTAATCTTCACCTTAGCAATACACTTATTTAAAAATAAGTAATATGTTGTCACTGCTGATACAAAAGCTCTGTTTATCTGTTTTCATGTGCTTTGCTTGGATGGCTGTTGGCATTAACTATCAGTGCAGAATGGTGATGACAACACCAGCAAGAAGCAAATTTCAGTAATTAAAAATTTCCTATTTTTGCCTCATGGCTTTTTTGGCTCCTATGTAATCCCTTCAAATCATGTGGGAGCTGCAGGAGCCACAGGACCAAAGGAGGAAGTATGTAACTACCAAAAATTGCTAATGATAACATTACCAGAAGGGGCAGGTTTTCAACAATTAAGTAGTTTCCACTTCTGTCCTGCAGCTTCCATGGCTGATGACGGGGATTGATAAGAGCCAGAAAAGCTGAAGGACAACTGTAACATGTTTTGAATTAACATCATCACCCTTCTGCAGGCCTAAGATATACAACAGGATTTCAGCCAGTAATAAGAAGTAGGGCTACATATTTAACAGGAGCACGAAATAGTTTAAATTGCACTACAGTGGCTGAAAACCTGTTGCTTACTGTATTAAGTTAGAACCAGAATAGGCCGCTGAATCAACTTATGGAAGAGACAACTCACTGAATACCCACTGACTAATGGGCCTGCTCTATTGCAATGTACTGTACTAGGCAACAGGATTTTAGCCTATATTTGTTAAACCTAAAATCTAATCCTTAAATTATTAAGAATAAAAAGAATAGTGCATTTTCAAATATGTGCCAAAGAATAAATACAAATGATTTGAACAGAATGACACTATAGACAGAAGGGAAAAGAAAAAAACACACACACCACAAACAGACTGTGAATATGGTAGACCATGCATATAGGTAAACTTTTAATTTTAAAAGTAGATTAAATATATGTAAGTGATCAATATGCTATTTTAGCAGAGTAGACTTTAAAAATAAATGACCCACATAGGGCATTTGTCAAGTTAATCAACTGTTCTAAGCCCATTAAGAAATCTAATTGCTTCTTTAAAATTTTAACTGTGACTGCCTACCATTCAGGATATTGACGTACAGTAGTACCTCGGTTTACGTACGTAATTTCTAGTTTACGAACGGAAATCTGTTCAAAATAATGCCTCGGTTTATGTTTTTGTTCAGTTTTTTTCAGTTTGCAAAGGACATTTCCCTGTGCCTGGAGGTTTGTAGTATCGCTGCCATTGCTATGGCAATCTGCATTTCAGTTTACGAAATTTTCGCATTACGTAACATTCCGGAGAACGTATTAATAATCATAAACCAAGGTACTACTGTAGTCACTTTAGACAGCAAATGCTGGGTGATATGAGTGGGGTTTGCTAGCCTCAGGTGAAGCCAGGTGAGGTGGACAATGCTGACAGTATCACGGTAACTTTTAACTGCCAGTCCAAGTGATCTGGTTAAAAATAATCAGTGTTTTTCCACTGAAACACAGGCAAATCCCATTGATAGTGGATTACTGGAGAAATTTTCCCTACCTTCGGAGCATCAGTTTAGGATTTTTGGCCACAACATACTGCTCCATCAGCTCCAAAAACAAAGTCCTCATGATGTCTGTATAGTATTCTAACTTCCCATGTAAAGCCACAGTCAAGAGAGATGCAAAATATACTTTTTCACGGGCAGAAAATTCTCTTTGGTTTTCCAACGTGTGAATGAACTAGACAAACAAAAACAAAAGACCACAGGCATGTGCTTGAACCACAACTGAATGTTGTTCTTATTATTCAGTTTGGAAACATATATTTTTTTTTTAAAAAAGGTAAGACAAAAGTAGCAAAATACATTCTATTCTAACAGTACTCTGGTGTTTTTGGGCACACAGTTTGATACTGTCATTTCACTGGTTTATTTGGCAGGCTGTTTGTCATCTGTCATCAGGTAACCGTTCTGAACCCTGCAGTATTACAACGACAGATGGTGTGCATGCTCAAGATCCCATTCTAAGTTTAAAGTTTGAATATCAGCTTGCCATATATATTTCTTTTCAAAGAGGGAAGAAAATACAAAATACATTATAAAATGGTCTCCTGGAGACGAAGGTAGCAGGTTGAAAGTTGGTATGCCTATCCAGCACCTCTTCTTAGATGTTGTGTTTGAAACATAGTCAACAGGTATAATATATTTATTTAGTCTATGCATATGCCTCTTTCTACACTGTGGAACTTAAGGCAGATTACATGGATTCCCTAGTGGTCTGTCATCCAGGCACTAACCTGACTCAGACCTGCTAAGAATGCTTGGACTATGTCTGCTCAGACAACGTTCAGGATTTATTCGCTACAGACTGATGAAACATAAATGCTGAAATAAATGTGACTAAGAATAAAATCTGTATACTTCTTAAACAAACCCACAAATATGTAAAATCCACTGCAGTGCAAGAACTGTCTTGAAGACTGAGGTACTGGAATGAAGTTTAGGATGTATAACATCATTTTTAATTTGAAGATTGAATTGCCATGCAACGTTTGAATGAAGCAAAATATGAAGACTATTCTTTTTCAGGACACACTGTACTATATTTGAACAAAATTACAACTGTATATTTCCTCTGAAATATTGAAAATAATTAATCAAAAAAAAGGGAAAAAAAGAGAGAGGGAGAGAGAGAGACAGGAACAGGGATCTTTAACACATTTCTCAACAAGTTTCAAAGACAATGAAAGTAAGGAAATGTACTAAGTTTAATTTTCTTCTGAAATTTATTTAAATAACTAATAGATCTAAATGGGTAGGAAAAAACAAATTACTGCTTTTATTTAAGCTTTATTCCAAATGGCTACTGCAGTGAGCAAAATATGTGGGTAAAGTTAAGAGGGAACAATGTTTGAATGGAACAGTAGATACTCTTTCAACAGAAATGACAGGAAGAGGGTCAAAATTATGTAAGATATTCTTATACTATTCACACAGCCTTGCACATGATGCTAATGACATAACACATGCAAACACATTCTGTTTTTCAAATCAGGCCAAGCCATCCACCCTGCAAAACTGACTTTTTATTCTGTACTCACATTAATGAGAAATAATTTGCTATTCAGCAGATTGGAGAAATTATTCAATGCCTGCTCTACAGTTGGTCGTCTAGCTTCTGGGATGTCCAGTTTCCCAGTGATCATCACGTCTTTTTCTCCATCTTTGGATGGTAGAAAGAAGACTCTGTCTGTATAGGTTTTATAGTCCAACACAGGAATTCTTGCTTCATTGATGTCATTTGTCTGATCCTCCATTTCAATCATTAGATCTGTAATAGGCAACAATTTTATGGTTTAGTAGGAAACATACTATTGGTTCTTTTTTTGCTGCATTGAAGGAAATAATCTAATATGTCTATCTTTTCCATTACGCAGTTTTGAAGTATTTTTACCTTTCCAATGTTATCTAGAAAAACTGGCATCTTAAAGCAAAAATTGTTTTTCTAGTGGTACAACTGCTTCTTTTTCTGAATTAGTTAAGGGGCTGCAGCAGGACTTGTTTTAACTTATAAACTGCCCAGAGTAGTGCATGGACTAACAGGACAGTATAAAAATAAAATAAAATAGATAGACAGACAGACAGATAAAGTGCACACATAATCCTGATCATAAATTTGATTGTGAACACACTGGTGAATAATCAATCTTAACTTAGCAGATCCCAGATGAATGCCATCTGGAGTAGACACCACTTCTCTCCTTTAATGGCCCAGAATCAAGAGGTGCTATGGCACCTATAGATGAGTACTATTTGCTATGTCTATAATTTATGGTGTGTTATGTTTCCCACCATAGAACCCACAGAGGCTGAGATATCACACTATGAGGCAAGAGGTGGCATCTGAATCCAAGTCTCCCCTTAAACTGAGCCAGTGCTTAACAATCACCCATTAGTAAAATGTTTCTGAAACTTGAATTACAGGAAGGTAGCTATTGCATGTAGAGTAAGATGTGGGCCTAGTCCAGTTTTCCAAAAGTTCTGCCAAGTTACCTCAGAGCAGACATGCCTTTAAGCTCAGAGCAGGAAGACAGGAATACGCAAGAGTTAGACCACCTCTTCCCTGTTTAACATCTAATATTTTGGGGGGTCAAGTTGGGAAAGAGAGGAAATGTTCATACTGGTATCTACATCACATCCTTGAGCTGCTCTCAAAAGGGAAAGCAGAAATATACTCACTCCACACACTCCATTGGCATATAAGGCTATTTAGGTGGAAGACAAGATCTTATGCAACACCATAAAAAGGTGTTTTTTGTCCCTCCTCTACCCCTGCATTACAAAAGCAAGCTTGTTACTCTTTGTATAGCCTTGTATTGACTCTCATTTCTGGCTCATGCAAGATTGGACAGCACGCTGGAAATAAGAAATGCATGAAATGAACAGATAGGACCTGTTTCAGGTCCCTTCAGAGATAGCCTGCTTTGAAAGATTTAGTAACTTCCCATTTTATTACTGCAGTGTGCTATATGGCTACCTTTGAAGTAAATTTGGAGGCTACAACTAATACAATTTTTTTTGGCTTGCCTCTTTACAGGCAAGTCACATGAAGCATATTATTAACATCTTAACTCACTGGGCTTACTATTTGCTTTTGAGTCCAGTTCAAAGTGCTGGTGATAACTTTTAAAAATTAAAATGGCACCGGTCCAACATACCTTAAAATCTCTTTTTGCTCCAAACTTGATGGGGGAAAGCTTACAAATAAAATAAATTTGTTAGGCTTAAAGACTCTACAATACATTTGTTCTTCCTGTCAATATGGAAAGTGTTGTTCTGCATCCCATCTTTAAAAGGGATGAGGGTTTAAATGGAGCACTCCAGAAAGAAAAAAAACACCAGGTGGCATTTGCAGCAATTTCTGCTGCAGCACATGATACAAACCCTTCTGCGGTTTAAAAATGGTGCCCAATGTACATTTTGTTTCGAACCACAGTAGGGCTTGTGACTGGTTTCTATGCCCCTCAGAAGGTGCCCCTAGATGAAATGCTTTGGGGAACCCACAAATTGAAAGACGGAGAGAGGGATACACAGAGACACACGTGCTTGGGTGGTTGGAATGCTTCGGAGTTGCTCAACTGATGAGAGCTCACCCTTAGGGCTTTGGATGAGGTGCCCTCTTCCAAGGGATTTCTATTGCCACCATTGGATGTCTACAGCCTAAATCTGATCTTTCTGGGTCCTAGTTTTCTCTCTTCCAATCCCATCGCCTTTATGGACAGTCACCTTCTGAGGCTTGATGTGTGCATTTATTTAGACTTGGTCGCTCTGACATGTACTAATAGGAGGAATCCTATCAACACAGGACATTGATACATGTGGGTTCATGCCTGTTTGCAGCTAATCTGCCATAAATACCTTTGCAGTGGATTATTACAAATGTGTAGTTCTAGCCATAAATTGCAAGGGCATGGGGCTTTCACCGAGGTGGCATTTCCTATCTGAAAGTAGAAACAGCTGTATTTTCAGCAATCTCTTCCAGCAGGCCGATCTTCCTTATCTTTAACTAGTGCCTCATGTCCAGCATTGGAATTTTTAGTTGGCTGAAAATTCATTGTGGAATTTTAAAGGATTTTACTCTGAGCTGCATTTATCTTTGTTGTAAGCTACTTCAGGCATTATGTGAATGTCATGGAATGCTACATAGGGATATTTAAATGAGTCCTATCTGGAACTTGCAGGTCATCATTCAATGAATCAATTAAGGTGCACACTTAGGTAAATTACATAATTTTCAGTGTACCTGATAAGAACAGAGGTTACAAAAATTTACAAGTTTCTTGCCATGAATAGCAATGTTATAGAATATGATGCAATATGACAAGAATACATAATACTAAGTATGAGCGAATAAGATAAAACACCTGGCTTTTCTACAATAAACACATAAGTGTGTAGATTTTTGGCTGGCTGCTAAGATTTTTTAATCCAAGATTCATGGCAGTATTTGTTACAAATTTCTTGTACATTTTGTCTGACACTGCTACAGTAAATCTGCTATACTATTTAAATTACTTTTTTTATTGCTATGGTTTTATACTATCAAGGAGATACATAACAGTTGATGAAGAAATAAAGCACAACGTTCAATAGCCCGTAACTACTCTAATGGCATAAAGGAAGGTTATAAGCTTCATCAAATATTACTGACAACACATCAGGTTAAACCAAGTACTTTTAAGTTTTGACACAGGGGACAATTACTTTGTCATGTCATGTTAGCTGGAGGGCTTCTGGTGTCCTGAATGACTGGAATACCAAGGTAATCTAATGGCCTGCCATACCAGGAGTTTGAATTGACTATATAACTCTCTTTATTCCAAAGTTCCAGTACTCAGAGAATAAAATACTTTCTGGTGAATATCTTTATACTTCCTGTGCAAACTCTATGGTGAATTGTAAAACTGATTATTCAGTATAAGAAAAGGGATGAAAGCAGGAAAGGCAGCCCAAGTCTTAGGGACAGGGGGTACAGCAGAAACTAGATGGGAGCTGCCAGGTATAAAGGCAATATACCAGTGATTCTCTGTGACGAACAGAAAAAGATGCATTGATGTCAAACGATGTAGTGAAATATATAATTGTTCTTTGATTTTAAACATTATGTACAAAGTGATTTTGGCTGCAATCTAGTACAAAGTGTTTAAATCGCTCTGAAAATGGGATCAACAGCAGAGCTGTGTGCAAGACTGCAGCTCCTGAACAGGAAATTTCACTGTTAAAAGAACACAAAAAGACAAAAAGCAGGGAAGCAAAAAAAAAAAAAAAAAAATGATTTCCTTCTAATAATCAGGTCATCTGTTTCTTTTGTGACATTATAGCAGATTTTTATTTGTAGTTCATTGCTTCAGAAACACCTTACTTTCCTAATAATTAAATTATATTCAGAATTTCCTGTCTAGCTGCTACACAAGTTTCAAAAAATCTCCTAATGGACTGTGAATGGATTCAAAGTCCCTAGCAGAAACATCCTGAGAATAAAAGATGCATGATTCTTTCTCTGCTGCCAATTTAGCTCATGCTACTTATTATTTTCCATTAAAATAAAATCTCTGTTAGTTTCTTTTACACACACTTTTTATTGAAGGCCACTGGATCTAATTGCCAGAAGACTATACAGTGGGTATGTTGACATGCTGTAATGAACAAGAGTTGTGTCTTCAGAATATTCTCACAAGACATTTTAAGGGAGACAGTAACAGAGTAGAAGCACATCCTGAAATTTCTCTGGAGAGCTTACAAGAATCAGGCATCAGTCATACCTGTAAATTCCTTTTTGCACCGGTCCCTGACGCTTTCCTCCAAGCCTTCAAGTTGTGATTTAATTTTTTCATATTCTCGTTCTGCTTGTTGGCTCTTCCTCCTATAAGGAATAGAAACAGAGTGTGTGGAAAAGTTACAGTCGATAGAAAAAAACATAAATCATTTTACAACACAGCTGTGCAAAATTCTTTAGAAGTACAGCCTTCCTCCTTGTGATAATTTAAAAATGAGAAAACAGAACAGATAGAGAGAAAAAGATGGGCTAAAATTTTACACTGGTGGAAAATTTACATGGCTGTATTGATTTTACTGTGTCAAGGGTTGCTCACAAACCTACTCCAAGGAGTTAAATATGTCAATGTCTTTCAAAGAAAAGAGGTGGCTCCTAAATGAAGTTGAATTATAATCACTACTGGCTTTTCCATGGCTTGCTTATGAAGTTGGAGTAATAGCTGTATCAGAAGAAACTTGCTTTTATTCAATATGCTTTTTAAAGCTTAAGCTTAAGTAGCTTTAAAGGGTGAGACCTAGCTAGGTAGAGGTTCCCCTTGACATTTAGTCCAGTCATGTCCGACTCTAGAGCGTGGTGCTCATCCCTATTTCCAAGCCGTACAGCCAGCATTTGTACAAAGACAGTTTCCGTGGTCACGCGACTAGACACGGAACACTGTTCCCTTCCCACTGAGGTGGCAGCTATTTATCTACAGTGGGGTCTTGACTTGAGAACTTAATCGGTATTGGAAGGCGGTTCTCAAGTCAAAAAGTCTGTAGGTCAAGTCTCCATTGACCTACAGTGCATTGAAAACCGATTAATCCCGTAACAGGCCGTTTTTGTTCCATTTTGGTTTTTTTCTGGTCTGTAAGTCAATTCTCAGGCTGCAAGTCAAACCTAAATTTTGCAGCCAGAGAAGTCTGTAACTCAAAAAGTCTGTAAGTCAAGCCGTCTGTAAGTCAAGGGTCCACTGTACTTGCATTTTTGCATGCTTTCAAACTGCTAGGTTATCAGGAGCTGGGACAAGTGACGGGAGCTCACTCCGTTGCGTGGATTCGATCTTATGGCTGCTGGTCTTCTGACCTTGCAGCATAGAGGCTTCTGCGGTTTAACCTGCAGTGCCACCACGTCCCCTAAGACAGTGGTTCTTAACCTTGGGTTATTCAGGTGTTTTTGAACTGCAACTCCCAGAAACCCCAGCCAAGCTGGTGGTAAAGGCTTCTGGGAGTTTCAGTCCAAAAACACCTGAGTATCCCGACTGCCCTAAGAGACCTAGCTACCTGTGGCTAAAAGGGGAGTTATCCACATCACCCTCACCAAACACACATCTGCCTTGTATAAGAAGCTCAGAAAATTTATCACATGCCAAGATGTTCAGTTTACCAAACCAGGAAGGCATGCAGAAATGCTAAGCAGGTTTATCCCTATCTCCTTCATTTGGCACACACTTATGCACATACACAGGTACAGATTCAAGACAGATGTGCAGCATCAATGATATCTAACCAAATGGAAGGAATGTTGTATTTTCTGTTTCACAGAAAAGTACATGCATGAATATAGGGACTACTAAGGAAAAAAAAGTTTGTCACACTTCTCTGCAGGGATATTTTACCTCACCATCAGCTTTTCCACTGACACTGCAATAATATTTGAAGACTGAAAACTGGATCTTACCTGTAGCAATAAATTGAGGTGAAGATAATGGCCACCATAGGAATAATTACCAGTGGCAAGATAAGGCTCAGTGGCACGTCACTCACTTGGGTATACTCCACTCTTCCTAGGACCCATTCTTTGAAGCCAAATTTCACCTAGATAAATCATTGCACTTCATAAAGCTAACAATCAGATCATACAGGGCTATTTAAATATGCATCAGGATGCTTTGATTCATGGCTTTTTTTCACTATTTTTTTTTTAAAAAACAGAATTCAAGTACCCAGCTCGTAATATATACGAGTACTATAACAAATTCAAATTTACAAAATTATACTCCAGGTATCTGGAAGAACATAATTGTCTAGTTATCTCATTTAGTCTTTAAAAGTAGAAATTCAAAATGGCCAAACTCCAATAGAAGAAAGACACGTCAGTCAATAAGGAGAACAAAGACACAGACTGGCTTTATACCAAATGACATGGCTCAGGAGCGTCCATTCACTGAACTTTGCAGAGAATCTAACTAGCTTTGTTTTCAGTTTGCAGCCCTCTCATGCTTTCCCTTTGCTTCTCTCACACCCCCATTTTTTAAAACCAGGAAATATCCAGTAAAGGGAAAAATCACGATGGAATAGCTCCACAATGCTTTCTAATCATAAACATTTGGAACCTTCAGTTTAGATGCTGCCTCTATCTCTAGACAACATGTAGGACAAAGCAGAATGTCCCCCTCCCACCCATGTTCCAGGAAGCACAAATAATGTGTTCAGGGAGCCACTTTATTATTGTCACTTAAAACAAGATACCCTGAATGCAACACTCTTTATATATGTCGTTAGAAACACAGAGAAAAGTGACTTACAATGAATTCTGGCAGGTTATTAACTGTATCTCTCTTCTGTCTTCGCTTGGGTGGGGGTTGTTCTTCAGGTGGTTCACAG
The DNA here is from genome assembly GCF_051106095.1 of Pogona vitticeps. Lineage (NCBI taxonomy): Eukaryota > Metazoa > Chordata > Lepidosauria > Squamata > Agamidae > Pogona > Pogona vitticeps. Next base: position 126,204,927 of record NC_135787.1, read on the forward strand.
TATAAATCCTTCTCGGTCAGAGTTGTTATGTGGCAGGGCTCCTCTCCTACAAACGCACGAGCCTCATCTATTGTCATAGCTTTGTTCAGATTACTACCCTAGACAGAAAAAATGAACACTAAGCCATTTTAGCTATCAGCTTATTTTCAGGGTGTTTTGAGATGAGTGTTTTGGGCGGTGGTGGACAGAGGATAGAAACTTCATGATTAATACATTAATCTTTTCTGTCGTTTCATCTTAAAGCAGAGATGGGTTGGATATCTATGTGGAAGAAGAAAAAATACTCTCCAGGAAGCTGACATAGATTACCTCACTATGTTCTTGTTTGTACAAGCTTTTTCCAGCTGAACAAAGAGAACATAGGCACAGATTCATCGTAATACCCTTCCATCCCCTTGTGGCAAAAGGAGGTATGAAGATGTCCAAACAATGTCAGAGAAGCTATCCAGAGAGGACTAAATGGCAGTTTTCGGTAGCAGATAAGATCAGGAAATCCCAGTGGTGACAAACAAATCAAGAGTTATTTCTAGACAGTGCAGGCAGAAACCACTTCCTTAAAAGGCAGTAGCATTTTTCTCCACACCCCCCCATCATTTTGTACCACTATTTTGAAAACAGAAACAAAATTATTCTGACCAAACATATTTCCTCATGTTATGTTACATAAAACAAAACAAAAAAATCCAAAGTATTTTTTGGCAGGTAGACTTGGAGAAGGACCAGGAGAGAACAGTCATTTTCCCAGTACACTTACCTTTGCATGAATGAGTTTGTTGACCTGCTTTTTGACACCATCAGTGAAGTTTTCAAAGGTTGGATCAGCAACATACTGGAAGTCTTTTTCAACCTGATGACCATCCATTTTAATAATTACAGCAATTCTATAATTTTCTGGATCCTCCAGTACTGGTGGAGATAAGAAGACTATTGCAGTGTCATTGATTTTTGAGACAGTTTTGCCTTCAAACTAAAAAACAAAACAGAGATTGGCTATTAGTACTTGGAACTGCTATTTCCCTATATCACTTGATAGAGCACATTTTACTGCACTTTTTTGAAGCTAAGTATTTCTGTTGATGAAACTGCGTAACAGTAAACATTTCTCTGTGCTGTGGAAACTGTAAAAACCCTGAAACAGCTATCTCCTCAACCTTAATGATTTCTAGGCATGTCAGATTATAACTTCCATCATCCTCAGCCATCCATGCGTCTTGCTGCCTAGGGTAGAGGAAAATAATAGTCCAACAGATGTGGAGGGAAGCAAATAGGGGACGTCCGGCCCACAGAGACTGAACAACATTTTGAGACCATTTGAGAAGAGAGGATAGTAGATGTAGTTTAGCATACAAAGAGGATTCAGTGGTGTCTTTTGAAATGCTCAATACATTTTTAACACTGTCCCAATTGTCACCCTCTTTCATACTATCAACACCTAAATACAGTACTATTATTGGTATTTGATACTGCACTGAATTTAATTTCTCTGCAGCGTGCATAAATGTGGCCCTAGCTCTTGGAAGTTACAGAGGAATGCAAGGTTCTATCAAGCTGGTAAGGCTTTGCGTAAGACCTCAGAAGTAGACTGCTTTGTTTGCCATCTGAGGAGTTCAGGTAACAACTGTGATGCTTACTATCAGAAGTCTGGAAAGCGATGAACTGGCCACTGGAATTATGCCCATAATGAAGTGGAATATTGGTAACTGGCATCAGCAGAAGGACTACCGATAATAATATCACAGCTATTCAAGATACACAAGGCAGTATCAAGTAAGTCCTTCTTGGCCTGTTCAAGAAATCATTTCCACACCAAATTGTATGCACAGTTGTGCAGGTTCGCTATCTCCAGGTGACCCATTAAAATCTTCACAATATGACAAGATTGACATCCTATCATGTAGGAGGCTCATTAGAAAAATGGTTTACCTTAACTGAGAAGAGTGCAACACCTGAGTTATTTTTGACTTTTTTTTGCACTTTGAATATTTTTCTCCACTGAGTAAGTATATTCTGGCTGTTCATTCTACTGCCTGTTATCAAAACGTTTTGACAAATGTAATTATTATTTTAATTCTGGCTTGTTGACAAAATATGGCATATGGACATTTTAAACAATTATTTTGGAATTGTTCCTCAGTTTTAAAACATTTTTTTTATTTTTATAAGTTGGAATCACAGTATCAATTCTTAAGATCATGATCTGAATCTCATAGTAAGATCAGTCAGCAGTGCAGGGTACCTACAAGCCCAATGTACCATGAGCTTCTAAATCTACCCATATGCTAAGAGATTTCTCCGATCAGTGCATACAAACAATTAATAAAATAATAATAGCAGACTTAAAAAAAAAGCTACCAGATTACAAGTCAACAATGCCAGGCAAATTTTTGTCAGGGTCTAAAAATTACAAGATAAATTAGTAAATGCTGACTATTATTAAAGACAGAGTTTGGAAGAGTTGCTAATTTGGACTAATATTCCCCAAATTCCCCATCCAGAAGCGTAACTGTGAAAACTGTTAAGTCTTCCGAACTCTTAGGAAGTCCCTCCTGAGCTTCTAGATAGCTACCAAAACTAACAAGTATTCTGAGGATCTGAAATAGGACTGAAAACCTACTCTGTGGCAGAGGTGGCACAGCAAATGCAGAGCCGTCCAGGGGAGCTCTTTTGGGTGGTCAATGGCCTGTTGCACAGATGGCCACAAGATAAAATGATGAGCCCTCAACAGCCTGCTGTGAAGGGTATGTTTGGCATTTCTCAGATGCTTGGATCTGCTCTGACTCAGATGGTGCAGTTGACATAGGTTCTGTCAATATAACTTGAGACCCTGTTTGTCTTGTTATAGGGATATGATTCAGTTGGTGCAGCCTGAGGATGCAGACAGGATCTCTGGAGAGGTGAAAGCCACCACATGTGTGCTGGGCCCTTGCTTTTTCCTGACTTATAAAAACAGCCAGAGGGGCATTAGGAAGAGTGGTGAATGCCATTCTAAAGGAGTGTTTAAATGAGATAAGTAGTAAGACCTTTGCTTGAAAAACCCTCCTTGAATCCCACTGATTTGGATAATTATTAGTCAATTCCAACATTCCATTTTTGAGCATATGGTAGCATCACAACTCCCAAAGGTTCCTGGATGATGCAGAGTACCTACCCTTTCCCCCTGAAAATAAGACCAAATCTGAAAATTAGCCTTAGTATGATTTTTCAGGATGCTCATAATATAAGCCCTACCCCAGAAATAAGCCCGTTAAGTGAAAGCCCGCCCTCGACCATTGTGTAGCAACCAGAAGATGATGACATGACTGTATTTGAATGAATGTAGATTGTTGTACATGAAAAAAAAACCTGAAAATAAGCCCTAATGTGTTTTTTGGAGCAAAAAATTAATATAAGACTCTGTCTTGTTTTCAGGGAAATATGGTAGATCCACTTCAGTCTGGCTTCAGGCTTGGTTATGGAACAGAGATGGCTTTAGTCACCTTTGTGAATGACCTACGCTGGAAACTGGACAAAGGGAGTGTGTTCCTGTTGGTTCTGCTGGACCTCTCAGTAGCTTTCGATACTACTGATCATGGTATCCTTCTGGGGTAACTTTCTGGCATGGGTCTTGGAGATACTGTCTTACAGTGGTTCTGATCCTTCCTGGATGGCTGAGTTCTGAAGTGAGTTTGAGGGAATCCTATTTGACACCCCTGACCATTGACCTACGGGGTCCCCCAGGATTCAGTTCTGTCCCCCATGTTGTTCAATGTCTACATGAAACTGCTAGGGGAGCTTGTCCAGAGTTTTGGGGTTCAGAGCCATCAGTAAGCTAATGACACCAAACTCTCCTTTCCATCTCATTCGAAGGAAGCTGTTCTGTACCTAGACCAGTGCATGAGAGCTCCTGGACAATCACAAGGCAAATCAGGGGATAGAGATCCAGCCTTTACCAGATGGGGTTACACTCCTCCTGAAAAGTGGGGTCCGCAGAGTGGATGTGCTCCTGGACTCAACTCTAATCTTGGGAGCACAGGTCTCAGTGGTGACCAGGAATGCCTTTGCCCAATTAAAACTGGTGCACTAACTGTGCCTGTTCCTTGAGATGTCTGAACTGGCCATGGTGACACATGCCTTAGTTACATCTCTCTTGGATTATTGCAATGTGCTCTACATGGGGCTACCTTCAGCTGGTTTGAAATATTGCAAACAGACTGCTGACTGATGCTGGCTGTAGGGAGTGGGTAACTCTCTTATTACAACATCTTCACTGGCTGTTATTCTGTTTTTGGACTTGATTAAAAGTGCTGGCTATTACCTATAAAGCCATTCACAGCTTGGGTCCAAGCTATTTGAAGGATCATATCACCCCCTATGAACCTACTGGGCTTTTAAGATTTTTTGGGAGGCCCTCCTCTTGGTTCCAGCACCTTGTCAAGCTTATTGGGTGAGGGCATGAGATAGGCCCTTCTTCGTGGCTACTCCAAGGCTTCGGAATGCACTGCCCTGAGAAGCCCTCTCCCTCTTGCCCTTCTGTTGCCAGGCAAACACCTTCCTTTTCAGGTAGTCTGAATAAATGGGGATCTGGGGAATGCTCTATTTATGAAATTTATGTAACGTTACATCTTTATAAAATCATTTTTTAAAAATATAGGTAAGTATAGTAATTATAGTAATCTAAATTCATTATGATTGTACAGTTTTAATTGTTGTGATCTGCCTTGGTTTCCCTATGGGGAGAAAGGTGACATTTAAACAAGTCAGTCAGTCAGTAAATCCTGTATAGGCTCTCCCTTCTTGCTATAAATAAGAAACAAAGGTTACCTTTTGTTGTTCCTCTATCTCCCTCTTCCTCCTTTTTGAAGATATATCTCCAAAAGGCTTAAATATAACTTCCACAAAAAAATTCTGAATGATATCAAAACCAGCACCAACTACAGTAATATTTCGTCCTCCACTGAAATACAAAGCAAAGAAAACATTATGTATACTTTCTACTTGTGCTTATTTATTTATTTGATTTATATATGTTCAACTTTGCATAAAAGCAACTGCCTTAGTTGTTTTACCCCAAGTATTTTGTGAATGGAAAAGAAAATGAGACACAAACTATATCTGAACTTGTTAGGTCACCCTTGGAAGAAGATTAAAAATATGATGTCTCTTTTCTAAAATATTGTGCTTTTAGCCACATTTCTTTCAAATTTCATGCCTTACTGATCCTCCAAAAATCCTCCATACCAATAGTAAGTATACTAATGCGAAGGTTCTCAAAATCGTGATATACCACCTATGTGTAGTCTTGCATGATCAAAGGTATCTGTTGTTGCTTCCTATGATAGCCAACTGAATTATATAACATCGACATCTGACAGGGAGATCAGAAAAGCTTTTTCTTTGGGGACACTGGCATAATTTGGTTTATCGGGCTGACTGGCTTTTGTGTCATTATGTACTGGCTTTAGAAAAGTACGGGATACATTTTTTTTAACCATCAGTCAATAAATTGATAAGCCATGTGGCTCCAAAAGATGGTGGGCAGCAGTTCACCACTGTAGACCCCAGATGATTAAGACAGAAATACTAAAGCAAATGAATAAACACTAAGCAATTATGAAACATATAAAAGGCAGAAAGAAATAATGTTTTGGTCACATAAAGAGAATATAAAGGTAGACATTGTTACAGCTCATTATTTGGGGTAAAATAAACAGGAGGAGGAGGAGGAGGAGGTGAGCTTATTGGCTGAAGACCATGGGAGCCTGGTTTAAATGCAGTACAATGTAATTGTTTAGAGCTGAACTATCCAAAGTCAAAATAGTCACGAGGACATCCAACCTCTAGTAGGACTGGAACTACCTCTGGTAGGATTAGAACACAAGACATTACTCCTTACCACAACTCATTCCCTCCTCCTGCCCATCCCAACTCGCATTTTAACATATGAAGCCATACAATATTTGCGTCAATGTGGTAAGGTTATGTCACCTGCTGGAACACTGAATCACTAATGCATGACTAATGAGAGTGGATGAGATTTTGGTCAAAGACTGTTTTCCCTCTCACATACTATTTGGCATTTCACTGATTGCTTACTCATTGCTTTTCTGTAGATATTACTCTGATCCTGTTTAGTACTTTAGCAAGTCTGCACACCATATAGCCATATGCATAAGGAACATTAGAAGCAAATTCTCCTCAGAAGATCTGCTAAGGCTGTTATTTTGATAGCTGTTTGGATAGCTCAATGAGGCTGCAGAGCTAGAGGTTGGAAGTTTAATTCCCCCCATGCCTTCTGAGAGGAGCTGGTTTGTGTAATTTTGGGTAAGTTACACAGTCACAGAGCAGCTCCAGAAGAAAGGATGGTAAACCGCTTTTGAGTACTCATTATGTAGAAAACCCTCGAAAATGCTGCTGTGAGTTGAAATCAACTAGATAGCATGTAATTATTATTTTTTTCTTTTTTTAATGAGTAAACATACATAATTTGGTTGAGGTGGGTTATTTCAGGATCAGTCCAGTAAAAAGGACAGCACCACTAATTTATACTACTAGGATGCACCATTGTTGGCAAGAAGCATGCAACACATTAGGAGTTTCATTTTCTCAGACCCAAGTAATTTGTTTTTTGCCTGGCCATTTTTTTTAAACAACAGATTTTCCTTGAAAGACTGCTGCTACAGCTTTCTGATTTTTTAAAGTCTAATTCTGCTGACTACTGGCATAGTCTTCAGGCAGTAGAGTCCTTTGAGTCTCACATTACACCATCAGTGACTGGAAGAGTATATGCTTTACATGCAGAAGGGGCCAGGTCTCATCTCTTACATTTCCAGATACAGCTGGGAAAAGATTTTTGTCTGAAACCACAGGGAGACATTGCCAGACAATGTAGAACGGGATGGAGAAGGTGTGACCCTCCACTTACTCAAGGCTTAGCTGTTTAGGGAGTAACTGTCTGACAATATCTGGAGAGATACATGTCTTTAATCCTTCTGGAGACAATACTAAGCTACATGACCAATGATCCAACTCAGTATAACTCTTGTGTTAAACAGGAAACAGCTTGACTTTTTGTTTAAATTCAACCCCATCTAGTAAGTCAGTTGCTTTATTACAGTAAAAAAAGTGTCATATGAACGTTTAATAAATTTGTCATTCAATCTGAAATGGACGAAGAGAACACTGCCTTCTCTGTAAGTATTGGAAGTCCATTTTGAAAGAAAGATACAGTTAGATTGATTGTGATTGCTCAAACAGTAGTAGTTATCTAATAATTACACTGTAAAAAGAAACAGACACCACTATTTCAATTCATCAGCACTGAACACATCATTACAACAGAAACATTTCATTACCTGCGAATGCTGACTTCGGGGGTGATCTTGGTAATGACAGGGTTTTCACTGTAGGTAAACTGTTCATTTTCTATTGTTTTTTTGGTGCTTCCATGCCACACTGTTACTGGAACAGGCCCTTCTTTGCTGTTTGGACCAGTAACACAAACTATTTCTGGTCCAAACTCGATACTGAAGTAAGGGGGAAAGAGAAAAAGAGTTAGGTTATAAACAATGTTAGTATCATCTTATGGTATAAAAGACCCCATAACTACTTCTTAACCACATGGTCTGAGATACATCAACATTGCTTGGGTGATATTTAGATGAACGTTAAAATAGAACTAAATCAGTTCACATTTATTCAATCACATTTGTTAGGGCATGCATCTACTGGTGTCATTCTATGAAGTCCAGACAATAACAAACATATAGAAATAGCATTAAAGGTGCAATTCAATGCATTTTCAATTGTACAAGCAAGTTAAACAGTGCAATTCACATGCAGTGGTGCCTGCATTAACAATTGTCCAACTGTGTGATTCAGCATAACTACACTCATGTGGATTTTGACTATGGCAATAAGATATTGCATCAAGGCCCAAAACTACAAGAAAAGAAACGGTGACATGGAAACCTTTTGTTCCTGGAATTAGAGATGAGTAGAGGAGAGACAGAGAACAAGGATACTAAAGGAATGGTGTGGCTAAGGCTGCTTGACTTTCCATTTGGGGTCCACCTCTTGTACAGTTTCAGGTAACTTCCTCTAGCTAGGCACTGGCCTGGCATCAGTGCAAAACTCTCTTTGTTCAGTGTTGCCCATTCAGTCATTGCTATTTTCTTCTTCTTCTTTAGTTGTGAAGAGATTAGGAAGGGCTCAGAAAGGGTGGTCTCTTCCCATGATTCCCAATGCAGGGCTTTTTTTTTTTTTTTTTTTAAAGGAGACTCTATGTATGTGGTTTCATAGCTTAAGTCTATCCTGGAGCCAAAACAGCCAAATTTTCAGGTAGCTACTGGTAGGGAGCAATTGTATCTGTTGTAGAGAGTGATGCAAATGTATCTTATATCCAGCAGGTGTGGGCTTCTACTCAAGTGACAGGCAGCCAGCAACACTAGAGTACCCCTGCCCACACGTCAACTTTGGTCTGTTACAGCCAAGCCTTGTATGTTGTTTGTCATTCCACCTATTTTGCCGTTCAATTGTTTGAGGACTGTCCTGAATTTATGGTAGCCAAACAAACAAAAATTTACAAGAGGTTGCCTAACAGGTGACTTGGTGATCCTTCCTGACTGCTGTTAGTTAATCACATAAATGTAGAAGGGAAGAGAGTGTAGCTTCTTTTTCCTTCTTTCCTCCATCTTAATCAGTTATACTCACAGCCAAAGCGAACTCAAAAACAGTACAAATAGCAGAGCTCTATTTAAGATATCATCATGACGAACAAACTTGACATTTGCCGACAACGCTCTTTGTGGCTTCTACACAAATTATCCATTTTCCTTTTCTCATACAACATTTACAGTGGAGGCAGTTCAAACATTCAAAGGCCAGAGTATGTTACATTAACCATGGGGATTCTGCCAAAATCAGACTTTCCGAAGTGCGTAACACCCATCAGTAATGGAATCCTCCTTGTCTACCCAAAAGATCCTCTTTAGCTATAATTCTCAAAGCATGCTGTCACATAGACAGTGTAATTTTCCCTCTTGAACCCATAAGAAGTGTATGACAAGAAAAGGCCAGACATCTTCCCTATTTCTCACCCTCAAGAAGTAATAGCTGGATTTAATCTCTTTTTCCTCAACCCCTTCTGCCTATTATGGTTCACCTCACTGGCTGATTATTTTTTCGCTGTCAGTCAGTCCTCCTTCAACATCCCAACGCCTTCTGAGGCTCATCAAATACATACAGGAGTTTTCAGCTTGCTAGGTCTTTTGCCCTTAATTTTCCTTGTGGAAACTTTGTGGACAATGGGGAGCTCCACATGAAAGTGATGACAATGGAGGCCTACTACTGGGGATCCTAATCTCTGCAAATGAAAAGTCTTAGACATCATTGCTCGGTTATTTTGAATGCAGTCCTCTCTTTCTCCATTTCATTTTAACTGAAATGTTTAATAATATACATTTGGATTGGAATTTGGGACAGTTAAGTGCTGTACAGGGTCTATCTTAGGCTGTAACTCCAAGGGTTAAGAAGATATTGGGTAAGCTTTTACATGCTACAGACTGGGAGGAAGGCAAGAACAGTGTAATTTTGCAGCTCTGGAATCCGCACAGCCTCAAAGTCAATAGACACATAAGTAACATACCTATGGGTCCTTTCTAGCCTGTTTTGCCTCAGAAAGGAGAAGTACCAAGGCTATTACACCATCCCACCCTACTACTTAGGATTTCTGAACATACAGTGAACTTGGAAAAGTTATTTTTTGGGCAGATGTTCCCTGAATGCTTCAGTGACTACATCCACATCTATAACGGCTGGGGAGTCTAGCAACCTCTGTTCAAAAAAGTAACATTTTCAAGATCAATAAGCAATACTCAATGAGTAGGCCTACTTGAATCAATGAAGTTGGCTCACCAAATCCCCAAGGATTCAATGGGACTACTCCAGCCTAAAACTATGATTCTTAGAGGTGTGCTTTTTGAAGAGAACCAATAAACTAATAGAATTAAAATAGATGTTGACTGATTCAGATAAGGACAGAACAGGGTCTACTTTAATTGGAGCCAGCAGTTAGATTTAGACTACAGATTAGAAATCTGTTACATAAATGGTCATCTACTGTTAAGGCATCAGGACTACTGTTGGTTTTCTACTTACACTTTACAGGGTTCATTATCAAGGTGAACTCTGACATCTTGAATAGAGCCAGTGTCTAAGTTTGTGCCAGTGATTGTTAGGACAGTTCCTCCAGCTTGGGGGCCTTTCTGAGGATGCATTCCTGTAGGTTCAGGATCCTGTGATAAAGGAAATCACAAACTGGTTAAATTCCATCTTCACTCTAATGAAAGTACCTTCTAAACAGTAATAATTACCTTTTTTTCCAGAATTAGTGAAGAAAAAATGGGAGATTATGAGCAGAATCATATTTGAAGATGATGATGATTAAAAATAGATACAGTCAAAATTATAAAAACGTTGACTAGTATTATATAACAAATACAAATTTTAACAAAAAACCTAAGTATCTGTTAAATACTGCACAGTACATATGCCATTCCTAATATTGTTGTTTTTGTAACTCTAATAGTGTTATTTCTGAGATCTGCAACTGCTTATAATACTGTGTGACATTTCTTGATATTGTTCCCAAAGCCCCAATAACTATGGGGACCACTGAAGCACTAATTCCTTGGATCTAGCTTTCATCACGTTTGGAGTGCTTGTTCTTGTGCAGCAAAAATCAAGGCTTTGGTTTCTTTCTTAATGGTCCCCAGTGTTAGCCATGCCCATGTTGAATTATCATCATGATTGCTATCAATATTTCTCAGGTCTTGTCCATGTAGCGGTTTACTTTTCCAACTGTTTATTTTCAAATTGTTGTATCTTATATTGAACCTTTGTTGTTTTCAAAATATTCTCCATTTTCATCGCCTTAAGTAATTTTTCTTTACTTGCAATTATATAATCGTTTAGGCTTCTTTCTTCTTCTACTACTACCTGCTGTATTTGCAGTAATCCACGACCTTCAGTTTCTCATGGTAAATATCATCTGTCCACATTGCTTCTTGGATGTAGCACATGATGCATGTTCGTTAATGTCTGTATTTTTTGATCCAGTTCCTCTCATTCATTTTGGGTCCTATCTATTATCCCCACTGGGTATCTAATGACTGTAACTAGCCGTGTGTTTATGGCTTTGATTGCTTTTCCACAATATGATTTTGATTTTAAGATTTTCCAGTCTTTTGATGTGGAAGATCTTTTGATCTGTCAGTTCTTTAACTTTGGTGTGCATGATGTTATCTGCTTCTAGTATTCCAAGGTATTTACCACCACCACCACCACCACCACCACCACCACCACCACCACCACCACCACCACCACCACCACCACCATCATCATCATCATCATCATCATCATCATCATCATCATTATTATTATTATTATTATTATTATTATTATTATTATTATTATTATTATTATTATTATTATTATTATTATTATTATTATTATTATTATTATTATTATTATTATTATTATTATTATGTTGATTCTGACTTATGCTGACCCTTCCCAGGGTTTTCTAAGTAGAGAATACTCAGAAGTGGTTTACCATTCCCTTCTTCTGGGAGGCACCCTGGGATTGTGCAGTTTACCCATGACTACACAAGCTGGCTCTTCTCACAGGAGGCACAGTGGGGAATCAAACTCCCAACCTCTGGCTCCACAACCAGATACCTAAACCACTGAGCTATCCTCTTATGGTATTTTATTAACACTATACACAGAAAACTGACAAAGGCAGAAAACCAGACCCCAATAGTTGAGCAACAGAAAACACTTTCTACTCTCTGCCCTGCCATTCATAATTCATTAGCTTTGTTTTGACTATAGTACAAAGCAAAGGTTACGTTTTATTGACTATGGTTATATTTTATTGCTAGATTATTTGCCAAAAGATACCATGATTTTTGTTTGTTTCTGAACCAGAGAAAACTTCTAACACTGTAATAATGTCAATCCATCTTCCATCCAGCCATACTCTCTTACGGAGTGAAACAGCTCAGAAGCTACAAGAATGAAGAACATCTAATGGATGGTTTTAGATGGATTTCTGACAAAACCTAATGGTATAGGTCTGATTTTACAACACATAAAATAGGCTTTGTTGGCTCAAGATTGGACTATAATGGTAGTTCAGGTATATTTATTCTATGCCACGAAGTACACCATTCCAGCAGAGAAGAAAAGTGGATCTATTGCATCAGTCCTGCTGAGATCCGATGCTATTAGCCATTTCAAACGTCACCTCCTGACAGATATTCCAAAAAAGTTACCTGACCTATTTCCAGCTAACCTCTCTGAACTGAATTTGTCTTATTCCTTCTCCCAGCCTGTATATTATTCCTTATGTGCTGTGTCTTAAATTTAGATTGTTAGCCTGCAAACAGAGACTGTCATGCTATTTCTCTTTGCAAGCTACTGTGGGGGCTTGCAAATAAATAATAATGCACAACAAACAAATCACAGTCTGAAAGGCTGTTTTATAATGCTAGTAATGCATTGACAGCCAGAGATTGTAAGAAACCCTGGCTTACTGTGACACCCAGGCCTTGCAAATGAATTTCCTATGTAATTTACATTAAAGGTATATATTCCGTGCATGCTGGGTTCTACATTTAAAGTCCTAGCATACAACACAGACCTGTGGAATCCTGGAGAGCACTTATAGTCACTTGCAAATGAATAAAGAATCTAACCATACAGCACCTCACTTGTTACTCTCTAGCCATATTTAAAATAATAATCATGTGCTGACAAGTCAATTCTGGCTTACGGTGATCCTTTTCAGCCATATTTAGGCACTTTAAAAAGATTTCACTTAGAGAGATACTAAGTATAGTTAACACATACTTAAGCCTATTACTGAAATCAATGAGAATTAAAATACCTGACTTTTTCAACATTTGTTTGTTCACTGTCCCCTGCTTCTACCAACTTTTTAGCATGCACACTAAAAACTATTCATCAGAACTGGTTATTAAATGTGATACACATGATTTTTAATTCAGAAGAAGCTCTTTCTTGGAACATTAAAAAAGGGAACACACACTTTTAATATCATCATCTGGTGCTCAACAAAGCTGTCTCAGCACACCTAATGTTTTCCTTAATGGGCCAATAAAGCAAGCCATAAACCTTTCTTTAGTGCTATAACTTTAATGGAAGGCTCTTTTAAGAATGAAACTACGCACAACAGGGGTTGCACGTGAGGTTTTAAATCCTTTACTATTTGGTTAGACAGTGCTGATATCATGATAAAACACAGATGCCTCTAGCATGATAACCATCATCAAAAAAACTCATATTATCAAAGCTAAAGTGGGTTGTTCCTAAATGCAAGGTAAGGTAAAGGTTCCCCTTGACATTTTAGTCCAGTCGTGTCCAATTCTAGGGCGCAGTACTCATCCCCGTTTCCAAGCCATAGAGCCAGCGTTTGTCTGAAGACAGTTTCCGTGATCACATGGCCAGCACGACTAGACATGGAACACTGTTACCTTCTTGACAAGATGGTACCTATTTATCTACTTGCATTTTTACATGCTTTCAAACTGCTAGGTTGGCAGGAGCTGGGACAAGCAATGGGAGCTCATTCCGTTGCGTGGATTCTATCTTACAACTGCTGGTCTTCTGACCTTGCAGCACAGAGGCTTCTGCAGTTTAACCTGCAGTGCCACCACGTCACCACGTAAATGCAAGAACTCTTCTCAAATGTAGAAAAACTTGGTCTGTCCTCAATAATGCATTCAGTTAGGCCAACCCTGAATATTTACCCACCATGAGCAGTAATGCAGAGTTTAGCTTAGAAGGGCTTACAAACTAATACTTGTTTATGACTATTTCTACTATGAACTTTTTTCAGGTGGTTCAAGAAGAAAGCATATTATAACTTTATACAGAATTCCTTCAGGAAAATGATGGGTTGGGGTAGTTACCCAAATCAACTGATATGGAATTTAATTTTTATTTATTTATCTAAAATATTTTAGTCCGCCTCACTCTTTAAAAAGGATTCAAGGAGGCTTACATTATTAAAAGCTAAAACCAGTAAGTATACACATAATATAAAGCAGGGGCCCCCAACCTTTTTCACCCTGCGGATCAGCTGGGGAAGGCGGAGCATCCCCCACGCTTGTGTGCATGCGCAAATCAGCTGTGCGGGGATGAGTGCGTGCAGGGAGGGGTGGGAGGTCTGTCTCCGCGGCCCGGTCTGGCTCAGGCCATGGACTGGCATCGGGCCACGGACCGGGCGTTGGGGACCTCTGGTATAAAGGATTAAACAAATATCATCCCCCAAACCAACAAACAGTAAACAAAAGCAACACCAAAACACATTCAAAGCAGTAAGGCACAACAATCCATTTTGAAAAGCCACATAGGCAGACAGACACAGATACACACACACTTTTTACATGGATCAAACTGTTCCAATAGCCATCAAAACATTTTTCAAAACTTTATGCTTCCCCAAAAAGGAAGACTTTTAAAATGAAAATGGCATGTCATCATGGTGCCTGGAGACATTATGGATGCTTTAGGGAGCTTTCTTCTTTCAAAGTGGGTGTGGAGGTTTATCAGGTCCCTTCTTATAAAAAGCCCCTATTGTGACAGAATAAAATTCACTACTCCAGCATGCTCCATTTCATTGTTATATAGACTGTAATGGAACCACCACTGTGATAAATTGGTTAAAATGCAAGCAGAATCAAACAGACTTGGTTTCATGACTCGAGAAATCCATGCAGCTCTTAGGCAGACCATCAGCTAATTCCTCCCTAACCAATCATAATGCTCTGATCAAGAATTAAAAAACAACACCACAGCTCTCCATATAGCTTCTTAAATTGATTGAGTCAAGGTTATATAATAAACTACATTAGAAACGGTTGTCATCCCATACATCTATTTGCAACATTGCAATCCTGGTTAGAAATGAAGTGGTGGTGGTGGTAACAAAACTAAACTTCCACAGCTAATGCCCCAAATGTGACAATTCTCTCACTGCTGCTGTGGCCGACAGTCCAGTGCTCTATATTTATCCATTGACTTCCTTCTTATAACTTGACCACATTCATTTCCTCTGTGCTGCTACTCAGCACGAAAACTGAAATTGTGAAAGCATAAAACCAAATGCCCCAGGGAATAATCTAATGCCCATTTCCTGTAATGCAAAACATTTCAATAGCTATTATAGTCCAAAAATTTTAGATTTCTTTTTTTTTTAATAAAAATCCCCTCTGATCTTTAACGCTTTGTATCCAGTTCAACAGTGTTTCATAGGCATTATGCAACTTTAAACATCTCATCTCATCATATCTCATCATGTTAGATCTGCAGAGCTGGAATGATCGAGTCCACCCCTTGTCAAGGAGGCACAGTGGGGATTCAAACTCCCAAATTCTGGCTCCATACCAGAGACCTGAACCACTGAGCAATCCAGCAGTTTTGTGGCAAAAGGAATTTGAGGCTTATCCTTTGAGAAGGGAACAACTTGTCCACTTCTCCATTCAAAGTGATAGTGTAACATGCTCCACTGGCCTAAGACTTTGAATTTACACCATGTTCTTCAATTAAACAATAGAACTAAAAACATTTTGAGATGCACAACTGTAATGTTTTCAGTAGCTACGCACTTATTTTTGCTGTCATGATTACTTGCTCAAGAACAAAGCATGAACTGTCTTGAGGCAAGTATGGCCTGCCTCAAAAACAAAATCTTCTTAAGAGGCAGGCAAAAATTCAAGGAGAAGTGGTCAACTACACAAATATTCTTGATTTTTACCGCAAGCAGAATTGAACATGGCTCAATTCATAAGCAACACCACATCTTCAATCCACTGGGCACCCCCAGTCCTCCATCACTGGCATTCTTTCTCCTAAGCAAAACTTACTCTGGAGAAGAGAGACGGAGGGAGTATCCAGTGTAAGGTTTCACTGAAGACTTGGCATTCTGTTGGTCTGCTTATTAAGTAGAAAGTGACATAGAAAAGAACTTTTCAGCCATAAAGTCATTGGTTAGACTACAGCTCCCATGATTCTTTAGAGAAAATTATGTTCTGTGCATCATCACCATCACCACATTAGAGACTATGAGGCTGCAAATGGCCCAAGATTACACATCGATTTTTATGGCCAAGTTGGGGTTTGAATCCTGCGTCATAGTCCCACTAATGTCCTATTGCTCACGTTGCAGACTGCGAGGAACAACCAACAGCATTAATCAGAACTCTAAGCTGATTGATAACTCATGTGCTTGCTTGAAGACTTTTAAAAAATTAATTAATTAATTAATTAATTAATTAATTAATTAATTAATTAATTAATTAATTAATTAATTAATTAATTAATTAATTAGGCTTAGGGTAAAAGAATGGAATTGCAGCTGTAGAAGTATTAGAGCCCTCGGAATGCTTGCAAAGTTTCCCCAGGGTTAGGTTTTAATGCTTAAGTGACACTAATTATTTTTCAGGAATGGAAGAGAACACCTTTTCCTCCATCTGTAGTACAGTTGATGTGAATCATGTTACTTACAGCAGCACAACATTCTACTACACTTAATGGATTTCTAAATTCTATTAGAAGATGATCATTTCACGATGCAGGAAATCAGGGCAAACTGTCTAACCAGGCTGAAGGAAGAAAGGCCATTGCATTGTTTACAGCAAGTAAGCACTTGCGATATATCTAATTGTCAATGAAAATACAAGATTCTGTCTGAAATCCTCTTGCATAGCTACACAAAAAAACATAATTTCTGAGGTAAATTGCCTCAGGCGAAAAAATGTCTGTAGGTATCACTTGTTGCATGCTGAGTCACATGACTCAATATGCAACAGATAATGTCTGGAGAGATTTCTTAAGCTGAAGCAATTTGCTTCCAAGAGTTATATCATTTGCCACGATAACTAGGCAAGTGCACCATGGCTGCTATGTGTGAAATAAAGTAAGATATTGACAAAAACACACTTACCTGATATGTAAACATCACTTCATTTGTTGATTGACCTTGTTGTCCCTTTATATCAACTTCAATGTTACCCTCTGTTTTTTCCAACACGCCTCCAACCTCACATACAATCCTGGTTGGAAACAATACAAGAGCAAAAACAGACATCGAAATGTGCATTTTTCCTGATGGTTGGGGGCCCCTGCTTTATACTATGTGTATACTTACTGGTTTTAACTTTTAATGACTAAGACACCTTGAATCCTTTTTAAGGAAAGAGGTGGACTAAAATATTTTAGATAAATAAATAAATAAATAAATAAATAAATAAATAAATAAATAAATAAATAAATAAATAAATAAATAAATAAATAAATAAATAAATAAATAAATAAATTCCATATTAGTTGATTTGGATAACTACCCCAAACCATCATTTTCCCAAAGAAATTCTGTATAAAGTTATAATAGGCTTTCTTCTTAAAAGTTCTTAAACTATATACAATACAGTATATTGCTTCTATCAGGCCTTGCTCCTCTTCCTATCTCTGCCCAAGCATAGAAAGAAGAGGGAAGGGGGACCTAAGCGATCCCCCACCCCCACTGCCTTTGTAAAGACAGTGGGGGTGGGGGATCACTTAGATTGGCTTCACTCCTCTTTGTATCCCCACTCAGGAAGGGGAGAGAAAGGTGACACTGTCTTTGCAAAGACAGAGGATTGCTTGGGTCCCCCTTCCCTCCTCTTCCTATGCCTGGGCTGGATAAAAAGGCAAGGCAAGCTGGATGTGGTCCGTGGGCTGAAGTTTGGAGACCTCTGGTCTAGAGAAAAGGCACCTGAGGGGGAACATGACTGAGACATATAAAATTACGCAGGGAATGGATAAAGTGGATAGAGGGAAGTTATTTTCCCTGTCATGCAATACCAGAACCAGGAGAGTGAGAACAGACAAAAGAAAATATTTTCGTTACCGAGCGTATTGTCTGTGGCAAAGAGTCTGTGGAACTCTCTGCCACAGAATGTGGTAATGCCATCTGACCTCGATGCCTTTAAAAGAGGAATGGACAGATTCCTGGAGGAAAAGCCCATCACAGGATACAAGCCCTTCAGTCAATTAAGTCATTCTTATTTTTCTTCTTTTATTCTTGCCATCTTGGGACTCTTTGCTTTAAATTAACTGTTAAAATTGTAAATTTATATTACATTTTATATCATTTTGTTTTTAATGTAAAACTGTATATTTTAAATTGTTTTTATCTTCTAAGTTGTGAGCCGCCCAGAGTAGACTATGTCTAGATGGGCGGCATATAAATAAATAAATAAATAAATAAATAAATAAATAAATAAATAAATAAATAAATAAATAAATAAATAAATAAATAAATAAATAAATAAAAAGGAAGGTGTTGTCTCGTGTGCCCCAGAAGCATCTGGTGGGGCCACTATGAGATACAGAAAGATGGACTAGTTGGGCCATTGGCCTGATCCAGCAGGGCTCCTCTTATGTTCTTACTTTGACAGGGGGAGTTAAGGTCAACACAGAATTGCTTATTATACATAAACAATTTAAAACAGTTTTATCTTTCTTTTTTTTTTTTTTGCCATTAAGCTTGCCAATTTATTTCTAGAAGAAATTCCAAAATCTAAGCCTAGCATGCTGTTTATACCAATTATGCATTTATGCTATCATTAGTAATATAGTCTACTAAATTCAAAATATTTCTAAAAATAAAGTTAAAATCACTAGGTTGGACAGTGACTGAGTGAATCTGTTTACATCAGTGGGATCTAAATTAGCCACAGCTAACTTATACTTCACCAATTTTCAGCAGGAAAGGATAACTAAGGGCACAAACCCTATTAACTGAGGTGGCTTGAGAGTTAGGTGATCTGATTACGTGAGACTGTGCTAAATTTATTTTATTTAAAATATTTTTTACCCTGCCTTTCTCCTTAAAAAGGACCTCTACTAGCCTAGAAATGAGCTACCCTGAAATGGGCCTAATTCTGTGCCAACATAGTGGCTGTGAGTCTAGGCAGTGAAACGTTTCAACCTGGCATAATTTAGTTCCCACCCAGCTCCTTCCTTTCTGTACCCTCCCCACTGACTTTTTTTTTTTTTTTTGGCTCTTCAGCTGGCTGATCTCAGCCTGGACCACAATTGTGCTGACAGATCTTAGATCAACCAGCAAAAGGCAGATGGGTTGGCCCAAGGGCGGCTGTGCTGGCACAAGAGGCTTTGGCCCATTCCAAATCCACTACAGCTGGCATATCTTTAAATTTGAATGGCACAAGCCCATTACCTTCAGTGGCAGTATTTGTATACAGGATTTAAGTTAAGAATTATTTTTAGTGTGTAAGGTTGCTAATGGTTGGGATATAAATCTTTCCTGATTTGAAAATATGAGCTTTAACAAAACATGACTGCAGGAGGTAACATACTGATGCATCTAATGTCAAAGTAAATTAGTAAGCTGTTCGATATGAAAAAGCAACAGACTGGAGTTAAAGCTATAAGATCATTTCGCAAAGTGGCTCTTATTATATGCCTCTTAATTACAGTTATAAACTACAGCAAGGTAAAGATAAACATGCTATTTATCTCCAGAACTGTGGTTCAACATATAATGAAACAGTTACAATTCATTGCCATACATAAATACCTCAAAAGTTATCTATTTAAAGCCACTTTAATTGCCATGTTTGTCAGGACTGTCTTTTTTTAAAAAGCAAACACACACATTTCTATAGTGCTTTGCATACAGATTCCCCATCCCTGTTATACAAAACACCAGAAAAACACTTACTTGGTAGAAACAGAATAAAACTCCTCTTTGAAAATACATTCAGTGCCTGCCACCATTATATTTTTGACATCTTCAGATAGGACGCCCAAATTAGACCCCATTATGGTCAATAAAATCCCACCACTTAATGGCCCATTCTTTGGTTCAATCTAGGCATGAAGAAAACACATATGAGAAGTGCCAAGAGAAACTCAATTGTCAAATACTAGCTAAAAACAGAACGTTCTCACAATGGAATGGGCAAAAGGAATGGATAGGCATAGTGGGATTCTAGAGACAAAAAAAGAGAGAACCTTACAAACTTTAACTTTTATTGTGATTATGGAAGATGACTGAGGTACACCTGTTCAGATGTTTCAGCAGCTGAATGTTTAGAGGTGGGTGTGGGGCTGGGCAGAGTGCTTGTGAAACATAAATGCTTGACATGTAAACCTTTTAGCAAGTCTTAGGAAAAACAGCCACTACACTCCGGCCAACTAGACTTTCTAAGTCTTAATTTGACTATCCTTCACCAATTATTACTCACTGAGTTTGTGCTACCTCTGAGAAGTCTAGTAGTTCTTCAGATTCCAAAGCACTGGGAAACATGTTGTAACATTTTTCTTAAGATCTGCATGTTCACGCTGTCCTTTCCCTTCTAACTTTACTCTCCCAGAGAAAAAAGTGTGTAAGACTATAACAATGTACCCCCTATTTTGTTTTAATTACATAGTAATATACTCTTTATTTTGTTTTCATTACATGTTAATATTGCCATTCCGCCAGTGAGCTCATGGGAGCATACTCTTCCCCACTTTCTCTTCCTGACAACTTGTGTGTTACAACAGGCTGAGAAACAGTAACTGGCCAAAAGATACCTAGTGAGTTTTGTAGCTGAGTGAGAATTTAAAGCAAGGAGCCTTGTGGCACAGTAGTTAAATTGCAATACTGTAGTCAAGACTCTGCTCAAAACCTGAGTTTGAAGGGCTCAGGGAGCCAGCTTGAGGTTGACTCAGCCTGCTACCCGTCTAAATGTAAAGGTAAAGGTTCCCCTTGACAATTTTTGTCCAGTCGTGTTCGACTCTAGGGGGCGGCGCTCATCCCCGTTTCCAAGCCATAGAGCCAGCGTTTTTGTCCGAAGACAATCTTCCGTGGTCACATGGCTAGTGTGACTTAGACACAGAACGCTGTTACCTTCCCACCCAGATGGTCCCTATTTATCTACTTGCATTTGCATGCTTTCGAACCGCTAGGTTGGCGGGAGCTGGGACAAGCGAAGGGCGCTCACTCCGTCACGTGGATTTGATCTTATGACTGCTTGGTCTTCTGACCCTGCAGCACAGGCTTCTGTGGTTTAGCCCGCAGCGCCACCACGTCCCTTTGCTACCCTTCTAAAGTTAGTAAAATGAGTACCCACTTTGCTTGGGGCTGAGTGGGGAGGCAATGTGTAGCCTACATTACTGAAAATGGTAAACCACCCAGGAAATCTTTTAAGTTCTATGGAGTGGTATATAAGCCTCAAAACAAACAAACAAATCCCTAATTTACACAGGCCTTTGGTCACTAACTGGTTGTTGAAGAAGGGTCTTTTAGTTATATGTATTTCACTTTTTTCTTTCAGTGTACTTGCTGTGTTTTTACAAAACTATTCTTTAAAGAAGGTTGCTTAAAATAATTTCTTACACTACTTTAATTCAATACTTGTTTTTAAATAGTAACATACTTAATTGCACTTTAATATTTTAACTTATCATGTTAGCTTTATTCATGTTGTGAAGTGTCTTGAGTCTTGCACTGGGAGAAAGTTATAAAGTAAAGCGAGGTGAATCCAATCAAACCTAGGTTTCTTGAATCCTGGTCCAGTCTTCTAACCACTACACAGTTCAGTGTACCAAGAACAGAACAACGAGGTCTCCTTGAGGGACAGGGTGTGGGGAAAGTATCCAATTGCAACCCATCAAGATAATTTTTGAACTTTTCTGGACAACATTAATTTAATTCTGGAACAAGCATTTTTGTCTATATGAGACTATATCCTACAACATTTAGGAATTTCTTTGATGCAGTATTTTATGCCACAGATAGGGGAGTGTGAACCTCCATATGTTGCTGGACTACAACTCCCACTGCATCTTGCTATCAGCTATGCCAGCTAGAGCTGCAGGGAATTGTAGTGCAACAACATCTGGGAGGCCAAATGTTTTCCCATCCATATTATTCTCTCCAGAGCAGCTAAAAGCCCATTATACAGTGAAATTATGGGGTTTTGAAAAAAGCAATCAAAAGGCAATGGGTTGTAGACTAAAGTTTTGTTTTCTATAGGAAAAATCTGTGAAGGCTGAGAGGAAAATATGCTCTGTGAGCTTAGTTTTATATTCTAGGAACTTATACACCAAAGAATCCTATTGACTCCCCCCCCCCGGGTAACTTAAAAACGAGTGAGGTATTCATTTTTATTTGCATATTTCAGCATCAGGGCAAAAGGTGACAGAATTACACCATCAGAAAAAGGTTAGGAACAATGTTGAAATTTTTGTATGCCAAGGATGGACAGCGGTCAATCCTAGACAAAAACAGAGCAAGCAGAGTTGTACATGGCTTCTAAGCTGCCTGGCATCTCTTCCTCCTCTAACTCGAGTGGATTAGGGATCTTGTTTTTCTTTGTGGGCACTTGAATCCTGACACATATAGCACTTAATCCCTGAGCAGAAAGTAGTCTATTCCTGAAGAAGGAAGTAAAGCAAATACAGTTTGCCACTTTGGATGTTTGAAATTTAGCAGTGCTAATGCAGTTCTGTCTATTAATACAGTTGTATGGTCTGCAATGTTATACAGCTCCCTACTCCTCTTGAGGAATTCAAACTGCTGCATTTAAAAATGAAGAGCAAATACATTTTTTTCTAGAAAACATTTCAAACTAAAAGACTTAAGGAAAATAAGTAATAAGTTAAATAGCAACATTATGAATATCTGAGGAAGGAGAAGGAAATGAAATGGCCAAATTGCTGCATCTAATTTATTATTAATTTATACCGCCCTATTCCTCCTAGCAGTGTGACTGAATGTGGCTTAAAAAGAATTCTAAAAGCCAAGTACCAAAATTACAGTATAAAAAATTTAAATATTAATCATTATAAATTACTAAATAAAATCCTTTTAAAACAATTTGAAAACACAGAAAAAAAGAGCTAACTCATTCATTATAAGCCCTCCTTTAGCAGAAATGTACTTATTAAAAACATGCCTAAAAAGAGAAGTCTGCTGGCTAATGGAAGGACAGCAGGGAGGGAGCCAGCCTAGTCTCCCATAGCAGAGTGTTCCAAACCCCAGAAAGAGTCACCAAATAGGCCCTGTCTGATGTTTGCATTAAGCATGCCAGTGAAGGTAGTGGAACCAAGAGAAAGGCTCCCCTGAAGATCTTTAAAGCCAGGGAGGATCATTTGGGGGTCATCTCCACATTGTACCTCAATTTCTGGTACTCGGAAAATGCTACAATGCATCTTCTCTCCAAGTTCTTCTGACATGACAATGCAATGGCTATGCCAGGTAGATATCAATATTCTCATGCACATGCATCTCTAACTGGGACAAGGCTGTCAACAAAAGTAGTCAATCTGTGATTTAGATCCTCTAAATCATATTCCCTAGTAGTTAGTGCAAGGAGTCATGCCAGTGAAGCATTTTCGTGTGACTAAAAATATAATTAGATATATAGACCTCCCCTTGCTTTTGGACTGTGTAAGGCAATGGTCCCCAACCTTGGGCCTCCAGATGTTCTTGGACTTCAACTCCCAGAAATCCTGGCCAGCAGAGGTGGTGGTGAAGGCTTCTGGGAGTTGCAGTCCAAGAACATCTGGAGGCCCAAGGTTGGGGACCACTGGTGTAAGGATCAAGTGGCTTTGTTTGAAGGGTTTTTTTTTTTTGGACTTACAGTAAACTTATTTAGGATACTAGTATATGTGTCAACATGTACCAGTTGGCCTGTCTGGGGTAAGATCTTTGAGAAAAAGAAATGAGTTTTTTTTTTTTTACTATGGGACGTCACAAGTGACGTCATTTGTAACACACCTGTAATAATCCTCTGCAGAAGTAGCACTCAGAGAGTGTTGTGAAGCAATATGGAATTCACTTACCTGAGTAATAACTGGAGGAGGGCAGATGACAGTAGAAGTAGAACAGCGTTTTGTGTAAACACAACTCTCACTGGCTTCACACCAGACACATTCATACTGATGATCAGCTGCTAGACACAAGCTGCAGTCATCCCGACCATAGGAACAGCTATATAAAGTCACTGCGAGAATTGTAAATGTATGTATCAGTTATTACTCCATCATTCAAAGCAAGTCAAAGCTCATGTAAAGTCTGACATGGTCTTCTTGGATAAGGATAATTATAGCCCATTTAAGAACTCTGGTGCGAGTGAGAAGTAGAATTTGCTATCTGGCCATCTTTTCCCTTACCTAATGCAATAATTTATATCCATTTACAACTGCACTGGGTGAAGAGAGCCACCTGAAGAGGCAGTGGGAAAGGATCAAACACATGACTTTCAGAAATGTTGTGAAGCTTCTCACACATTCCCCAATTATTGATACATTTGTATGGTGTCGACTTGTCTTAATAATTAAGAGGAAAGTAAGGTAATGGTCCCTGCACGAATCAACATGCATCTGGTGACAACCAGGATAGAAGGCAAAAGAAAACACTGAAAGGAGAAAAACAACAGACTTCAAGTTTCCTTTTTGTAGGTTCAATGCAGTGGCTATGCTAAATGACCATACTTCGATTGGCCTTCCCAGGAGAAAATGGAGTAGACAGGAATGTAAGTTTCATTGTTATTCTGTCTGCATATGTAGTGCAGGTGTTGGCCACTGTCCTTGGGTCATCTACTGATACCTGCTTTAAAGCTACTGGTGGACAACTTTTGTTGATCCATGAGCCACCTTTCCAAAGCCCAGAGGCGTTGGGCGGACCATGATGAATGCCACTGTTATCTTCGTTGTCAAGGGTGGCAAAAACCAGGACCTTCTCTTAAAAACTGCCATTTTGTTCCCCAGTTGAACAATGTGTGTCTGTTATCTACAAGTAGATTAGTAGATTGGTTTTTCCACCTTTGTTAATTAAATATAGCAAATTTGGTCCAGACACTTTCCCAGACAAAATGCTCATAGATGTTGATGGCCAAGGACAGCTGAAGTAGCACTATGTTTGAATGCTTGCTGCTTGTAAGTCCATTCACATCTGGAGAGTATTATTATTACCTAAACAAGATGTAGGTATTCCTATTCAGATAATTAAACCAAAACAAGTTTCCAAAATTCTACCAACAAAATGTAGTTCAAAATTTAACATCAGAATTTAGACAGTAGAGCAAAATAAGATCTTTCATTCACATATTCTTCAATAACCTGATACACTCCAATATGTTTCTCCACCACTTTATGTTGAACACTAATGTCAAGGGATTCCAAGAAATCTTGTACTGTGCACCAAAGGCTAGCAGATTGGGTCAAAGATTGCAGATGGGAGGCCAACACAAAACACTCAAATCCTGAGTAAGAATGCCCTGCCACTTCTGGTTATCATGACCATGAATCATAGAAAAAGATAAGAGTGTCTCTTAAGGTCACAATAGTTTTGTGTCCGTTGAGAAATAAAGTTAACTGCAACGGTGTATGTGATATGTGGAACCAAGTCTAATTCCGAAGCTTGGAGTAAATCTAAAATCCTGGATCATCAGAACTGTGGACCAGGTTGTCAGTTAAAAACAAAAAACAAAACAAAACAAACAAACAAAAAAACCAAACCAAAACAAAAACACATTTTCAGTCTTGAATGTTTTTGCGTATTTTTCTGGGCAGACAGAGTATCATCATCTTAACTGGAAACAGCTGAAGTCTCCTAACAGTAGTTTCATTTGAACAAACTGCTACTTGCAGAAAGTAGCTACTGTACTTCTTTTCTTCTATATCTGTCTTTTTATGAGCGTTGTTCACCTGTGGTTCATGGATGTTACATGATGTAAAAAAAATCTGTTAAAAAAAGTAGCTGAATTTAATGGGCCGAGGTGCTGATAATTTGGCTGTGTTTCTCTTGTGAGCAATGAATAAGTCCCCCCCACACACATATGGGATACATGCCTGTACACAGGGCAGTATTAAACCTGTTGGTCACTTTAGTGGCCCCAATCTGGATTGCTCTTTTGTAGGCCCATATTTTTGCATTATGTGGGGGTAGGGGAGGGGAATCAAAACAATTGGACCCCTTCTAACAAAGCAAATTGTTGAGATGCATAACATTACACAGTGAAGATTAAAGTCTTCCTCAGTGAAGGTTCTAATTGGGATTGGATCCTGGCACTTGCTTTTGAATAAGGATTTTTAAAACAACCTAGCTACTACCATTATGTCCAAAGCAACTTCTAGTTTGATCTGAGAGTGCAGAACAGACCATAATTTTTTATTAACTCTGTTTGCAGTTCTGCTATGCAGTTACCTATGCCATTTACCACATTTCACCAGTCTCCTCCTTATTTTTTATAGAGCAGAGCGCTAAATATAAACATTTGATCTTGTGCTCCGATTAACAGTTATATGTACTTCATTTGGTTTTATTACTCTGAACAAAGGGTTTAAAGACTGGATGATATTTATTTAACACTGTCTTCATTTCTGCAACTTTTCACTGTAGTGCATGCTACATAGTTTCTTTAATGGGTATATTCAAAACAAGATCACTCTTTTAGTATTTACTGCCCCTGAAACCAGCTTATCAAGAGTCCCTGAAAAAAGGGCATATGCCAGGATATGTTTGACACACTACATTATGAAGTGAAATGATTTTACCTCAGATATTGTGAGGCTGGCCCTCCCTCTGTTTTGGGTTCACCCTCTTAACAACTATAGATTGGCTCGTTTACTGTGGTAAATGCACCAACAAGCAATTTACCCTTTGCCAGAAATGTAACAGGAGGCCAACCTTTTCTAATTGACAGCATCCAGATGTACAGTATTTGGCTACAGTTTCCACATTCTAGTAAACAACAAATTATTGTAAGACTGTTTCCCTCACCTTCGCATCTTCCCACATGCATTCACATAATAATTTCACCCACCTCCTACCCACCATGAGATTTCTCCATAAGGTTGTTTTTTTTTTTAATCCTGACTGCTCCTTCAAATCTCACTGTCTTGCCAAGGTCAACTTAACAAGGGGCAAACAGGAAGGACAGTTATCATAGGAGATGGTGGAGAATATTTTCCTCCAACTCCCATGAAAGGCACACTGACTTCTGGATTATTTTCCACGCCCTCTTTGTACCACAGTCTACCTCACCACATCAAAGAGAATAGACTTCCACATTTACTCACTTTGTCCAATTCCTGCCCCCTCCTTGTCCTCTGGGGGAATCTCCTCAACTCCCTATGATTGCAAAAGGGTTCATTCCCTCCCTTACCACCAATGCATTTCGGTGGTGTTTGTTTTTCAGTATCATACTTGTCTCAACCTTTTTAGTGTTTGTATACTTACTGTTTTTAGCTGTAAATACTGTCTTATAATTATATACGCCACCTTGGGTCCCTTTTAAGGACAAAGGTGGAATAAAACAATAATTTTATCCCAGTTCCAGAAGGAGATCTAGAAGAGTGGAGATTCCTATTTGCATGGAGGCCCTCTACCCAAAGAAGAAGACTGGAAAAATCAGAGCTCGTCCTTATACAAAGATCCTCCAGGCAAACAGGAAGAGGAAACATTATCACTTCCTGTATAAATACTAGCTACTCCCCTCTTGACATGTAGAAGCCAGTCAGCTAAGTAATAGCTAAATAGGGTTAATAAAGTCATTGAAATTACACCTTGAAGAACCAAGACAATTTAGTTTGAGTTCTGTATGATGAATTTACAGCATTGGAAGGGAATAATCTCTTGGTCCACAGGCAGATACCTCTTTATATACATATTATATATTACTGCTTGGATTGGATCCACCCTTTACACAGGTAGGAAATTTCAATTACTTTATTAACACTGTCTAGCTGCTATTTAGCTAGCTGGTTTCTACATGTCAACTGGGGAGCACCTAGTTATTATACAGGAAATGAAAATGTTTACTTTTCCCTTTTGTCTAGAGGATGTCAACTCTTCTAGATCTCTTGCTTGCCTATATAGGAAAATAATGACACAGAGAGGAAGGCTAAGTAACCCCCCCCCCAAAAAAACCATGCCCACTGAATAAGTAATTCCTAAAGATGGTTACTGGCTGGCAAACACATCCCAGTAGATCCCATCACCTTTACTGAGCACAAGGGCACCACTGGCCTCACATACAAAATAGGAGAATAGAATTCCATTTTAGGAATTCCTAATATCACGAGTCTGTTAGAAAAAGGTTACTGCTTGACCTGCTGCTTCAATGCATTTTTCCATCTGTATGTGCAGAAATGAGAATCACTCCTGTGTCCACAAAAGCCAGCATTCAAACCATCTCCAAATTAGACCGGTTGTGCACTGAAACCTCTTATAGTTGTACATAATACAAGTGTGGGGGCTCAAAGAGTTAATCAGTTTTCTTACTGATCAGCTCATTAAATGAACCAGCAGCAAGCCAGCCATTAGATTCCAACCCTTATCCATCATTTTTAGATACTAGCTGTGAAACCATTGATAAAACAGGACAAAGGATAAGGGGAATATATTGGATTTCACACTATTCAGAGTCTCCAGTAGCTATAAAAAGACATTAAATGCCACTGCTACCTGGCATTTTCTAAGTGTGTTCCAGAAAGAAAGGATTCATTTATATGTGGAAATTCAATAATTGGTTACCTTCTATACAGTAACTACCACAGCACCAAAGTTAACTAAAGTATGACATGATTAAAGCTAACTGTTCTAAAGTTCTGAAAATTCAATAGGGAAAGAAAAGCTAGATAGCATTAGTACAAAAAACCACCTTTCTTAGTTATTCCCTGTTTCTCTTTCATTGTTATTGAGGACCTGAAAATGAACTGAAGAACTGCCTTTAAAATTCAGCTGTACTCTGCTGTTTCCAAAAGACAAGTCTGTTTGAATTAAAATTATATATGGCTTTATCTGGGAATATAACAGAGAATCATTGACTTACTAAAACAGAAGAGACTAGAAAGTCACCTAGTCTAGACATACTGTACAGAACTGTAGGAACTGGATCCTAATAATAATTCTTTACCACTGCACCATAGTGGATTATTCTTGCTTCAACATGATTGGTGAAAAAGGGTCAAACCATAAGGTTGTCAGTATGCTCTACAAACAGTAAAATCATTCTGCAGCCCTTACAGGAAATGCTGAACCAAATAGAATTTCATCTGCCTTTTATGTGGTCACGTTCCATTAGTGGTTCACAGTAATCCCATATAAGAAGATGAAGTACATTGTTTGGATGAAGGAGTTATTAGTATTGTAAAAAGAGAAGGTAATGCTGTAAAAATGATTTCGATTTGCAACATCTATGAAAAAGTAAATCTTTTAAATGTAACTGTGACTATAGATTAATTTGCAGTTATGCAAGATTTATCAGTATGGGCACATCAGTTATAAGTGTTCCCGAGTCAGGGTAATAAGCAAAAGCATTTGGAAGGTTATGCCTGGTTTCAATCCAGCATAATTACTCACTATAGATGGACCCTGCTGCCTGCCAGGAAACAAATGGTTCATAATGGACCTGGGCCTGCACAAAAATACTTGCAAGATTGGGACTGTAATCAAAAACAGTCCCAAGCTAACTGATCTAAAGCAGAGGCAGAAAACAGCGGCAGCATGGAAGAATAAGTAAGTCTACATGGAATGGCAACACTTGAAGCTAGCAAAAGCACTGTAGTCTTTTATTAGTGTACTTGGCCGCAACATACGATACAAAGCTGTTTGGTAACATGCCTTGGTGGTTTTAATTCTGACACTCTTGCAGAGATTGTGTCAGTGCACATAAAAGTTGGAAGGCATTGGAAAATTCTATAACAAGAATTGCAGAATGGAGTACTGGGGAAAAATCATATTTTCCCCACTCATTCAAGCAAGCAAATGTCAAAGGGATGTTTAGTTGGCTGAAATGCTGTTGCACAGTTGAGAGAATGGTGTGACATTTAGATGCAAATTGCTATAAACTAGGAAATCTCCGCAGGCATTATCTGTTGCACAACTTGGCATGCAACAGATAACTTACAGTAATTCACATACAAAAGCTATGCTTTACAACAAGATTTGATTCTTCATCTTAATACATTGTTGTCCCTATGAAGAATATTAATTTATACAACTCTTACTTAGTGCTTCTGACAACTATAATGCATTGGGGGGATTACAAACAGTGAAAATCTCTAAAACATAATGGTTTTGAAAGCACAAATCTAAGATTCTAATGGAATAGAGCATGCTGATTTTAACTTCCCTTTCCAGTGTTATTCTTGATACTCACCAGTAAGTTTACTATCAATCTTGACTTGATCTGTTTTAATGAACAAATTGAATTGTAGTGTTTCATTTGCTGGGCTTTGAATCTAAAAAGAAAAGGCAATAATTAAATCAGTCAGAAATTATCTGACATCGTAATCTATTTATCCCAAACCCAAGTAGTTAACTAAAATTATAGCAATATTGTGACCTATTGCATCTTCAAAAATTACCAATACATCTACTATATACGTAACTGAGAAGTTCTAGTCATAAACATATTAGTGCAATATTTGCTTCAATAATAATGGGTGTAGTACATCAGAAAGAATAGGAAACAGAAATGTACCAGAAAATATTCAAAATATTATATTGTCTTAGCTTCAAAAACATAAAAAATGGAGATGACTGTATTGAGTCAAATATGCCTTTAAAGAAAATGAGTGTTTTTTGTTTTATTTGTTAAATAAGTATATTTTTCAAAGAACCAAGAAAGACATGAACCCAAATATAAGTGAATACAGTTGGCATTCTACAAGCCCTGACACTGTTGCATGTTTACTTCTGCAAACCTCCCTTTCATCAAAATACATAAAGAAGGCATTTCTATAGCCCTCCATTATTTATTTATTTATTTATTTATTTATTTATTTATTTATTTATTTATTTATTTTATATCCCGCCTATCTAGTCCCACGGACCACTCTAGGCGGCTTACAACAAGCATATAACAATATAATTAAAACAATTTTAAATAAGGGGAAAAACGTTAGACAGGATAGAACAAGCACTAGGAGATAAGAAAATGGGAGGATCAGGAGTTAGCTGAGGGGAAGGCCTGCCGAGTCAGGGTAATAAGCAAAATGTTATGTATGCAGTTTATTCTGAGCAATAAATATGTTCTTGGCTGCTACAACAAGTGAGAATGACATTAAGCAAGGATTATCATCTGTATTCACCAGTGAAGGTGAAAAATCCCTCCAATGCTATGCTTTTAATTTTCCTCAGATTTATAGCTAAATCTCATTTATATATTCATAGCAGCATGTACGGCATATTCATAGCAGCATGTACAGCCACAGAAAAGGAGGTTGATTCTCTGCTATGTAGCACTGCTTATATGTTATAAGTAGCATCAATACATAGTGAAGAGCCACTGTCAACATAAAAATAACCCATTCTTATAGAAAAAAGTAAAAAAGAGATCCTTAAACACACACACACATATTCTAATATTTACCGTTGGACTCTGAAAGAAATAAGTTCCATCAGACGTTTGTTCCACTGCAGTCTCAAATCCAAAGTGGCTATTTCCAATTCTGAAGTGGCTACCCTGTGAAAGAAAAATATTTGACTTAAAATGTTAACAGCGTGACTATACTGACAGCAACTGAGGTATACATCTTTGAGCTCTGAAAATTATTTGGGGGGGGGGGGAGATAAAAAAAAAGAACTGAAACGTTTGACTATATCAAACATAAGTATAAATCTGACAAGACTGTGAGTAAGCAAGTAAGGACCTTGTAACAGCCACTTATTCCCAAAGGGTGGCTATTTACACCTGGCTGAGGAAGAAAAAAGAGAACAAAAGAAGGCAGACAATAGCATAAAACACGCAGATCACAATGAAACAGGAATTTAAAAATTAATAACTGCAATGTAAGTAGAAACACACCAAAGGGGAGAAGTCTATAACCATGGCAGAATTCCCCTAAGAATATCCAAATGAGAAACAGAATTAACTATGAAGTAGCAACACAGCCAACTAAATCCACCAGATGTAAAACATAAATATTTTGTCATAAAATCTGTACCATGTGGGGGTACAGAAACATTCCTCAACCAAATTTACCAGCCTAGGGATTAACACATGAGGAATTCATACATTTCTAATGCGTTATAATACTGAAATAGAAGTTCATGAAACAAAATGAAGAGAACCTGAAAGAGTCATTAAAAAGGCAGCTTGCTGAAAAATTGTGGCAGAAAGGCTTGAGGTGTCCCAGGCTAGGAAACCTCTGGAGGAAAGAGATACTTCTCTACTCGTTCTTGATCTCTTTGCTGTTTGAATTGACAAGGTAGCTCGGGCAGGCACAATGCAAACAGTCAGGGGCGAGCCAAATCTCTCTATTTGTCCATTTTCTTGGTTCCACATTCTGTTTTTCACTTCTCAAGGCCTGAATGGTTCTCTACAACAGGACTAGTCATAATAGAATTTGAAAGGCCAGTTGGATTATTTAAATAAGGTGGAAAAGAATTAAAAGTATTTTAGTTAGGGTACAGCCATGGAACAGACAAAGAGGACAGTTCAGCTCTGAAAGATGTGTGAAAACTCCCAACCAAGACTAGTGTGGGTCTCTTCCAAAATCCATTAACTCAACAACCAGAGACACAGGGTGGCCCAAATTGCAACCAACAGGAATGCTGCAGGAAATTTAAAGGGATGATGTTCCACTTTGGAGCAATAAGTTCTGGTTCCACCAGTGCATAGCCTTGATATGCAATTTAAATTCAGTCTTGAACAATTGTGCATTGCACTGTAAGTGGCCATATCTAGGTGTATATTTAACTCCGGCAAAAAGCTTTCTTCTTCCATCATTAGGTCTTCATAGTTCCAAAGGTTTGGAAAGAAAGGATAGCCAACGAGCTGTCTTTAAACAAAACCATACAAATTAATACTATGCTGGATACAAAGCTAAGCTCACATTGTGCAGATGTAGTGTATGCATGTACAGAAAAGTTTGGTGAGCAGTTGGAAAAGTGTAGGTGCTTAAACAACACAATTTTTCAGGGTGAAAGAATAACCAGAATGGTAGTGCCTCTTCCCCTCCAAGCAGATGTTGTTGTTAACAGACCTCACAACCAAAGTTAGGATAATACCTTGCTGACAAATGACAACGGAGCATGTTTCACAACAGCTGTAGTACTGATTTGAGCACAAGGCATTTTATTGTCCCTGATCTGATTTTCCCATTTACTGTTTAGTGTTTGTTTTGCTCATCTAATGAGCACAGGGTGGCAAACATGGTTTTCTCCACCCCTCACAACTTCACTTTCGCAAAAACAAACAAAAAACCCACAAACAGCTTTCGAGAGATAATAACAGTTATCTGTTATCGAGAGAAAGGCAGACAATAAATAAGATAAATATCTGAAATGACTTTTAGACTTGAATGGGGGCTTGAACCCCTGTCTCCCTCATCTTTTCCTAATATTCTTAAGTATTGTATGACAGAGACTCTCCATTTAGACATGAAAATGAGGAAGGGGGAAAGAAAGGAATCTTGAGTGGCTAATGGAAAACTGAATTGCCAACTATTAGCCAATTATTTACTTTAATTCTAATGGGTGAAGGAATAAAAATAACACAATACAGCTTCTTCAACTAAGAAAAGGTTTTGTTTCAAAAAAGATGAAGATGAAAAACTGTCTGTTCAGTACAAGAGTAATCTCTCTCACACACTCATTTTTTCCATAAACCCACGAATTGTTAAAAAAATAATTTTAATAACATAGTAATGGAACAATTTTAGTTCAATTCTAATAGGCCCTGCAGTAAACAGGAATGAATCAAGTAAGTCATGTCTTCTCTATGGTATTATGGATGTGGACTCTAAGCCAGTCAATAAACAATGATTTGTTTATTGAACAAACCATACATGCCTGGGTATGTCAAATCCATACAAACTGGTTACCTTGAATTGTTCCTTCTGCCTTCTCCAATGGAGATAGCAAGTAAGTAAAAACCTCTGGATGCTGGGAGCCTACTCCCAAACCTGAGTGGACCCCTCAAACAAAACACCTTAGATTGCCAATTACAGGATCCTATTCTTTGGTGACATATTCCAATGTTCACTTCAGAAGATGTGGACAGGTAACAGCTCCTGGGCAGATGATCAAAGTAACTCTCATTGGAGGAATCAGGGATCTGTGTTACAATATAAAGGACACGGTGTCTTCTTGGTAGTTTTTCACCCCTGGGATAGTCATTTGTCATTACTTTAGAAGGTCTTTCGGACACAACATGTTAGTTTCTCTTGTTTATGTGCTGTTAAGTCAGAACTGACTATTGGCAATCCTAATAGGGCTTTCTAGGTAAGCGAGGTATTTAAGGAGTGGTTCCTCAGAGCATCCCTGGACCAGTTATGTCAATGGTATGCCAGGGTGCAGAGAGTACATGATCACATATATATTCCTGTTTATAGATTAATATTGCTACGTTACACCCACTCTATCGTCTTCCGTCGCCCCTTACATTCATACCTATGCTGTGTAATAAAATAACAAAAAATACTAATTGCTGTATCCAAACTGTAATGTAGGAAGCCTCGATCTATATTTAGAGACGGTATCTATTGCATGTGGAACACGACCCTTTCCAGGAGGTTGATTCCAAGCTCTCTCAGAGAAGGAGTACTTAGTTTAATAAAGCACTGCGCAGTAAGATTCATTCAAGAACTCCACATGCTAATTCTAAACTTTAGGATTGTTACATTTAACATACAGTTCTTCAAGCAGGCATTTCTGACAGCCATCAACAACACTTCTTAAAACATACTCCTCTTTGCCCAACTTGTCTATGACTGCTCCATAATCTTGCCATTTTCCCTAACATTTATGTGGCCTGCGTCCTCAGTTGCCACAAGGCACAAACATGAAAGTGAGGAAAAAGAGCTGAATTCTACAGAAAGAATGGACAGGTTGGCTGTAAAAGTAGCAAATTCAAGAAAGCCCAGAAAGCAGTTTGATATATAGGTCACACTCTTCCCATTACTGGACAACTTGGATAATAGGCTCTGGGGTGCAGGAACACAAACCATCATTGTTTCTCATGATTGCAGGCTGTGATACTTTCTCTGTGTAATTAAGTGATCTCTATTCTAGAGCTTCACTGATGGAAACACCACAGAGACCCTTCATTCTGGACCTGGGAAAACTGTAACATCCAAACTTAAGAGCAATTTCAATTTAAGTACTGTTCATATAATTCACTTTCCAGTACACATAACAGAGAGAAATGCTGTTTCTCAGTACTAGAATATTTTGCCTACTAAAGGGAAGGGTGTGTGTGTGTGTGTGTGAGGGAAGTAATAAACACTTTTATCACCACTGATAAATTTCAAGGAAATGATTTTGGTGGTAAAATAAATCTGAGAAATACAGCAGGCATTTAAAGAAAAGATGAAGTCTTGAGACAACAGTATTTCTCTGTTCGTTATAACACTGGGTTAGCACGGTACTGTATATACTAAAAGAAAGCCAGGCCCACTTGCTTTGGAAATGGCAGTGGTGGAAGTGGAAGGAAGGCTGATGGCAGCGGTGGGTGTCGTTGTCAAGCTCAGGGACCCAACAGAGTGACTCAGGCAAATGGGTTGCGAGTCCCCCTAGAAACCCTTGAGTCAGACTCAAGAGTCCCCATCTGTGTCTAATAATAAGGCAGACATACGAGTTTCTCATGAATGCTAGTGTAGGGGTGGAATCCCTCTGCCTACTGGTATTTAAATAAATAAATAAATAAACAGCTCTTTTCTACACCTCTTTTTGTCTCACATCCAGTGGTGAAATCCATGCACACAAGAGCTGTGTACTGGAGCATATTAGGGAAATATGCTTGCAGGCATATATAAATACGAGTATCATCTAATGAAGAGATTTACACATTATGAAGAGATTTACACATTACTTCTAAAAGCAAATGTGTAAAAAAAATTTCTCCATTTAACCCCATGACATTCAGCGCAAAGAATAGTGAACTTCAAGAAAAAAACACCAATAACAAGTAATTTGGAAATGTTTGGGTTGTACACGTTAAAGTAGTGCTCAAGGATATCTTGGAATTTACCTGATAATGATCTAGATTCTTTCCTTCAAAATATACTTCTGTTGAGACTTCCATGGGTATTATTTTAGGGTTAGGATTCAGGAAGTGTGGGCATTCTTCTGCCTAGAAGATAAAGGTTTTATGTATCATTAAAAATAGAAATCTTCTATCACAAGACTTCTGAACATGTTTTGGACAATGGATTCTTGTTTGTTTTTTTCCAGAGATCTTCACGCTTGCATAGAATGACAAATCTGATTACAGCCTTTCAAATTAGACATGCTAAAAAAACTACACCATATGCCAAACTATCAAACTGACTGAAGTTTGTTTCCAACCATTAAATTAAAGCAGTAAAATGAACAGCAGGAAAAAAAAAAGAATTGTTTGATGATCATATTAACCAGAGTCTATCATTTATTCTCCTGCACATATTCAGGAGTAAAAGAAAATAAAACAGAACGAAAAATAAAAACTTCAGCAAAATATTAAAGAAGGAAACAACAACATATATCTGATTTCTTAGTGTATTAGTAAGATCTGCTCATTCTACATTACCATGTTTTGTTTAATCACATCTTCATTTGGTGATGCATCTTCACATATATGATCCTTTCTGTTCCACTGACAATTCCATTTACTGCTTGCACAGGAATAGCACCTGTATGGATAAACCAGAGGTGAGCTCAGTTTTTGGGTTGCAGTTGCTCCATTCCTTTCTAAGTCTCAATTGCAATGTCATTTCATGTACCAATACTTTCCTTCAACTTTATTGTTTTTTTCAGTCATCGTGGTCAAACTATAACCACAAATATATTCAAGTCAATATGTTGTTATTGTTATGTGTTGCTGTTATCATTACCACCTCATGGCAACTCTTATGAATTAATGATCTCCCATTTTTAACAACATAAATACACTAAAAAAATGAAACAAAAAACCATTAAAGTAGTACAAGAAACCCTATTTTCCTCATACTTTTGCTAAAAGAGAAAAAACACTTTAAACACTGGAGGGTTTAAAAACCACTAAGAAAGCAAAAAAAAAAAAAAAGTAGAAATGGAAAGAAATATACATTTTTGTTTTAAAATACAACGAATCATCTAATACATCGACATAATCAAATTAGATAATTACAGTTCACCATATTAGAGAATGACAAAACGGAGGCTCAGCTTTTCGGTAGCTACCACAAATCTCACAACGCTATCAGTCACAGATTTGTCAAAATTAGTCAACAGCTAGGTAATTTTCATTTCACCATCACATATATTCCTTAACAAATTCAGAATAAATGTTGCCTTATCTTCAAAATATAAGGAGCAATATAATAAAAACCCACAACAACTATAAAACATATACTGTAGATTTTGGGTGACATATACATGGAGATAGTGTTCTCCTGGTATTTAGAAAGAGTGTTCACTACTAAATACATTGGGGACTCAGTATCTATGAAAAGCCATTGTTTTAATATATGGGACTATGAATGCATTGCTATCTGCAGCCACAGATCTGAACCAAAGACAAATATAAGAAACACAACAGAAGACTGAATTAGTGGTCCTACACAAAGTACTCTGGATACCGCAGAGTATTTTGCGCTATGAGGCTGTACTTACAGTAAGTTTAAATAAATAAATAAATAAATAGTTGCCTGTACCCACAAACTCTTAAGCTTTGCTTCTGGTGAGACTTATTTAGCACATGATGAAAATTGTGTTGCCCTCTTAGGTAAACATCTGACAAGGCAAATATGGACAGAACTCAGTTATATCTTTGACACATTATCACTGAAGAACTATGCAATGAAACACGGCCATAGCCAAGATAAAACTAAATAGGATGTTTCCCCCAAAGTACACTTAATAGACCTTGACTGAATGGTCCAATGGGGCCCACTGTTTACTCAAGACAAGGACAGCTGAATTGTAGGAACAATAAAAACATAGTTGCACTTCTCTTGCCAGTACTCAGAGAAAATTCCTTGTTCAAGTGTGAGAAATGTGACACTGAATTAAGATGCTAACTATAATATCTGGGTGCATATGGCACAGAAAACAGGAAGGTAAAGAATGCTATCAAGCAACCAAATGCAGTACTCACGGTTCATTTTCAATACAATTTATAGCTTTTCCACAATCATAAAAAGGGTATGTGCCCGATGCAAAAAATATATTATTTCCAAAGGTCAAATTCAGCGGAACCTGGACATAATCTACCAATATAATAAAACAAAATAAAGGGGTTAATTGGGTTGATACTTTGTAATTTATATAGTGTTAATCAATGTTCATGTATACAATGTTAATGGCCTGAAGACATATTTAGCTTATAGAATAATTTCAGGGAATTGTGGGGTTACAGTATGAATTTTCTGCTCTCTCTAATGAAACCACATATTTTTTTTAAATGACAAAAAGTAAATGCAAAGTATAAATATTTAAAACATCTAGACTATCACAGAAGACAAATGCCTCTTTGAAAGGATAAATGCTGTATTACTGAAAGTGGCAAGTCAGAAAAACAAAGAAAAATAGGAGGTATGAATGTGGAAAGAAATTTTGAAACCTGTTTTCTTTGAGACTTTTTATTGACAACTCTGCATCACTTACCATCTGTGAATTCTACACTAAGAATAAAACTGATGATGTCAGGGTTTCTAAAATAAGTGGTATATGGTCAAAATAATAAACTGAGCATTTTGGAAAGCTGGTCTATTGCACATACTTCCTCTATTAATGGTTTTCTAATCTGGATTATTACTGAACTCAGGATGAAGATCACGGCATAGAAATCAGGCGTCCCAGAATGAGGCTCCCAGCTATTCCTCTTACGGAAACCATTAAAACCCTCTGACAAGCTATTTCACAAGCTATTGAGCAATTTCAAACTCAGCTTCTCTCTAACAGCTTTTTGAAAGAGTGGTGACAGCTTAGGTTTATGAAAAATTCTAGTGAAAATTCCAGGTAGTTTTTCACTTTAGCCCATCCCTGAGGTTAAATGAAAACTGATCTTTTAAAAGAGGTGTCAATTAATTCAGATTTCAGATTATAAGAACTGATATTTACTAACACTGTAGATCATCTACACTTGTCAACACCTTCTGGTTTAACTGGATATATTTGTTACACTGCATTGGGAGCAAGAACATTTGGGCCTTTTTTTAACATACTAGAAAAATGGAATTCCACAGATGAACAAATTTGTGCCCTGTTCAATAATTAGCCATTCATTAATGATGACAGAGAAACAGAAATTATCTCTAAATCTTGCTGTCTGGAATTTGGAAGATATTAGCACCAAGAAATGTTGTGATACAAACACATGTGTAGAGAATGGACAGCACTGGCCTCAACATCAGGTCCACTGCCTATAAATTCCTGTTCAATGGTTTTCTTTCTTTCCTTCTTTCTTTGGATATGGCAATGTTGTTTGTAGGGGGGAGGCCCTCATATGCATATAAGTACACTCGTAAGTCATATCTGCAAGGAACTCTCACTTAACACATACAATACTGGCTGATATGGTTTTCTTGAATGCTCAATGAGAGATCAGATTAATCTTAAAAACTGTGATGGGACACATAGCAAGTAGATTCACCTCACTTCACTGGAAAAATAAAAACGGTACCAGTGCTGACTACATAATTTGTGTACTATCTTGGCTCTCAGGATGGTATTGAGGCTAAAGTTACTAGACTCAGGATACCTGGGTTAAATTCCATATTTGGTCTCAACAATCATTGGGTGACCTGTATTTATTTATTTTAAATATTTTTATCCCACCTTTTTCCTTTAAAGGGACCTTGGACTAGCCATAGTCTCTTAGTACAGCTGTAAGCCGCCCAGAGACCTTTGGGTAGTGTGTGGGGCATATAAATAAATAAATAAATAAATAAATAAATAAATAAATAAATAAATAAATAAATAAATAAATAAATAAATAAATAAATAAATAAATAAATAAATATCACAGGGTTGTTGTGAGAAAAAAAGTAGTGAAAGGAGGAGACTCATATGTACTACCTTGAGCTCTCTGGAAGAAAGACAGGTCATAAATGTAACAAATAAATAAAATTAATAATTAATACAATTAAACCTGGGCTTGCTGGCACCTGACACAGCCCTTTAAGGTTTTCAACAACATTTCTGGAGCAGTAACCACAGATGTGTTGCAAAGCTGAGTTGGACAAAAAGCATGATGGGTTTGCCCCCTCCACCCCCATCAGAAATGCTCTCAGCCACTTTACTCCAAGAGGAAGTTGTTCTCTGTGTTCGCAAGAGAAAAAACAAAAGCAGATTGCAATGTGAAGAGAAACGGCCTGGAAAAAAAAAGAGCTTGTATCTTCTATCAAGTGCTAAAAGTAGCTTGCTTCCAAACAATGGGCACCTTCTGAGTCTCAGGTACTGTTATCTCTTTACCTTGGCCTTCTGGTGTTGGAGGTATTACGTTAGGAGGTGGACAGACAATAGCCTCTCCTTGTAACTGAGCTTGATGGATCATTTCACCAAAGTGACACCAAAGCTTGTCATCTTCATTTAAATCTGGTAAAGGGGTCACAGTCAATTCTACCTGGAAACACAAGTAGGAACAGGCTGTCAGAAAGCAATCAATATGGACGGAATTACCAACTTCCTGGTAGTGGTAACTAACAGAAAAGTAGAACAGAAGAAAATAAATGTGGAAATGGGGGAGGGGCGAAGCTGACAGATAAATATATGTATTATAACACTACAATAATGCCCTCTTCCTGGATAACTTACTGTTATTGCAATTCATTTACTGTTAGGAAGTGGCCACTGTTCAGTGACAGAGTATATCTTTGCACGGAGAAGTTTAAACATTCAGTTCTCAGTATCCAGTTTAAAAAGTCACCAGTGCTAGTTTCTCTTTCAAAAGCCCTAAGAATTGCCATTGTTGGAGAGAATACAGTGGGGTCTCGACTTACGAACTTAATCTGTATTGGAAGGCAGTTCTCAGGTCGAAAAGTTCTTAAGTCGAATCTGCATTTCCCATAGGAATGCATTGAAAACCATTTAATCCGTATCTGCTCTTTTCGTACATAGAAACTAATGGGAAGCTGCTATTCCGCCTTCTGGCACTAGAGGGGGATATTTTTTTCTTTTTTTTCTTTTAACCTAAGATGACTTAGCTTTAAAAAAAAAGGGAAAAAAAGAGTTCGTAACTCGAATCTAAGTTCGTAAGTCGAGTCCATATATTCCTATGAGAGCGGTTCGTAAGTTGAAACGTTCGTATGTCAAGCCGTTCGTAAGTCAAGACCCCACTGTAAGTGTAATAGTCCAGGATCAGGGATGATTGTGGAACCTGTGACATGCCCCCACCCCAGGTTCTTGCATGGCCCCATCTAGCAGTGGGCAACCATGGGGAGCAGAATCTATGGTACTTTGGTGGCATGAAGCCTGTGGCCATCCCAATAGTCATAGATAGAGATGGACATGAACTTTGGTCCGGAGGTTTCTTCCGGTTTGGAGACACAGGTCCTGCACATTCTCACCTCCCTGGCTGGAACCCCCACTCAGCAGTTGGCATGTGCTCCTCTCCTCCTCTTTGGCTGTTCAACCAGTCCAGCGGGAGCACGGGCTTCCCTGCCCTGCCTCTTTGGCTGATCGCCCACTCAGATAAGGAGGCAGAACAGACAAACCCATGCTCCTGCTGGGGAAGACGAAATCTGAGTGAAGGGAGGTGTAGTTGTGCACACACGTGCAGCCACATACCTTAGAGGGAACCTTGAGGACCACACAGCTTTTTCTTTCTTGTTTAAGCTCACTCAGAAATGCACAGGTAAAATGAATTAATGATCATAAATTTAATAATGAATTTAAACAACTTTGTTTCATAAAAGAATAAGAAAATGGAACAATTAACACAATTAAAATCCTACACCAGGCTGTTTCTGTTGTCTTCTAGCCACCCCGAGTAGACTTTGTCTAGAGGGGCGGGGTATAAGTCCAAATAAAGTAAAGTAAAAAGTCTTCATAAGTTGTCCCATTTTTCATAATGGTAGTCTGAGGGAGAATTCAGCCCAAAAATAATGCTTAGGTAAAATAGTCCACGAAAATTGGTGGTATCTCTCACAAATCTTTCTTAAGGCTCCTCAGATCATGCTGTAAAAGCCCTTCTCTTGTTTCACTGATTCAAGCCCACAGAAAGTATTTCTATGCTGTGAAAACTGAGGATTGCTCATATAAAAACATAATTAGAACCATTCAAAAACTATGCTGATTATAGTCTCTAAATATCTGT
Source organism: Pogona vitticeps (assembly GCF_051106095.1). Taxonomy (NCBI): domain Eukaryota; kingdom Metazoa; phylum Chordata; class Lepidosauria; order Squamata; family Agamidae; genus Pogona; species Pogona vitticeps. The sequence continues at coordinate 126,247,214 of NC_135787.1, forward strand.
GGCAGTAGAGGACAGAGAAGTTTGAATACAACTGCAGTAGGTGAAGCTGATTATTAGCCAAGATGCCGTATTGTTCTTTGTATTGCTTTTACTTGTGAAACTGTGAAATAAACATATATACTGCATAGGCTGTGCTCATCTTTCTCAGTTCAGTGGATCAGAAAATCCCACAGCACACTGGAGAACCATACATACAGTATTTCTACTGTGGGAACTAGAACTGAAAGTACAGAACACCTTGTAATACCTTCCATAAAAAAAATCTGAAGTATGTTTTGCTAATTCTCATGAGCATTCCAAATGAAGTCTGGGAATTCTATCAGAAGCCAAACTAGCTACTCCCTTTTTTCAGGAACGGATACAACCTTGAACAAACATATAACAAAAATAAAATCAAGAAGTCTGTGGCAGCTGCAGGACCAACTGGTTTATAACAGTGTAAAATCTTCATGGACTACAATTTATTTCCTTAGCTAAATGGAGTATAGTATTTAGGCCACAAGTTGATATACATGGTTGTGTTTGGGAGAAATGTGAAACCTAGCTATCCACTAACCCCTCATCCCACAGTCTTATACCTTGTGTATATAAACGTGTTCTACACATTGTACTCCACATATCTGAGACAGTAGTTTGCCATCTATAAAATGTCTGATTGAAATAAATCTGTTTAGTTGAAACATGGCACAATAGTTTTATTTTTGTTATGTGTGTTGAAACAGACTACCATACCAATTTCTTTGAGAACCTTTGACTATAACCTCTTCTTTTGCTCTTCCTGGACAGGACTCTTGGTGAGTCCTTGGCAAGGATGGGATTATGCTCTGTCATCTTGCCCTGAAATCTATTCAATACCCAGACAAAATGCCTTGTCTGTGTTTGCACTATTCTTCTCTTGTCTCAAGTCTCTTTTGTGTGGTTTTGTTTCCAGTGTAAATGCAAAGTCTATTGAGCACTGAACTTATTTAAACATTTCCAGCATAATTAAAGTACACTAACCACACAACAACAATCACCAGAGGGCACAGCAGGAGTCACAAGTCAGATTTGAAAGAATCAAGATGCTTGTTTTGAAGGCACAGAAAGACAGACATTTCTTAAACTGCCCATTCAAAACTGGCAAGATAAAGCAATGCGTTGGCTGTTCAGGGACAGAAGTGTTCTGACAAAGAATTAAGTCTAGTGGTTTCAGGAGCTTCAGGGGAAAATGCCAACTGAGCATACAAGTGTTTGATTATTTCTGTGATTAGAAGAAAACAAGCTGCCGGAAAGAAGGTGAGAATAGGATGGGTTAAAAAATTACTTGAATTGACTAGACAGCTGAAAACACAGAGGTATATCTGAATGTTCTTTTTTTGTAATTATCCTTGATTTTGCTATTTCGCCCCAAAAGTCCTCTCTTACTGTGTGCCTTTATTGAGTATACAATCTATCTTCTGAAAGAACAACTGCTGTGCCCTTTGGAAATGTAATATTCCTGTGTTAAAAAACTGAACCACACTAAAATGTGAACCTATCTGTACAGCCAACACAGTGTACACTAAAGTGAAAAGGTATGGTGTGCATCTTCCTGTCCTAAAATTTAAAAGAATAACAAAAACATTTTTTTCACAGTTTACCTCCTCACCCTACCCTACCCAACACAACATTTTCTTTAATCTAAAAAGCAAAAAAACTTGTTCTATCAGTTGACACATTTGCATGACATGTAATTGGTGACTCTTCTGTGATTTGAATGTAAAACCTTAGAAGTTTGCATCAGGGTGCATGAGAAAGGAAGACACATTCACTTTTGTTTCCAAAATCATGTTTTAGCAGACCAAATCCTTCATGTCAGGATGGATCCTAAATCTAGATAAACATCTTGAGAATGCTATTTTATCAAGCATTTGCAATGTATGGATGGATTACACGTAAATCTATCCGCAAGACAAGCATTTAAACTGACGTTCTGAGCTGAAGTAAAGAAGAGGCTTCTCTTGCAAATACTTATTCAAAAAGGGATAGAAATTTTTCCTCCTAAAGATATAATGCTTCTTCTAATCCTGCCTCCTCTGCACAACCAACTTGCAAACAGAGTCTGTGCTTTCTGTAATATCAAGTAACTGAAGAAAAGCAAGCTAATTTGCAACTTGCAGTTGAGAAACTTCCAACCAGGTAAACAAATAAATTCTCAAGGAAGTTCTGCTTCTAATGATTGGCTCACTATGGCAAGGAAGTTGAGAAGCACATGTTTCACAGTGAACTGCTGTTAACTGCAGTTCTTTCATGCCACTTTCTAACCAATAAGAAACAGCATGATGCACTATCTTGACATGTTTTGGGCATTTGGTTCTCAATTGTACAATGTCTCTGTGTTCTGGTGAGTGTGTTCTGTTTTGGGCTGTGATGCCATACTTCACATGTGTCCCTAGTATGTGCTGCCATCTATCTGAGTATTGATAATATCCCATGTTCCCAACCAGGTACTCATTTGCGCTTGTCTATTCTCTATAAACTACATGAGAAAGCCACTGATATAACTACAGTGAAATAATTCTGTGGAATAAATCAGGGGTGGGCAAACTGCAACCTTACAAAAACTATTGTTGTTTTTTTTTACTAGAGCTCCAGGATCTGGCAAATGAAGCCAAGTGATAAAGACAGAAACAGAATTAAAGATCTTTGAGCCTGAAAATTTGTATTGAATACTGGAACAGACCTCACAACACTTCCAAAATACGTAAGAGTTGTCCCCACTTTTTCTCCTCAATTTGCCAATACAAGGAAGTTACCTGTAACTCTGGTTTTTCGAGTGGTACTCTGTGAATTCACACTAATGGGTTAATCTGTGCCTGAGTAGAGCAGTCTCGGAAACTTCTAGAGCTCTAGCACCTGGTGCTGGGACCTCCCACCTAGGCTATATCTCCGCCCCCGGCACTGGGTGCCTCAATTCCGTGGAACTGCACACTGCTCTATAGCATGTCTAATGACATATATGACGAACAGTGGGGAGAAGGGCGGGACGTGTGAATTCACAGAGTATCACTTGAAGAACCAGAGTTATAGGTAAGTAACTTCTTTTTCTCCTTCGTGGTCTCTATGAATGCACACTAATGGGTGACTAGCAAGCTGACTCATCAGGAGGTGGGCGTCACGACAAGACAGAAGCCAGTACAGCTCTTCCCACAGCAGCTTCAGCCTTGGCCCGAACATCGAGGCAATAGTGTGCTGCAAAGGTGAAGGGTGTGAACCATGTCGCAACCTTGCAGATATCAGTGAGGTCAACTCCACAAAGGAAAGCGATGGAGGAAGCAACCACTCTAGTCAAGTGCGCTTAAACAGTAGAAGGCAAGGGTTTGTGAGCAATCTCATGCACCAGCTTGATTATCAAACCACCCAGTCTCTCAACCAGCTGAGACGGTCTGCAAGGAGATTGTCAGCAGAGGCCACATGAACCGCAATCACGAAGAGGTGGCATTCGTAGCACCACTCCCAGACCTGAATGGTGAGGTACAGCAGGTGTTGGGAGTGTGCACCCCCTTCCTTGTTGAGGTAATAGACCACCGTGGTGTTGTCGGATGCCAGTTGCACCACTTGACCTGAGAGGAGACGTTCAAAGGCCTGCAGAGCCTTGAAAACAGCTAGGAATTCCAAGAGGTTGATATGAAGAGAAGGCTCCTCTGGAGTCCAGCTGTCAGGGGGGTTCAACAGGCAAAAGTCTAATATACCAGTCCAATATCAGAAGTCCAGAAGATGCAAAGCAGATACCAAAATGCCAAAATCAAAACACAAACCGTAGTCAGCAGTCAGAGTCCAAAGCCAGGGGTCCAGAGAACAAGGTCCAAGGTAAGCAGGAGCGTGGATGTGAGCCAGAGTGTCAACTTGTTGCTTCCACAAACTTCTAAGCCTCTGGATGCAGATTTTATAGCAGCAGCAGTCATCTAAACACTTCATCCTGTTAAAACCAGGGTTGGTCGACCTGATGTTCCTATGGGAAGCATTCATGCGATCTTCTGCCCTTCGTGTCATGAGTCTTTGCTGAAGCTTAGCCCTCACCTTGGCTACTGGGGGAGGAGAATCTGATGGTGATTCAGCTGTCTGTGCTTCTAATTGCCCACCTCAGATTCCAGGCCTTCTTTGGCTGAACTCATGACACCAGTGACCATTTGCTGTCAGGCCCTGGACATGTGCTCCCCAACCAGTCAGACTGGCATCTGTGATCAGTTGAATTGACGGCTGGAGAGGGCCAAAAGGTCTGCCCACTAAGAGATTTGAGCAAAGGAACCACCACATCAGTTGTTGTGCCAAATTTTCTGAAACTGTAAGAGTTTTGGAAGGTGGGTTGGTCAGAGGTACCAAGGTACCAAGCTTGGAGGGACCACACCTTCAACCTGGCATGTTGAATGACCGCTGTGGTGGAGGCCATAAGGCCTAGCAGGCGCTAGGACCAGCAGAGCTTGGACCTTTGCCCCCACAGTGAAGAGGGGAAATAACTGTCCAGTACCCCACCAATGTAAGTGACCTGCTGGGTAGGAGTCAGTGTCGACTTTTTGTGGTTGACCTGGAGACCAAGTTCAGACAGGAGAGACAGAGTAAAGGTTAGGTGTTGTGAAAGTGCATCGGAAGATGATGCCACCAACAACCAGTCATCAAGGTAAGGGAAAACAGTGATGCCCTGCAAATGAAGGTAAGCTGCCACTGGGGCCAAACATTTCGTGAACACCCTTGGTGAGGTGGACAATCCGAAAGGGAGAGCCTTGAATTCATAGACTGCGCCATTCAGCAAGAAGCAAAGAAAGCAACGGTATTCAGGATGGACACTTATTGAGATCAATAAGTACAAACCAGTCTCCTGTCTGAGCATCTGAATGGTACCGTCAAGGGAGACCATACAAAAGTGCCGAGGAGTAATGTAAAAATTCAAGGGTCTGAGATCGAGAATAGGCCGGAGACCAACGTCTTTCTTGGGTATAATAAAGCAGCATGAGAAAAAGCTGCTTGAAATGTCAAGATTTTCCACCAAAGTGATGGCATTCTTAGAGAGTAGCCTGACTGCTTCCTCACGCAAATTGGGTGAAGTGTCTGTATCTCTGACAAAACCGTGCAAGGTGTAAAGTCAAACTCAATCACATATCCACTGGAGATGACGGTGAGAACCCAAGAGTCAGAGGAGACTGACCTCTAGGCATTGAAAAATTGGGCTATTCTAACCCCATGAATCATTGGTGCTGGCAGCGGCTGAAGTCTAAACCGACTGCTTGGCTTTATGGTCCTGGCAGCGAGATTGCTGGCGTTGCCTCTGCCTACTAGCCTGCTGGTGAGACGGACCTTGAAAGGTCACCTCTTATGATCTGAAGTGGTCAAAGTATGGCCTTGAAGAGTAGGAACGTTGGCAGGTACCCGAGATGTTGATTGAGCGGAGAAGGACCTGGCTGTCTTCCTATGTTTCAGAAGACTTTCAAGGATCTCATCTGTTTTGGGGTCGAAAAGACCCAGTCCATCAAATGGGAGAGCCTCGATTCTGCTCCTCACATCATCCACAATGGACGCCTATCATAACAACACATGCCTGTGTAGTGCAACTGCAGTAGCCAGTTGTTTAGATGAGGCATCCACCACATGCCTGGCCGCAATCCTTTCCTGGCATGCCAGGGACTTGGCCTCCTGATGGCTAGCCAGACAAGCAACCCTAATATCCTCTGGTGCTGCATTCAGCGCTGGGAGAACTGCATTCCACAGGTGCCTGTGGTAGGCGCCCATGGCTGCCAGGTAATTCCCTACCCTAAGGACAAAGGTAGCAAGAGTATAGGACCTGCGCCCCAGCACGTCCAACTTTCACCCCTCTTTGTCTGAAGGAGAGGCAGAAGACCTGGTTCGAGAATGAGATTGTGTAGCATCCACCATCAGTGAATTTGGAAGCGGATGCTTTGCAAGAAACCATGGGTTTTGTATAGGTTCTCCACTCTTCCTGGTATCTGTTGAGAAGTGGTGGGCTTATCCCAGGACTCTCTGGCTAAGCTTAACAATGAAGGGATAAAAGTCAACTTCAATGGGGCCAACTGGTCTTTGGTGATGTCTTCATACACCTTGTCCATATGCTGAAGTTCTGGCTGCACAACAGCCAGATCCTGGACCTTAGCGATGCGCTTAATAAGCTGCACATAAGATGTATAGTCCTCGGAAGATGAGGGAGGATGACTGCCGATGGTCACTGAAGCTGGAGTGCGGGCATTAATCGGCGACTCTTCCCTAATCTCGCCTTCATCCTCACTGGAGTCTGATTCGAGCTCGACCTCGCAGTCCGATGTATGTAAACAGCCTCAAGGGAACTCTGACTCCGACTCCAGGCCCAATAGATCTTCCAAAAAGTCATCTTCTTGAGCCCGAGATGGAACGGGTGAGGGTCTGTATATAGGCTGTTTGACTCGGCATCAACACTCTGGTGTTGGGCCCAATGCCAGTTGAGCAGGTGTGGCGGATCGAGGCTGTTCCCTTGCTGGGGGTCATGAAGGGGGTTCAGCCGGATGATGAAAATAAGTCTTCACGTACGGTTGGAATTTTTGAAATTGTTCACAGAACGATTGCCACTGCTTGAAAGCAAAAAAATGTGGTGGGATCGAATGGAGTTGAGTAGGCGGAGCTCTCTATCCCGAAGGACTTCATCAGAACACCTTGGGGATCTTCCCAGGAAAGCACCTCCAGACGGGCTCGAGCTCGATCGGGTTCGGGCTCAAGGTACCTGGTTTTTCTTTTCTTCTTTTGAGGCACAACAATGGGCTCCAGAGAAACAGGGACCAGTGTCTCCGATCTGGGTGGCGGAGAGTCCTGAAGAGACCTGGAGGCCTGGCTTGGACAAGGTGGAACTGGTTTCACCATCCCCGAAGGCAGGATGCCCTCATCATCCAACAGCACAAGTTCAACAGTGCGTCTCGGAAGAGGCATTGGCATCGGAGAATGAGCCAAGGGTGAGACGGATCCACTAATGGAGCAGCTCTTTTCTTTTTCTTAGTTGGGCTCTAGCCCAAGGAAGGCTTCAGTGCCAAAGCAAAGGCCATCGACCTCAAGCCCGAGGGTGACGATTTCCCCGACTTCTTCGGCAGCAGAGAGCATCCAGAGATGGAGGATGCCTCTGATGGTGGGGCTCTCGGGTGGTCCATTCCCAGGGCAGGCGGGTAGAGAGACTTTGACCAGAGATATGCCTTTAGCTGATCTAGCCTATGTCTTAAAGCAGGCTTTGTAAAGGCCTTGCAATGGGAGTACAAGGCTGGCTGACACCCTTCGCCCAAACAGTAGAGGCACTTAGCATGTCCGTTAGTGAAGGGAACCTTCCCATTGCAGGCCTCGCAATGTTTGAAAGGCCCCAAAGAGGCCATAAACGCCTCAAACACAGTTCTATTCCTTCGAAAGCCAACTCATGATCCAAAAGAGAAGTCAACAATCCAAAAATCAACACGAGGGAGGTCCTATTAGATGATTACGAGAAAACAGGGAAGCAAAAACCCACCAAGCTCCGAACGAATGCTGCTACAGTGGCGGCAGGAAATGAAACTGAGGCACACAGTGCTGGGGGCAGAGATATAGCCTAGGTGGGAGGTCCCAGCACCAGGTGCTAGAGCTCTAGAAGTTACCGAGACTGCTTTGCTCGGGCGCAGATTAACCCATTAGTGTGCATTCACAGAGACCATGAAGGAGAACATTTAATTACACATCAGCAAAAAGAAAAACAAAAGTGAATGCTGATTTCCATAAAATTGCATATAGTTATCTGCATATACACATATGGCATTAGGCAGGATTTTAACAATTTAAACAGAATTGCAATGTATTCTCACTAGAGTGGGGAGGATGGTGCGTCTCTGGCTCAGGGCACAGACAGAGTTCTGACTCCTGTCCTCTGAAGATGCCGGCCACAGAGACTGGTGGAACATTAGGAAAAAAAACTTTAAGAACACGGCCAGACAGCCCGAAAAACCTACAACAACCATTGGATCCCAGCCGTGAAAACCTTCGAGAATACATCGTGTTTTTGTTTATCTATTTAAAACCACCCACAGAAATACAAAACAGTGGCTCCATATCTGCTTTCTGCCCATCAAAGCTGCAAATGAATTGTGTAGGCAAGCCATTTTTCCACAAATAATATCTTCTTTTAACTTTCTGTACAATTCACACAAAAAAACTGGTACATTTACCATCCGTGGAGCTCTTCGGCTCATGTTTTGAGGGTTAGCACCTGTAACTTTCAAGCAAATGCCATCTGGACTCCAGAGCCAATTATTTCTCCTTGCTGATCGTTCACAGTCTTTTTTCCTTGTGCATCTGAAATAAATTATAAAATATAAAGTGATCTGGAATAATAATATATATATATTTTAAAAAATACTCATTAATCAAAAGGCGAGAGTATACAAAAGCATGTGAAGTAACAAGAGGCACTATGGCACAGAATGTGTATTTGATATTTCATTTCTTTCTTTCCAGTTTACTTATTGTTCTTTATGACGGGATAATTACCTGTAAGCATTTTCAAATGATCTGTAAATGTACAAATATTTATTTTAAAAAATATTTCATCACACACCAGTGAAAAAGTTAGGTTAATAAAGAAATATATAAGGGAAAGTTGTTTAGCAAAAAGAAAATGATATTGTGCTTAAACAGCATATCAATGTAGACTGTTCTACTTACGCCATAACATTGAACATAAGCAATGTGTGTCTTTCCTTTACTTTATTTAGACTTATACCCTGCCCCTCTAGACTGTCTAGCAATATCTGGAAAGTCTACTTTCCAGATACTGCTAGACTTCAACTCCCAGTATCCCGTACTATTGACTATGCTGTCTGGGGCTGATGGGTACTGAAGTCCAATAATATTTAGAAAGATGCACATTCACAATGTCTGCTTTAACATATTCCATGGTGTAATCAGATCTTTACCCTTTCCTTAAGGCTTAGCTATGTGAACTCATGTAGAAGAGAAAAATAGTGGCTATAGGATCAGCTGTTGCTTATTGCTACCACTGGTTTTTTTTTCTACTCATTACAACAATAACTCACAACAGTAGTGCTAAGCAGAGAATGCGATGGGCTCAAGATGGCCAAACACTTTAAAGACACATATTTGTGAATTTCAAACAATTGCAGTGTTTGCACAAGAACAGATAAGCCAAGCTATTTTTACAAGATTACTAAATATCTGGAAAACAAGAGTGACTTAGTATAATAACTTAAAACTTAATAGACTTATCATGACCAAAGCATTCCTGGACAATAATCCATGTCATCAGATGCACAAATACTGGAAGAATTTATTCACGAAGGCTTTCATGGCCGGGATCTAATGGCCACAGAGACTGGCGAAACGTTAGGAAGAACAACCTTCAGAAAACGGTCAAAGAGCCCAAAAAACCCCCACAACAATCACTGGAAGAATTCCTGTTGTCATAACTTATGCTGTGTAAGGCTGATGATATCATCAGTAGCAGAGACTTTTCAGAAATTAAGCACTTCTGACTTCTCTTCTCAAGGTCCCAAGGATCTTGTATAATCTCATTCATTGTTGAGAAGCTGTGAGGGTATAAGACTGCAAAGGAAGTATTTAATTGCTGAAGACTCCTGATGTTGGGATGACTTGACTGGCAGTGGTAGTTTTTAGTAACTAAAAGATCTCCCCCTCCGACCCCAAAGCCTCACAACAATGAGAGGGATTAGATGGGCACTTTGGCACTTTCAAGAGCGAAGTCTGAAATATTTAATTTCCAGAAAGTCACTGATGATGATGCCCTTAACTTGTTTATCATCTTAGAACTGCAGAGCTGGAATGGAGACTATGGATCAAGTCCAAACCCTGCCAAGGAGGCACAGTAGGGAATCGAACTCCCAACCTCTGGCTTCACATCCAAAAATCTAAAACACCTAGCTATTAGTCAGTGTTATATTTTATTATACTGCATGGGACATATGCTATTAAATGTGTTGTTACTGAGCAAACATTAATCTGCTTGCAGGAGACAGGACCCACCACCGAACAATGTTTTAATTGTTACTGTTTATTTTTGTGTTTAAAACATGTTGTAGCTTACCATAAACTACCCAGAATAGTGCATCTGCACCAACCAGATGGTGTAAGTGAGTGAGAGTGAGAGTGAAAGAAAGAAAGAATACTAGATCCAGTAAATTTTGAGAGTTTGCATGTATCTGGCATGCACAGCATTGCTAGAATCCCCAAGGAATTAATAAGGTTCTAGTTAGAACAACCACATTTTAGAAGGAACTGTCTTTCTTTTTAAGAATTCTGAGGAAGACCGATGATCTGCAAGGTGCCACATACATGCAGAAACCCCACTGCTGATATCACTTTACTTTCCTTTATTCAGACTTATACCCCGCCCCTCTAGACAAAATCTACTATTCATGTTTCTATTCAACTTTTCTTCATGGGTTGCAATCACATTTCCTTAGAACAAGTTCATCAGTTAGAGAGAGCCTGGGCTAAGATCACCCAGTGAATGTCATAACTTTTGAAGGATTTGAGCCTGGGACCAGCCAGTACCCCGCATAAACTTGAAAAATTGTATGTACAATACATTGTAATGCTCTCTTTGGCAACAATTTCACTTTTCCAGAGAAGAGGAATACATCATATCCCTCTTGCAGGACATTCCACCCCCACTTCCCCAAAACATCATTTTCTATTCTCACTGCAATATTTCAGCTACCATTTCATGACCACTGAACTTAGTTCTCACTGGCTGCCTGTGAGTTCCCTCCCCACAAGGAATTTTTTAAATACCTTTTTTTTTTTTGGTGCTTTTGATTCTTTAAAATACTGTATGGACCTTCTTAAAACCTTTGGATATGCATGGAGCCATTTTGGCTTCCTAGGGAGTTTACTATTAGTACAGATAAGCAAGATGGCACATTCGTCTGGAAAAATCTTTAATATTTCATAATAATCAGATCCAGAGTCATCATCAACAGAAGGCTAAAGAGAAATGCTGATTCTCTCTTGCCACATGTTCAGGTTTGCAGGTGGGTCACATCTGAGGAAAATCGCATCCTGGAGTCTGAAGGCACATACATACTACTGATTCATTTCAGGAATTCACATATAGGCTTTATGGCAAGCTTTTAGATAATTTTACTAAAGTCATATAAATGTTTAGAGAGGAGGCAAGATCCCTGGAACTCATCTCCTTCCTATAATAAAGTAAACCTTGTGTGCCACTAGCACACTCTTCGTATCACAAAATCCCATAAGGTTCTGCAATGTGGTTAATTAACCTGGATGTTTGAATCAGGGTTATCTGACTTAGGGGCATACCTCTTTCCTTTGCTTATTAAAAATAATCCTATGGACGTTCATAAGGTTCAGTTCAGAAGACTTTACGCTTACTTCCAAAGTATAATTTAGTTACCAAGGCTGCTAAGTCAGCAAAGTGGCATCTGTTATGCCAGTGTGTTTAGTGACAGGCTCTGGAATTAATTTCTGGAATTTAATTTCAGAATTAAAGGAAGCACATGAAAAGAAAATATTCTAGAAACAGTCATATATAAAGAGGACCCATCCTCTGCAAATGCCTTTCAAAAGCTTGGAAATTCATCCCATTAATCGTTTATTCCCTTTTAAAGAAAAGAAATAAAACTTCTGGAAACTACAAAAAGTCATGTGGCTCAAAAGCAACTGGAAGGGGCAACAGAAGAGCAGATTGAAAGTTTACGCATCCAAAAATAATTTTCTTTCAATTCTGACTGAAGAGCTAGTTTTCTTTCATTACTTTTCTCCTAAAAACTTATCACTGTAACATTTGTTCTGTACATTATTTTATATCTGAATATAATAAATCTGTGTAAAATGATTTGAAGACCACCTTAAATTTAATGCATATCATAACAAGTGACATGTCTATCACAACACACCTATCATAACAAGCTCTACTAAATATAGCATCATCAATAGTATAGTGGTGATTCTGTGTGAAGACATAACTGTTCCATAACAGAGGCACACGTTTTGTGCATAGAAGGCATCAGATTCAACCTCTGGAAGCTTCAGGTATGTCTGAGAAAGATTTATGCCTAAAAGATGAAGACCTACAGTCAATTGGCATAGACAATAGTGACCCAGATGGATAAGTGGTTTGACCCTGAATAAAACAGGTTTTTGTACTGCACATACTCTGTCTCTGTATTTGGTTTCTCATGTTTTTTTTTCCTGCATAGGTGACATACCTTCAGTGATTCAGAGATTTAACAACAAAGATAGTGTTCTAGACAGAGCAAAGTTTCAAGCAATCCTCCTCTTTTAAAAGCCAAGACCCTTAGTATTCTATAAATGGATTTTTAGTTCTCAGATAATACTTTGGCATATCATTCTGAACACTTTACAGTATTTTTTTTCAATGCGGCTCTCAGCAGTCAAGAAAAGCTTTGTGCCTTCAAATGGAAGAAATCTGAAAATATAATGGAGCAGCCAAAATTTGGGCATTGCCCCATCAAAAATTGTTTAATAATTTACAACTGGATGGGTTGTATTTAGGGATGTTTAAGGGTTAAAATACTAAAATAAGACTAGCACAAGATAAATGCTAGATGTTCGCCAGCTGTGACTTGGCAACCACCATTTTCATGCAAATTATATACAAGCTGTACAGACAAAATATGCAAATTAGTTTTCACCCTGCCGCTCATTATATGTGGTAATTTGTGATGAAGATTTTTTTCCCCCAGTTCTCATACAAATGCTTTGAAGAAATTATTCAGCATCCACGGATATTGTGAAAAGAATTACTTCGCACAATGTGATAAGCTTCACCCTGCAATACTTACTTTCCTTCTGTTACACACCAGCCGCAGTAAGGATCCCGGGCTTGAATACACTGATTACAACTTGTGTAACTATCACATTCTTGGACAGGCAAGCGAAAGACCTAGGCAGGGGGAAAAGAAAGAGAACTGACATAAATAGCAAAATAGACTTTTAATTAAAAACTGGGAAACTGTTTTGTTCAATTATAGATAACATCTCAGTGATATGCTCTGCATTCATGGTCAGTCCAAAATTTGCCCACATTCTTCTTGATTATCAGTCCAACCAAAACAGAACCAAAAAAGTTATTTCTTCTCAAAAGAAGTCCTGCACATGCTCTCTATCCAAGTGTTCACTCCTACATATGGATGCAAGTCATGTACTAGATTCGTTCCAGGGGGGCAATCCCTGAAAAGCTGATCAATGAGTTTATTTGGAATGTAAGCACTTATGGCACATTTAATGTCAATTTTTATGGATATTAGGACATGCAAGGGGATCACTAATTCAGTTTCCCATGCTTTATAGCTGTGATTGCAGCTGGTCTCTGGCTTCCATTTTAGCTCTAGCATTGAAAAAAGGTGTACAAGAACACTGCAATCCCATGATATTGCCTTCTTTCCCAGAAGCTTTAAATGTCTTGTGTAAAAATAAAGATCTCTGTATACTTATAGAAGTAAAAACACAACCTCTGGAAGATCCAGCTATCTGGGCTAGTCCTGCTATAAGGCAGAATGAAGCAGTGTTCTCATACAGCAAGTGCTAGAGATGACAGCAAGGAGGGAGCTGTGTGCCATGTGACTCCAGCCTGCTGCCTTGAGGTACACTGGAGGACACAGTCTTAACAGCATTCTTGAAGAAAGATTTAATTTAGGATGATTGAGATTAAACTTAATGTCCCCAGAAGAAGGGAATGGTAAACCACTTCTGAGTCCTTTCCACCAAGGAAACCCTGGGAAGGGTTGTCATAAATCAGAATTGACTTGATTGCATATGATGATTAAGATGGAATGAGTGTTGTTTTGTTCTTTGTCCTAGGCAGAAAGATGTCTGGTGTAGATCTTGCCATTCATCTACCTTACACAACTCATGTGGTTTATTTACTGCATTGTCAAATCTCAATCTGTCTTAATCTACAATTCACATATCATTTTACTAATGCAGGATTTTGGACAGTTACTGTTTACTGTAGCTGATGCAACAGGTCACACTCTTTCCAAATGTTTGAATAATCTGCACAACTCATGAGGCAATTCCCATAGAAAGTTCTGTTAGAAGATGCTAGAAACTGAAGCTCCAGGAAGAAACCTCCATGCATTCAAACTGACAGCGCAATGCAAGCATGGTTACATACTGTACATGAATTTGAACATAATTTTGCTTTTAATTACTAGTACAATAGGTTTAATAAATACTATGATATTGTGTTCACATTTTCTTCAGAAAATAGTATTGCTAATGGTTTCCATTAGGAATAAACAAAGCAATATATCCAAAGGATGCTATACTTGCTGAAATCTCGTTAAAGATGCTATATATAGGTCTGAAGTCCTCAGCGTACTTAACCAGACATTTTAATAGGATATGTTTCCAAGAGAAAGCATTCATAATTTGAATGCCGTATTTCACAACAATTGCTACTGTTAAGTTCCTGCAATACCCTCCTCTGAGCAATTTTATATCAAAGAAATGTCTCTCAGTCATATGATAAAAACACCCATTTTATAATAATCCTCACATTAAGAAGCAAGTCATTAAAGAACTCACAACTCATTAAGAATTATATTTAAATGTACTGATTTAAGAAAACCTTAAGGAGAATCCTCTTCAAGTTTAGATTATACTAATCATGCCTATTTCATAAACAAGTTCCTGTTGATTATCCTTAATGATGTTTTGTATTTGGGGAGTAGAAGGATGAAAAATGGAACCTGAGCCATAAAGCACGTAGGAATAACGACTTCTGTGTGCATTTTTATTTTCAAAAGGGGATGATACTAAGCTTCAGAGCAACTACATCTGCTTAAGTATCGCATAAAACAAAAATAACAGAGTGTGGGGGATAATGCTGGCAGGTATTTCCTGATCACAGCATGATGCCTGGGAATCGGTTCAGAGGGAAGTAGAGTTCAAAAGACAGTTGCTCCAAGATTCCCACTATTTATTTATTCAGAGAAGATGACATAAATAGAAGTGGTTCAGAAGACTCCAAAAACCACCCTTCACCACTAACTGTGGTGGCCAGGAGTTGCATGCCAGCAATATAGGAAAGGGAGCATCACTTGCCTATCTGTGGAAGAACTATTTTCTCTGTAGATCGATCATCTTTCCACACACTTCTCAACAGAGATACTATATTGTCTCTTCCAAAACCATTCTTGCTATACAACAAAATCCTCACTGCCATAACCTTGAATCAACAAATGTCACCTGCCACGGAATACTGACAAAATGGAAGTCAAACTGTTATTAGTTATCAAGGTGGTGGTGTTAGCCTGTTGCAGGAAAATCAAAAACAGCCTTGCAGCCACTCTATATTGTGGCTTCAACTTACATAGGCTGCAGCCTGCTACATCAGATATAGGGCATGTAGCCCAGCAGTTCGCACATTGGACCTGACCTAAGACCAAGTCAAGCACTATAATGAAAGACATGTGACTGATCTCTTGTGATCCCCTCTACATCCCCTTTCCACTCAATTGTTCTATGATTCTATATTTGAATTCCTCATTGAGCAGGGGGTTGGGGTTGATTTCTTTATAGGCCCCTTCCAACTGAATTACCCTATGATTCTGATTCTTTTGTTCTACAGTTGTCTTTTCAGCAAAAAGTGCACCTATAGAGGGTTCTTCAGTTTCGGAGAGGAAAAAGCAGATTAGAGATGGGAATGCTAAACGAGGTCATTCAGTGTCTTTTTTGTGATCTAAGCAATCCACCATCAAGCTTCTACCCATTCCGTTACAAGGGGGTTAGGGTGGAATTGCCTGTATAAAATCTATATTGCCCCATTCCCTGTTGATACTGTTCATCTTTTTACATGTTTTTGATTATCTACATCAAGAGTAAACTACTTTTTCATCCCTCTTCTGCTGGCAGTCCATTCTACACAGCATCCAGCACCAACTATGCAGTTAACTCCAGGGACTTGTATGTGGCAAAAACACGCTTTCTTACACCTGAGACTAATCTATTTATATTTCTTTGATCTCCCCCTGGCATCACATGGATAGGTTGATCACTCATTACATTACTCTGCAGATACATGCTAAATAAACACAAGATCATGTTTAACATTGCCTTTGCCATTTTATTTTACTGTTGCCCTATATTCCGTACCTTGTTTGTGGTCATCACATACAGATGCTCATGGAAAGCATCAAGGACCAGATCTCTCTTGATAGGCTTGTTTTTCTCAATAACAATGCTGATATACTCCTTTGCAGGGTTAGCCAAAGCCACCTGAAACACAGATTAACTATGTTACATTGGTGAAACAAATATGGAGATATATTAACTTGGACAAAAATAAATAACAGTTAAAAATAAACAATGAATCTGTCTTTTTTGTCGTCCAAAAGAAGATGCTTTTTTGGCCATTCGGATTTCTAACTTTTCTTGACAAAATGATCAGTTTGTACATTGTCTGCATGTTGCCATTTTCATATGTTATGACAGAAATCTGGTTCATGGTTCAATATGGTTTGCTATTGTTATGGTGACTTATGGTGAATTGATGAACGAGTGATCTCCAAAAATGTCCTGCCCTTAACAGCCCTGATCCGTGCTTGTAAACTTATATTTGTAGTTTCCTTGATGGACTCAATCCATTTCATGTTTGATCTTTCTCTTTTCCCAATGTGTTCAACTTTTTCTAGCATTATGGCCTTTTCCAGAGAACCTTGCCTTCTCATGATGTGCCAAAGTTTTGTCATTTTTTTTACATCAAGTGATAGCTCAGTCTTGATTTCACCACTTGCTTGTCTTTTTGGCATTTCAAGGTATCTTCAAAGCTTTACGCCAGGACCATACTTCAAATGAATCATTTTTTTTTTCTGTCAGCTTTCTCCACAGTCCATCTTTTACACTGGTACATGATGACTGGAAACATAACAGTGTGGATGACCTTGACATTGGTTTCCAGTGACACATCCTTATACTTGATGATTTTTTAAAAATTCCTTTATTGCTGCCCTTTCCTGGCTGCAGTCTGCATTTGGACTGATGACTGAACCAAGGTATATAAAATCTTTCACTATTTCAATTTCTTCATTCTTTATTTGTGTAATTCTTCAGTAAACGTGATTTTTCTCTTGCTAATGTTCAACTGTAGTCCTGCTTTGACATTTTCTTCTTTCAGTTTCATCAGACGTTGTTTCAAGTCATTACTGCTTTTTCCCGGTAAGATGGTGTCAGCTGCATATCTCAAACTACTGGTGTTTCTTCCATCAATTTTCATTCCTCATTGATCTGAATCTAACCCAGTTTTCCATATGATGTGTTCTGCATACAGACTGAGTGACAGGAATGTGAAATGCACTTTTTTCTTGTCATAAAGTGAGTCTCCCCATTCAGCTGCTGAGTGGCCAGCAGAGGGGATAGGGGAAATGCCAGAAGGACAATATCTGCGATTGGCATGTCACCACCACCAGGAATGCATGCGCTGAGGAACCTGGAAGCTGAACTGGTCTGGGCTATGGGGAAGAACCGCTGGGACACCCCTGAGAGACGAATATGAAGCTCCCGTGTCTAGGGCAGATTGTTACTGTTGTCACTATGACTTTTATCAAAGTAACTTTTTGTTTTATCCATTACTGATACATTAACATTACTGGTGCAGTAACTGGAAAATTGATGAAAATGCTTGCAGATCCCTTACACGGCCAATTTACTGCAAACTGAAAATACTGTGAAAAACACATTGCAAAGAAAAGTTTCCATTGCCATTTTCTTCCCACATGACTTGAGCTATATACCCAATCCAAATGAAATGGAGTGGGATATGTAATCGAAAACACCAAGAAAATGCCAGACTAGATGGAATCCCACAGAAAAAAAATTATTCTAAGTATAAATTTAGTGAACAAAGTTAACTGTCATAATATGTTTCCAGAAAACTGCTTCCACCTGGTACAGTGGTGCCTGGTACAGTGGTGCCTGGACTTATGACCATAATCCGTTCCAGAAGATGGATGTACCGTATTTTTTGCACCATAAGACGCACTTTTTCCCCTCCAAAATGTGGGTGGGGAAGTCAGTGCGTCTAATGGTGTGAATGCAGCAATTTCGTCGCTGCTGGCCCCGTGGCGGGGAGCGTCGCAAGGGTCTGGGTGAGCCTTCCAGGACCCTTGCGAGGCTCCCCCACCCCCCCACGGGGCCAGCACCGACGAAATCGCCAGCTTCCAGGTGGGGGGAACGTTGCAAGGGTCCTGGAAGCTCATTCAGATCCTTGTGACGCTCCTCCCACCCACGCACAGGCCAGCACTGGCAAAATCGCCAGGTTCTGGGAGTGTTTTGAGGCTCCCCAAGCCTCAAAACACTCCCAGAAGCTGGCGATTTTACCCCCCCTGGCCCCATGGGGGGGTGGGGGAGCGTGGCAAGGGTCCAAGGGAGCCTCCCAGGACCCTTGCCAGGCTCCCCCCACCCCCCACTGGGACAGTGGGGGCAAAATCGGGAGCTTCCAGGAGCTTTTCTGAGCCTGGAAAGGCTCAGAAAAGGTACTGGAAGCTGCCTATTTTGCTCCCTCTGTCACCCGGGGGAGGCAGGGTCAGTCTCCAAAGGGTCCTAGGGTGTGTTCCAGGGTCTCCAAAGGGTCCTGGAACACACCCTAGGACTCTTTGGAGACTGACCCTGCCTCCCCTGGGGGCCAGAGGGGATGAAATCACCACCTTTGGGGGCTCTTCTGAGGCTTGGGAAACTTCAGAAGAGCCCCAGAAGGTGGCGATTTCACCCCCTCTGGCCCCCGAGGGAGGCAGGGGGAGGCTCCAAAGGGTCCTGGAACACACCCTAGGACCCTAGGACCCTAGGGTGTGTTCCACAAGATGGACCTCTCCATAAGGCTCACCAAATTTTAGGAGAAGAAAGCAGATAATTTTTTTCCTGTTTTCTTCTCCTAAAAATTTGGTGCGTCTTATGGAAAGGTGCGTCTTATGGAGCAAAAAATACGGGTAACTCAAAATGGTCGTAAGTCGAAGCGCCATTTCCCATTGGAATGCATTGAAATGCAATTAATCTGTTCCGGCTGAAGAAAAAAATCACACAAAAAAGTCACTGCAAGACTCATTGGAAACGCAACTAATCCCTTCCGGCCAAAAGAGGGGGGGGGGATAAAAGTAATCAAGCATGCAAGACCCATTGGAAATGCACAGAAAACAAACGGAGCAGATCAGAAATGCAAAGAAAACAAAGGAAAAAGCAAGGGAAGCATGCAGGACCCATCAGAAATGGGAACCCCCCCAAAAGTAACCAAACTCCCCAAGACCCATCGGAAATGAGGGGAAGCCAAAAAACAAATAAACCCCCCAAGACACATTGGAAATGGAAAAAACCCCAAAAGCAACCAAACCCCCCAAAACCCATCTGAAATGGGGGGGAAAAACAAAAAACAAACCCCCAAGACCCATCGGAAATGGGAAAAAAAGCCCAAAAAGCAACCAACCCCCCCAAGACCCATCAGAAATGGGGGAAAGAACAAAGAAACAAACCCCCAAGACCCATCACAGAACAGAAACTTAACCCCTCCAGCTCAAAACCATGCTGCAAAAACACTCAAAACAGTTTTTAAAAAGCAGAAAACAGCACCTTACCTTATAAGGCTGACTGAAGCCTCTCTGCAAACACACACACATGCTCACTCAGAAGCAGAAGGAGGCAATCCCTAGCCTCCTCCGACACACACTCTCTAACTGCTGGGGCGAAAGAGCTACAAAGAAGCAGCCTCGTCACCACCTAGAGTTAGCAATTTGATTTTCCCGCCTTTTTCCCTTGCCTTTTTTTTTGGTAAGTGGAAGCTCTGATCACAAGTAGAAGCAAAATTTTGCGGCAGGAGCTGGTCGTAACTCGAAATGGTTGTAAATAGAGACATTCGGAAGCCGAGGCACCACTGTACTTTCTTGGATGTATCTAACAGTCTGAACATCAAGATTTAAAAAGTTATATCCATTTGAGCTGGATGGCAGGTTGGGCCTTCCTAAATTAAACTTCCCAGTTCGGAAGAAGTATACCTTTCAGCATCAGATTCTCTAAACAAACAACACCGAAAAGATTTGCTTATTGATATGTACTCCTAAGCTACTGCCTGCCAGTTGTAGACTCCAGACATTGATATGGAATACAGTACAGTACATTGTTATAGGTTTTACTGACTCCATGTAGTCCAAAGATGACATCTAAAATGCAGTGCTAGCAACTAGCACCATCTCTGCTTTTTATAAGAAAAAACAAAGTTTGATTTAACACATAACACTGGCTCTCTGGAAACTCATTTAAACCATGTCACCTTGTTTGCACATGGCTTAGCAATCCAGTGCAGTGCCTGCCTAAACCACAGGTCCTAGGTGTGCTAATGTTGCATTTTCAGGCCACATTGTCTCTCGCTGTGGGGCAGCCTGCAGCAGATTCTCTCACTTTCTCCCCTGGTTCAATCAATTCACTGATGAGCTTGGCCAGGACCAAGAAGAATGTGTGAAGAATCTTTCTCTCTCTGTGTCTCATGCCTTTTTCAAGCCCTCTCTTGACTTCACTCATGCTAGAGCAGGTAATTGCTGCTTTTCTCTGTCTTTAGTTCCCATCTCTTTGCAAGGCCTCTTCCACAAAGTCAGTACAAAATGAACCACCCACATGATGGCTTGAAGATGCCTGCTTAGAAATGAACCAGATTTTATTATAAACCATGACCTTTGGGTTACATGTAACAAGAAGCCAGAATTAATGCAAAGAGATACCAAATTTTTATTGTCAGGTTCATCCTACCTGCACAGCCCAGTGCTCCACCAGAAGCACACACATGTACTGCTCAACTGTGGTTCATTGTTTTGTGTAAACTTCTTTGTGAAAACAATTATTTACTTTAGCAACTATGTCTGTGCTCATATCCTCCTTCCTCCCCTAATATGCTCTAACTCCACCACTTATTTCCTTGTTCCTGACAAGTAAAGCTTGCTCTTTTAGTTGAACTATGGTGTACCAAAATTATATACTTGCAAACTCAGAAATAAAAATATAATTTGAAGAAGCCTTTCAAGACTGTTTCATTGATTAATTAATGAAGTAATTCATTATATTTCCTAGCCATTTACCATTACCATAGTCATTCAACCTACAATAAAAAACAGCAAAATTCTATCAGCAAACAGTAACACATTTAAATTAAGCTATTTACATTACAATACAAAGCAATATATGAAGTTTTTAGACCAAAATATATCTTGAAGTTGTATAAACCATAGTCTGCCCATGTTGGCTGAGACAATGAACCAAGAAGCTGAGGACAGGAAAAGCAAGAAGCTGTGGCTAAGTTAGTGATGGCTAAACATAGTATGGCTATCAAGGTTGTTCTGGCTTGCAAAAGTTTTCAGTCTCAGAATCCTGATTTATCAATGGAAATGTATGTCTGTACAGCACTTTTCTTTTTGAGAAATTTCTTGTCATTTGTAGAAAAGGGGAATGCATGCTAGTAAGAATTAGGGATACATCTAATATTTAAAATTAAAATATTACCTTCAAGATTCTGCCATCTGATGTTCCAACAAATACTACAGTGTTCTCATTTTCTACTGCAAAAGTAACTGCAGTTAAATTTATTCCCTCCTTTTTCAACAGGGGTTTCGCAGAAATTCCCTCTTTGCTTCCCAAAGGGTATGGCAAATGTTCATAACCACATGGAAAGGTCTTACTGGAATTCTGGAAAACAAATCCACAAGCAAAAACAATACATTCAGAGAGATGGCATCCTATAATAGTCAAACTAGGCTTAAGCTGATTTTTTTTTCCTATTTTTAGTTTTCCCCACATTTGATTCAGTTTTCACTTGAGAGTCTTCCAACAGAACATTCAAAGCATATGCGGATACACTGGATCACACTAGCAAACAGACAGAAAAAATAGACAGAGATACTGTCACCTAAGGTATCTGTGCTAATAGTGTGGCATCAAAGTGTGAAAAAGTTGCTATTTTGAATGACAATCTCCAGAATTCCCTAATTAGCATGATACCAAACATGCTTATTAGTCATTCTAGGAGCTGTAGTCCAAAACAGTAACTTTTCTAAGATCTGGGTAGCATCCTTAAGGACCTTCCTGGCTTAACTTCAGGTGTAGGATCTCTGGCTACAAAAGTTATTACAAGTTGTCATAACACATATAACAGACCTAGATGATTCCTTCTATAAACTGTTATACATGACTCAACCAAATGAAGTACTTTTCAGCTAGATCAATTTAAATGTGATCCATTTGGTTGGACTATGTCCCTCTAAAATAGCTTAGATGGTCATAGTTCATTTCCGAAAGAGAATGTTATGAAGAGATAGATGATATATTTCACAAATTTAAAGACTAACTTCAAAACACAAAATTGTGGTGTAATATTTTGAAAGGCAAAGGGAGTGTTGTAAATGTTATGCAAAAATATTCCTGATACAAAAAAAACCCCAAACAACCATAGTCATGGCTCATATTAAATTAATTCTCTCAACAATTTGCTTTTACAAGATGAAGATGCATGCAGCTATAAAAACTTTTAGATGAGTATTTAACCTTCCCTTAGCATTTTTAAGATAAACATTTCCTATCACCTGGTGAGATGCAGTACTACATGGAGGATTTTCTGATCTAAATGGTTTGTAGAACACATCTTGGTCATCCTTCATGTAACATCTCTCCCTGTTTTCCTCCATTTTTTCATTGATCTGCTTCAATGAAAACACACACATGGCACATTCCAAGGAGTCTTTTTCCATCCTCCTGAAAAGTCCAATAAGCAGTGTATCCTGCGATGAGGCTTCATCATCTTCTGATACTGATGCTTTACTATTTCCTGGAATGTACCCGGGCACTGAGGCATAAATGGCATTGCTTTGGTTGTAAGGTCCAGTGTCATCCTGACACTCCAAGTCCATCTCAAAGTAGGAATGATAATGTTCATCTTCCTTGCAGAGCCGCCCGATCAGTGTGCGATTGACAGCAGTGCCCTGCTGATTGAAATTCTGATTGAAAATAAAATATACAAAATTTTTGTTTTCAAAGATGTACAGAAACTGTTGTGTGCTTGGGGATGGGTATGCTGATTTAATAGCAGCAGCATCTGCATACAGTTCAAAAATCTCTCTCCCATCCCCATTAAAAAGCTGCCGGGTGCTGATTATTATCCCATTGTCATTTCCCCCATTTCCCTTTCCAACAAACATCATTCGGCCTTTTTTCAACGAAGTGATCAACCCCACTGTGGTTACATTCTCATCGTTACTGGCAACAAATGATTTTTCTCCACTTCCATTCTCATAATATGTTCTGTTGGAAATGTTCTCAAGCTCTCTTATGGAACATATGCCCTTAAACAGGCTCCCACATACGACAATTTTTCTCTCTTGAATGTCTAACAAAAGCATCTTGTTATAATTGTCGGTCCTTTTTGCATCAGTACATTGGCTTTCATCGATGGGAGGTGTGCACTTTTTGTTGTCCAAATGAGGCCCGGTTGATACTTCCTCTACTGATGGATAGGGTTTCAGGTCCCTCGTCAGTTGATACAGGGCATTTACTGCTCCTAAGTAGACTGTCCCTGTCTCATAGTTCACTGTCAGGTGGCTCAGTTCTGTTTTACTCTGGAATGAATCCCAATTCTTGGGCCTTAACGCACAGGTGACACAATAGTAGCTCAGAATGCTCAGCGCCCAAATCCACACAGCCATTTCTGTGCAATGCCTGAAAGAAAAGGATAAATATATTCTATTACATAGACCTAAAACAAAATATCCTTTGCAGATGAGGTCATTTAAAAACAGAGAATTCATGGAGAGGCTATATGCAAAGGCATAAGTTCAACTGCTAGTTCCAGTTAAGATTAGATCTACTAAATCAACTGTTGAATGGGAAGCCAGTACATATCCAAATCTCACTGATTCACTGTGTCTGCTATGGTTGGAACTGACAATTGGATTCAGATAAAAGAATGGGAGGTTTCAACAACAAGTCATATCAAGGGGATTTATCGGACCTTGTTATGAACGGACATGCTATACAGGTGCTAAAACAACCACTTCTTACCGACTTTGTTCTCCCCCCCTTTCCATGCTGAGTCTTTGAAAACACTTCCAAGTCACAGTTTTTCTTTTTTTTCCCTTACCTTATAAATGCCTAGCCTACTTTTCTAAAGCAGAATGCTCAAGTGACCTCCTCTTCCTTGTCTCCTTATTCTCTGGGTGGGAAAATATTGAGGGGGGAGAGAGAACTGTGTTTGCCTACTATCTTTGCTTCTCAAATTATTGTCACCTTCAGGAGAGGAATGAGGTGTGTGTGTGTGTGTGTGTGTGTGTGTGTGTGTGTGTGTGTGTGTGTGTGTGTGTGGAGGGGACAGCCAGTAGCCATCCATGACTCTCTTCAGTATGATATGTAACAAACTGGGGCTTCAGTTTAAGTTCCAACTTACTTGCAACAGTTAGAGCAGTGATTCTTAACCTTTTTGAAAGAAACGCCCCCTTGAGCCATTGAGGAAGTTATCATCGCCCCCCTTCCTGAGGTGATGATATCTTACCTACCTACCTACCTACCTACCTAGTCTCCCTCCCCACCCGAGTGCAAGGCAGCGCTTCACGGGGTGAGGATGAGGACCCAAGAGACCCTTTCCTTCCACCTGATCCACACTCAGTGCTCCCCTAAAGGAGAAAGGCGAGACGTGGCAGGTAGAAAGAGCTGGATCATCTGGCGGCAGCAGCAGCACCGGATCTACTGCCAGCACTGCGGCTGCAGTTGCCTTCACAGGTTTGGCTTGCTCCAGCACCCCCCTACCACCCCCTTCTGTTCTTTCGCCCCCACACCGCCCCTTTTCGTTCTAACGCCCCCCTGAAAAATGAAATCGCCCCCTGGGGGGCATTATTGCCCACGTTAAGAACCACTGAGTGAGAGCATAGTTTACATATAAATATTTATTTTTAAAAAATAAAGTTACTCTCTTATTATCCCTCTCCCAAAACTAAATAAGCTGGTCACTGGATATCTAACTGGCACTGTTGATCTCTGGAAACACTATACAATGAAAAGAACACAAATTCTTGAAAAATGTGTATTCAGTTAACTAGTTTCTAAGTGCAGAGGAGGGGGAAGGAATACTCGGGAAAATATTAGTTTCTACTCTTCAGGTGTTAAAATATGTATTTTAAAAATATCTATTTGCTTGGGAGATTAAAGTGCATCCATTAACACCACTTCTTTTCATGAAAGATGCTTTGAGGAATTCCCTCATGAAAAGCTAATATTTTCACAGCTATGTAATTAATTCCTAATAGAAATGAAATTACACATGGTGTAAAACTGTATGGGTTTCCTTATGAGCCCTTTCTTCTAACAATCAAGGACAAACTAAACACACATATGACTGATTCAAACATGAAACTTCCCCAAAACTGGTGGGGGAAATGTCATATTTTTATTTAAGAAGGAGGAGTGTATAAGTGTGTGGAACTGACCTTTCTACCCCGCCCCCCATTGTTCAGTTCTCTGCAGAGCAGCTTCCACACTGTTTTTATGTTAGGCAAAGTCACTATAGTACTGTTATTATAGACCCATTTGTTCTTCCCACCCATCTGGTGCCTCAGAGAGTGGGAAGAACAAGGTGAAAGCAAGAAAGCAAGTCTCTACACTATCCCCATGCATGTTTGCTTTCCCAGTTAGACTCCACTTGAACCACGGAAGTCAGCAGGATGAATTGAGAAGGTATGCAGGGTGTGTGTCTTGCGCCTCATCAATTAGCTGCAATTCACTACGACAACTTCCACAGTTCCTCCTCTACATGCAATACGTTTCTGACTCTCATTATCTACTCATAGAGCTTCACATATGAACATTCTACTAGTGTGCTGGCTACAGTAATCCCTAATGCCTCCAAGAGAGCTGCAGTACTACTGTTTTTATGACAATGAACAGTGAGCCATGGACTCCCTTATTCAACCTCACCTATATAAAGCTACTTGCAAAGTTTTACAAGTAAAGCTGCTTGTACACCACAATCTTACAAGTAGCTTTAGGTGAACCTCTCTCTCTCTCAGTCTCATAAACACACGTACTTTACATCCCACATCTGTTAATTGTAGTACCCTATACTTATCAATTCTATACGGGTATTCTAGGAATTGATACAAAATATGAAATGCTCTTTGCAATAATGAGACAGTATTATATAAATATTAGTCTCATGGATGAGAAAAATTACACAGTCCTCCCTATCTCCATTATTCAGGATGATTCAGCCTATGCTGATCCCTACCACACAGTGCAATGTCTCTCATGCCTTCTGAAGACATCTGGAACTGAACTTCTCACATGTTCACAGAGAATCATAAATTCAACAGGAACCCAAACTACAGTGGGGTCTTGACTTAAGAACGGCTTGAGTTAAGAACATTTTGACTTAAGAACCACTCTCATAGGAAAATATTGACTTGACTTACATACTTAGATTTGAGTTAAGAACAGAAAAAAACCACGTGGGAGGCAGGGAAAGTGCAAAATTGGAACTTTCGGTTAACTGTTGGCCAGTGAAAAGGGTGCCTGTCTGCTTCCTCACTCCTCCCAGCGTTTAGAGAGTGGATTGGGAGTCTTCAGACTGCCTGGTACTGCCTGGACTGTATTTTCCCTGCCTTCCCTGAACTTTCTTGACCTAAGAAAAAAAAAGAAACAAAATATCCCCCTCTAGTGGTCGAAGGCAGAATAGCAGCTTCCCATTAGTTTCTATGGACGGAAAAGAGCAGATACGGATCAAATGGTTTTCAATGCATTCCTATGGGAAATGCAGATTTGACCTGAAAACTTTTTGACTTGAGAACCGCCTTCCAATACGGATTAAGTTCTCAAGTCAAGACCCCACTGTAGTCACAAACAATCTCATTGTTTTAGCAGTAAAACAGAAGCAGTAAAACCAGGATGCTTCCTGGTCAGCTGTCCTATGTGGCTGCATCTGACATTAAAAGTTGGGCTAGCAATGTAGAAGGGGAAGATATGGAGGCAGTGACAGAGTTATGGTTTTCCCAATAGCTATGTATGGAAGTGAGAGCTGGACCATAAAGAAGGCTGACCGCTGAAGAATTGATGGTTTTGAAATGTGGTGCTGGTGGAGACTCTTGAGAGTCCCCTGGACTGCAAAGAGAACAAACCTATCCATTTTGCAAGAAATCAACCCTGAGTGCTCACTGGAAGGAGAGATCTTGAGGCTGAGGCTCCAATACTTTGGCCATCTCATGAGAAGAGAAGACTCCCTAGAAAAGACCCTGATGTTGGGAAAGAGTGAAGGCAAGAGGAGAAGGGGATGACAGAGGACGAGATGGTTGGACAGTGTCACCAAAGCTACCAACATGAATTTGACCAAACTCCGGGAGGCAGTGGAAGACAGAAGGGCCTGGCATGCTCTGATCCATGGGGTCACGAAGAGTTGGACACGACTTAACGACTAAACAACAACAACAACAACGCAATGTAGGGATTTCTGAATACTGTATTACAAGTCACATGATGCTGGCTACAGGGGTCTTACCTGGAAGGCCATACTTTCTCCCTCCCTGTTTCAGTGGCTTATATATTGTTTAGATCAGACCTGGGCAAAGTGCGGCCTGAGGGCCACATACGGCCCACGAGCCGCTCCTGTCCGGCCTGCCGGACATCAAAACCATTTATAGCTTTTTATCTAAAGTTGATCAGTTGCTTATCTTTAACTTACTGCAAAAAAAAAAGATGCCTCTTTAGTATTGGTGAAGATTAACAAGTTTAAAATAAAAACAATCATAACATCACTGTTTCATTTTATTTTTAAATAAAGTTGGCTCAGCCCCTGAACACAGTTCAGATTTTTCATGTGGCCCCCCCTATAGAAATTAATTGCCCATCCCTGGTTTAGACTACTCCTAGACCTTCAAGTTTTATATCAACATGGTTTGCATCAGCTTTTATTTATTCCTTGTATACATGCTATTCCCTACGATCAAGAGGCACTGAAGCAGCCCATGCTACAAAAAATCTTGATTGCAAATATATATATATATATATACTACTAGTAGTAGTAGTACAATTACTATTAATAAATCTTGATTAAAATTAATATTATTACAAAATGAACACATTAGTAATACTGGTTATCTTGACAAATGTGTTCCTTCCTCCCAGATTCTTCTACTGTTCTAAAACCTGCTCCTGTTGTTCTGATGTTTTTCTACACAAACAGTTACTTGAGACCCAGCTGTTTTTTTTTTTACCAAGCCCTAATATACAATCAATAAGGCCGATTAATGAACTCACAAGCAGCACAGCATACAGTGGAGCACACACACCTTCAGAAGCTCTGCTATTACAGAACACTAATTTAATATGCATGCAAGTCTGGCAGATGGCAACACAGGCAGCTGTGCTCGTATTAAAAACAGAAGAAACAAAGTGATGAAAGGTTAGTTGTAGAGTGTGGGAGGGAGCAGGAAGAATTTTATTTCCATCAATTAGAAAAACACAGATCAGTAAAAGCTAGGAGGATAGCTGTCAATACGATTTCAGGGACTGAATCAAAGTCCTGAACACTGTTCTACCATTTTCTCTAACAAGTCATAGAAATATCTTTTGATATAGTATAATTGGCAATGAAAGTATGCATTTTAAAGGTAATGCCTATGACCATTACAGCAGTCAGGAATCTAGGGCCCTGCATGGAAAACTCACATGCACATTCAGTTCTAAATAATGTCTTGCCTGTATCCTGTTCACTAATCACCACTAAGATCTTCAGTAAACTTTACATTGTCTAAGGGCTGATTTTTTTCAGAAGTGACAATTAGTACTAGATTTCAGGATTTCTCCAATATTTCAAGCACAGCATCAACTATTACTGTTCCGTAAGATTGCTGGTTGCTTTGAATACCAATCTATATGGTGCTTAGAATTACCATGTTTCCCTGAAAATAAGACAGGGTCTTATATTAA
Source organism: Pogona vitticeps (assembly GCF_051106095.1). NCBI lineage: Eukaryota > Metazoa > Chordata > Lepidosauria > Squamata > Agamidae > Pogona > Pogona vitticeps. The sequence goes on from NC_135787.1 coordinate 126,276,176, forward strand.
TTTTTGCTCCAAAAATTGTATTAGGGCTTATTTTCAGGGAATGTTTTATTTTGCAGTCATGTCATCTTCTTCTGGTTGCTGCACAATGGTAGAGGGCAGGGTTTCACTTAACTGGGGCTTATTTTTGGGGTAGGGCTTATATTATGAGCATCCTGAAAAATCATATTAGGGCTTATTTTCAGGTTAGGTCTTATTTTTGGGGAAACAGGGTAATGTGTCATGAATAATAATGTTACAGTTGACTCAATATTTTAGGAACTTCACTAGAGAAATTGTCTTCCTTTGGAAAATGCAATTACTATTAATCTTGTTGGATTTCGGATGTAAGGATTAATGCTTACTATTTACCTCAAAATGTTTTATTGTGAGTCTCATGAAGGGACCTTGGGATATATCTTGTATTTTTAAATGATATCAAAACAATTTAGAACTAAACATGTTCATAATATATGAAGTAAACGATTTATAACAAACAATTAATTGCTCTTCCAGCATGTTGCCCCTTTCCCTCCAACAATTTTTCACTCTAAAATATTTTTCTTTCTTTCATTGTTGACCCTTGAATGTATAAAAGAGGTTTGTTGGGTTTTGTTCTGTTTTTTTAAAGAAGGAAGGCTTCCTAAGTACAGATGTCCCATCCTGAGGGGGAAGAAGTAAATAATGCTAGCTCTGCAAAGCACAGTCTATTATTCTAAGGGGGGAGGGGAGAATCAGGAAGAGAGGACGTGATCCAGCAGCCTCTCTCAGTCATTAATCACACAAGCATATACAAGTGACATATTGTGGAAAGATTTTGGAAAGCTCAAAGGAAGCTCAGTCCAGACCCCTGAGTCCCAGACCAGCAAAGAGAAATGCCAGGACTCCAAAAACTACGGTTTAAAACAAAATATAGTTATCCTGTAGATAAAGATACAACCAGCAGAGCAGGAAATGGCAGGAGGACGGACGGGAGAGTAAACAGTATTAAGTGTCAAAACAAAAGTGTGGAATCATAGGGATGGCTTAGGGGAAGTGGCTGGGTGGGAGGGAGAGAACATGACACGTCAGTGCCAGAACAGAAGTCTCTGCTGGCAAACAAGTAAACTGTGCAGTGGGAGGTAGGAAAGAACCGCCTGACTCATCAGTTCTACTGGCTAATGAGACCAAAAAAGTCAATAACCAATCTGCAGAAAAGTTTCAAGCAAGAGGAGGAAAAGTCATGTGCCAGTACCCAGACATCCAAGTGACATTTCCCACAGCCCACTAATTCTGCTCCCGGCAGGGTTGCTGCACTTTATAACCAGATACATAGCTAGGGTTGATAGCAGCATTCATAGCTTCCTCAGAGGTCTGAAACCAAGCTGCTAAAGGAGAAATGCTATAGAAGCTCTAACTTGGGAACAAGAGCCCTGCTTCATTTAGTGAAGCAGACAGCGTTACTGGAGATGACTAAGGCCCAGCCATATTGTCGAAACTTCCAATAATAATAAAAAAAATCCCTTACTGACTTCTCGTCTCATATCTACTCAACAAAAACACTGGGCAAAACATGATGCATATCTATCTATCTATCTATCTATCTATCTATCTATCTATCTATCTATCTATCTATCTATCTATCTATCTGTCTGTCTGTCTGTCTGTCTGTCTGTCTGTCTGTCTGTCTGTCTGTCTGTCTGTCTGTCTGTCTAACTTACAATAATAGGGAAGATTGTGTACAAGTAACCTGAATGCTTCCTCAATTTCTTATCCAACTGTTAGTGGTGATGGATAATTTTAAGGCTAATACACTCCTTCTTTACAGTTCTTTAGCAGCCACTGAAGTGAATTATGTCTTCAAATAGATGACTATCCTCTGATAATCTCTTTCAAATGGAGGAATGTCCTTTGTAAAGTCGGACACATAGCTACATATATGTGCGGTCTCGTGTATGTCTAGCATAACAATTCCCTAGATAAAGTATGAAGTGGGCAGTAATATTATTCCATTCCTAACAATAAGATAAGTTCATGTGCTTAGGTGGAATTTGAACCAGAAATATCACAACTTACTGCCTGCATTCTAAACAGAAACACCATTTATATTCTTACTATGTACACTGTGTCCCAAATAGGCCTTAACTACTGAATCTTCTAGGAAAACTCAAAATGTGTATGAATTATTTTATTTATTTATTTATTTATTTATTTATTTATTTATTTATTTATTTATTTATTTATTTATTTATTTATTTATTTATTTATTTATTTATCTGATTTATATCCCGCCCATCTGGTATATTCTACCACTCTGGGTGGCTACCAACAAACATATATTCATTAAAATAATACAACAATTAAAATTAAAATGACACAACAATTATATGGCCCCTTTCTACCTCAACATATCATTAGGATTCATGCACACGTCCCCAATTATTTATTATTTCCTTTTCTCTTCAACAAGGGTGCCATGCATTCAGGTGAGAAAATGTACGTTGTCCAACAACACTCCGTGAGCTTCACAGTGAAATGAAGATCTGAACTTGAGTTGCCCATACCTATCTTCAGCTTTCTAGCCAATGACCATATTGAGTGTCTAGTTATGCTTCCACTTGGGAATATGTGAAAGGATCATGTGAAGTACTGTATCAGGATGCACAGTTCTGCTTTCAAGGGATGGCCCATTTGGTCTGCAACAGCTTCTGGAATCTTGCCATCTGCAGAGTGCCTCTTGGGAGATCAGTAGCATCAATGCCACGCTGCAATTTTCAAGTACCTTCAAAGGTCTCAAGAAGGCACCCCTAACATTACATGGGGAAAGTCGATCTGTGTGATGGGTCTAGAGGCAGAAAAATGGTTGAAGCCAGCCTTTATTATCTTTTTGCCTTGACGCTCTAATCTAATCTTTCCTTTCCACCCATATTAAAATCCCTGAGCACTGCAAGCCTACAACTCCTCTCAGAAATCTCACAGAACTGAGAACTATAAAGCGCCTTTGACACAGCGCCTTATTAGCTATGCAGTCCTTTTCAGCACCAATCTCAAGCTGTGTGCATTCTTTCTTTCTCCCTACAAAACTATCAAGGCCCCTTACTTGCCTAGTACATCTGTTGGGATTAATTGAATTGCAAAGCACTCTTCCCTGAGAAACCTGTTCCCTTCCTGCCCCCATTCACACCCTGCAGGGGCTACTTCTACTCATTTAAAATTCAGTTAAATTCCTTATATCTAGATATATAGAAGCACACTCTTCAAGTTCCTTCCAAGGGTGGCTAATACAATGACCGAGACATTTACTGTAAGTTACAGAATAAGAATATTCAGGAAGCATGTTATTTGCACAGTGAAGAATCCAACAATTTGAAGCAGGATGTGATGACAACAGCATTTTGCTGGTGTCTTCCCCCTAAGTTAACACAGAAATGCTCAACGATTAAGGAAAGTATAATTTGCATGCTATTTTAGGTGACATAATAGCTGGTACTGCAAACATCTTGTACAAAGCTTCACTGTCATCTTCAGGAAAAAGGGATGGGAGGTGTCACATAGTAAGGAAACAAGGTCCTTTGATAAGAATTAGTGATTTTAAAATATATACTAAGATAGGCAAATGTTTTCAAACAAGAGGGTAACTGCCTTTTCCTTTTTAAAAAATCGGGCTATTTTAAAGATAATAAGAACTAAATTATAGGTTTTCACTGAGAAGTCCATTTACTCAAAATAACCACAGAATAAATAAAACCAAAGAATACCACAAATAAAACGGAACTAATACTAATAAACTTTTTTCACTCCTCTCAGCAGCAAAGGGGAGAAATGCCTTCAGGAACAGTGACAAATAGCAATCCAGAGGCCCAGGCTTCACTCCCCTATTGTTTGAGCTTGGTACCCGTGTGACTGGCATGTGTGGTGAGGAACCCCTGGGACTGAGCATGGGGTGGCCATATTGTTTCCATGTTGAGGTGAGCTGTTTTGTCTTTCTCTCTGCCAGGGAAGTAGAGGCTAGAAGTGGCAAAGGCATTCAGGTGAGAAGATATTTATCCTTCTGACTGCAAATACCAACAAGAGAATTCATGCCTATCCTGCAGAAAAAGGTTTGCACCCCCAAATTTTGGGGGCCAACATAAAAGCCATGGCTGCTCTGCCCATGTTCCAGCTCTGGCAGGAGGCACCAGAAATCCACACTTCAAGTGGTGTTGAAACCACCATTTTCTAGTTGTCCGAACTCAGGACTTGGAAACGCTATTTTTAGGACTACAATGCCCAGAATCAGCATGGTCAGAACCTACATTCATCTCTATCTATCCCCCGCCCCTTCAAAAAAACAAACCAAAAGCAGATACCTAATATGGTCAGAACAACATAACTAATCCAATTCATAGCTTTTGCATAGCCAGGCAGTATATACTGGTATGAACTATAAATCATGCAAGAATAGTATGATAGCAATGGGGCAAGATCTATCTATGGACTAACGGACTATGTCACTTGTAGTCCTACTTTTGTTAGTCCACCTTTCGTTCTCTAAGTAGGCTGACACAACTTTAGTTAGACATGCTATAAATGTAATATATTATGATACATTCTTTTTTCAAAATACTGTAAACTGGTGGGTTGCCAAGGTATAGTCTCTCATCCAAAAGATGGACTAGGCATCTATGAAACTAAAGAGCACAAATGAGAGTACGCCCCATGGAAGTGGGTTAAATAGTTATGGGACCTGTATTTCCCATTTCATTAAGTTAACACGCAGACCTCCAGATCTGTTGTGATAGTAAACATGACAAACTCTGCATATGTTTTAAGTTATCAAGTGATTTTTAGGTAGCTTTGGTGGCAGATTTACATCTAGTGCGTTTTTCTTTCCAAAGCATTGCCAAAACATCAGTCACAAAACTTTCTGGCACCTGTCATTAAAAGTATATATGAGGCAACACAAACAAATAATAGGAGCAACACAAATTTCAAAATATTCCTTTGTTCAGAAGTCTTTATGATTTCTCTTCCCCATAAGCCTGGCTACTATTTAGATTTGTTTGTGTAATTATTATACAGTACTTTAATATGTTGCTTCCTATTATCTGAGTGAAACTCTGGCTATTAAATCTAAGTTATGAATGATTTATTAACACATGTATTTTCACTTACTGTTAACTAAAACATTTTTGTTTTGATTTCATAAAGACAAGCCACACTATATCCTGAAGTATATTTCTCCTGTGTATTGCACAGGTCTGAGCACCATGGTTTTCATTATAGACGATTCCCCCCTAAACAATTAAATAAATATTTCAATAAATAAATATTCAATAAATACTGTGTCCCTGGCCACCTAGAACCAGGGGCGTGAGTTTACCACCGCAGAAACATGGTCTACTTGCCCATAAACAAAACATATCTAATTCAGCCTCTAAATCAGTGGGTCATAAAAACAGTAACACAAAACTTAGTGCTCCTTTCACTTTGGGGCCATTATACAATGGTGCCTCGCTTAACGATGTTAATTCGTTCCAGCGAAATTGCTGTAGAGAGAAAACCTCCTAGAGCGAAAATAAAAAACCCATCGTCGTAATGCGAAAAATCGGTTCCCAAAGCAGGGAACCAATCATTGCACAGTGGATTTTGCCCATAGGAAGCATCGTTTTGTGATCGCTTTTGCGATCGCAGAAAAAGGCATCGTTAAGCGGATTCGTCGTTATATGGGGCAATCGTAAAGCGAGGCATGACTGTATCTTAATTTTTTTTAACCTCCTTACAGTATATCTGACCTTCAGTCCATCATTTAGCTATCCCCATATCTCTTCCAAAAATACAGATAATCTTGGTTTGGCTTTTTCCCTTTCCCTTTATTCAATACAGGATTTATAAATTCATCCCATTTCTCATTAAATTTATTTGTCCTTAACTCTCCTTTTTAACTTAATTTCTGAAGTCAATTTATCATTAATTGCAATATTCCAAATTTCTTTTCACCATTCATGCAATTGGAAAACCCAGTTTTGCTTCCAGGTTTTTGCAATGAGCTGTTGTGCTGCTGTCAATATATCTCTTTCGTAACATTATTTACAATTTTACATCATCATTTTCTATTAAAATAATACTGCTATTTTGGTGACATTTCAATATTAACTTATAATATTTCTCTAATCTCTTATTTTTTTCTTCTTCTAACTGATCATGGAGCCACTGTACCAGTAAAAAAATTCTGAACCAAAATAAGGTTGCTCAAACATGGTGGTAGCACTGAGGCTGAGAAGGTGCAACAGGCATAGTTTATGGCCCACACACTCAAACTAATAGTTTAAGGTGCTTCAAAGACTGGTGCTTCCATACACCTGTATGGAAGACAAACACATACCTAATATAACTGAGTGGGCCAGAAAGGTAGCAGGGCATTTTCACCACAATGTCCAGGGCAGGGAGCTGTTGTAGCAAGAAAAATTGGGATTGCCAGTACACCATCTAATCCAGGATGTGGCAGCTTGATGGGATGCTACTTTCTACCTGCTTGAAAGAGTGCTGGAGCAGCAAAGGGCACTCCATGATTTGGCAATGGAGACTTCCATTGATGTGGCTACTCCTCTGGGCACAGAAGAATGCGGCATTATGAATCAAGTAATCTATGTTCTCAAAAGATTTGAGAATGCAGCACAGGTCCTTAGTGGGGAGACAGCCATCTTTAGCCAAGTGATCCTAATATTCCAGGGCTAGGTTGGCATGAGGGAGGGCATAATGTGGGGATAAGCTAGGTGGATTGGGGGGGGGGTCCCACAGAGGAAGAATGGCATTTTTTCTAGCCTGAAGTGATAGCCCTGGCCAACAAGCTAAAGGACCTTCTGCATTTCAGGTTTGCCTTGTTGTGGAAAAAGGGGGAGCATGTTCTGACAACCATCTTGGGACTCCAAATTTAAACAGTGGGCAATAACAGGGCAAGCTTTCTGGGACACTGTCTTGACAAGCATGGTGGGGGACTGTCCTCCAGAAATACCACTCCAGAGGAAGGACGTGGCAGAGGCAGAAGTAAAATTGCACATACAAGAGCCCTGCAAGCTAAACAAGACCAATCCCTTGTCATACTGGGCTGAGAAGGAGTCTGTCTGGAGAGGTCTGGCCAAGGTGGCAGCGGGGCTATTGTCTTGCCCACCAACTAGTGTACATGGTGACAGAGTGTTCTTTAAGACAGGGGAAACTGTTAATCCAAAGTGCTCATGCCTAGAACCTGGATCTGTAAAAAAACCTTATTTCCCTTAAGGTCAATCTACTATTGCTGGGCTTCCCTGAAGTCCCCTTTAAGTAAAAGAAAATGGCACACTCTGCTCATGGTTGTATATATGCCATGCTTCAGTCTGCTACCCCCTCCTTCTGCCTCTTTCATTCTTCCAACTGCTATTCCAAGAATGTGCTCATTCACTCCACTGTGCTGTGCCACATGGTGCTGGCAGAGTTCTCACCAAGTGCAGGCTACCTGCTGCTCAGAATATTTGCCCACTCTCCAGTGAGACCTGTCATCTGCTTCCTCAATGCAGCGGGCATTCCCATTCTTCAGGGTTCCATCAGTATGCCCACTACAGTTGTTTCCTAATACAGTACCTAGGCACTGCTAGCTGTTGATATTCACTCTTTTTGGCACAATCAGTGGGAAAGTGTCAGAGGACACAGCAAAATCCTTTAAAACTGTTTTGCTTGTTTATATATATATATACAACCATCTTGGAGTTCCCAAGATGATTGTCTATATCTCTATCTCTCTATCTCTCTATCTATCTAAAGGGGAAAATAATTACTACACAGTATTCATATGGACTGTAATGTAGTTCCAGATGTCCGTAAACTCTGAAATGTTAAAATTCCAAATTCTGAAACTAAATTTGAATGCTAGTACACATCCTTAGTTATTATGCCCAGTCTTTACATTTGAATCTTGAACCATTTTACTATGTTTTTAAGTTCTGAACACTAAGCAGGAAATAGATAGAAACAAGACTTCTGTTTTATGGCTTAACTGAAGATGCTTTATACTACTGGTTCAATTCAGACATCAAGCCAAACCACCCCATGCCCCCACCCCATCTGAAACTCATGCAGATCTTCACATGTTCAACATGCAAGTCTACATAGGCATTTGTAAGCATGCTCACTGCAGAGCTGCTGATTGCAGAAATGCTGTGAGCACATTCTACTGAACATGCTTATAAATGCCTATAATGCTTATAAATATTGAGTGTGCTGTATCAGGATATGTCGCTTCTCAGAAGTGGGGTCTGGACATCTCCAAAGTATATAGGAAGCTTTGCTTCCAAGTTACCCTATGGCACAAAGGCAAGCAGATAGCACTATCTGCACAACTATGACAAGTAAAAAAAAAGGGGGGGGGGATAGCCAAGGAAAGAACAGAAATACCCTGATTGTTTTGACCTATCCACTCAAAGTCTATACCACAAGAATTTTGACACACCTTCTCCTGCTAATGTTATAAATAAAGTTTGGGAAACTCAGAACAAAGTGGAGGGAGGGAAGAATATGCCAGAAGATAATGGCTAATCTGCACAATTTGCCCTGCAGCTCTGTGAAATAGTCCATTGAGTGGCTGAACCAGAATATACACCATAGTGACTTCAATATAATGACCTCCTAGGACCTCAGTGAATCAGGGGAGATCTTGGGCTTCACTGGGAGGTTCAAACTGTCATGTGCCTTCTACTTTGGCACCTGCACATCAGTCTACTGAGGCTGTGTATAGGTGTTTTTTTTAATTTCCCCTTTCCTTAGTTAAAAATCACTGAACTTCTTTAGAGAATTTTTACTGTAAGTACACAAATGTCAAAGGACCAAAGGACCCATCAGTATTACTGCTCTGGTCCCTGGGATGATCAGAGATTCTTTGCTCCATGCTGATACAGTCTGTTTCTCCAATTTGTATGAAGACACTACCCAACGTAGTATGCATGACTTCCTGGTGAAGGGATTCAGGGATTGATTTACTTGCACCCCATGTCATCACAACCCTTTCAACTCTGCCTCCTTTCAGGCTTTTAGTCTGAAAAGGGGTCCTGAAATCCTGCCCTCTCTAGAGTGCTCAGTCTTTGTACTAGGACTAATTTGTGTAATCTGTCAAGTAAATGATCTAAACAACATGCAAACCCATTCTAAACAACAGCTTCTGATTCTGGCTTTCTGTTGGATTATAAATCATGGTTCCGAAAACACACAATTAGCCAACATGATACTAAACCATCACTGTATTTGCTTAACCATAGTTTGGTGCAACATGTGAACAGAGCAACAGTCTTTGATTGTTACAAATATGTCCTCTATCTAATTTAAATATACAAAAGATTTTAGTGTGATTGTTGCAAGTACAGTAGTTAAAAAGAAAAAACAAAACAAAACATGCCAACAAAAATAAAACTCTGGTTATAACTATTAGCCTAGTGTACCACTTCAATGCTTGCCAGTGCAAGACCATCAATCATATAACTATTAATGTTGTGAACATTCCAGAGAAACATATTATGTCACATTTCTGGCTGAGCCTGTTTACACTGAACTCCCAAAGCAGAGATTACTTGCAATTAAAGTAAAGGTGTGAATACTATAGCATTCTGCATGGAACATTTCTATACGGTTCATTTTTCCATTTTTCCACCATAATTTATCCTCCTACCAAGAAACCTGGCAGCTACAGTGTTAGTTTCTTGCTCATTTTTTAAGGTAATAAATTATTCAAATCCATTAGGCCTCATTTATTGCTTAAATCAAAAACTCAGAGGAAATGGTCTGACTATTTTACATCATCTAAGAATCAACATGAATCATCAAATCCTTATGCAGACAGCCTCAATTTATTTGAAAAGGGAGACATGAATATCAGAAAAGGAATGCTAAACATTCTCTTTTAAACAAAGAAACGTGACAATCAACCTTTACTTATGAACCCAGAAATATACTATTTTAAATATATCTGGTTAAACCCATAGACCGACGTAAGCAAAACACCTGACGGTCAGGACAGAAATATAGATGCTCTGATCTTCAGACAATCTGTGCATACAATATCATTTTTAATATGTGCCAGGAACTGTGGCTACAAATCAAATACTTCTCCAGATGTGAGTGAACATGTGAATATTGTCTGCCTGCCTTGTACTGAGATGTGCATGTTCTGCCATAGCTAGACATATGCAAATACACATGAATAGAATGAGATCAGGCCAAGAATATTTTCAAATATGCAAGATCTCATAACTACTTATGGAAACAGTATGTCAGTTCCATAAACGCTATTTTATGATTAACCATATTTTCCCAGGAGACCTAACAACATTCCATTTTGCTACAGTAAAAGAGTTCTATATTTTATAATATTCCAGGAGAGCACCTATTTCACTGTTTTATAAGAGAGGACGAACACATCACTAAAAAAATATGGTTTCTGGGCCAATATTTTGTTTGTAGAAATTATTCCAGAACTGCATAAACTAAATTGTCAGTGACAGACTGAAAATAATTAATGTCTTATCAACATTCCTGGACTCCTGCTAGGTCAGTGATGGCGAATCTATGGCATGCGTGCCACAGCTGGCACACAGAGCCCTCTCTGTGGGCACACGAGCCATAAGTCGCCATAGAGAAATACTTACCCGTCCTCTGATCCCGGATTTTGGCAGTCCCCTCTGCTGGTGCAGTGGTCCAGCGGAGGGGTGCAATGGCAAACATTACCGGTCCAGCCCAATGGAGGATTGGAGGACCAGTAAGTATTTATTTGCTAATACTGCCCATAGGGAGAAAACAACAACAACCAAGTATTTAACCCTTGCAGTGCAGGAGCAGTTGTTTTTTCTAAACTAACACCTCAGCATTCAGGTTTTAAATGCAGTATTGGCACTTTGAAATAAATAAGTTGATTTTGTTTTGCAGTTTGGGCACTTGGGCTCAAAAAGGTTCACCATCACTGTGCTAGGTTATTTAAGTTTTATAAAGTCTGCAGTAGGCCATATCCTAGGGAATCCATATCTCGTGCTCTTAGTCAACAATTTTGTAAGAAAACAGAAAAGAGATATTCCATGCCTATTTATCTCCTTATTCTGTCATCTGTATAGGATCTTCTGTCTCCACTGAACTGCACAGGATAGTTCCTCATTGCAGGATATCCATCTCCACATCAAAACTACATGGGGACATGGCAGACCTTCTAGTTCTGTAAACAGGGACTCAAACTGTGGGTTTGGGACCAGGAGCCCATCTTCTCCATGTTGCTATTCCCATTGGAAAGAGAAAGTAAATAAACCAAGAAGTCTAAATTATACATAACTTTCCTTTACATAATAATTTGGGACTATGACTAGCTGCTTCTAAAGAAGCCACAACTGGAAGTCAACTGTAAAACTATGCTTTAAAGATGACTTAGAAACCCTGGGATGAATGAAAGCAACTGGCCATAATCTCTCATTTAGACATAATCTGGAAATACTCAGTTATGGCTTCCTGGTTTGTTTCTGCTTAGTAAAAAGGACAAATTATAACACTGCACTAATATGCTGCTGGTACCTATTACGGATTATTAAGGCAGGAGTGACTTAATAATCCATCACTGAATAAATGAAAACATGCCCAGTATGTTTATTTAATCATTTCTAATAGAAAATTAATTGTAACCGTGTCTTATGTCCTTCTTTTCATGCCTCAAATTTTGATTTGTTGGTGAAAATTTCAGTGGTAATCTTCACTCCAAGAAAGCTCCTATAGGTATGAAAATTTGTTCTCTAAACATAAGTAACCCTTAGCTTACACAGCTCTTCAAATACTAATCAACTGTTAATATATTAATCTTAATATATGAATATATAACACATACATCATAATATATATCTTAATATATGAATGGTCTTATAAAATTAGGATTGTAATTTGAATGTTTAACTGTATTTTCTTATTTGATAATTTTGACCAATTACCTCTAGACAGAATAGAAAAGAAAAAAACTTCCTGTAATTAATTTATTTTCCACAATAGATTTACATTTTTTGAAAGAAATAAAAAACTGAACCCACTCAATTCTTGCTTTAATAGGATTTTAATCACCAAACTTTACAAATCAATGGACATTTTCTGTCAAAATTCAGCTAAACATTTATTTACACTACCGTATTTCATGCAGTGAGAATGTTTTATAACGAACTCTAGAGCTGTTTATTGTAAGTTACAAAGGAAAACTGCTACTTGTCACCTAAATGAAAGTTAGAAGCAGCCTCTCATCACTTACTGAGGAGACTGAGTGGCCCTACAGAAGGACAAAGCAGGAGGGCTGCCAAAACCAAGTGGCTGCATTATAAAATACCACCCAGAAGTTAGCAAAGATTAAGATTTGGCCTTTCTCCAAGCCATATACAGATTCTTTACAAAGTCTCCGGAAGGCACAATAGGAGGTGGTTAGTATGAGCCTTAGGTTATTTTAATAAAGTGCTGAAAAACACCAGATTTAAAATAAACCTCAAATACTTAGCTTCCAGTAGCTTCAGCAACTGCTACAAAGTTCTTATGAAAGGAGAGCACTTGAAAATAATAATAATATATCAATCTAGGATTCACTGGGAGCTCCATATAAGCTCAGTGTACACACTATAGCAGCACTCACACCTGGTGCTTAATGATGGCACACAGGCAGAGTGTTAATTACACAAACTAATGAGGGTGAAAGAGGAGAGCGCAAAAAAGGTCTGACGCTCAACATAAAAAAACAAAAGAAAAGAAAAGAAAAGAAAAAACACCAAGAAAATGGCCACTGGTCCCATCACCTCCTGTCAAATAGAAGGGGAAGATATGGAGGCAGTGACAGATTTTACCTTCTTGGGCTCCATGATCATTGCAGATGGTGACAGCAGCCACAAAATCAAAAGACGCCTGCTTCTTGGGAGGAAAGCGGTGACAAACCTCAACAGCATCTTAAAAAGCAAAGGCATCACCTTGCCGACAAAAGTCTGCATACTTAAAGCTATGGTTTTTCCAGTAGCGATGTATGGAAGTGAGAGCTGGACCATAGAGAAGGCTGACCGCCAAAGAATTGATGCATTTGAATTGTGGTGCTGGAGGAGGCTCTTGAGAGTGCAGGAGAACAAACCTATCCATTCTGAAGGAAATCATCCATGAGTGCTCACTGGAAGGACAGATTCTGAAGCTGAGGCTCCAATACTCTGGCCATCTGATGAGAAGAGAAGACTCCCTGGAAAAGACCCTGATGTTGGGAAAGTGTGAAGGCATGAGGAGAAGGGAACGACAGAGGATGAGATGGATGGACAGTGTCATCAAAGCTACCACCATGAATTTGACCCAACTACGGGAGGCAGTGGAAGATAGAAGGGCCTGGCATGCTCTGATCCATGGGATCATGAAGAGTCGGACACGACTTAATGACTAAACAACAACATACCTCCATGATGATGGGAGCAACTAGATTGTATAATATGCAGGATGAGACATTTTTGGTAGTGGGTGTCTTTCTGTTACTATTCAATGTGCTTTTGGTCCTTATTCCCACGATTGATAAAAAGGGCACTCAGATTTGGGAAGGGGAAAAAAGATGAGAGATTTTCACCAGGCTCAGTACACAAATAATGGCTATTCCTTACTTGTGTGTGCACAGTAAAATGGTGCACACTCTTAAAATTACAGTATATTTAGTACTGATGCCTATTTAAAGTAAAATGAAAATAAATACATATAAAATTTGGGGGAAACAGTATGACTTGCTTAAATTTGGGGCAACAGCAACTCTAAATGTAACGTGTCATCTATACCTGTATAGCATGGTTCATATCCTACACACAATAGGATCTGCAGTTTGTACTTGTGAACGTTACAGAACCTGTCTCCAAAAATATGATTTGGTGATTTTATATCAAGGTACAGTTTGAGAGCAGCTAATAGGTTTGTCTCTAAGAAGAATTTCCTTTCCTTTCCAGTCTCCAAAATGAGCAAGCTGTATTTATATGATCATAAACACTAAGGTTTGTTATTATGGAATAAATTTTGGCCAGCTTCCAATACCTTTATTGATCCGAGAAACCATTGGTGCAAATAAGATACACTTCCCTTTCTAGTTTTGATTTAGCAATATTTGTTTAAATAATCATTTATTCTTTCCTCCCTAATTATACAATTTGTAGATTAAACAACTGTTTAAATAAAACCATGGCTGTAGCTGTAGAGAATTCATTAGAGTTTAGATTTTTGTTCCAGAATTGTGCTGATGTGAAAATGTTTACATCTACTAAAATATTAACTATTTCTGTGTTAACTCTTGATGGTAGTTATAGTTCAATACTATGTTACAGTTTTTTGTTGCTTAAGTAATTCAAACAGAAGGTTATTTTTTTGTTTTGTTTTTTGCTATTACTCTAATTGATAGAAATTGTGTCTTAGGTATGTTTTGAAACATCCCAATCGTATCCAGTGTTCCATGTCAAAATACAGTATATGAATATGTAAAAGGATGAGGCTTGCCAGATCACAGGGTACTGGCTGGAGTTTTAGGCAATTTCTGTTCTTCTCTTAGTCTCTGGCCAGAGAGACACGGCTCAGGGTGAGCATCACTGGAGGAGAAAATAGTTTGATTTTTTGTCTGTGAGGTGGCTTTAAAGCCTAGGCAGCTGTCTCTTTGTGTTCCCAGCTAGTGGCAGGTCTTACTGGCTCTGTGTGAAAATGTCTTTGTTGACACAATGGGCCTGAACACATATACTCACTAGCACTTTTCCAGTTACTTCACTCCTGGTTTTTTGTTCTGCCAGCTTTGGACCCATTGTATATTTTGTGTCAATGCAGCTGGTGGAGTACCACTACCATGATTCATGAGACTTCTTGTTGTTAAATCTCTAACAGCAGAGGTACAAATCCTGGAGGAAAAAAATCCCCATACCAACCCTTATCTAGGTTGCCTGTGCAATACTAGAAGAGTAAATCATTCCACCCAGCTCCATTTTTTTGCTCTGAATTTCAGAGAATGGGATGCTGCTGACCCGGTGACTCTTAATAAGAGGGGGGGGGGGAGAGCTTGTAGAACCATTGTGCCCCCCAAACCATTATGTCTGATTTACCATAGTTTTCTGTGTATAAGACTATACTTTTCTCTAAAATTTTCAGACTAAAAATTGAGGGTCATCTTATACATGGAAGGAAGCTGAGGAGAGTATAAAAACAAGTGGAAGGGAAAGCAGGGATCAAATTGTTCCTGTAGGGCTTTGATCCCTGCTTTCCCATCCACTTGCTATTCCTTAGCAAAAGGAAAGCAGGGATCAAAGTGCTGCAGGATTGCTTTGATCCCTGCTTTCCCCTCTGCTTGCTAAGTCCCATGGGCTTAACAAAAGGAGGGGGGAAAGAATCAAAGCAATCCCGTGGCTTTAGAAGGGGGAAAGGGATGAAAATGATTGTGCAGTTGCAGGATTGCTTTGATCCCTTTCCCCCTCCTTTTGCTAGACCCCTTCGCTAAGGATCTCCCTCTTGTTACTTCTGTTCCTCTCAGTGCCCTTGAATATGAAAGATCATGATTCCAGCCTGGACAGCTCCAGATGTTGGGTCTAGCTCTGGAGCTGTTCCATTACTTTTTGCGTGTATTCACTCAATATCTTATCATTAGTGATTGCTGGCTCAACCACCTAATAATAGCTGGTAAAGTACTCTACAAGGCTCAGTTTTATCACCACTCTATTTAACATGAAACCACTGGGAAACACCCAGAGAATTTCAGGTGGGTGTTATGAGCAGGTTGGTGGCACCTGCCTCTTAATCTCATTAAGCATGCATCTGGAACAGCAGTATTGAATTTAAATTTGTGTTCTAAGGCTGTTCTCAGAGGGATGAGTTTGAACAGGATGGAATGAGCAGAGTCAGATGGTGGAACATCTGGTCCTAGAGTCTGGGTTTCAAATGTCCATCAATATGAAGGGCAATATATGTAAAACTAACATTTTTTTTTTCAAAATGCCTGGATATTTTGCAGACAAGAACTCTTCAGAGACGCTCATCTGCTTTGTGTTCAGATATGTGCACTTGAGTACAAAAGGCTAAATCCCAGGTCAAATGCCTTGTTCATTTCAAAACAAAACAAAACAAAAAAATAGTTCCATGCTTCCCTTCTGCTTATTTACAGAAAACAGGTCATCTTCAAGGACTGCATTTGGATTTCCCCTGAACTAAACAAATAAGGTTGAACTTCCCACACAGTAAGTGAGCATGTACATTTCTGTACCTCACTGGCTACATATCCTCTTTTCTTTTAAATTAGCCATTTTATCCAATAAATAGCTTTCCTGGAATTTTTAAAACTTCTGTATCATACCAAGAGCAGTGTTAATTAACCACAAACTCAGTAATCAATTTTATTTTACCTAGCAATCAATATAAACAATACGATTTGAAACTAGAATCAAGATCCAAAATCATAAGATGCACTAAATGATGTGGTAGTTTACAAGGTTGACAAAACACTTTAACTGTATACATATTTGGTTGATAGAGAATTTCACTGACTTCTTTGTAATTTCAGTGTTCTTAGCATTTCAGTCTTATTTAGGATGAGAGCACACGTCAAGTGGGGTGTGTGTGTGTGACTCCCTTTGATACAGCTGCTAAATTGCAGTTCAGCCTCCCAAGTTAAGTGGCAATTTGGCACCACAGAAACCTATAATTTTTGCTCTCTCCATTAATCTTGATTGAAGAAAAATGTACATTTATTAACTCACAAGTCAACATAAATTTGATATAAATTCTACTGTGCCTTTGAGCATGGGATTAAAAAACCTTTCATTTTACTTTCACAGCCTACATGTTGTACTATTCCATTTTGTCATCTGGGTACTGTATAGCACTGGTTCTTAACCTTGGGTTACTCAGGGGTTTTGGACTGCAACTCCCAGAAGCCTTCACCACCAGCTGTGCTGACTGGGGTTTCTGGGAGTTGCAGTTCAAAAGCATCCGAGTAACAAAGGTTAAGAACCACTGGGGTATAGCATGTCCAAATCAGATTCGAACAATTTTAAAACTACTAAACTGGCCTATGAAATCAAAAGTAGGAAAAAATATAAATTTTAATTTATAAATACAACAAATACGCCTTCTGACAAATCTGATGAAATTGTACAGACAGAACAAGAAGCACCCATAACATAAAGACTGAGAGTGTGGACTGCTGGCTTCTGGTTCACACCTCACCTCACCCATGAATTTTATTTATTTATTTATTTATTTATTTGATTTATACCCCACCCATCTGGCCTAAAAGACCACTCTAGGCGGCTATGAACTAATAAAGGTTGGCTTAACTGCCATTTTCTTTTCACTAAAGAATTAAGTGCTTCAATATGGGAATACCGGTCTACTTTTCAAAACTATTGCAAGTCTTTGTCTGCGTGTAATGTGTGTGTTTGTGCATGGAGACAGCAAAAGAGCAAGAGAGAGAATGGGAGGGAGGATGTGGTGTTGGAGAAAACACTCTATTTGGCTTAAAGATTACTAAATGCTTGCGGCCAAGAAACACATAGTTGTCCCACCTCCTATCCTTTTACCTTTAGTATAAATACCTCACATATTTTTGTCTGGCTTGCTGCTCATTAGGTCTTTCATTTGTCTGCCTTTCTCCCTCTTGATTTGTAAAGCTCTGCTTATTTTCCGTGTCTTTCTTTTAGTCTTCCCTCTAAATCTTTATTACCTATTATTAGCACATAAATGCCAGCTCCTTTCCCCACGCAAGTAGTCTCAGCCGCAGCTCACTCTGAAATTGCACTTTAGAAGTAACACAGTCACTCATTATTTTCTTTTTCTGTGATGATGGCCAACATTATAATTTTAAGTGTTGTAACTTGTACAATTCACACAGCTGCAAATAGGCAAGCAACTCATAACATTTACTTATTCCTTCAAATTGCTTTTGCAGTAATTCATGACATTGGAGCCATTTAGAAAAACAGGTGATTTTTTAAAAAGCGATGAGAATGTAGTGTGTTACTGATGAGGGATATGACATATTACTCACAATGCTGGTTCTCAAACACAGGGTGCCAGACAACAGATCCCAGAATCCGAGCCCGTTGGCTGTGCTGGCCAAGGTTGCTGGGAGCTGCAGTCCATGAACAATTGAAATCCTAAAATTGAGAACCACCTTAGAAAGTAAGCCTCCCAGCACTCCAATTCTAATCTGGCTGCAACAGTCTACACTTGTACTGCACAAGTAGATCACAACATGTTTCAGCTTCCAGTTGCCCAGCACTGCACAAGCAAACCTACTTCTGAAGTACTGTAAAGTGTCATGAAGTGTAACGGATACAGTCTATGCAGAGCAGAAACCAACATAAGACAAGGGCAATGATTTCACATGAGACCAGTCACTAGCAACAACATGATCTAAACATCACAGTTTAATAGTTGAATATATAAGAAACAGCACCATGCTTCCAGTCAAGTCCAAACACAAACTTAAACAGCCTTACTGAAAAGTTAGGCTGCTGAGTCTTAGAGTCAGATCAGGTTCCTGCGATGAGCTTGGAAAAAGCAACCCTGGAGAAATTGAAACAGAGGTTTTGTATACCTTGGTTCAATCTTCAATCCAAACGGAAACTGCAGCCAAGAAATCAGAAAAAGGCTGAGATTTGGAAGGGCAGCAATGAAGGAATTAGAGGAGATTACCAAATGGACAATTAAGAAAGCTGACAAAATAAATAAATAAATACATACATAAATACATAAATAAATAAAATTGATTCGTTTGAAATGTGGTACTTGAACAGAGCTTTGAGCATACTTTGGACTATCAGAAAAATGAACATGTGGGCCCTAGAGCATAATCAAGTCTGGCAAAAACGCTGAAGCTGAGACTGGCCTACTATGGACACATCATGAGAAGGCAGGATTCTCTGGAAAAGGCAGTAATGATGTAAAAGGTCAAAGGCACTAGGAAAAAAGGAAATTAGATGGACTGACTCCATAAAGGAACACAAGGCTTGGGTTTACAAGAGCTGAGCAGGGCTGTTGAGAACTGGGTACAGTGGTGCCTCTCTTAACGAGCGCACCGTTTAACGAAGAATCCGTATAGCGATCCCTTTTTGGGGATCGCTATACGGATCTGCCCCAATCGCCGCACTCGCTTTGCGACGATTGGGGCTCCGGCGGCCATTTTGGAGCCGCCGAACAGCTGATCGGCGGCTCCAAAATGGCCGCCGGACGCGAAAACATCGCTGGAGGGGTAAGTTTGCACGCTTATTGGAACGCATTAAACTAAGTTTAATGCGTTCCAATAGGCTTTCCTTACCCGCACAGCGATGTTTTCGTATAGCGAAGGTTAATCCGGAACGGATTAACCTCGCTATACGGGGCACCACTGTATTTTGGAGATCACATATTCATAGGGTTGTCATAAATAGGAGGTGACTTGATGGCACAAAACAACAACAACAACAACAACAACAATCCCACGACACCCACTGTTCCGTAAATTCTGCTCCCTGTTTCTAACACAGGAGACAATGAGGCTTTCTGAATGAGAGCAATGAATGGAATGTTTTTGTTCCCTTAAATTGGACTGTGCCAGAGCTGGGCACACTTCCTCTCTATTTCTGTTCATCACCTTTCACTCCAAATTTGCACAGACAGTTAAACACTAACTAGCACAGATCCGAGAGTAGCACCTATCATGCCTATCTATTTAATGGCCTGCCACCACAGCCAGTATGCAGTCAGTTTCTTTATGGATTTACAGCACAGACATAAAATGATTCTCACCCTGTCCCAGTTTTGGAGAGATGTCCAACAAGATTTTAGTCCTAGGAGTATCCCCCCACACTCCCCCCTCCTTTTAAGCAGTGAGGTGTAAAGAAAAAAAACTGTGCTGTGTTACTGATTTAGGAACATTGTCCTAGAGGGCTCTTCCAAAGAGGCTGAATACTAAACACTGTATTTCATTGCAACTTGCTTAGAGGCATCCAATATATCCAACAGCATGGAAACAAATATGTTCAGTTCTTCTTACCCATCCAATGTGTTCTCTTTTGCCTCTGGCATCCATTTGAAAAGAAATGAGGCTACAGCAAGTGTCAGATTTGCACTTATTTATACCCACTGCAGAAAAACAATTCATATTATAGGGATCTAGTAGGAAAGAATGGATACAAGACCTAACTCGAACTTCTCCAACCTGAAGCCTTCTAACTGTGTCCCATCACCCTTGATCATGCAGACTGGAAGTGATGCAAGCTGTAGTTACAAACACTTACAAGAGGGCATAAAGTTGGAAAAGGGTAACTTGCACTTCATCTCTCTCCAAGGAAGTTCAAGTAGAACCTCCTCTGAGCAGAAACACTCCCATGCTAAAATGATATCTCAGGATGTAGAGTTCTTCAAAAAGTTTTTATTTTAATTTAATTTGTTTTCACTTATAATGCTTGCACAGACTAACACAGCTACCACTTCTACATCAAGAACTTGAGCAGCTGTAGATTACAAAAAAGAACAACTACTGACCTACTGTATATCCAATGATGTCACTGCACAAGTCTGACACCCACTGTGCTGATGGATGGACACTTTCTTCAGTGCAATTGTGATGTCTAATTCCAGTTTTGCTGTGCATCTTCCTGACCAATTCAATGCAACTACACTACCAGACTTTTATCATTCCACTGGCATTAAGTTAGAATTAAGCAAAGATTATCACAGTTGAACAAATCAGAACAGAAATGCAGAAGGGGAAGAATTCAATGGCTGAGGAACCTTGGTGACATGTTCAATGCACTGTTTACAGCTTACCAACCCGACGGTACAGCAACAGGAGAGAAATGAGACCTAACTTAACCCATTAAATTAGATCTAAGCCACTATAATTTACCACTTCTTATACTCTGGGTCGTTTTGATTCTTTCTTTGTTACTTTGTTTGATTCTTTGTTTGTTTTAGATTTGCCACATGATCTAAGGCTATACAAAAATCATAATAAGAATAAAATAAAATAAAATAAAATAAACCAAAGTAATCATCTTGTTCCTTTCAAATATGTAGAAATTAGAAAGTTTTATAACTGCTTAATGATATGGACTTTCAGATTAAAAATCTCAAAATACCCTGATCACCATACTGAGAATTGTCCATTTCTACCCTTTCCATTAAACTCAACCTACTCTGAGTCAAAAAAGAGTAACCAGTTGGCATTTGTCTATCATCTAACACAGTGGTCCCCAACCTTGGGCCTCCAGATGTTCTTGGACTTCAACTCCCAGAAATCCTGGCCAGCAGAGGTGGTGGTGAAGGCTTCTGGGAGCTGTAGTCCAAGAACATCTGGAGGCCCAAGGTTGGGGACCACTGATCTAACAGACAAGATGGAGTAGATGAGACATAGTATACATAAAAATGGTTCCAACAGCATTTTATATGCATTTGCTGTAGGCCTTAGCCCCCCCCCAATCTATAATTTACAAACATATAAAATCAACATGTTAAAATCAAGATAACAGTTTCATGCATATACATCAGATATATATTCTCGTTTCTCTTCAGATCGTATATACTGTACGTATATATATCACCACTAATTCAGAGTAATGCCACGCTATTTCTTCTGCTTTGCTATTCACCCAGATAAATGTATGCTTTAAGTGCTCAACTCTATCCTTCTAGGATACAGAACAGACTTGCTGGAAGAGCTGTTTGATACTTTAAAAATCCCTCTGTTGCTGGGGGGAGGGGAAGGACAGCAGGTATGTTTTGAGAACCTCTAGTCCAAATGAAGCTGTTATTTCTATCTATGTAAACAGCACTCTTGCAAATAGCCCTCAAAGATCTGGAGGACTTGAGGTCACGTTTCAAAACATTTAGCCTCCCTCTAGACTTACATTTAAAAAACCCCAATGAGCGCTCAATCTCTCTGGCAAATATGAGAGGGAGGGTGATTTTTGAAAGTTTTGTATTTTTAAAAACCAGCATATGAATGGCAAGTTACACAAATGCCTGTGAATCAATGAAATGTCTACATCGCAAACAGAGGATGTAAACTGCATCCGTTGGGAGGCAAAACTGAATTGAAATCCTTGGTGGCTCGACATCAAAGTTGCCTAGGACAACTTACTTGTTTGATCTTTTGTTTCCAACTACCCTGAGATGTGCTTTGATTTCTTAAACTAAAGAATACATGAACAGAAGCTGAAATCCTGCTGATGCCAATAAACTGAACAAGGTCTTCTGCCAAAATTGTACAAAACCATAGCCACTCTGTTTTGACAGACAGCCATATGGGCACCTGTTCAATAAGCCCACCCATTTCCCACCCATTAGCCTTAAGCTATCTCTTAAAATGAAATAAAAGTAAATTATACCTAGGTGATCAAAGAGTGACATGAGATTTCTGCTCTAAAATATTACATTTATAATGGCACAAATTACACACAATCTGGCCAAATCTCAGTATGTAGATAAGGGCCAAGATCCAACAGTGCATTTTGGTATATAGCACCAGTGCAACTGAAAATTGCTTTCTGTTCCCTTGCTGCTCAGAACTGTTCCACAGTCACTAAATCTTGATTTAAAGAACTTCCAGCCCTCCAAAACACATCACTAGGGTTCATGATAAAGACGCTGCATGCTGGTGGAGCTGCAAAACTCCGCAAACAACAACAAAAATTGGAAGTTGCTGAACATAGACAAAAACAGAACAATCCAGCACTAGTAGACCCGTGAATTTTGGGTTTTGTTGCTACCGATCTTTTCAAGTTTGGAATTTTTGTTTCAGTACTTTTATCATGCACAGAACACTTTTTCTTTGTTTTTAATTTCAGTTTCATTGTAAGGAAATAAACAGGGTCTGATTGCAAAGAACAACCAATTCAATATTTTTCAGAGCTAACTCTTCATCCAAATTGACCGTTTTGCTAAAGAATACCAGGTAACAACCAACAGATTATGTTAATATTTGAAAAAGAGAGAAATCCATGAATAAATACAGGATTTTGACTCCTGCATAAGGGAAGAAGTATGCCAGCTAGTTGCTTTACTTCCATCTTGGCATTTTTCATGGAATGGGGAAAAATAAATAAATGAAACCCTTTGGGGTTGCTAGGCAACTGCAAGGTGGGATGTTAACCACTTGCAAGACAACTCACAAACTGTTGATAAGGTTACCATAAAATCACCAACTGACTACAAGTTTTATTTTCTATTAAAGCCAATGTATTTAGGCATGACACTGGCCAGTTCCCCTACCAGGGGAAATCAAGGAAAGTGAGGAGGAAAGAAGAAATCACAAATGGGTGTGTGTGAATCGTGGGATTCTGAGCCAACTGTCAAGCCACCCAAAATATAGGCAAGCTTTTCCATGTTTACGTGGAACAAATTGACAGTCCACAGCGTGGGATGATCAACAGCTGCAGGCCATGTCATCTGGGGTGTTTGTCTGTGTCTCAGTGCATGTGTGCTGCAATGCTAATTCTGCATGCCCAAATGCGGGAAAAATCTGAGGCACAATATGAAAGGTTTTTTTTTAAAAAACCAAGGGAAAAAATACACAGCTATCTGCATCACTTGTTCCACCCTGTATGCCTAATTAGTGAGGCAATCTTCAAAAGATTTCTCAGAGGCAGTTTTAATCACAGGCAACCCGCTCCCTCTTGGGTTACTTGCATGCTTCTCTTATGACTCCCAAGGCGTGGGTGGGGGAACATAATCCTTTTAATTCCGCTTTTTAAAAAGTTTGCCTGGAACGCAGCACACCCCGGAACAGCAAATCCACTTTCAGTTTCTGTTCATTTTGTACTTACAAAACCCATTTTCATGAGATAAACCAATCTGACTTTGTCACAGAACAAACGCAAATTCAGGAAACATCTCGGAACACACGTAGAATATGCACATGCCTTGATTTAAATGCATTTAGTATTTTACATTTTCGGTTGTCAGTATCTACAAAGTTGAGTACTTTTATGCAAATTTTAAAATAATCTTGATCTTAGTGTGGGTGATTTTTTTTTCTCACTGGAGTTAGAAACAAAAACAAAAGCCAATGCGAATTCTATGACACCCAAAGAATACAGTACTTCTAATATTTTCTATGTGCAGAAGCACCTCCTTTGTAGATGAAGGGCATCAAGACATCCTACTGCTATTGGAAGTGCATCTAGCTTATTAAGCACTAGCCAATTCTAGATAATCACAATGGTCTAGACAAACTAATCCTTTGCTGTCAAAAGGAAAATATTATCAAGCTCAGACTGATAAATGAACCTGACCAAAGGCTGTGGCACAGCTCTATAGTCTGGAAACACTCATTTCATCTTGTGTGTATAGCTTTCCTTCAACCTCTGGGATCATAAAATACAGCTATTGATACTTAGCATGATTACATCCCACCTTTCTACCAATCAGCTCAAACTGGCATACATAGTTCTCCTCGCCTCTCCATTCTTGCCTTGTAACATCCTCTGAGATAGGTCAGGCTGAGAGAAAGAGAGAGAGAGAATTATCTAAGTTCATTCAGCAAGTTCATAGCTAGCTAGTAGCATAACCATGAGTCGTTTTTTAATACAAACAGTTCTCCATTAGAAAGGCTACCAAAAGACAGTACTCTTTTGGAAGGATTCTTCTATTTTAACTGTCCTTTCCAAGTCCAATATAAAGAACTATAAGAAGGTAGATTGCAGACGTTGGAGTTGCCCATCTACAGTTAGTCCCTGAACTGCAGAGTCACCAGGCACATAGGTCTCCTAGACATAATTTTCTCCACCCAAGTATAGAAACGAAAGCAATCTGATAGAAAACTGAAGCTGTGATTCTCAGTATGTCTGCTGTAGTGACAAGATACATATTCCTACCAAACCACAAGCCTGATTACTCTTCCTTATTGCCAAAAAGTCAAAAAGAAACATGTCTCTTTCAACTGAAATTAGTCAGTAGCCTTTCATGGTTATGCTTGTATACACATAGGGTAGTGTATTTAAAACAATGGAATGGAAGGAGGACAAGGACTTTCCCTTCATGGTGACACCTCCCTGTAAAATGATGATAACAACAAACAACCGATAGTGTGAATGCACCCCAATCAATCCGACTGGCAAGCAAAACAGCTAGTATGGTGGTTTCTTTTTACAGAGGATCAGGACATTGGAAAGGAGCACAAAAATATTTCAGTATTCCAGCCAAAATCTTGTTGCTTAGTGTTGTAAGCTGCAACTAGAGTAGGCTCACGGAATCAGTGAGGATTTAGTGAGTCAATTCATCTGTACGTTCCACTGATTCAATGGATCAACTCTAGTTATGACTGAACTACACTAAACAACAGCATTTCAGTCAATATAACACTATACTTGATTGTTGTTGTTTAGTCGTTTAGTCGTGTCCGACTCTTCGTGACCCCATGGACCAGAGCACGCCAGGCCCTCCTGTCTTCACTATACTTGATGCTATAGTACAATAAAAATGTGAATATACTCCTTTCGTCAGATATGTTTATCAAAATGTACACATAGTATGTGAAGAAAGGAGCACCCTCCTTTGTAAGCATTTGGACTCTCAACAGGAAAAGAAAAAGGTGACTGCATAGGTAAGGTCAGGAACCAAAAACATCTCTCACTGGAACCAGATAGTAAGATTCGAGGAGATCAGGGAATTCACTACTGGGAGAGATGCCAGAGGACAAAGTACCTTATCTGCAGTGGAGGCAGAACATGGATGTGATGCTTTTCCATAATAAAGCATCACTGTTGACTGGAGGCAGGTTGTTTCTGCAAAGCAAGCTTATTCTGAGAAAAGAAACTGACTTGAAAAATATATTGTTAGACTTAAGCAACACATGCAACTTGCTTTCATTAAAAAAAAATCTACTCCTCTCTTGCTTGCTTTGCAGCAGCTGCTATTTTTCTTATTCTTATTCCTATCACCAGTATCTCTGGCTCACTTATTTCTTACATTAGGATATGATCACTTAAAATCATCTTAAAACAATCTAAAACAATTCAAACACTTCAAAACAACCCGAGCCACTTGCTTTGGTAAACAGACAAGTTTTAACTTGATGTCCCCAAAAGGGCAACAGTGCTGACAGTCAGGCTGCCAATTAGAGGGCACTTCAGAAGTGGAGAAATACAGCCAGGAATGCAGCCTTTGTTTGATATACTGTTCCCAAGTGGCTGTCAGGTGCATCATTTCAGCCCAAAGGACACAGGGCAGCACAGTGAGACTGGAAATCAAGTACTGTACAGTAATTCTTATACAACTGGTTGGTACATCTCACCACACAAAGGCTTTTGTGTGAAATTACCCAGAGAGGGAAGCCAATTTTGGTCATTACAAAGCAGCACCTCCAGTGGCCAGCATGCTGTCATTGCATCATCTGAAACACATTTCCTCATGATGTAATCCAATGACAGACCATGAGAATGTTCTCCAAAAGCTGCTGTCTTTAGTTAATTCAAGCAAGCTCTTTGTGAAAGACACAATGCAGGCAACAGCTTGCGTTTCTCTTGTCAAGTCTGAACATGAAGGCCTCAATATATAACAGGGCCTTTTAAGCTTATTTTTCAGCTGGATGGGTTGGCATAATTCTGTAAAACAAACTTTTTGTGGCATTTTGTTGTGCTTCTATTCCCTTTACTGAGTATGTGATGATTTTGATGCACATTTTATGCTTTCTTGCATGGAACAATTCTAAACAGTGGGGTTTGCATAAATAAATCTCAATTATTTCTACAACAACTGCCTGTTGTAGAAAACACAGTAGTCAGTCAATATTAATCCTTCTGCACAAAGTGTTGGATAGGCTTTGGCTTCCTTCCATAGGTTTTTAGCCACATGATTTCAAAGCCTGGTCTTAAAATAAAATTAGTCTGGAGAGGCATCTGCAGCAGGAGGCTCCTCATTGAGTACCTTCACCTACGCAGCTTGCATTCATGAACCTTATTTGGCCTGAGCAACACTGACAAGGGAGAAGCAGGGAATACGTATGGGCTCAGGCAGGTGATAGAAATGGCATTACATCACACCATTGTCCTCAGCCACTCAGGGTCACGTAAGCAGCCTCAAGGCTTCACAACAGAGGATATGAAACTTGATATAAGGATGGGTTAGGAGTCTCATTCTGTGTGGATCTATCAGGTTACAAAAAAGGAAGCAAAAGAGAACAGATGTGATTTCTGGTATTTCAATTAGCTATGGCTCCTGCCAAGTCAATCTGGAGTTCATAATTAGGAGCAACATTTGGCTTTAGGTTAGCTTTTACTCAATAAAAGAAATGAGCTTCCCAAAGTCAACCGATTTTGAGATAATACCTTTTTGTGTTTCCTGTTCCACTATTTGCTGTTCTGTAAAAAAATAAAGTGAATAAAATGGGCAATTCGGCTACCTTCATATATTTTTTAATTGAACAACATTTCTACAAATGCTACTTTGAGGTCCCTTTTTATAACTTCAAATAGCGCACAAACCAAAGTAATATTTTTCTAATTTTTCTGCATTAGTTTTATCAAGAGGAAAATGGATTCAAAACTCAATTTTATTTTAATGAGGTCTCCCCCCTCCCCATTTCTTTATTCCTTTTTAACTTTTGTATTAACTAGGTCTAAAATGACACAACAAGTAGACCCATACATTTCATCTATTTCCAATACTTAAAAGATAAAAATAGTATTCAAGCAGGAGACATTTATATTCTATTGTTAAGGAAGAAACAAAGCAAAAGCAGTACCAGGAAAGGTAAAAGAAATTCTTATTGCCCTTGCTAGTCTCACCTAGAGTAAACTTGTCAAATCAACAGCTGAATGGGAACCCAATGCCTATACATATTTCATTGATTTCAATGTGTCTAGCTGAGCTTAGCAACTGGATTCAAGTGGGTGCATTTTTATAAATGACATGATAAATCTCTCTGCTTGCCATGGAAAAGGGCACAGTGCTATGCAGACCACTAAAGTCTCAATTCTTCACCACTGCAAACCCCATCAAGTCTCCATCCACCCTTACTTCACCACTAATAGATTTCAAAGTGTGTGTGAGACGACAATGCCTCCAGAGAAAACAATGCTAGAAACTTTTTACTTAGAAAACTTACAAAATATGCAGCTATGCGGAGTTCTGTGCTGAATATAAAGATGCACACTTTTGTTTTGAAACACATAGGCTTCAGAAATGTTTATAGATTATATGCTGCATAAATAAGATCAATAACATTGCAACCACAATACCACAAATCTACTACAATAGACAGGCAAGGTGAAAACGTCCCTCTACATTACTAAATAAGAAGCATAGTTCACAATTCTCCTCAATATTTTGGATTATATAAGTATCTATGGCTTTGGATAATTTACCAAACAACCATTCACTTTTCTTCATACTGGTGAGCTGACATTATTCAAGGTTAATGTCAATGTAAGGGTCCAAATGAGCAACAGAAAGAAGGCTGGAATGTTTCCCTAGACAGGAAGTGACTTACATGAAGAAGCTGGAAACTGGGCTGTAATCCAGGCAAGAAATAGATTTACATTTCAGCAACTTCCACTGATTTTGCAATGCACCATGTATCTTGACACAAGACAGATTATTATTGTCAGCTCTAGTAGCCAAGTCAGGAAAGATCTACATGCTACTAGCTGGAAAATGATATGCCCAGCTCTGGTGTTGTACATATTTTATTTAAATTGCACCACCCCCTACCAATGTGGGAGACACACATCTGCAACCAAGGTCAGGTTTAGGCCCAAATCTGGATGCTAATGAGAGCATCATAGTAAGTTTTTGTAGAAAAAAGTATAATAATCATTTCTATCTCAATCATATAGTATTAGGAAAAAATAGAGTGTGCGTCGAAGTATGACCCAGATACTGGATTGTAAAAATGTCCACAAAGTGGAACAAGCTGCCCTTGTATGCTCATGATTTGCATGGTAAAGATTGTTCTGCCTGAGATTCTGAAAATGTTTGTTACCAACCAGTGCTGGGAAATCCATAATTAAGTAATTGTCATTACCTAGTGCTTTATCAACATCTAGAATTAAAATTCTATTCAGACAGTGTTACTTGTAATTTTGCATCATGAATATGATTTAAAAAAACTGATATATTTTGTTAATTTATGGACCAAGTAACTGAATCAAAATGGAGGGAGGCTGGAATAGAGGTTGCACTGCCATAAGGTTGAAGAATACTGATAGAAGACAAAACCTGCACTCTTGATTGACAGCATTTTCCTCTGGATTTTGCTATTTTTCTGGCACAAAACAGGATGAGCAAGAACACTTTTCTTATTTCTGAGTATATTTTTAATTGCCATGCATTACATTGAAATCCATTTAAAATGTCAATATTATTGTAGCCTATCTCCACCTCATGAATGCCGTTGTTATAAATCTCTCCCCACCTCTCTGCTAAAGCAGAACATTTTTGCATGAATTAAGACCTGGGCTGAAAGAGCCATGAACTGCTGTTGGGGGCATGAACAATTATGCAGAGATCCAGGACAAGCATCAGTTCCTCTCCCTCCCTCTCTCTCTCTCTCTCTTCAAGAGACTGCAATGGACATTGTGATTTGAGTCTTACTGTCACTACTGTGCTTTTACATGAACTGTATACTGTACTGTTCTTATGTGCTAGTACTAGTATAGAACAGTATTTTCAATACAAGTTAAAATGCAGAAATCAAATATTTTTCTTACTTCCCTCCATACAGACACTCTCATCAAGATCCTAAACAGTTCTAAGTGCATACAGGGGAAGGCCTTTCCACTTCTATTTTATGTTCACCAATCGAATTAGTTCACATGAATCTGCATAGTGAGACCTGATCCTGCCTTCACTGTCAGACAAAATGTACACTATGTAACTTTAACATGAACAAGACTGGATAACACAGAACAAAGACATGCATATCATCAGTTCACAGAGCTAGATGTAACAAGAAAAGCAGAATCTATGCTCAGCTGCCTTGCTAGTGTTTCTAGTGTCAGAGATAAAAGACAAGGAAATTATGTCTGCCTAGGAACAGCCTGTCACATACAAAAGCACAGGGAACTGTCTATGTGTTGCTCTTAGGTTTTTTAAAACCTTGCAATAATTAGATCCTGATAAAGGCAGCAAAACTAATAATTAGGACTTCAACCAGCTCAGACTGTAATGAAGTGTGGTTTTGAGAGCACATTTCAAAACTATGCAATTCCATTACAGAATGCATTGAGTTTACACAGTTTGCAGTTAAATATTAAATACAGTTAGCCATTTAATTAAATGTGTTATCACTTGGACCAAGACAAGGTCACCTTGCAGTTTTCTCATTTTATCAAGCAGTGTTACTTGACAGCCGAAAAGCAACTAGGGAAAAAACCAGAGGCTCAGTTTGTTTCTTCCTTACTTAAAAGGAAAAAAAAAGAGGTTGCTGGATATTCAATCAAGAAGCTACTGATTTTGTCACAGGCCCATTATTGGATCTGAACACATTTGGAGGTAGGGCAAATGTAAATGAACAGCTAAGTAATTAAACAAATGTTTTAACCAGACTAAAAATAACTTTGATTAGCTAGAATGATCCTTCTGAAATGACTTCAATGTAGCCTTACCATGCCAAGTGACAGCCATGCAAGTTTCATGGTTTCTAAAATAGACAACTTGTTCCCCCTCTAAAAGTGGGGGAATTGAGTTCAATATAGAATGCTGATTTGTGACACAATAGTTCAAATGAAAGAGTAGGTGATACTTTTATTACACCACTAAAAAAACAAACAAACAACAAGCTAAAATTCCAGTTCTTCTGGTTTATGTTCAAGTATTTATTGACAGTGCAGAAAACTTGTAAGTTAAAGTGCCAAAACTTCATGGCAGATAGGTGTGCCAAGTCTGCTAGAGGTGAGTTAAAATCAAGACTGCAAGCTGCCCCAGGGGCATGGTTTCAAGCCCCACCTCTGGCAGCACATTTGGAATTGTTCTTCAAACAAAGATTTACCAATTATGCTGTAATTACTGTGAAAGGACTGGGGCCAGGCTTCTCACTATAGCCACCACAGCCACTCTTCCTCCCACTTGTTCTGAGATTCGAGCCCTCAGAGTGAGCATGCAAGAGGAGACATTAGGAGTTCTGGGTGGGATCTTCTTTCACTCCCAACATGTCTTTCAGTCATTTAATGCACAAAGCACAATAGGCTACCACTAATTCCTATAACAATATTAAAAATTGCAGTAGCTTGGACTAGGTTAGGGTTGCATGTTTATTAACACATTTCCCTCTCTTTTATGTGCCAGATTGAGAGATTTGTGCCAAGGAAAAAATCAGAATCGGGGCCCCAGAATGGATCAGTACCCACTTCTTTCCCCTCCACCCTTCAGATTCAATGTCTAATAAGTGTGTATATGTACATAGTGAATAATGGGCCTCTCCACCCCATAACTTTGCAGCAGAACCCTGGTGCAAAGGGAAAGCTACTTACACCCATTCCAAAATCCTTCTACACTTTAATTTCCAACACCCTCCTTCATAAACAGCCTTCACTGACTTACAGTTCTCTTCCTTGGCTCCCTCAAAAGCAGAGACATACCAGAAAATAATATCCAAGGAAGTGGACATGTCCATGAAAGTGCTACATAGTGGACAAGTCTACATAGCGGTTAGTCTTTAAAGTGCTGCAAGGATTTTGACTTCTTTATTATTTTTCTTTACAAAATAATACATTCTAATTTGCCCTATCTGTCTCATACCTAGGTAGAGTGATGGAGAAAGATCGGGGGCAGGGAGGACATTCCCAGTGTTCCCTGGAATAACTGCGTGTATGGCACGCTAAGATATCCTTGTGAGTCATGCTGTAGCCAGGAAGTAAAGCATAGCCTCCACAGATGTATGGCAAGCTCAAAAACTCAATTTCTCTATTCTGCAAAACCTCTGTTTGAAGAACCAGATGGAAGACTTCAATCATGCTGCCAGAGGTGGGGCTTGAGATCATGTCCCCAGGGATAGTCTCCAGTCTTGGCCTGAACTCACCTCAAAGAGACATAGCACAGGTATCTGCCATGACTTTTTGACACTTTTATTTACCATTTCTCTACATATGCATAAAAATTGATATATTAGCCTGAAGATGTAGAATTTTATCCACAAAAGCTTACTGTTTGTTTGATTTTTAGTGGTCTAATAATTGTATTAGACTACTCTTGCATTTGTGTAATCTTGAGGACCACATGGCCTTTTCTTGATTTTTTTTCTGGATTATGAAAGTTCAATGTACTACAAGGAATTATCTGCAGTTTTTCCCAACTCTCAGTATGAGAAACCATAGTGTCCATGAAAGCCTAGTGCTGAAAATCTATGATTTATAACCTTGAATCTTTCCTTTTCCCCCCTCCCCTATTCTCCTCCACCCAGCACATCTGCCTTGTTCTGAGCTCACCTTTTGATGCACATACCCTGTTTCCCTGAAAATAAGACCTAACCTGATAATAAGCCCTAGTTTCAGGACGCTTGTAATATAAGCCCTACCCCAAGAATAAGCCCTAGGTAAGTGAAATCCTGCCCTCCACCATTGTGCAGCAACCAGAAGATGACATGACTGTATTTGAATAAACATAGATTGTACATTAAAAAAAATATAAAGCATCCCCTGAAAATAAGGAAATAATACGTTTTTGGATAATATAAGACCCTGTCTTATTTTCGGGGAAACAGGGTAGTAACTGGAACTCATCCATCAATTAGTTCTATATGCTGTACTGTCTGTGACATTAGAAGGTACCAAGCTTGTGATATGCCTGTAAAGTTCCCAAGGGAGTGTGTGTGCGCACACATATGCATACGTGCAAGGGAGAGACATACTGTGAAAAATGAGTTTGCACGAATGTGCCTTGGGTAAGATCAACACATCTTCTTTTTACTGATCTCACATGTAATGGTGAGGGCAAGATAACAAACTTTTAAACACCCACACACATTCCACAATTCCATCCCATATGTACAGTCTTATGAATCATGAAAAGAAAGTTTCTATTTTGATTCTGAAATGACATTTGCTCCATTTATCAAGTTACAGTATATCTGGGACTTTTCCATTCAGACCTGCTCCTTCCTCTAACATTTGCTGTTTTATTTATTCTAATCTGTGGCCAGATAAAAAAACCTCTTACAAAGTTTACTGTTGTACAAGTTTTGAGTGTGTCTTAATAAAACCATTGTCTGCTTATTATTGCACCAATATCCCAACATTAAACAAGGCTCACCTTTAGATTTAAAAAATGCAGATAAAATGCAAAACTATTGTAAAAACATAAAAACTAAATCAATAAGAAGCACATCCATTAAAAACACAATTAAAGATCCATTTGTTTTTTTTTTTTTTTTAAACTGAAACAGACAGTATCTCGTCAAAACTTACTTCAGCACACAAGTCACCTGATGCTTATCTGAACAGAAAAAGTCCGGTTTGCAACAAAGCAGATTGTATTTTGTTCCTGGCTGGTTCTGGCCAACAACCACCATGTGAAAGAGGCAAAAACTACTTATCCAAAGTTAGTGAGATTTTATATATAAATTTTTGAACTTCAGTTTTACAAGCACCACCATCTTGTTCAATTTCTGTCTAGCATTTCAGACATGCTCCTACATGAGTTTTTTTTTTTTTAAAAAAAGTCAAATTACACAATCAAATACGACAGCAAAGTTACTCATTTGGACTACGATACGCCAACTGGAAACATAATCCAAATAAGTTATTGTTCCAAGTTTTTTCAAGCTACATTAAAAATTCATAGAAGAAACTATTTTAAAAAGACATTTGACTGAATACCTTGCATGTTAATTTGTTTTGCTTTCATATTATGACAACATGTGTGGTATTGTTTTTAGTTTAATAAATACATGTACTTCATTAAGCCATCTCTCTTAATGTGCAGCGCTAACCCTATTGAAACCAGACAATTTCAACTGTGTTTAAACTATAATCGTCATTTAAACCATAAATGGTGTTACAAACCACAAATCATGATACCAGCCTAATACCTGGTTGGCCAGACAATTTGCTCAGATTTTTCATGTTCAACTCACTGCCTGTTAAGCCCATCAGCTGGCCAGATTTTATTTAATAATCACCACCATATCATCTTAGCCCTACAGAGCTGGACTCCTATGGGTCATTGAGCTCAGGCCATGTCAAAGAGGCACAGTGGGAAACTATGTAAAGCTGCCAAGCACATTGCTGGTGAATATTTGGTCATCTTAAAACTACAGAGCTGGATAGTTCAGTTTTTTAATTATCTGACTGAGAAGCCAGAGGTAGGGAGTTCAGTTCTCTCCCCACACCATTTTGTTCTTCTGAAAACAACTCTGTAAAGTAGGTTTGACTGAGAGGTGGGGATCGTAAGATATCAAGTGCATTTTGTGACTAGGTTGGAATGTGAGCTTGTTCTTATACTCTATTGGCTCTCTCAAATCACATTTTAATATACTGTATAAATGATGTCAGGGACGTGGTGGCGCTGTGGGCTAAACCGCAGAAGCCTGTGCTGCAGGGTCAGAAGACCAAGCAGTCGTAAGATCGAATCCACGCGACGGAGTGAGCGCCCGTCGCTTGTCCCAGCTCCCGCCAACCTAGCGGTTCGAAAGCATGCAAATGCAAGTAGATAAATAGGGACCACCTCGGTGGGAAGGTAACAGCGTTCCGTGTCTAAGTCGCACTGGCCATGTGACCACGGAAGATTGTCTTTGGACAAACGCTGGCTCTATGGCTTGGAAACGGGGATGAGCACTGCCCCCTAGAGTCGGACACGACTGGACAAAAATTGTCAAGGGGAACTTTTACCTTTATAAATGATGTCAAGACCAAAACCTACTGGTTCAAAAATACAGCAATGCAACAATTCATGGGATTAAGGAAGAAAATATATTTGCATAATATAGGAATATGCATATTATACACATGATGTGCTAAAGAAGAATTTACATAACATGCAGATCTGATTGCCCAGATTTGGAGAATAGGAACATGACAACTCTAGTAATATAATTAGAGAACTACTGTTACTTTACTCAACACCAGGTCTTCTCTCCTGTAGTAGTTACCCTACATAACGTGGTTGGGATAAAGCTATTCATTTAAGTCAGAGCAAAGTTTCCATAGGAAGAAATTAATTAGCACAGCTGGCTCCTGGCCCAGTCACTGAAGTACACAGACAGCTTTAGGAAGTTAAATGGGCTGTTTACTTAATTAGGAGCATCCAGAATCTCTCTCTTTCATTCAGTAACTCAATCCAAATTTTTCAGTTTGGGAAGGAAATACTCACTGAAGTCTGGAGATGTTCAAGAAAGTAGGCTTTCTTGAATGCCTGAAGACTTCAGTGTGTACAGCTGCCTTGTATAATCATTGCTTCTCAACATTATTACACCAACAGAGACACCATGTATGTATACCTCAACAGTTCGTAAATGTCCAGAAGAGTGCTGAATGCATACATATGCACTGGCAATAGAAGCAGGTTATCCAGAAATGGGAAGCTCACGGTCTCAATGCAATTTTATCATGACCTTCATATTTTTAAGACAAGATTTTTCAAATATTATTTTGCACTCTGCACTGCAACATGAAAATAATATATACATTTTTCCTGTGTTGGTACTCGGATATGCTTATTTTCATCTGTGCATCTCATTCTAATATTTTCATCTTCTTTCCAAATTCTAATTCAAAGGGAGAAGGGAAAAACAGGCCAAGGAATAGTGATGGCTTTAAGCCAATGATATATTTATTAATTTTTGTTTTTCTGCAGAATAGTCTCTGTTCCCTGGTCTGCTTTTCTAACCAAGACTACCTCTTGTCTTAGCTTCAGGGTTTTTTGCTCTCATTCATTCTGAAGAATGTACGAGTTACGCCAGATTCCTTCAAAGATGTACGTAGTCCAGCATTCTGTTTACAAAGTGGTAAACCACTTGCCTGTGGAAAGCCCATCAGCAGGGGGGAATCTCTTACAGATGCCAGATACTGATTCAGAATATCTTCCTGAAATTTAGATGGAAAGACATCAAACCTATTCAATTGCTCAACAATGTGCAATCATCAACACAGTTACAGAGAAGTGGCCAGCAATACTTCCACCCTCTTCACTTTGATCATGTAAGCAGCAACAAGTCTGAGGAGACCATGCATCTTCAATGATTTTTTTCAGGGTTCTTGTCTGCACGTAGAACCTGTGTGTCAAGAAAAAAGCTCTGCTTTTCATGACCCACCACTGCTCAAGTGAGCAAAGCAAAGAGGAAGGGAGTGGGACTAGCCTCTCCCACGTGACTGTGTTGGTAATTACAGATTACAGAACTACTAAGCACAGGAATGTGGAAATGGAGATCATCAGAGTATCAGTGACACCAAACTCCCAGACCCTAGCTAAGTACAAATAGTGGTTTCAAGTAGACCACAGGTGGGCAACATGAAGTCTGTAAAGTGGATGCACCTTTCTGTCCAACATGCAATTCCACAGAACTCTTGCCCTCAGTTACTGTCCCTCCCCCATTTTTGTTCCCCAAAGCCCCCTTGTGCTCTCCAGGGGATGTGGGGATAGTTTTGCCATGTTGTGAGGTCCTCAATACCCCAGGGAACCTCACACAGTAGAAACTATTCTTTAAACATTTGAAACATTAAAACGTTAGAGAGTGCAAGGGGATGTTTTTCAGTAGTCCCCGCCATTTTTTTGAAGAAAAAGATATGGGAGTGCAGAATCATGAGGGAAACTTTCCAAGATTCAGGAACTGGTATGTATGATCCCCGTAAATATTACCTCAATATAAATAGCAATAACCTGAGGAGAAAGAATATTAGGGCACCACAAACTAGCAGTCAAGGCATTGGACAAGAGTTCTACAGCAACATGCTTTGAAACTACCTCTTAAGATCTGAAACCACTGCTTAAGAAAAGAAAAGGAAGTCTTTTGTCCACCCAGGTAGAGAAAGTTGGATGGTAAAAAAAGCCATACAGAGGTCCAAGAAGGGGACATTCCTCCTATTCACTTCCTGGCAGATTATCCACCAATCTAAACAAAGTTGTTTCTGTTGTCAGAGAAATCG
This sequence comes from Pogona vitticeps, assembly GCF_051106095.1. Classification (NCBI taxonomy): domain Eukaryota; kingdom Metazoa; phylum Chordata; class Lepidosauria; order Squamata; family Agamidae; genus Pogona; species Pogona vitticeps. The sequence goes on from NC_135787.1 coordinate 126,313,171, forward strand.
ATCTAGATGATTGCCTCATTCAGAGCACCTGGAGCTAAGCCCACGTTCTAACTGTTCAGTTTGCCAAACCTTAAAGTGACACTTTGTAAGGCAGAGGCAAAGTAAACTGTCAAAGTAAAATGACAATCTTCAATAAGCCTAAAATTATGCCCTCCCTTTGTTGAGGATTCTGTTAAAAAATTAAGCCTGTTAATCCAGAACAAACTGCATGAGGAAAATAGCCAGAGTGTGCACAAAAATGGCCCTGGTGGTAGTTTTATATTAATAGCAGCAAGGAAATATTCTACATTCTATTAGTTACCAGAACCAATGTGTAGCCATTTTGTCATTTAATTTGTTCAGAGGTTTATTGTTATCTCACTCTCATTTCCATTAATTAAACCTGCATTACACAAGAATTGTTTTGTATTTCAATTGACAGGATAGCAAAATGGTGTTGCAAAATCTAGTGGTGAAATCTACATTTTCATGCATCTGCCTAGTATATCAAAGTGAGGGTTTCTTCAGATGGACATTCGTCCCACTGTTTGGTGCACTGCAGGGATGGACTGGTTTACTCTTTTTTCCAGCAACCACATGATGTAATCACTAGAGCATCCCAACCTGCACGTTTTTGAGCCCCTGCCAGGAGTGTCTAATTTTTGGTGTGCTTTACTTTAGTCCATTCTTGGCACGTGTGGTTGCTGAGAACAGACTATTTTTTAAAAAATCTAATTAAGTGCAACAGCAAAAGTCTAGCACAAACAAAAATGATAATTTCACTTCCAACTGGATGGTTTAGTGGGGTCGCAAGCAACATGATGTCTCTTTTCAGCGCCTTCCAGTAATAACTCTTGAGATCTGCTTGCCCTCCTCCTACTTTGTGTATTGCTTTGCTCAGCATGCACACACACAAACATATACCTATGCACGTGAGCACATACACACACATACAGATACACATAACAGTGAGGAGGAAAAAGATCCATCTGACTCTTTTTGAAGACACAAAAGGAAAGAAAGGGATGTTTTGCTTCCTGGTTTCCTCTTTCATGTCCTCTTGTCCTCTTTTTGCTCTTTAAATTTACAGTGTTCAATTAAAAGGGAAAGTGTTCAATGAGCAGCAGAAGACGCTGGATGTTCCCCTGAATTTGATATGCCATGTGGATGTGAAGATCTCACCAACTAGCATATCACTCCTTTCCCCTCACCTCAAGTGATCCTATTTAGACTGCACCAGCCTGTACCAAAATGGCCGGTGTGCTCAAACCCTGAAACATGGAAAATAAAGCAGACATCCTCTATAGATGGGGAAAAATGGGCACCTACCAATGGAAGACTGAAACCTTTGAGTTTTTTTCCCAAGACAATTTGTGCCAAGCTGCCAGACTTCTTTAACCTAAACTTTTTTAAAAATAACAATAGTTACTGGTCAACAGTAACGTTTATATTTCCACATATCCCAGTATACTCATCTAGTTACATGAGCACCAAGGTCTTCCACCGTGTGTGCTGGCTTTCAATTTGATTCCAAACTCAACTCAAGTTGCTGGCTTTGACTTCTAAAACCTTAAACACCTCGGGAGCAAACTACTGGAATAACCAACCTCTCGCATTTGACACCATATAGAATCTGAGACCTGTAATGGAGACTCTATTATGTGTCCATTATTTCAATTTATTTATTTATTTTATTTATTAAATTTTTATACCACCCATTCAGTGAGAAGCCACTGCCCTGGAGAGTTTACAACAAGGAAATACAGACAAAAATAATAAACAAACCAGCAACAATGAAGCCATGTGGCAATAACTGAAACAGATAACAAATGAGAGTCAACAGAAAACTACCATAGAGGAAAAATATTGCTAAATGTTTCTTCAAAAAGCTCTACTGTAACTAATTTGCCTAAAGCCTGGAGGTCGAGGGCCTTGTGAAAGGCCTGGAGGAAGGGGGAGCATCAGATGGAAGTGAGTTTCACAAAAATAGAACTGCTGCTGAGAAGGCCCAGTTCCTAGTTAACCTTCCGGGCCTCCTTTGGTATAGCCATCCATAGCAACAAGGTCTGAGTGGGTGACAAGGGCAGCAATTCTCTGGGAAAGGTGCTCTGACAGGTATTGCAGCCCCAAACAATTTAGGGCTTTCGTACATCAACACCAACACATTGAATTCAGCACAGAAGTCTGTTTTACGAACACGTGTCATCACGGGAAACCAGATTACTAAATACATACCACAAAGCTTCATCTGTAGTATCACCTTGATCCAAAGAGAAGTCAAGATCAGTTCCACTTCTGCTGAAGTTTCAATAGGCAGTCTAATGTGCCATATGGCTTTTGGTGTTTAAAACTGATCTAAGACCTGATTTTAAAATTCTTGGATTGGTTTCAGAAATATGCTTGTTTTTAAAACTGGCTTTTGAATTTCCTTTTTTGTATTTTTAAGGAATGGTTTTACCTTTCTGATGTTTGGCTGAGAAATGGCAAATACAGTACATACTTCTAATACAAATATGCCTCTTTTGCCCATCAAGAGGAATACAAATCCAAGAATACTGTACATCTACAGGAGCCTCTGCCCCATTTCAGATTAATACAGGATAAACCATTCTATTACTTATCCCTGAAAGAGATGTGAGTTTGTACCAAGCTAGTTAAATGTATGATGGCAGCAACAAAAAAGGCCAGTGATTTCTATCTCTCATACACATGCTCTCTCATTAATCCTACTTGTTTCTATCTGCATGTGAACAAAGAGAGTCCTGTCTCTCACAGGGCACTCAGCTTCTGATTCAACAACCAGAGCAAAGAGGTAGCAAACAAAAATCAGATTATGCATCAAGAGTGATTGTAGGGCATTTAAAAGTGTACATTCTGTGTACCTCACAGGGACTACAGGAACAAGATCCATCACAGAGACTGAGCAGGAACTATGAGAAATTTTTGTTATTTTGAGTTAGTCAGATGACAAAAATTTGGGTGGGTGGCTGTCTAGAGGCACAGATCCCTCATATCTTCCTTTTCATGAATTACAAAGTTCCTCTTGCTGTTTGGATTAGCAACTATATGGGCTGGCAGGGTAGTGGAGCCGTTTTAAAGTCTTTTAATACATCACTGCGTAGCTGCAGCTAAATATAATAGTGAAATCAGGAATCCATTTGGTTACTTTTCTTGTTCCTTTTGACACAATGCATGAATAAAGATTCCTTCCCGTGTTGAATTTTTTTTTTTAAAAAAAAACAGTCCTGCTTTTAACTTCTGGAGTGAGCAATGTCTAGGCTCCCCTTCCCTCCTAATTTGTGAAATTACTCAACCACTATTTTCTTCAGTGGAAGAAAATCTCACTTTTAACAGTTTACTAACAGTACATTGACTTTTGCTTTTCACACAGGAGGTTGGAAATTGATTTGCTGTGTTGAGTGTGACATTTCATGCCGCTGAAATGAGGCACAATTATGGAACAATTATTTTTAAACGTGTGATTGTGGTGCCATAAAAGCTCCACAAATAAGGCCAATTTTAGGAGACATTTCTTTCTTCACTACCTTCTTAAAGAAATGCACAGTTGGATATCCAGTTACTTTCTGTTGTGTGTGTGTGTGTTTTTTTAAAAAATGTTGCCTACTGGTTTATTCTTTTCAAGCTATATATTGCTGAAACAGCAGAACAGACTGTCTCAGCACTTCCAGTACAGGAGTGGGAGTGGGATACAGAACTGGAACTACAGAGGTATACTAGAGGTAAGGGCACTTTGTAGAATGAATAAGGCTCTTTACAGTACAATGAAAATAATAAATCCATTTCTGGTGTGGTAATATTCATACACACTGAACTGACAACTCATCTTAGCAGTGGTGGCAAAGGGGTGAAAGGGAAGGAAATGGTTATTTCCAATCCTCAGAGAACACATCAGAGAAAAGCAATCAAACCCACTTCCCTTTATGGGGTAACGCTGGATACTTTCAGGTAGATTTAGATGTCAAAAAAAATATGGCTGCCCATATGAATGTAAGATGCTGAGTTACTACAACTTCACCAGTTCCTATGAGAAATACATGTTATCTTTCATCGGGCCATGATACAGGCCTGGTGCAGCTAGACTGCTGACTGGATCCAGTTACAGGGAGCCCACAGCTTCTTGGTTACAACAACTTCATCAGCTGCTGGTCCCTTTCCAGGCTCAATTCCAAGTCCTGGTTATGGTTATAAAGCCCTATACAACTTAAGCCCAGGCTATCTTAAGGACCACCAAAGGCTCCTCAGCTTTTAAGATCTCCAGGGGAGGTCCTTCTCTAAATTCCACATCTGGTGAGGACAAGAGAGGCTTTCTCCCATGGCTGCTTCCACACTGTGGTACATCTTCCCATGAGAAGCCAGGTTTGCTCCCATGCTAGTTTTACCAGCAGGAAAATACCTTTCTTTTCAGCAGCTGAATCTGATAACCAAGAAGTGAGTTTTAATACAGGATGCTGCATGTTTTACTGCTATACTCTGGTTGTTGGGTGTTTTTTTTTTTTGGTCTTTTTTTTTGCTTTTAAAGTGTTTTTAAAAGTTTTAAAAATAGTAGTCTTTGGCATAACATATGTTAGAGACCATTGGCAATGGCATGGCTAAAAATCTTGTAAATAAGTAAATATACAATTATTTTCTAATATTATAATTTACTGTGCTTTTATTTTGTTTCTTAATTATTTCTGAGCCATCTTGGATCTCTATATTGGGAGAAACATTGCATGGAAAAGAAATGAATGAATAAAGAAAAAATTAAATACATCATTAGCCCAGAAATAATCTTGAAGATTATTTGCACATAATCATTTATCCTGAGAAAATTATCTGGACCTTCACCATTTTTATGCAGAGACAAAAGAATCATTCAGAATTTTAAGCATATTACCCTCGTGTATTACTACACACTGCTGCTTGCTATAGCATAAACTGTAGTATCAAAATACACAGACATATATTAATATGCAATACTATAAATTGCTTGGGGATTTCAGGAATGAATAGTGGTATAGAAATGACTTAATATATAAAAATACATAATCACAGGAGGGAATATAATTGAAGAGTCCTAGTAATTAGGAGTAAGTCTTCCTTTTCATGACTGAAATATTAGTGATATCATAATCTGACATATTTCTCTTTTCAAAAAGCTTCAGATTAAAGCTTACTGTACTTCTGCTTTTAAATATTTAGAGACTGTTTCTAGAAGAGACACTAGTATCACCAGGCAGCAGAAGCTGACCTGGACCTTTAGGGTATTTATATCTGTTATTGCTTCTGAAAGATGCTTAGCCAGGAGTTCTGGCTAAGGTGTTCTGGGCCTAGAAGCATCTGGCAACTCTAATACATATATTATTACTTTAAAAAGTAGAGATGGGCATGAACTGCTGGTTTGGTGGTTTGTGTCAGTTAATTTTTTTGGCTGAAAAGGTTTCAGCCTTTCTAAGCCCCATCTCCTCTGGCGGACATCCATTCATAGGCAGTGCCTGGAGGAGGCAGGCTAGGAAACAACTGCTCACCCGAAAAATGAAGCAGCTTAAACCTCTGATGGGTTTATGCCCATCTCTATTCAAAACCCTTCCCTTTTGGAGAGAGGGTAGAGGAATCAAGAAGTAACTGGTGTCTTCTCCTAAAATTCATTGGCTATGTAAGTAGTGAAATGGGTGCTTCTTAACTAGTTTGTGCTTCTTCAGTTCAAGTCCTTAAAAGGATATAGAAATCAAAATGGCTTTCATAGATTTCAGTCCAAATGTTCTAAACTAGGAAAATACACAAAACTACTGTTCTACAACACAAAAGTGCAGCACTTGAAAGTTATCATGCAACAAGTCAGCATCACATATGTCAGCGGCTGAAATCCTGTTGCTTAGCCTAGTACACTGGTTCTTAACCTTGGGTTACTCAGGTGTTTTTGGACTGCAACTCCCAGAAGCCTTCACCACCAGCTGTGCTGACTGGGGTTTCTGGGAGTTGCAGTTCAAAAGCATCTGAGTAACAAAGGTTAAGAACCACTGGCCTAGTACATCACATCTAGAGTAGGCCTGTTGACTTCCCACTTACAGTGGAGTTGATTCACCAAGTTCCAACTTATGCAATGGGTCTACTGTTACTGAATTTTTACCTCTGTTGGTTACTCGCTACAATCAGTCTCAGCACTTGCAAACACCAAATTTTGTGTCATTAGTTTGTGATGGAATATTTGGAAAATATATATATATATATTTAAAGTCACGCAAAGAAAGGATTGTTTGTATTGAAACAATTTTTACAATCCCAATAAAATACAGTACTGGAAGAACAGGGATGTTTGTGCAGTTTCTAAATATGCATGATTTATTCAATTACACAATTTTGAACTTTTAGCACACAAATAAAATCAATGAGACTCATGCATACTTATGCACATGCAGGACTGCAGCTGATATTATTGGTTTGACATACCACCCACTGAGGCCTCTATTGACCTCTTGATTTTCTTCATCCTAAAACCACAACACAGATTACTAGCACAACTCTATTTTGCTCAACCACAAACTTACATGTTCAGCACTTGACTTCTACTTAGGTTCTTGCCTCCACTCCCCTTTTAAAAAAATAATCACTGATTATAATTTAGACTCTATAGTTCATTAAAAATGTCTTGTATGTATTCTGGAACAGGTATAAAACTGGAATCTGGCTATCACTGTTCAAAGTGCACTGTTATTAAAAGCCCATTTGCAATCACAAATGCTGACAGAATTTTCAGAATAGCCTAAGCAAAAACTAGCATGCATATGCCAGTTTCTGGTTGACAACAGCAACAGAAAACCCCAGATTTACATGCAAATATGCAAGCCACATTTAGCTTACCTTTTACCCCTTCTTCCTCCTTCCCACCTCCATTAGCCCACAGATAATCAAGAGCTCCCACAGGAATAACAGTAAGGAAGCCTCAAGTCTGCAGCATACATTTTTCTAAATGTTGCCATGGTGATCTCCAGAATGTTGATCCCCTGAGAAATCAACTCAAAATTCAGAGCAAACTGGGGCAGGGCAGATAAATGACACCCAACGCAAAATGCAACTTGGGATGATGTTATTTCTGAAAAATGTATGGCTATGGAATAGTGTGGCTAGTAGTAACATGAAGCAAAACAGTAATATTAAGGAAGCAAAAGAAGCACCACTAAGTCAGCTGGTTGAGTAGATTAAACCAGAAAGTCAATGATTAAAACAAACCCCTAATATTTCCTATATACCGGCTACAATAAATCACTTTCTCATTTTCCTTATTCATGAAGTATCCATTTTACTTGTAGTTTGGTTGTGATATTTGTTCACCACTCTTCTTTTCAAGCAGCTTAGGGATTTGCAGACAGGTTTCAATCTGGTGTGGTTTTGTGTGGCTCCTTCTATATATTTAATCATTATAAAATTAGGGTGTGTGTGATCATGGCTTCTATGATATTGTCCTGTCTTTCTCAGAAAGTTTGCAAAAAGTTTCCTGGCAACACTGGAACATATTTTTTGAAGTATATCATGTAATTTGGATTAATCGTGCAAAAACCAAACCAAGCTAGCTGGGATACCCGCAGAAAGGAAACTGCTAACAGCAAAAGTCAGCTCTGCCCTTTGGCAACTGCGTTTCTCTTGATGTCAAGCAAAGCTAGGGAATTAAAAATGCCTACTCAAACATCACCCATGCTGACAAGTGACAATTTAAGATTTGTCAATTAATTGCAGGGGGATGACTTATTTGACACATCTCTCATCTAACAGTTGGAACTTGCTTCCAGTAAGAGCATGAAAAAGAATTCAGAAAATGGAAAGAAGGCCAACAAATAGGAATTAACTGTAGTCTACATGTGATGTTGAATGACTACATGGAGCAAGAAGAGGAATTATATCTGCTGGCCCTACCATTTCCTCTATCTGTTCTGTGCCAGATCTGAAAGGGATGTCTTTGTACATATGCAGCTCTACATGTTCTGTGCATATTCCCCATGTGTTTGGGGGAAAACATGTTTTTGCCATCTGGGAATTCTAGTGGGCCTCTCCATGCACTCAGTGAATACATGGAACGATTGTGAGAAATGGATTTTGTATGTATAAAATGATTCAACTATATATTTTGCAGATGGTCTGACAGCAGTGCTTGGCAAAGTTACTTCTTCAGTTCAATTTCTGGAACATCCTAGTTGCTCTAGGCAGTGGCCATGATGGCAGAATATTCTGGGATGCTATATTCCAAAACAGAACCTACGAACATGGAACCCTGGAGAGAAACTCGTCTGAAACATGAAGAGGTTTCAGAGGAAGTAACTGCATAGGACAGTGGCATCTCTCACGATGCATACCTTTGCATCAATTGTGGGCATGTGCATATAGGATTGTACCATGCTTTAATAAGCAAAGCCCCTACTTCCAGATCATCTGGCTACTGTAAGCAATTGGAAAGCGAAGTGTGAGTTTTTTAAAAATGCTTCCCGAATACCTTCAAAGCTAATGACTTGTACAGCTAAAAGCATGCGAATTCGCCCCTACAGCTAAGCTGGTTTTGGGCACTTGAAAAAAAAATCTGAAGCTAGCATATGAGGTTAGTTCCTTGCCCCCCTCCCACCACCCTATATTTTTGTAGTTCAGCACAATGCTAGTTACCAGACCCTTGGGGAAGCTTGGGGGCAAGAAGGGTAAGGTCAGCCAAAATAAGTGGACCTGTTTTCAGTAAAAAATTTGCTGCGCCGTCTTGAAGAAGATGAAATTATTCTGCGGAAGCCAGAGCTCAGTGGAAGTCTATAAATATTTACAGGCCTCTTTTTGAATTATCTCCTTCAACACAGTGTATTCTCAATGCCCAAGTGACAGGGACATGAACAACAATTCAGTCTCTCCTCTTTTCCCTTCTCCTAAGTCTACCTGCACTTTAAGTATTGTGGAAACATCTTTAAACTTTAAACAAGGAGGAAATCTTTATTTATTCAGGAAGCACCATGCCTCCCAAATCTCTTTAGTTATCTAAGATACTTTAAAAATGCAGTTCTACCTGTTTCATCCCCATTAAGCAACTTAACTTTTTAACCTTCCACCCAATTAGTCACTGTGGAACTACAGGCAATGCTTAATATCACCTTTGTACTCTGCCCTTATACATCTTAAGCAACCTAATGAGTATATACTGCCTTCAGATTTACACATAGCTGAGCTGACTGATGTTTAGAATGTCTATGAGTAGGGTTTGTTTCAGAAATAACTCTATTTTAAGTTGAAAGTAGCCAGGAGGATATTCTTCAAGCTACAGTTCTTTGTAACTCAGAACAGGCCAAGCTGGGCTGCTGGTGAACCTTAATGATTATTTCTTTATTCTTTTCCTTCCTATTTCTTTTTACATGGCAGAAAGTTATTTTAGCTATCTGTAAATTAAAATGTAAAAATAAATGAAACCCACCAGTGGGTTATGTGAATTGGCCAATTAGTTGAGGCAGCTATCTGACACCCAGCAGTCTCTTAAATTATTTTAGAAGATCCATAAATAGCATGTAGCTCTCTCTTTGGACCTATACCTTTATATACCACTCCACCAGCCATAAAACAGTTTGTCCACAGTCACAATTTTCTCAGCAGTGTTGTGTAGGAACAGTGTTGTGTACTTTAAAGAAGCTGGATCAAGCTCTCAAGTGTATTTTGAGCTTAAGGGCTGTGATGGACAGGTCTCAGATCACTCCTGTCAGTCAAGTCAGAGCTCTGGTGTGGGAGCCTATGACATGACAAGGGCTATAAAGGAAAGATATTCCCAAAGATTCTCCAACCATCCTTACAAAAGTGACATGCCTTGCACGTGGCAGGCCCTGTTTGAAACTATTACTTCTCCCCACATAAGGGTGCTACTATTCAAGGATATACTTATTTCAGTTCTTTCTACACATGTATTAATCTCTGCCTTTATCAGAGACCAGCCACACATTCATTATTGAAAGTCCTAGCAGGGCTATGTTGACAAGGATGGAGAAAGACAGGAATAATATTATGGCATTTTCTCTCTTGTACCCTTCTGAAACTGTGTTTTATTTATGAAGATAGGATGACAACCTTCAAGATGATGCACAAATTGTGAAGGGATATGATCTCTTCTGGCAGCTGCATTTAACAGCTTTTGCATAGCCTTCACTGAACATCTTAAAATAAGAGCTTAAAATAATGTAAGAAAGAAGTATACACCCCTCCTCACAAAATCACTGGGAATCAGATTTACATGATCTATTCCAAATAAGACATTCTAATGCAATCTGCACTTAAGCGGTTTCCAATTAAGACCAATTCACACCTCGTGGAGACATTATTTCCTATGTAGCATATTTTCAAGAAGGGGATAATTTAAAAACAGCTAACAAGCCCCAATAGGCTCAGCTGCATCATCTCATGTGTACCCCAAGGATTTAGCTTCTAGCAAAAACACTATTCTGCATCCATCTCTAGCCACAGCTCTGCATCTCATCTCTAGCAGCAAAAAATCACCCAAAAAAATCTCCATACATCTCCATATATCCGAACGTGAATGTTTCATGTTCACTGAAGTTATTTAGATGTACAGGTGATCAAAAGGAGAAACAGAGACTACAAAGCATCTTACCTAATGCAGTGGTTCTTAACCTTGGGTTACTCAGGTGTTTTTGGACTGCAACTCCCAGAAGCCTTCACCACCAGCTCTGCTGGCTGGGGTTTCTGGGAGTTGCAGTTCAAAAACACCTGAGTAACCCAAGGTTAAGAACCACTGATCTAATGGCTAAAAATTAAGTGCAAGAGTTAGACTTAATGGCTAAGAAAGCACTATATTTAATTAACACTGAAACCAAAACAAACTAATTGGTGATTGTATTAAATAAGTGTAAAGACAAACGTAATTTCATTCTCAATAATATTACTTATACTGTAGATGTATATGCCAAATACTTATCAACATATTTGGATGGTACTCTGGTCAAACGAGTGACTACTCAACCAGACATACTGAAAAATCTCTGAGTGCTTCTGCATAATAGAGGTCACATTGTGTGCACATAAATATGGTAAAGGATATCATTACTGTACTTTCAAGGGAATTGGCTATGAACTGACCAGCCAAACCCAGAACTATTTGTTACTCTCCTAAACAAGTTGCTTTATCCAGGATGGTATTAGATGCATACAGTTACAAAGTAACTATAATTCTGCTACCAGCTGTCAGTAGAATGGTCATCCCACAATGGTGCTATAAAGCTACAACATGGAAAGGGACACAACCTCCAAGAAGGAGTAGCATTCTTGAAGTCACAAAGCTTAGCATCACTGGAACAATTGATCATGCAAGCAGGAGGCTCCCCCTCCCAGTCATAAATGCACAGAAAAAAGCAGAAGTGGAAATATAACCTCCATAGGCACAACATTCTAATTAATTTGCTCTCCATTATTTAACCTGAATGAACACTTTCCCCAAGAAGACAATTTTCGCTTGAAGTAGGGTAGAAAAATCTAACCTGTAATATTAAAAAAAATATCTAGAAGCAGGGGATAAGCTTCAAGTAATTTCTGCACAAAACACACCTTCTTTTATACTGGAAAAATAATATGCCTTAGACTTTATTTTGTTTATCTGGTTCAGTATAAACTAAATCATAATAACCACTTGGTTCTCTGAACTGTGTTTCCCACTTGGTTTTAAAAAACACAATATGTACAGTTTCACAAATGGTGTGCATCATGGCCCTGAAATAAAGGTCTATGTAAGCTATTTAAATCCAGCAGATACCAAATGACAATGAACAGGATTATTTCCATACTACAGCCAACAATCAGAGAGAGAGATTGACTTGAGACTACATCTTCAGTAAGTAAAATATATTATTTGAAACTAACACAGCAAAACATGGGAGCACTCTGTGTGGAGAGAAAGGCCTAAAGACAGAGAGTGAGCAAGCAAGTAAGGGGCAGCAGGAAGGAACTAGGGCACCATGCAAAAGAGGGAAGTGTGGGTGAGTGGGGTCTTTAGGCACCAGAAAAGTAAGACAGAAGAAAGGAAGACAATGACAAAGTACAACACTGGGGTGGGGGAAAGAAGGACAGATGGGATGCTGCAGCAAGATGCTGCTCGGAATTAAATCCACAACTCCTGGAACCCTGCCTCTGGAGACAGGTACAATATTCTTCTTAATATTAGGGATGGACCTCTCTACAGATGGCCAAGTTCTTGCACATCCGGTGGACTTTACTTTTTATTTTGCTTCCTCAGATCCAGATCTGCTTTGCAGTTGGCTTGAATTTGTCCAGAGTAGCTGCAGTGTAGAGAATTGTGTTCTCACCTTCATCCATTCTTAAGCATTTGCCAAGTGCATCACTTTTCCTTAGTGATGGCCAGTGTTAGCACATTACTTGGACTGAGATCAGACTTGATTTTGGGGGGTCACAGATGCTGATGTCACAAAGCAGGTGATTCCTCCCAGAATAGAGGGGAGCTCCATTGGCTTCTTATGGCATATCTGAGGGAAAGGGGACATTTATGCAGCTTTTCCCCCAAATGGTTCTTTGCAGATGACCTAAACACAGATTTTTCACTGTCACGCCCTTCCCCTTCCACTGATAAAGCAGTCCAGGAGGAGAAGAAGGCAAACATACAGACTAACAGAACAGAGGGTGCAAGTGTTATTTTATAAGATGCCTACCAACCTTTCATGAAAAAAAGGGGGGGAGCAACGGATTATTTTAATGCTAGTTCTATCAAAGCTGGAAGAAGAAAAAAATCAACACTGGGTTCTGTTCAGACACCTGGTTTCGATGTACATACCATTTTTAAATGCTCATCACATAAAAACAAGACATGATGCTTTCTGTACAATGTTCTCATATGAACATCATAAAAGTGACAGGTTTAAGCTCCAGGCTGTTCTTCATATTTAACAGCAAGCAGAAGAAATGAAGAACAAACTAGCATGTTAATGAAATCACTTCTGATCTACAATTACAATGCTTGAGGTCCACACCTAATCACATTAAATAGTTTAAAGAGCACTATTAAAATAGAGAAGGTAAAGGATTATAGCTCTTACAAAATCCATGAAAATGCCACTTTGAGCCAGTTTGCCCGAATCATGTATGCTCCATTTTAAAAGCAAAGACACTGATATTGTTCCATTATCACCCTATTGCAAGAAGGACTTCAGAAGGACTTGCTTGTTTTTCCTGAAAGATATCCACAACACTAAAATGTACATAAGGTAAAGAATAAAATTCTGAACCGATACTGGTTCAACAGAAATGAGAAATTTCAAATTCGTTTTCCATCATAAACAACTCTGTTGATTATACTGTATCTCAAATAGGTTTCCCTAGAGCCTCAATTGGGCTCACTAATAATTAGCTTTTTAATAACACCTGATCATAGACATTTGTGGAACTCTCCTGTAAAGCATGTCAGGCAGAACTTCAACTATAAGATCCTGTATCTCTGGCTATGAACTGAATGCCTATAATAAATATGTGTGGTGAATTTAATATTTCAAAAAATTGGCTTGGGTAATTATATGCTATGGTATATTGCATAAACAACTTATGAACAATATGGGCTGAAAATACAGTTCTTTTAATGATAACAACTAGATTAATCGAATTATGGAGCTGACACAAGCAAATATTTAAATAGGCAGCTTGATTTCCTTGTGAGGGACACAGTTACTAGGCTGGACAAGCACTAAGATATAGGGAGAGAAAAGGTCACTATTTTGTAGGGGTGAGAAAAAGAGGCAGAGTTCGGGAGAACTAAAGTCAGCCAACCTTGGTACAAATGGCTAAAGTCATTAGTATTTCATGTGTGTGTTTCATAAATACTGGAAATGGGCCAAATGCTTCCATAGAATGTTCAAAGCACAGGTCTGAACTGGAATACATAAAAGGGACTAGAACAGGGATGGGCAAAGAACATACCTCCAGATGACGTTGGACTGAAAGTCAATACAGCCATGGTGAATGAGCATGGGATACTTTACTTATGCAAAAGAGATAGCTGAAGAAAGATTTGCCATCTACCTGGCACCTAATAAAACCTGATTGCTCCAGTGCTGAATTCAGTCAAGCAAGGGAACAAGACATAGTGGCAACAGTAATATATTTATACAGTATATGAAAAAGAACTCCATGCTCCCTGTGTATGAGCATGCAAAACATAATCTATTTACCACAGCTGTGAGCCAAAGAAACACCCCGTTCATCTGCAGCTGCGTCTGTCCGTATGTATCCTGAACATATATTCCCATTATAAAAGCTCCTGTGATGACTCCCCAGAGTATTTCAAGTTGGTAGAGCTTAAACAGAAGGACTATTGTAGAACCAGCTTTTTAGAAAAGAAGTATTACAGGTGAGCAGAGAAATGGTACATGTCCACTTTCTGAATTTTTAGCATGTATACATTACTGAAACTGCAACATCTCTGTTGGTTTGGGCATGTCGTGAGAATGGCTGACAGTCGGATTCCAAAAGGTCTCCTGTATGGAGAATTAGTGCAGGGAAAGCACCCCAGAGGGAGACCACAGCTGCGATACAAGGATCTCTGCAACTGGGATCTGAAGGCCTTAGAAATGGACCTCAACAGATGGGAAACCCTGACATCACAGCATTCAGCTTGGAGGCAGGTGGTGCGGCATGGCCTTTCCCAATTGGAAGAGGCACTTGTTCAGCAGGCTGAGGCAAAGAGGCAGTCCCGAAACCAGCAAAATCAGAGAGCTGGACAGGGGACAGATATTTGTCCTCAGTGTGGAAGGGATTGTCACTCTCAAATTGGCCTTCTCAGCCACACTAGATGCTGTTCCAATACCTCTTGAGACTGAAGGATGCCTACTACTTTCTGATCACAACTCACACAAAATGAAAACAGGTTGGCAAGATTTAACAACAACTTCTGAAGATGGCTAGATATGGTAAAAAAAAAAATATAGTGTTGGAGGATGGGGCAGATTTCCTTTGTGAGCCTATGAATTCAAGTGGTGCAATGTAGAGTAAGCGCCAGTACTGGACCGCTGCTGGTGGAAGAGCATAACTGAACAGAAGGAGGAGGCAATTTCCCCTTCCCACTGCAGGCCATGTGTAACCCCCCTCCAAATAAACACAAAAAACAACAAAAAATAAAAACCCCATTCCAGATGGTTGGGAAACCCTCCAGACCTGGTTTCTGGACAACCTCAAGAGTTTTAGGCTGAAGGGGGGAGTAGGCAAAAGAAGGAAGTTCTGTTAAACTGATGTTGCAGCATGTTGGCTTTAGCCCTATAAATTCCTCCTCCTTTACTGCCTAAAAATCATGAGAAATTTCAACCAGAATTATTCCAACAAAGAAAACAACACAATTTGTTCCATTTTAAAAAAAGTCCAGAAAGGTAAAAATTACTGTCCAAAGTTAGGCCAATCACTTGCAAACGTGGTATATGCAGCTTTAATAGGGGACATGGAAGCGTGGGAAGAAGCCATTTCCAGGTACAAATAATGTTTAAAGGAAGGCATGCTTACTTCTGCTTCATTCTTACAACACAAATCTTTTAAGAGAGTTCTGAACTTTAGCTGGAGTGAAGAAACACGATGAAACATAGTGCTTGAAAATCTTTAAGAACAAGCATCATTACCATAGAGTGGTTCTTAACCTTTTTGAAAGAAACGCCCCCTTGAGCCATTGAAGAAGTTATCATCGCCCCCCTCCCCACGGTGATGATATTTATTTATTTATTTATTTATTTATTTATTTATTTATTTATTTACTTACTTACTTACTTACTTACTTACTTACTTACTTACTTACTTACTTACTTACTTACTTATTTAAGACACTTAAATCCAATGACTGCTGAGAACAAAATTCAATTCCAAGAAAATGAAATGCTCCCAAAAAGTAACATTTAATGATTTAGTTGTAAGCTAATTTTAAGACGAAAAAGAAATATTAAAAGGGCATAAAAACAAACCGCAATGCAGGAACTAAAAATTTCAAGACAAAACTCTGAAACTAAATTAAGATTGGAGGAAAATATATATTCATGCACATTGTAAAAAGGCTGCAGCCATCTTCACAGGTTTGAATTGCTCCAGCGCCCCCCTACTGCCCCCTTCTGCTCCAGCGCCCCCACGCCGCCCCTTTTCGTTCTACCACCCCCCTGAAAAATGAAATCGCCCCCTGGGGGCCATTATCGCCCACATTAAGAACCACTGCCATAGAGAGTGAGAAATGTTTAAGGCTTTTTTTGTCTACATGTCACACAATCTATTCTGACATTAGTTCCAATCCTCTTAAACAACAAAAGGTTTGAATCATTGTGCTTGTCATAGATTTCACTTAAATCAATATGACCTTGTTAAAATCAGTGGCATAGTCCCATGCGTTTGAATAGGTTACCTGGTAAGGGCCTAACTATACATCCATCAAAGCATTAGAATTCAAGAACTCTGATTGAAAGCAAAAAGCTTGTTACACTAAAGAATTGTGTGCAATATATTTACCCATAGCTGGTGGCCTGTTCATATGGAACGACTAGCTCTTGCAAATGCATGGAATATAAATATGGGATGCTGGCAATTTGGTGCAGCATGTAGAGAGGCCAGCAACTTAATTTGAGCTGGAAGGTGGCCATGTGGAATATACCAACAGAGAAATACTTTTCACATGATTAGCTTCATGTTTAAATGATGCCAAGGCTGGAAATCTTTACAGATCTCACATTCCTAGCACAGGCAGGATGTTGAGGTCCCCATAGGGGGTGTTTATATCAGAACTGGAGCTTGCAATTTTAACATGCAAAGAAATTATTCGAAAAGCTCGTATTTACATAGGTCCAGGTCCAGCCATAAATGAGACATGAAGAGGATGACAAGGAAACACAGCAGTTCAAGAGATACAACACTGTTCAGGGACATCATTAAAAAGGTGTGAAAACCACTTTTCACCTTTCCTATTAACTAACTGGCCTGTATTCACCAGCTGTTCTTTCCGTTTTTGAAATTTTAATTTGCCCTTTATTCCTGCTTGATTATTCTTGCAGAATGTCATCTGCTGTAACCAAAAGTACTACACATTTTAAAATACTCTTTCAAGTTTTGATACCTATTTTTTTTAAAAAAATCATTAATCTACATCTAAATACTTCATTCTATTTCACACTTTTAATTTCAGATAATTATTCAATTTAAAATAAAATAACCAGATTAAAAAAAAACAAATGGCAGGCTGTTGCTAAGAAAGTTTGTGGTTGTAAAGCTTGCATAATTATGTTATAAGCCACCCAGTGAATGCTCTAACATTATGCACTGTTAAATAAGTCAAAACAACAACAACAACAACAACAACAACAACAACAACAACAACAACAACAACAAAGCAGTGTCTCTCAACTTAGTCCCTCAGCTACAAAAACTCAAAGGCTCCTCATTTCAGAAAGGATATTAGTACGTCTGTAGGCATTCTGTTATTATATTAATCGTTTTGAATATGAATATTCAAAATGCTGCCCCCCTCAGCATCAGCAACCTGACTCAGGGGGAGGGGCTTTAGAAGGGTTTTTTATTGTGATTATCAGTTGCCGTCAGGTTATGTACCTAGAGACCCACAGTGGGTCTGAGGGAAAAGGAAGGGGGGAGGGCGTTGGAGGGGGCAGCCATTGAGGTGCTGCTGCTCTGAATGAGGATGCACTCCCCCTAAGGGACCAGGTCCACAGCCTGGTGGTACTCCTAGACCCCAGTCTAACTCTGGAATCCCAGGTGGACTTCGTAGCCGGGGTGCCTTCCTTCAGCTGTGGAAATTATATCAGCTCGTATAATTTCATGACAGTTACACACGCACTGGTAACATCTCGTATAGATTACTGCAATGTGCTCTACATGGGGCTGCCTTTGAAGACGGTCCGGCAACTGCAACTAGTCCAGAACTGAGCCGCGCGGCTGGTGAGTGGTGAGGCCACTAGGGGACACATCAAGCCGATTCTGTTTAAATTACATTGGCTACCAGTTGCTGCCTGGGCCCAATTCAAAGTGCTGGTTTTGACATATAAAGCCCGGCTTGGGACCTGGATACCTGAAGGACCGCCTCCTTCCATATCAACCTACCTTGCAGTTAAGATCTAGCCAGGGGGCCCTTTTGAAAGAGCCATCCCTCAAGGAGGTACGAGAGACCGCTTGTAGACAAAGGGCCTTTTTGGCAGCTGTCCCCAGACTATGAAATGCCCTCCCGAGGCAGATTTGTCTGGTGCCAACGCCGATGACATTTTGGCACCAGGTCAAAACCTTCCTGTTCCAGAAGGCTTTTAATTGAAATAATATCAACTGTGGGTCCTGATGGCAATTTTTAGAGTATATATTTTAATTGTATTTTAATTGGTTTATCTTTTTATTGTAGTTTAATTGCTGTAAGCCGCCCAGAGACCTTTGGGTAGTGTGGGCAGCATATAAGTTAAATAAAATAAAATAAATAAATAAATTTTAGATTAATTAGTGGCCTTGCCAAGGGAGGGGCAGGGGTTATTGACATATCAAATTGTGAAAGTGCAATTCCACAAGTGATCTACAGTAACCTGTTTTCTGGGCTGTCAGTCATATGCTCAATATTCCCCTCAGTGCACAACAGACTGCACACTTAGATGCATAACTGTCAGCCTGAGAAATAGAAAGATGTTCGCTTTATTCATGTGGAAAAATGCAATAGCATTTTGGCCTGGGTGGTCAAAGTTACTGCTAGCATTTTAGATGGCAAATCCACAGCAAGCAGTGATGGGAGGAGATAGCACCTAGCTCTTGCAGAACAACACAAAGACCCACGGAATTCTTAGCAACCGTTATGGAAACCTCATGTCTCCTCCAGGCTATGTCTGTGCTCCACCACTGTTGCCTACCTGCTGTACAAAATGCACAGTAGTCAGACAAGGAATCTAATGTAGAATAGGGTTACTTTCTACATTCCTATTTGATAGGTTTAACACTCTATTTAAATAAGGACTGGTTTATGAGCTTCCCTTTCCCTTCGTGACTTGTGCCTTCGCTGTGGCGACAAAGATTTATCCCAAACTGGGCCAGAAGCAAGCAATGTGACATTCCTCTCAACTGGAAGCCCAGACAACATCCACTACTACATTGGCTTAATTGTTCAAGAAGGCTGGCGTGCCTTTTATACCCAAGTTCCCCCTTTTCCCCATGAGTTCCAAGCCTCTTAGCCAAAATCTGTCTCTGTTGTTGAAATTTTGTTTATTGTTTCCCCCATTCTGTGCTTTCACTGCAAATGAAAAAACCAAAAACCAAAATCTGCCATGCAGATACGTACACCGTGTGTGAGTGGGTGAGAGGAAGAAATCAAAAGGACAATTCTTCTATCTTGGAAAGCAAAACAATGCTACAGTTCTTATTTACAAGGCATCAGAGTACTTTCAGAGGCACACATTTAATGTGTTACTACAGGCCATTTGAGTAAACTGCATATTGAACACACCCAATTACCTAATAAATACTGCAACTCATTAGACTGGCTAAAAACAAAGCAACAAAGCAAAAAGAAATAAGGCATCTACACTGAGAGTCTGATTATGCTGACTTTGCAACTGATGGTAACCAAGAAAGCAGGAAGCTCTGTAAAAAGTGGCAGGTAGCAAGTAGCATTTGCAGCTGATGCCAACAGTGAGCAGTAGGAAAATTACCTGTCACAGCAACTGTTCCTATGTTCCAACTTTAAACACAGCTTTCCAGAAACTCATGTCAAATTACCTAAAACCTTCAAGGAAAGTCCTTTCCAGGCAGAACCTTTCTATATTTGTAGAAATCATACTTTCTTCTGCCCCAACTAGAAATAATAATAATAAAAATAATCATACAACTACAAAGATGGAAAATGACCCCTACGAATCATCAACTGTCAAGGAGGCACAGTGGGGAATCGAACTCCCAGTCTCTGGCTCCACAACAAGATACCACTGAGCTACTTACTTATTTTTTGAATTTTCATCCCACCTTTCAACTAAAAATTGGTACTCGACATGGCTGACATAGAAAGTATACAGGAACTGAAAGGATATGTTCTAGTGATCTCATCTCTGTCATGGGGGTGGGAAGGCATGGACAAAGTTTGGAGAGGGTTAAATTGGTGATTGGGATGGGGGACTGCTTGCCAAAAAGGCACTCATACCTTTATATGATGAGCACAATGGTCTGTAATGTGCCTACAGAGCTTCATAATCAGGCGCTCTTCCCATAGTGCATAAGGGGGTGCTGATAAGTATTGAACCTTTCCCAGGAATTAATTGAGCTAGGAAGCTGTAACTGCTGCGCTATTCTACATATTCCCCCAGGAAGTCAATGCACTTGTGACATCGGTCCTGCAGCTTCTTCAGCCCCTGCAAATAAAATTCTTCCGACCGCTGGTGTAACCAGTCATTTGCAGCATTAGTTGCCTTCAGAACACTCCCAAATCGTTGTCCCTTTAGGTGTTTTTTTGAGTTTGGAGAACAGATAATAGTCAGAAGGAGCCAGGTCGGCGCAATAGGGTGGATGGGGCATCCAATAATTTTAAATATTTCTAAGTTATTCTAATACTTAAGCCATGGTCAAAGTATCACTATGAAACTAATACAATGTTATATTCATCAGCCATTCAATTTGCCAAGACCTGAAGCAATCAGTCACTCACAATTCTTGTGCTCAAACACTTATATGCAGAGCTTATCATTAGGAGAGATCTTTCTCTGTCCATTCAGGCTTTCCTTAACAGCCTGCTCACTCACAGTCCTCAACAGAATGTATACAATGTGGTTGAACAATTTTCTCATTTTCTGCTATAGTATACCAATTGGGTCAGTATCTACTGAGGAATACATGGAATGCATAAATGCTGCCATTCACCAAAAAGCTCCTTTCAAGTGTTGCCCTTTTATGCTCAATGCATTACTGAAAACTAATTTTAACTGTCATAGAATTGGATAGTGGAAGTGGAAACATGAGTTGGGGAAGTGGTTAGCTGCTTAGAGAAAGGAGACATATGCTACAAATGATAGGATTCTATGAATCACGCTCCATAGCTGAAATCCAGCAGCAGAACCTATGTCAT
Source organism: Pogona vitticeps (assembly GCF_051106095.1). Taxonomy (NCBI): domain Eukaryota; kingdom Metazoa; phylum Chordata; class Lepidosauria; order Squamata; family Agamidae; genus Pogona; species Pogona vitticeps. Next base: position 126,334,223 of record NC_135787.1, read on the forward strand.
ATGAGGCTGATGATGTCATCACATGAGGCGGTGTTTAAAATTAAGCACTCTCTTCCCCCATTCTGTAGCCCCCAACAGCTTCCCCAAGGTGAAAGAGATTCCAACGAAGTCTCAGGAGCTGGGGAGGGGAATTGGAATTTTTTTATTTCCCCAAAAGTGCTGCAGCAGATGACATCATCAGTCTTGTGCAGCATCAGTTCCACTAATGGACTTCAGCATATGAATTCTAAATATATCACTGTAACTATTTCTGAGTTTTGCCAACTGCTTGAATGCAACATGTCATAATTCATGAAATCACTTACTGTTGAAAGCAGAGTTAAAAGACTGAAAAGCAGAGTGAAGTCACACCTAAACTATGTCACTTTTCATTACATTGTCCCTTTCTGCTGCTAATACAATACTTGTGCTTTTTGTTTGTTTGTAAATCACAGTTCAGTGATAATGCTAAACTGAGCAAGTTCTCAAAGAACCACAGAGATCAGGTTTAAACCATTTCCCTGTATCATATGTAAACAAACCACATAGGAGAGAAATCTGGAAATATGACATCCTCCAAACTGGTCCTAAAATTTAAAAAAAAAATCTGTACTCAAATCATTACCTTGAAAGATATGGCTCTAATAACTCTCAAAAACAAACTGAAAGTTAACACAAGGTGTTATGAGTCAAAATTATTTTCACTGTTATATCAAACAGTGTTACAGTAAATTGAAAGTGATTAAAAGTTCAACCAACTATGCATTATACTGCTTGAAATGGGACCAAAAGTTATGCATTCAAAAGGTCCCCCACTTTCTCTTCTCTCAAACATTTTGCATAGAACACAAAGATAAGTTCTGCTGGTGTTTTTTTTTTTCCAATTCACAAGGCTCCTGACTATCAGAAACATTTGCTATCTGTTATTCCAATCCTTCTCCTTCATGGATTGCTGCCTTGTCGTGGCGAAGGGGCGTGAGTAACTCAGAGAAACTATGGGCTATGCCGTGCAGGGACACCCAAGACGGACAGGACATAGTGGAGAGTTCCGACTAAACGCAATCCACCTGGAGTAGGAAATGGCAAGCCACTCCAGTATCTTTGCCAAGAACGCCCCATGATCAGAAACAAAAGGCTAAAAGATATGACGCTGGAAGATGGGCCCCTCAGGTCGGAAGGCGTCCAACATGCTACTGAGGAAGAGTGGAGGACAAGTACAAGTAGCTCCAGAGCTAATGAAGTGGTTGGGCCAAAGCCGAAAGGACGCTCAGCTGTGGACGTGCCTGGAAGTGAAAGGAAAATCCAATGCTGCAAAGAAAAATACTGCATAGGAACCTGGAATGTAAGATCTATGAACACTGGGAAGCTGGAGGTGGTCAAACAGGAGATGGCAAGAATAAACATCGACATCCTGGGCATCAGTGAACTAAAATGGACAGGAATGGGCGAATTCAGCTCAGATGATTATCATATCTACTATTGTGGGCAAGAATCCCGTAGAAGGAATGGAGTAGCCCTCATAGTCAACAAAAGAGTGGGAAAAGCTGTAATGGGATACAATCTCAAAAATGATAGAATGATGTCAATACGAATCCAAGGCAGACCATTCAACATCACAATAATCCAAGTTTATGCACCAACCAGCATTGCTGAGGAGACTGAAATTGAACAATTCTATGAAGATTTACAACACCTTCTAGAACTGACACCAAAGAAAGATGTTCTTCTCATTCTAGGGGACTGGAATGCTAAAGTAGGGAGCCAAGAGATAAAAGGAACAACAGGGAAGTTTGGCCTTGGAGTTCAGAACGAAGCAGGACAAAGGCTAATAGAGTTTTGTCAAGAGAATAAGCTGGTCATCACAAACACTCTTTTCCAACAACACAAGAGGCGACTCTATACATGGAAATCACCAGATGGGCAATATCGAAATCAGATTGATTATATTCTCTGCAGCCAAAGATGGAGAAGCTCTATACAGTCAGCAAAAACAAGACCTGGAGCTGACTGCGGTTCTGATCATCAGCTTCTCATAGCAAAATTCAAGCTTAGACTGAAGAGATTAGGAAAAACCACTGGGCCACTCAGGTATAATCTAAACCAAATCCCTTATGAATACACAGTGGAAGTAAAGAACAGATTTAAGGAACTAGATTTGGTGGACAGAGTGCCTGAAGAACTTTGGATAGAGGCTCGTAACATTGTCCAGGAGGCAGCAACGAAAACCATCCCAAAGAAAAGGAAATGCAAGAAAGCAAAGTGGCTGTCCAACGAGGCCTTAGAAATAGCAGAGAGGAGAAGGGAAGCAAAATGCAAGGGAGATAGGGAAAGTTACAGAAACTTGAATGCAGACTTCCAAAGAATAGCAAGGAGAGACAAGAGGGCCTTCTTAAATGAACAATGCAAAGAAATAGAGGAAGATAACAGAAAAGGAAAGACCAGAGATCTGTTCAGGAAAATTGGACATATTAGAGGAACATTTTGCGCAAAGATGAACATGATAAAAGACAAAAATGGGAGGGACCTAACAGAAGCAGAAGACGTCAAGAAGAGGTGGCAAGAATACACAGAGGAATTATATCAGAAAGATTTGGATATCCTGGACAACCCAGACAATGTAGTTGCTGACCTTGAGCCAGACATCCTGGAGAGCGAAGTCAAGTGGGCCTTAGAAAGCCTGGCTAACAACAAGGCCAGTGGAGGTGATGGCATTCCAGTTGAACTATTTAAAATCTTGAAAGATGATGCTGTTAAGGTGCTACATTCAATATGCCAGCAAGTTTGGAAAACTCAACAGTGGCCAGAGGATTGGAAAAGATCAGTCTACATCCCAATCCCGAAGAAAGGCAGTGCCAAAGAATGCTCCAACTACCGTACAATTGCACTCATTTCGCACGCTAGCAAGGTTATGCTCAAAATCCTCCAAGGTAGGCTTCAGCAGTATGTGGACCGAGAACTCCCAGAAGTACAAGCTGGATTCCGAAGAGGCAGAGGAACTCGAGACCAAATTGCTAACTTGCGCTGGATTATGGAGAAAGCCAGAGAGTTCCAGAAAAATATCTACTTCTGCTTCATTGACTATGCGAAAGCCTTTGACTGTGTGGACCACAGCAAACTATGGCAAGTTCTTAAAGAAATGGGAGTGCCTGACCACTTTATCTGTCTCCTGAGAAACCTATATGTGGGACAGGAAGCAACAGTTAGAACTGGTCATGGAACAACTGAGTGGTTCAAAATTGGGAAAGGAGTACGGCAAGGCTGTATATTGTCCCCCAGCTTATTTAACTTATATGCAGAATACATCATGCGTAAGGCTGGACTGGAAGAAACCCAAGCCGGAATTAAGATTGCCGGAAGAAATATCAACAACCTCCGATATGCAGATGATACCACTCTGATGGCAGAAAGTGAGGAGGAATTAAAGAACCTTGTAATGAGAGTGAAAGAGGAGAGTGCGAAAAACGGTCTGAAACTCAACATCAAAAAAACTAAGATCATGGCCACTGGTCCCATCACCTCCTGGGAAATAGAAGGGGAAGATATGGAGGCAGTGTCAAATTTTATCTTCCTGGGCTCCATGATTACTTCAGATGGAGACAGCAGCCACGAAATTAAAAGGCGCCTTCTTCTTGGGAGGAAAGCGATGACAAATCTTGACAGCATCTTGAAAAGCAGAGACATCACCTTGCCAACAAAAGTCCGAATAGTCAAAGCTATGGTTTTTCCTGTCGTGATGTATGGAAGTGAGAGCTGGACAATAAAGAAAGCAGACCGCCGAAGAATTGATGCCTTTGAATTGTGGTGCTGGAGGAGGCTCTTGAGAATCCCCTGGACTGCAAGGAGAACAAACCTATCAGTTCTAAAGGAAATCAACCCTGAATGCTCACTTGAAGGACAGATCCTGAAGCTGAGGCTCCAGTACTTTGGCCATCTCATGAGAAGAAAAGAGTCCTTGGAAAAAACCTTGATGTTAGGAAGGTGTGATGGCAAGAGGAGAAGGGGACGACCAAGGATGAGATGGCTGGACAGTGTCTGCGAAGCAACCAACATGAACCTGACACAACTCCGGGAGGCAGTAGAAGACAGGAGGGCCTGGCGTGCTCTGGTCCATGGGGTCACGAAGAGTCGGACACGACTAAACGACTAAACACACACACATTCCAATCCTTTCATTGCTTTGACTAAAAGTATTTCTCCAATCAGTACTGATAATTACAAGGACTATGCTTTGTTTAGTAACACTTTTCCACACAGCTATAAAAACTGAAACCCTACTGAAGTGTACCCCTGTACATTAAGCTTGATGCGCTTTAGAAAAGGGTGGGCAACATATGGTATCAAGTCACTTTCATGCATCATGAACTACGAGAAAGCCATTGAAGAATATATGGGACATTACCTCATGGCAGCTGAAATATGTCTGAAATTATAATGGTGAATGTTTCCGAAACTACAGAGAAAGAAGCAACTAAAATAAAGTTTGGGCTCTCTTCTTACCCTTTGTATTAAGGGCATATTCTTGGGTTTACTCATTACTGAATTAGGACAAACCTAGTAGGGAATATTTCTATGTTTTTCTTTTATTTTGTGGCCTATAATACACATGGAAGTAAATGTAGCTTTGTTAGAGGTCAAAAAGCAGAATGGTGTAACATTGTTCATATTAACCATTTGGATTCTGTCCTCAAATAGATTCACTCCTACTGTGCCAAGTAGACTGTTTGCAAATGTAGCTTACAGAAACTATATCTAATTAAGATCAGAAATGGAATGCTCCACGTGGTGTGGAGTTGGCACCGTGGTTGCACTTTGCCTGCCCGCTCGGAGAAGATGAGTACAGGCAAATGATGTTGAGGCCGGGGAAGGGGGGTTCAGGAAGAACCTCTATCTAGCCTGCCTTCCCCCCCCCCCCCCGGATCAGTCTCTCTTGAATCGCCGACTTCATGGGTAAGGACACCACCGGAGAAGGGTCTCAGGTGGTTTCGTTTCACCATGTGGAGCTGCTGTTTGGGTGCATGCTGAAGATTTGGGGTACATAGGAGAATGAAGACTGGCCTATGGAGCCATTTTGACCAAATTAAGTGCACTTGAGTGGGAAAGAGCACTTGCTAGAAGGGCAGCTAGTTCAGGTATGCACAGGAGGTCATGCAGGGAAGTCTAAGGCCAGGAAAACTGGCAGAATTGAAACATTTGATTGATTTAATGTTGTCCCATATCACTATCCTAGAGAGTGAGCGACCAGGTCCTTTGGGAGAGTCATCTATGGCGGCATTGCCAGGTACGCAGAGAGCTACACCACTGGGTGTCGTAACACCGACTGGGCAGCACTATTGCTCAGGAGACAGGGCGCCAACAGATGAAGCAAGCCAGGAGCCTGGAGGTTTCACGTCGGAAGCAAGAGAGACGAGGGTGAGAAAGGCAGCTGGAGAAGTGGTGGTTGGCAGCCCGCCTGGATCAGAAGTAGTCAGTAGTGGTCCAGAGAAAGTTGCAAGGCTTATACCAGGTGAGCCACCACATACACACAGAGTCGCACAGGGTGAAAGTATCTGGCAAAGGGGTACAATGAGCCCACATGGGTTAAACCAAACACCCATTTCTCAAGTTATTTCAGATAATGCAAGGGGGACACTGCTGGGGGTCTTGCCCAGACTGGCTTCGAAGCTCTGGACGGTGCCCTACCCTCAGTGGTCCATGCCCAGTCAGTCCCCAGGATTCTATGAAGGGTTCAGACAACTGTCCCTTCCCCCCATTCCAGATATGGGACATAATTCTGTTTCTCGCAGGGATCTCCCTTACGGGGATCAGCCCCTGCCGCTGGGGAATCATATCCTACCACCCAAAATTGAAAAAAATCTAGAGAAGAATACGTTGACATTTTTGAATTGTTAAACAGGCAGTTAGAAGAGAAGAAGGGAGATAAGGAAGAAGAGGGTTAGGTTATATATAAAGAGAAATTTAGAAAAAAGAAGCCTGAGATGTGCTGGACTAAATAGCCTCCAGTTTTTTAAAATTATGCCAGAATCATTGTGAAGGCCCAACCTTCGCGTGCCTTTTCACTGATACAGGGCTTATGCTGGGTTGGCTAATTCTGGAAAAGGGCCCCAGCCCAATTAAAGTTTCAGTATTAGAGGACTGGCTGGACCTATATCCAGACAAAGAAGCTGCCAGATATTTCAGAGAAGGATTTAGGTATGGTTTTAGAATCCCATTTCAAGGTAAGAGGTTAGCCACCATGTCCAAAAATTTAAAGTCACTTATAGGAATGGAAGAGGTGGTAAAGAAAAAGATTTGCAAAGAGGAAGCAGAAGGGAGAGTGCTAGGCCCATTTAAGGAGCCACCAGTTCGAACTCTGAGGGTCTTCCCATTGGGAGTGGTGCCTAAAAAGGCATCTGGTGAATACAGGCTTATCCACCATTTGTCATACTCGGCTGGGGACACCGTTAACGATATGATCCCCGAGGAACTATGTGCAGTTCAGTATACTCCATCTGATGCAGTGGTACGCATGATAAAGGCATGTGGACCTGGCAATAGAATTGGCTAAATGTGACATTCAGTTGGCATTGCATTTGCTGCCGGTGCATCCTAGTGATTTTGAGTTACTTGGTTTTGCCTTTGAGGACTGTTATTATATGGATAGGGCCTTGACAATGGGATGCTCCATATCTTGCATAGCATTTGAGTGCTTCAGATCATTTTTGGAGTGGGTGCTCCAAAAACACAGAGTGGGGGTCCCCCATGCAGTGCATTATTTAGAGGATTATCTTTTTTGTGGAAGGAACTTCCCATTGTAAATGCATCATGGGGTCATTTCAGCTGATAGCCAGAGAGTTGGGCGTGACTCTTGCTGCAGAAAAAAATGAAAGGGCCAGCCACGGTCCTCACTTTTCTTGGAATCGAGTTGGACACAGTACGACAATCTAGCAGGTTGCCTGAGGACAAATTAGTGGCCCTCAGGTTACAGTTGAGGGCAATGTTAGCTAGTCAAAAAGGTATGTTGAGGAAGCTGCAAGTAGTGGTTGGCCCTCTCAATTTAGCATGCAAAGTAGTAGCACCAGGCAGGGCCTTCCTTAGGGGACTTTGTGAGGCCATGAAAGGCCTTTTGAAGCCCCATCATTGGAGGCATCTTTCGGCTGGGATGAAGGGGGATTTGGTTGTATGCTTGCATTTCTTAGAAAGCTTCAATGGGGTATCATTTTGGAGAGATGAAATTTGCCTTGTAGTGGATTTACAGGTGCATTGTGATGTGGCAGGTTTTATATTTTGGGCAGTCAAGCATGCTTCCCCACCCAATTGGGGTATGAATTTCGGCCTGGGAGCCTGAGCCATGCTTGAGTGGAAGGGACAGAGAGGCATGCCATGGGACATGTTCTGGGAATTGGCGTCTCAGGATGCTTCGAATGTGCCCCCTGATATATTACTGATTCACCTGGGTGGGAATGACTTGGCTCAATGCATGGGCAGGTCACTTACGAGTATTATACAGGTGATTGATGATTTCCATGCCATTAAGGCCAGATTCCCAGGACTGAGGATACTCTGGTCGAATAAAATACCAAGATTTGTATGGTGGGCAGATTGTGACCCCAGATGTATCGACCATGCCAGAAGGCGAGTCAATCAAGAAATTGGTAAAGCTGTAAAGGCTGGCCTCGGGTCAGTGGTGGTACACCCAGACATACAGGTGTGGTGGCCCGAATTGCACAGAGACTATGGGGAACACCTGTCTGAGTTGGGATTGGATTTGTTCCTCCAGGATTTATAAGGGGGCCTTTGGGCTGAAATTTTCGGTGAGGGTGGCTGGCATGGGGTATATGAATAGTCCCTATGGCATGGCGGGTAGTGCAAAAAGTAAGAGATTTGGTGAGTTCCTCTGGGACACCCAAGGAGGATGTCAATCATCCCATCTCCCTGATTGGCAGAACAAGGAGTTATACGAAGGGGAATGGGAGTTAAGTGAATCTCCCGGGCAGCAGTGTACCTAAGGTCATGAGGCTCGGTGACTGAAGGAGTGGGAGGATTCCTGCAGCTGGGTGGCTGAAAACATGCTAGTCAGAGGCAGTGTGCTTCAGTAATAGGAACTTGACCTTGGTGGCCTGATCCAGTCATAAATGGTACTGTACACTGGAGTCAGAGGATAATTTCACACTACAGGAGGCCACCTTGGGAAGGAGAACTCAACGTTTAAATAGTTAATAAAGCTGTGGCCCTAGTTTTATCCAACACCTATGTCTCGTCTCTTTATTCTGGGCTGAGCAGGCAATGAAGTACCAGATCAGATCCTGCCTGGAAAACATTCACTCCAATGCTAACACTCTTTCCAGGCAACCAGCTTTTGATGGACCTGACAAAAGCTTACCCCAGGATGATATAATGAGGACAATATGGTAAACGAATGTAGGAAGAAGCAATCTGTTAGCTGCTCTAGTTTTTCTGAAATACTCCTGACCACACCAAGCTAAATGTACTGAGGCTAGAACGAAGATAACTGCTCACGTAACCATCTAAAGATACTTTACAATGTACTTTTAACACCTAAACATTCTGCATATTGCAGTTTTTTTCAGCTGTCCTTAATTTAAAGAAAATGAAAAAAAAGGAAGGCATACCTTCTGTACTTTTATTCTGCATGTAACCTTGAAATTGTTTGTAAATTTGGGCAAATGTCAAAGATACAGAAAGGCTTGGATTTTCAGTATACTTACATTATAGTAACCTCATAGCTCCTCCTTTATCTTCAAAATTACATCAACTAATTGTTTACGGCCTAGATCCAATTGTTATTCCCAGCCAGAGCAGACCAGTGAATCAACTGGCTACATGGTAAATTAACATCTATGCAAATCCTATTGATTTAATGAGTCTACTGTAGTTTGGGCTAACAATGAAGCATAGGTCTATTTCTTTCTTTCTATAGTTTTAGACTAGCCTGTAAGCAGAGTGTGGAAACATAAAACAAAAATACTAAATTATAACCAAAGACAGTACCTAATAAAATTAAGCATGTTTATGCAGTTACTGTATATGTAGAACATATCCATAATTCAGATTTAAGTTTTTCTTGGTAAACATATTCAATTCTGTTTTAGCCAAAAAAGGCAGAACTTGAAGAATGAATATAATGAAACAATGAAGTCCATAACTGAGCTGTGGTAGGATGATGTTGTAGGTCCCAGAGCAGTATCCTGCTAGTGCTCAGATGCTGAACATATTTAGAGTTCATATTATAAGAGAATAATGTTTATTTTTTGTAAAGATTTGGAAGTTAAGTTTAAAAGTAATGAATATAATAACATGCTGGAATTATATTCATTCCATATCACTGAATATATATTCATTCCATATATTCAATTATGTGGAATGAATATAATTCCAGCATGTCATTAAATTCATTACTGTTAAAAGTAACTTCCAAATCTTTATCAAAAATAAACATTACTTTCTTATAATATGAACTCTAAATACACACTGAGGGACCTTAACCAAAGAAAAGTTCTCCCCATCCTAATCTTTTTGTTCTAAAAAAGTACTCTTGTTGTTTAGCTTTTAACCAAAAAAGACATCAAAATATTTATAGACCTTTTATGCAGCTCAACCTTCACAGCTAGCAATAAAAATAATTAATATATGGCTTTAAAAAAACAGCAAGAAAACGTGATTACTTCAGCAGTATTTTAGATGCTTAAAATAAATTCAGTCCTAAGATATTTGTAAATTTCCAAACATTCCTGACAATTACCATCAAACAATTCTGTTAAGGATTTTTTTTTTTATGTTCAAAAGCCACAGCACACATATACTCAGCTATGTATAAAACATTTGTGAAAGTTTTCCTTAAGGGAAAATATTTGTTTACCATCCTGAACCAAAAGCTCAGAGTCTCCTTTCCCTTCTTTACTGAAGGGCAGGGGAAGAAATCACCAGGAGCCTCAAAAATCTCATCAGGTTTTCAATAGAGAGAAAAACTTACATGTCCAGGTTCTTCTTTTACTTCACTTGTTTTCAACAGATCACCTCTTCTCCTTCTTTTAACCTGAAGAAGGGAAATTAATCGTTTAACAGTGCACTGTGCATGATAATTCTTTCCCTCTCCTTTACTAAAATCAATTTGGAGAACAAAACAACAACAACAAACAAACAAAAACAAAACAGAAGTATGTATTTATGTAACGGAATTCCTGCTGAATTCAGCAGAACTTCCTTTAGAAATTAATTTTCTTTTAAAACAGCTAACTAGAGAGTAACCGTGCCTCATAGAGTGGACATTTTATATAGAAGGTCTCGGGCTCAATTCTATTAATTTCTCTGGGAATAAACTGTGGCCAAGACCATGGTGAGTTCTATCAGTCAGGCTAAATGTGACTAGTCTAGGTAAACCAATGATCTCTCACAAATTAAGATAACATCACTGTTGACTTGAGATTTGTTCTCCTTACTGGCCCAGGTAAAATAATGTTTTAAGAGTTAAAGAGCAAAGATTTTAATTTCAGCACAAACTACTAGAATAATAAAAAGTGAACCAGATCCAGGGATTTCAAGTGTGATGATATTATTTACTATCACCTGATAATCTTTTATATAGAGCAGGAATGGAAGGGCCATCCAATCAGGGTGTGGAAAAAGCTATACAGTGGTGGTTGTTCTGGGTTTTTCAGGCTCTTTGGCCGTGTTCTGAAGGTTGTTCTTCCTAACGTTTCGCCAGTCTCTGTGGCTGGCATCTTCAGAGGACAGCAACCTGTGCTCTGGTGTAGTTGGCTTGAGAGAAAGGCGTTCTGTTTAGAAGGTGTTCCCTCCCCCCTTCCTCCTTTCCTGCCATTTTTTTAACCTGTTCAGATTAACTAGCTTTGCATTAGTTCCTATGGGAACTGTGCCTTGACATAAGGACAAAAAACAGCCAGAACAGATTAATCGGTTTTCAGTGCATTCCTATGGGAAATGTTGCTTTCACTTACAAACATTTTGACTTACTGCCACCGTTACAATATGGATTAAGTTCGCAAGTCAAGGCATCACTGTACTGCTGGAGAGAATGCTAATCACAACATATCAGCTTAGTGACCATCAAAATGTACTGCAGAATAACCAACACCTTTGGCAAATGTGGACGCTGGAAACTGGAGATGGAAAAATAATACCAAAACTGATACACAATACCTAACAAAAAAAAAGATACAACTCTTTGAAGATTCTTTATCTAGCAATCTTGAAGGAAGCACAAGAATGATTAAAAACTCAATTAGCACTCAATGATTTTACTCAAAGAAAAAACATGCCTTGCATACTGTATGGATATGAAAGACCTCAGTTAATTCACGAAAAATTCCCAAACAATACCAACTACAGTGGTACCTCAATTTACAAACTTAATCCGTATTGGAACAATGTCCGTAACTCGAAACGTTCGTAAATCGAAGCACCATTTCCCATAGGAATGCACTGAAAACCTATTAATCTGTTCCGGCCGAAGGAAAAAAATACCCCTAAAATAAAAAATTAAAACACTCCAAGCCCCATAGGAACGCGCTGGGGCTGCAAAAAACAAAGCAAAACCCAGGAGAGAAAGGGAGCCTCAAAGGCTGGCCGAAGTGAATGAGACCGGGGCCAGAGACCTGGCCGGGAAGTGCTGGCCGGCCTGCCCGCCCGCCTCCTCCTGCTCCTCTGGAGCTTCCTCACTCCAGAGTAAAAAAATAAGCAAAAAAATAAAAAGAGCCCAGCAAGCCCAGTCAGAAGGTGCTCCGTTGCTGAGGGTTTAAGAAAAAAACATTAATAGAGAAGATTCAAAACCTTTCGCAGATCTATAATTTAATGGCTATTTAAAGGGATACTCCTTTAACAATATAGTAGCCTGTATAATTAAAATTGTAAACTGCCCGGAGAGTGCTTGTAGCGCTATGGGGCGGTATATAAGTCAAATAAATAAATAAATAAATAAATAAATAAATAAATAAATAAATAAATAAATAAATAAATAAATAAATAAATAAATAAATAAATAAATAAATAAATAAATAAATAAATAAATAGCACTCTGCTTAGTGCTCAGGATATATTCCAAGAATATAAAAAGCTCACTGAACATGCACTGAATAGGGTCATTTTAACACACCAGCACAGAGAGGGTACACCAGCCCCCCAAGACTCTCAGAGGCCCGGTCTACCTTTTCTAGGTCAACCACCACAAAATAGCCTTTCTGGCATGTGTAATGAAGCAGTGTTAATTGCGACAACACTATGTGAAGTATTACTGTATTACCACATTGGGATCGCTTTATAATTTCTGTCATGAAAAGGTGTTCAGAAGTATGCAAGGCTATCATCAAATATTAGTGGAACTTGTTGTAGGCTAGTGGACTTATGTTGTCACATACAGTCACATTTCCCTGCAGCAGAACAGGCACTTATCCTATATGAAATGACTGTACTATTGTATATTTTGGAGTTCTAACAATGGTGGTGAAAGTAAAGCTTTGTTTTGCTTTACCTCCTCCCAGGCTTTTTGCCAGCCTCCTGTATGCAGTGTGGTATAAAACACATAATGTTAGACTATTCCTTATATGGAGCATTTTAAGCCACTACTTGTACAATAATATTGCATTAAGATTTTTACAACCTGCCTGTAAGAATAAGAACTTTTAATTATAACAAGACCATAACATAAGCTACAATGCACTTAAGTCCATAACCTATAGTAAGATTATAACTTCTGCTGCAAGATTTTTTTAAAGCAGTCTGCTGCTTCTGCTGTTTCTGATATTTTGAGTTGCAGTTCACATCAGTGGCCAGTAGTGGGCTTATCATGCAAGCCAAAGTCCAAAACATCCAGAGAGCACCAGACTGAGGAAGAAAGCACCACAGATCATATGGTTCTGCTATTGTCACAATAGCTCTTCTAGTGCTTTATAAGACTCAACCAGAAGACTCTTGAATGTTTATATCACTCTGTTGGCAGCTAAATAAAATGACTATAGGGTAGTGCTAATAGAAGATTGTCTTCTGGCCCTGGACAGTCAAAATGTGGCAATGATCTTGGGACACACCAGCTCAGCAGAAACCTTACAAAACACTTTCACCCCAAAGTGATCTCTCATCTGAGGTTCCTCAAATGTTGTACAAGTGTTTCATACAATAACACCATATTCTTTACATTACAGATCACATGAGAGCAACCAATGACAAAAACAAATGGCACAGCAATCACGTTTATTCAAGATATAAGCAATGGAACAAGTCTATGGACAATGGTAACTGGAGGGTGTATTCTTGACTAATCACTTGTAAGTTATTTCTCTTTTGGAAATTTACTGTCTCATCATACAATACTGCCAAGAGTATTTTATTTTTGGCAGGAAGAAAATTAAACTGGTGGACAGTCAAGCCACAGCTGGTTTCTGTGAAGATATTTCCATTAGAGTTGAACTTGGAAAACATTATTTTTGGACACAACCCCCAGAATCTCCCAGCCAGAGTATTCATTGTAATATTTTAAAAAAGCAAACAGTTCAAAGAGAGCAGCAGCCCTAATAATCAATAAGAAAGCTGAAGGGGAAAAGAAGTCATACTTTCACAATTTAAGGAACATTTACTCACCTCTTCACAATATGTTGCCCTTGAGATTAATCTTACAGAACAGTCTCAGATGACTACATGGAGCTTACTTTCAATTTGGGGACACACACAGAAGAAGCTAATTCTGTCAAACTTTTATAATCCTCCTTCTATTAATACTACTGCTGCTGCACTGCAACTGCTACTACTACCACCACTACCATCATCATTATTATCATTATCATCATCATTATTTTAAGCCTTGCAGCAACTAAAGAAAAACTAACAGTGAATAAAATTAAATTTCATAGTGTCAAGACAAACATCCTGCTGATTCTTATTATCAGTTTTTCAACTTGCATAAACACTTGATGGATGTGTTCTCTTCAACATAGCATGTGTGTGTGCATGCATGCACACACACAATATAGTTTTGGCATAGAGACTACCACGGATCTTTAATTCTTTCCTGGTTTGTTGACTAATATTAATTGTGAGTTTTACAGGCTGAATGTAATAAGGAACTCCGGCTTAATGCAAACCAGGGCCTTCATGTAAAACCTAGCACACAGTGAGATAAGAGTGAGGGGAGAAAGGGAAGTTGTAAAGCCCCTATACCCATTCATAGCTTCATAAGTCATGGCTTTTGTAAACCTTTAAAACTGTCTCTACTAGGTCAATTTTATTTCATGGAAAATGCTTCAGGAGTTAACCTAGAGGCAAAATCCGGAGCTGGAGTACTGAAGGAAGTTTGTTTCGTTCTGCCAACTCCTGTGATGTCGCTGGAACCAGTTGTATTGGCTCTTTCCACTGGACCATTTCAACAATGTGGAGAGGGGGGATCTGCTGCTTGGGTAACAGCCTATCCTCCATATTACTTTACCCGGGCTTCATGCTCTGGAGAGGACACTCCTCGATAGAGCATGTTACCATAGTCTCTCGAGACTGAAGGATGCCTATGATGAGTGTTTCAATCTTAACAAGCATGTCTGGTCTGAGGTAAAGTATATGGTCTATGGACCTTGTATGACCCCCAACACTGGTTTTACCATCCCCAGACCAATCGAAAATGTGCTTGATCCAACTACTGAACATAACTACAGAAAATGTTTTTTTTTTCAAATATGCATTCTAGTTTCTCATTTTTCTGCCAAAAAGGTGGAAGTAAAACCAGGAAGGCCCATTAAAACAACCACTTCCTGTTTGGTTCTGCAGTGTTCAGCAATTTCCCACCAAATCTTGGCAATGGCAGGGTGTCCCATTACAGTTTGGGGGTAAGGATTGGCCCCTGAAACAGTGAGGTTGCCCACTCTTTGTTCAGACAATACATTTAGTATCTAGGTTTTGGCATGCATTTTTGCAAATGTGTAGCTATATGGTTTTGTATAGGATGCAGGATGATTCAAAGATGGTCATATGAGAAATTGCAAAAGACAGGGAACAACCAGTACCTAACAGTTGTTAAAAGATTTCAAATATATACTGCCAGACATGAAAGAGCCATAGTAAAGCAAGCAAACAAAAAACATCATTTTTCTTCTCCTGTCCCCACTTTCCCAAGCTCTGTAAAAACAATGCTGCATAATTGTTTGACCTTTGCCCTGTTTCTCTCTCTCCCACCCATATTCTGCATCTCTGCAGTCCTTAGAAACTAAGTGGAAAAATAAAGAGCCAAACTGGAGTAATTAAAGGCACTTTTAATAGCAGCTGTTGCCATATAACTTGGTGCAGGATCATAATGCATTGCAACTGTCTTAAATCAAAATGTGGACCAGTATACATTACATATTTCGAAAAGTGATAGAAATATTTGATGTAGACACTTAAGAAAGCACAGGCATCAGCAAGAGTTTCACTTTCTTCTCTCTGCTTGCTGAGTTCTGACTTATAAACATCTGTTCTTTCTTTTACAAAATATTTTCCAGTGGCTGTGATTTCTTCTTCTTTAAAAAAAATATAAAATTATAACTATTAACTACTACCTCCAGGGCAGGATGTGCACCAAACAGTGATATCAACATTATTTTCAGATTGGGTAGCATTTGAAAACTTTGCACAACAAGAGATACCAGTATTTGCTGTAACACACTTACATTCATTTTCTTTCAGGTGAAGGCAAAATGCAACATAAACTAAGCACATCCCTCCCTTTCCCAACTCCAAAATATCAATCCAGTAGAGGTGGGATTTGAAACAATCTCCACTCCAAATGGGTGAAACTCTATCTTTCCAGTTCCTGATATACTTAAGCTTCACTGGAAGCTGAACAATAACTGGTTTAAAATATTGAGGAGGGCTGGCAGAGTGTTTATGGAGTACTTTGTACAATGTCTCAATCTCCCGAAGCATTAACAAAGCTAAAGCGCCTTAGAAAGAGCATTTTGTCAGTTTTTTTTTAAATGTACGGTACAAGCAACACTCAATACAGAATCACAAGTAATTCCTCCTGCGAAGTGAGGCTTTAAACAGCAATGGATTTCAAATGCCAATCATTTCTATGTAGTACTTAACTATCAAAGACTTGGTTTGTCCCCAAAGGAGAACTGGAGAAGCCTTTGGCCTTCCATGTTATAGATGCTACAGGCACCAGCAATCCCAGCTAACATGGCCAACAGCAATCAATGGTAGAAATTGCTGACCAAAGTATCAGGAGTTTCCCCACTCTTGCCCTAGAGCAGTGGTTCCCAACCTTGGGTAACCCAAGAATTTTTGGACTGCAACTTCCAGAATCCCCAGTCAGCAGAGCTGATGGTGGAGGCTCCCAGGAATTGTAGTCCAAGAACACCTGGGTTGCTCAAGTTTGGGAACCACTGCCCTAGAGGACCCCACCTCCCAGTAACAGACTCTCCTCTTTTTCTCTCCTGTACAAAAATACACAGGACCTGGAAGGTTGCTGTTTGATGGGCATAAGGGCCAGAAGAGCTCCTGACACAACTGAAAAGACTAAGCTGACAAAAATAAAATAAAGAACGACCACACTTCAACAGTTCATTAAATTTCCTTTCTTTACTTTCAAAGCAAGAAACACAGGAGAAGGCAGCAGCTATTTGGGATGTTTATGGTCAACGTTTCTAGCACCACATTTTGCCGCAGATAATGTTCAAAAAAACCTCTTATAATCTACATAACTGTAAAAATAAACAAAATGAAAACTAATATTAACTTTAAAATCATTCCATCAAGCTTGTTTTTAGTAGATAAGGCCAACTTTAATACATCAGGGGAACACAAGCGGATGATGGCTTGAAAATTGATGCAATACCCACAAATACCCACGGCTTGGGCCCTGGATACCTGAAGGACAGCCTCCTTCCATATGAGCCTACCCGGCAGTTAAGATCTAGCCAGGGGGCCCTTTTGAAAGAGCCATCCCTCAAGGAGGTAAGAGGGATGGCTTGTAGACAAAGGGCCTTCTCGGCTGCCCCCAGACTATGGAATGCCCTCCCGACTGAGATTCGTCTGGCGCCGACACTGATGACATTTCGGCGCCAGGTCAAAACCTTCCTGTTCCAGAAGGCTTTTAACTGAAATAATATTAACTGTGGGTCTGATGGCAATTTTATATATATTTTAATTGTATTTTAATTGTACATATTTTTATTGTATTTTAAATGCTGTAAGCCGCCCAGAGACCTTTGGGTAGTGTGGGCGGCATATAAATAAAATAAATAAAATAAATAAATAATAAATAAATAAATAGACATCAGTGATTTAAATTTAAAAATTCTTTTTTACAACTAATATTTCCTAGTGGCTAAATTATACCAACATATACAATAGGGCATTATTTGTTTATGTAGCTATATCAGAGAAAGTATTTAATTCTCTTTTTGAAAATTATTAAAGAGGATCTATTTTTTAAATCCATTAATCCATTTTTCCTACTTTTTCTGTGAAATCACAGGAATCATTCTATGCATCAAAACTGTCTTCCAGTTTTTGAGAACTTGTTTATTTATTTATTTAGATTAAGCTACATAGCACTACAGACTTGTACTACTGCCCTCCTGCAAACTGGCCATTTGGGAATTTGACAATGATTTCCTCAAGAATAAATGTACAGTGGTGCCTCAACTTACGAACATCCCTACTTACAAACATTTTGACTTACAAACAGCTCCAGTGGCAACATTTTGCTTTGACTTGCGAACGAAGCTTCCACTTACAAATAGAAAAAAGGCAGGGGGAAAAGGCGGGCAATTCAGATTTCTAATGGTAGGTGGCGATGAGGCTGCTTTGTACTATAGCTCTTTCACTTTCAGCAGTTAGAAAGTGCACTGTCATCGTCGGAGGCTTGGGAGAGCTTCCTGCTCCTCTCTCTCTCTCTCTCTCTCTCTCTCTCTCTGTGTGTGTGTGTGTGTGTGTGTGTGTGTGTGTGTGTGGTGTCTTTGCTGTTTATTTTTGGAGGGTTTTTTCCCTTCTTCTTAAACCTCAGCAACGGAGGTGGCTTTAGTGTTTGTTTCTGGAGGTTTTTTTTTCTTCTTGTTATACCTCAGCCGGAACAGATTAATTGGTTTTCAATGCATTCCTATGGGAAATGTTGCTTTGACTTATGAACATCTTGACATATGAATACCATTCCAATATGGGTTAAGTTCGTAAGTCGAGGCACTACTGTATCAATACATCCACACTCTTCCTACCACCAGCTGAATTCCCTTGTTAGCCTTCCTGAATCCAAGAAAAGCCCATATGTTTGATAGTCCATCTGCATGCATTATTCCTTTCAAATACTGTAACATGTCTTCAGTCTATTTATTCAATACATTTTATGGTACCATAAGATTTTCTGAATGGACTTTTTGTGTGTGTAGTAAATGTGGGGCAGTCAAAACCAAGGCCTCAGTTGTACAGTGGTATCTCAACTTATGAACTTAATCCGTTTTGGAATGATGTTTGCACGTCAAAAAGTTCGTAAGTTGAAGTAACATTTCCCATTGAAATGCATGGGAACGGAATTAATCCGTTCCAGCATTTCAAAAGGCAAAAGGGGGGGAAAGCCCTTTGAGAGCTCTGAAGGTGCCGATCGCAGCAGCGGGGACCCCCAGGGGGGTCTCCCAGGGCTTGCCCGCCACCATGGGAGACGTCCCTGTGGGTCCCTGCCACCTCAGTGCCTCGGAGCTCTCAAAGGGCTTGCTCCGATGTTGGGCGGAAAGCCCTTTGAGAGCTCTGAAGCCAAAAAGGCAGAGAGAAATGGCAGGAAATTTGAATTTCCAGCCTTTTCTCCCTGCCTTTTTGCAGGGAGCCATTTACAAATAACTCTGTTTGCAAAAAATGGCATTGACTTGCGAACGGTGCCTCAACCTTGTTCGTAGGTCAAGCTCCGTTCGCGTTGATGCCAATTTTTGCCAACAGAGCCATTCGTAAATCAAAAAGTTCATATCTAGGGATGTTCATAAGTCAAGGGTTGTCTGTATTATCAAACATTATCAAATGCATCCCTGCCACCGCCACCATCTTTCTCTGTTATGAAATCCTTGAAAGCAGTAAGAAGCTAAAATGGGTGAAAAGGGACATTTAAGGATAGCATAAGAGCCTTATTTAAAGTGAATACAGTAAAAAAAAGAGATAAAGTACAAATAATAGGCAAAAGGACAGTCCGTGACAGCCAAATCAAGAATCACCTCAATGATGGGAGAAAGTGGATGATGGGGGAGTATGGTGAAGTGACAGTTTCCTAAAAGAATGTAGACAGCTGTGATTTTACGCTACACTTTTTTTTAATATGAAGAAAACACAGATTTGAAGAAAACACAAACAGTTCATCACATCCAACACACTGTCAACTAGTAAAGGCTGTGGTCCATACCAGAATTATACAAACCAGAACTATACAAGTTATTTTCCAAAGGCAAAATTGTGTTGTTGTTTTTTAAAAAAATAAAAGTTTTGATTAAAACAGGGGCATGGAACATGTGCCGTTTCCCGGGCTATGACTCCCATCAACACCAGCCAGGACTGCTAAGAGTGAGGGAGCTGCAGTCCAACAGCATTCAGAAGGCTGCAAATTCCCCACTGGAGGTAACCAGTGCTTCTGCTTCTAAGAATTCTTTATCCACAGACTGGAGCCTATTTAATCAGAAACAGCCCTATGTTACTCTACCTAAATTTCAACCAATGTGTAAATGTGCTGTAAAGGGCTGTGGAAAACATTTACTGGCAAAAAGTGATCCATGGAAACATAGGTCAAGCTGAACAGAGAATGTGACATCCAAAGCTGCATAGACAAATACGGTATCAGTTACACAGCAGACAATCCCAATACTCCTCCCCCCCAAAAAAAGCTCCAACTGTCCCCCTAATCTCCCTCTCAGAGTCCCTCGATTTGTGGAATGGCACAGGGTATAAGTGTGTGAAGGAATTATAGGGAGGAAAGGGTAGCTAGGGTAATTTTTGTCATTCTATCAGTGTAGGAACATCACTGGATTTGAACTTTATTTTTCTACCTGAATAAGAAAAGGCCTAGGGGAGAAGGGAAAGGGGGGGGGGGAGAGAGAGAGAGAGAGAGAGAGAGAGAGAGAGAGAGAGAGAGAGAGAGAGAGAGATCTATCCATGGGATGCTTTTTTGTTGCAGTCAATGGAAACTTGGAATTTCCTCCAATATAAAAATACACTGGGATTCTGATAGTGAGAAGCATACGTCTTTCTTGTATATTATAAGATACAGAAACATGTGGTTTTGTCTCAGGTAATTTTATTACCCCTAGGTATATTTGCATGTGGCTTTGGCTAGTAAAATACCCTAAGATAAAGTTTATGGCAGCTTTCTTTCTCGTATTTATGATGGCTGTTAGGATACATTATGTGATGATAACACAATTTTAATCATTATTTGCAGAAATACTCCAAAGCAAACACCAAAGTACGGGGGAGGCTCTCTTTTAAAACAACATCAAACCCCCTTTGCAGATATGGCTTAGCCATCTTCTTTTCTCTCCATTAATATGACAAAAACAAGAAAGCAACACTTTGGTGCATTCTTCCTTCTTGAGACAGGAAAACAACACTTGATGTGGTTTCCTTTCCAAAAGGAATGTAAGGAAGGATGATCTGCCTTCCCAAACCAAAGAGTTAACTCGCTAAGGGCACTCTATCCAGTTCTTGTAACTAATTTACTCTTCCTGCAGGCCTGGAGGAAATCCACACTGGCCACAGACATTCTTTGTTCAATGGTGCTCTTTGTGAAATCAATGTTAATAGCCAACCAAAATGATCCAAACCACAAACAATAAAAACAGTTTTAAAACTGGCTCCACTGAAAAGCTAAGAGCTCTTCTTCCTTGCAGGATTTACTTTTTACATTACTTCTCAATTTTCCATTTATTGTTCCCAAGTCTCTTTTTCATGCAGTCAGAAAGTGCTTTTTTGCATAATGTTGATCAGCGATCAAGGAACATATTAGTCATCAGTTCATGACAACAACAACAACAACAAAATCAACTGGAACAGCATTAGTTGCAACCTAAATAGTCTGCAGTTTATTGCATTGGTACACAAGACACAAGACTATAACTTCCACAAACCTTGGCTCTGTGTGTGTGAGGAGAGGGAGAGAGAGAGAGAGAGAGAGAGAGAGAGCAACAAAAAAGAGTGAATAATAGGGAGAAGGAATTGTCCATATTGTTATGCAATACACAGTATATTTAAAACATGCACTTCCTAGATTGAGAGGCATGCATACACTTTCTAGTTAAAACTGAAGTTGGTACATTTAAGTAACGAGGGAATAAAATTAGCAGATTTCTGGGGACAGTATCCAGAGCTGTAACTAGCAATTTTGGTGCCTGGGGCTTTGCAGCACTATTACATAAGCTTGTATCCCATGAGACTGGTGTATTTAGGGAAAGGAGGGAGGAATACCTCAATGTGAGCCCGCAATGGCCATTATAGTTCTGCATTAAGCCTGCCTGTTTTGCATTTCCCTGTGTCTGGAGAGGAGAGACTGAAGGCAGTACATATGGAGGTCTCAGGTTCGTACAGTTGCATCAGCAAATACCAATGGGCAGATTTACTTCCCTCCAGCAGTACATTTCTGCACCTTCTAAATGTTGGTGCCCTTGGTGCAAACTCCAGTCACCCTACTCTAGTAACAGTTGATAGTATCAAAACTACACCCAGCACTTAAGTGTCCCTTATTGTGTAGCTTCCTTATCTCTTCCATTACTTGAAACCACCTTATACAGTGGTACCTCGACTTAAGAACCTAATCTGTATTGGGACTGCGTTCTTAAATTGAATCATTCTTAAATCGAGGCACCATTTCCCATAGGAATGCACTGAAAACCATTTAATCCGTAACTGCTGTTTTTCATTCTTAAACCGAGGCGCTGTTCTTAAATCGAAACATTAGTTCCCATAGGAACTAATGCAAAGCTGGTTAATCTGTATCTACCACTAAGGGGCAATTTTTTAATTTTTTTCTTCTTTTGACCTAAGGTGAAGTTTTCTTTTTTTGACCTAAGGTGAAGGGACGTGGTGGTGCTGCAGGCTAAACTGCAGAAGTCTTTGTGTGCTGCAGGGTCAGAAGACCAGCAGTCGTAAGATCAAATCCACGCGACGGAGTGAGCTCCCGTCGCTTTGTCCCAGCTCCTCGCCAACCTAGCAGTTCAAAAGCATGTAAATGCAAGTAGATAAATAGGTACCACCTCAGTGGGAAGGTAAACAGCATTCCATGTATAGCTGCGCTGGCCACGTGACAACGGAAACTGTCTCCAGACAAACGCTGGCTCTGCGGCTTGGAAATGGGGATGAGCACCGCCCCCTAGAGTCAAACACGACTGACTAAAATGTCAAGAGGAACCTTTACCTTACTGAACTTAGGTTTAAAAAAAGGGCAGGAAACGTTTTGGTTTTTTTGTTTGTTTTGTTTTGTTTTTGAGTTTCCTCAGTGACTTTGGGCCAATTCCCTTTAATCTGTTCCAGAGAGGAAGCATGACTTAAATCAGTCTAGCTCTTTGGATATTGTTGAACTGCAACTCCCACCAGGTCGTAGCCTTCTGAAGTAACAGTGAGGAGCATTAGAAATTGCAGTTTCAACATTTAGATGACTACACTTTGGCCATAAAATGGATTCTTTGGCCATTTCAGCATAGTGTCAATGATACCCATGTTCAAAGAAACAGCAAGAAAAAAAAAAGATTTCTAAATCTAGCATCTGCCCATGTCAGTGTTTTACATACATTCAAGTTTTTGGAAGCCATACTGAGCCTTGTGGCACAGTGGTTACACCACAGTACTGCAGTGAAAATTCTGCTCACTACCTGGGCCCAGGTAGCCAGCTGGAGGTTGACTCAGCCTTTCATCCTTCTAAGGAAGGTTACTGAAAACGGGATGAGCACCACCCCCTAGAGTCGGACACGACGGGACTAAAAAAATGTCAAGAGGAACCTTTACCTTTACCTAACTGAATACCCAGCTCATCGGGGGTGGGGGTGGGGGATGCGTAGTCTGCATAACTAAATTGCAAACCACCCACAGAGTGCTTTTAAGTGCTATCACGTGGCATATAAGCAGCACACTTTACTGAGGAACATTAAGTGACGTGAGCTCCCATCTGCCATCTAATGTGGTACAATCCTGACATAGTTTTACTACCTCATCTGATGTTTGAAATGATGGAACAAAGAAATGCATGGAACAAGCAGGATGCTGTTTTGTACCTGGAGAGGGTTTGCACCTGGACCTCCAATCTACTAACTGCTTACTTTGTAAGTAGAGTGTATTACCAGAAATCCTACCAAATCATATACCCTGAACACATGATACCCATTGCAAAGAGACATGAAATGATGAGCTATTGTTACACTCTGTTCTTTTGGCTATGCATCAGAGAAAAAGCTGGAACTGATAGTATGGTGATAAAATTAAGCAGCGATTCTTGGACGTGTTTAAGAAGGCATTTACAGACTTGCCAAGGTGGCAACTAGAATCTAATTAGCACAGAAGTTCAATTCCTTGACATCATTTCAGACGGCAGAGCTGTGCTTTAAGAAGCTTAGATGAAATATGCAAAGCCACTGAAAAACATATCAGACTTCTCTTATTAAAGATTTTTCTAGCAGTCACATCAAGGCCTGTTCTGCCATGATGAGGAGAACAACATTTTGCTGGATCCTAACTCCTCTCACCAAGCTGAGAAGGCAAGTCGGGGCATACTCTACACTGGCAAACAAAACATGGAATAATATGCATGGGTTATAGAACTGCTGCTTGCTTCTACTTAAGGCGAAAGTATTTGCATTTGATAAAACATATCACAACTTCTTCTGTACCTTTGTAGTTGCTTTGTTATTTTAGCAAGCCAGAACTGGGATCAGCTCCAAAGAGGGCAACAGATGGATGAGAAAACCATATGTAATAGGGATAACAGAGGTCATAATAATTGGATGGAAACCTTGGAGGTGATGTAGTTCAAGTCCTTGCTTAATGCACAAAGTCTAGAGCTGAAACATCTCTAACAGATCTGTATTTAGCCTCTGCTTACAGACCAGTCTCTGAAAAATACATTTATTAATGTTCATCAAGAAGTTTTCCCTAATGTTCTACCAAGAACTATCCTCCTAAAAAGTAAGCCCATGAGATGCAGTCCTTAGATCTTGCTCCCGAGAAGCAGCCAACAGGTCTTCACCATCTTATACATACATATGAGCTCTTTGAATATTTGAAGAACTATTGTGTCAACTAAAATGCAAACCTTCTTTTCTCATAGCAAAACACTGTCTAAGTCACTCATCCATCTTCAAAAGTATTGGTGCCTTCTGCTTAACCCACTATAGTCCATCTAAATCCTTCTTAGAGTTCAAGATGTATAACTGGAAACAGTATTCTAGATGAGAACTGAAGTGAATAAATAGAACTATTAGCTCCTGAGATTTGGAATCTATATCTTTGCTATTATACCCTGAATCTGTATTAGCATTTTTTAAAAAATAGTTTTTGCGCAACATCATAGATTTGACTCATACTCTGTTTGTTTGAAACTAGAAACCTCTGCACAGGTACTACTGTAAAGTCAGACAGATGTCATCAAACAGCCATGTTCTTTTGCATATTTTTACTCTATTTTGAGCTCAATGTGGTTATTTTGAATACTACTGTTTTCATCTGAAGTTAACAGCAATAGTAACACTACCAATACACGTTTTGTTAGCTATAGGTTTTAAATTATAGATGTGTGAAGGCAAGAGGAGAAGGGGACGTCAGAGGATGAGATGGCTGGACAGTGTCATCAAAGCAATCAACAGGAATTTGACCAAACTCTGGGAGGCAGTGGAAGACAGGAGGGCCTGGTGTGCTCTGGTCCATGGGGTCATGAAGAGTCGGACACGACTTAACAACTAAACAACAACACAGGTTTTAAAAACAGTCTTCCCATACTACTCATTAAGCTCCTCTCCAGTTTGATAAGTAACCAATGTAGCGAGTAAGCTTTTCCAACCAACTATGAATCCACTAGATCCCACCTAGCCTGGATAACCTAAACAAAATATCATGGGGGAACAAATACTTTGCTGATATCAAGATAAATTACACCAAAACTCTCCTCATATGCTCCTAACTTGATTGAAAAAGAAAATGGTACAGTTTATTTTTGACAAATCCATTCTGGTTCATACTAATCTCGCTCACTGCTGCATTGTTATCAATGTAGGTACGAAATGACTAGCACCTGTTCCAGTCATGCCAGACTAAACTAGACTTGAGTTTCCTTGATGAGTTGCCTCGGTCAAAAACACAGACTTCACAAGCTCTGCAATTTGAAGCCCAAATCTTCCACACAAAGTGCTGTTGGCAAAGCTGGAAGCAGAATGAACTGCTGGGATTCCTGAGTCCCACCTTTGAGTGTAGAAACTATACACACCATATCTCCCCCTGCACTCAGAATTTACAATAAGCCTACTAGGACTGATGCACAATAGCTGCCTTGACCACCTACCTTTCTCGATCACCTAGAAGACAATTTCTAAGACAAACCATATCGTCAGACCAGCATTTCTTTTCCCTTTTGCTTTTGTATCTCATCATACATGGAGAGGCAGCAGCTAGGGTTTCTGTTGCAGGTGCTCAGGGAGAGTGAAGGCTTCCTTCTCTTTCAGACTGTGCTTCAGGATTTTTTCTTGGCCCCCTTCCAAAATCATCAGGAATACAAGTGAAAGAAGGAAAAAGGCATATTTTACCCCTGGGTTTTCTCTCTGCTGAAAGGCCAGCTGCAAGCAGCAGATGTGTGAGAAACTTTCCCAAATAATAGCTAGAAGAACCTTCATAATGGAAAGTAGTAGGTAATATAATATAATATATAATATATATTAAATATAATATAGTCTTGCTATTCCTTCAGTTCTGACATACTGTACAGTCAAATAAACCTGCAGGCTCTTTGTTAAATGTGTATGACTTCCACTTGTATGGTTTAACTCTTTCCCCATTCTTTGCTGTTTCTCATATAACAAGATTAATATTCATGTCTGAGGGGGAGGTGCTGTTCATCTGACTGTCATGCTCCTCCCAAAGGCAGCTATTAACAACAGATAAAATTAACTGGTATATAAAACAAAGTGCAATGTTATCATTCACGAATGCTGTTTGCACTGCCTGCAATCCAATGCAGAACAAAACATCTATGTGCAATTATGTCCTGATGTCTTATGCAGAGGGGGAAAACACTTTCACTTTCCAACAAGAAAAAAGGAAGCTGCTGGAGGAACAAAAGAAAACAAGATGGGACAGGAAAGGAAGAATCCATAAAAGCAAGCTGTTTTAAAAGTAACTAACCACTAATCTTTTGTCTTACTTACTGAAAAATAAATATGGATTTATCAATCTGGATTAGGACCATAATATGTGGGGTAGCAGGGGCTTTAACCCCCATTAAGGTCCTAACCAACGTCCTGGAGCCCCTAAATGCTGCATAACTCAGTGGTTTAGGCATCTGGCTGCAGAGCCAGAAATGGAGAGTTCGATTCCTCACTGTGCCTCCTTAACAGGGGCTGGACTCAAAGATCCATAGGACCCCTTCCAGCTGTACAACTCTTAAGTTTATTATTATATAACTAACATTTGCATTATGAAAAGAGCTCCACTGAAATGAATGACTCACCAAATCCCTGCAACACTGGGACTGCAATAGGGAAATTAGTGCTCTCCACCTACCATGCTGTAGTCTGGGTAATAACGGGGACTTCTGAATAATTGGGGAGGGGGGGAGTGAACATTGTTTATGATGTCATCTTAATAAACCAAACCAAACCAAACCAAACTAAAAAAAAAGGAAAATAAATCAAGAAACACAATTACTAAAATAATCAGTAAAGAAAATGATTCCCTAGTGGGTGGGAAATAGATTTTAAATTGGAAACTCACTTGCAATACTATGGATAAAATCAATTAGTTTGTATAAAGAGCTCTATGAACCTTAAACAGATTTAGAGAGAGAAATAAATCCAGGAGCTGCTGAATAATTAATCCAATCCTCTATTTGTTTTCCTTTTACAATTAGATGTGCACCAGAACACCACTTATGCAAATAAGCTACAGTCCACCAGAGTTCTAAAAATATACAATTATTAATAACTACATTACCGTTCCAGTTTACCTATGTGCAAATGTCATGCTCCTGTCAGAAAACTGTTTAGGATCCTAAAGACAGTCATTGCTCCTCCACTGCTAGTGACTCTTATGAATTTACCTTTACACAAAGATTACAGAATGCATCAACCAGCATTCCAAAACCAGCCGCATTTAAATCCAGCAAATCCAAGCCATGTCTTCTGTGTATCAAGCAATGTTTGCAGGATTAGAGTGTGTGGACATCAGTGAGGAATGTGACACAAACAACAGAGAAGTCAGCTATAGAAGACGGGAAGGGGAGGTTTGAATCCCTGTCCTTGGGATGGGGAGGCAATGAAGCAATGATACTGAGGTCTGACAGGACTGCAGACATGGGCAGCAAACTGTTTGACAGAGAAGCCCACTTTTCTCTGATTTCCCTCAGTATTTTCATTTGCAGATGAAAAGCCATAAACAAGAAATGCATTTGCAGTTTTCAAATGAGGATGCAAAAAAGAAAACATCAGGGCAAGAAGCCACTGATAAGGGATTGCCTTAATACAATTGGACACACACACTCCAACTATTCTCTCTCTCTCTCTCTCTCTCTCTCTCTCTCTCTCTCTCTCTCTCACACACACACACACACACACACACACACACACACACACACGCACAAAATATATACAACTATTCTAGATTACTTGTATGCATTTGCTATAGATGTAGAAGCTCATAAACCATTTTAAACTTGTTAATTATATTTCAGTCTTGCCATTTTTTTCAGTGAGCCCAAGGAAGGTTATAAGGATAAAGTCAGAGGCTGGCTCTCCTTTGATTTTATCCTTATAACAGCCATGTGCGATAGGTCACACTTAGAGAAGGGGATAGACCCAAGGCCACCCAGTGAGTTTCATGGTTCTATAGGGATCCTGAACTTGGGACATCTCTCAAGACTCTGTTCAACACTCTAACCGCTACACTACACTACACACTACACTACACTACACTACACTACACTACACTACTGTACACTAATATTTTACATCAGCCTAGCCTCACACCAGAATTACAAATATTAGTATCCCGCTGGATCATTTTGGAGAGATTCAAACAACAAACTCCACAATTTAATTTTTAAAAGCATGATATTTTACTTACATACATTCCTAATCACCTGAGCACATTTTCAGATATATCTAACTCTGGTACTGTTGAACGCCAGGTCTATAGCCAACAAGCCCCAGGTGATTCATGATCTTATCCTGGAGGAGAATGCAGACCTGGCATGCATAACCGAGACGTGGATCAGCGGGGAGGGGGGTCCTTCCCTGGCTCTTGTCTGTCCATCCGGTTATGCTGTCCAGCACCAGGGTAGACTGTTTATAAATCCAGCTTGGAGGTTACTAGGCACTCCTCAGTGTTAAAGCCAGGTCTAGAGGCACTCCATGTGTTGATTGGAGCCAGGGATGGTATTGGGATGTTGCTGGGTTACTGCGCCCCTCGCGATCCAGCCACTTCCCTTCTGGAGTTGACCGACTTTGTCTCCGCAGCACTATTGGGATCCCCAAGGCTTTTGGTCTTGGGTGATTTCAACGTGCACGCAGGGGCAGAGGCATCTGGGTCAGCTCTTGAGTTCTTGGAAACCATGACTTCCTTGAACATGTCCCAACATGTCAATGGCCCCACCCACGAGGGTGGTCACACACTGCACCTGGTCTTTTCCACCAACTGGAGCAAGTGTGGTCTGGTGGTGACCGACCTTGTGTCATTCCCCTTGTCATGGTGAGATCACCATCTGGTAAAATGTAATGTCTCCGTGGCTCTCCCCCCCTCGCAGGGAGCAGGAACCTATTTCTATGGTCCGCCCTCGAAGACTACTGGATCCGGTCAGATTCTAGGACGTCATGAGAGTGGTGACGGCTGACCTGGCTAGCGCTCCTGTCGATGTTCTGGTTGACAACTGGTCTGCCGCTACCACCAGGGCTATAGACATGATCGCGCCTAAACGCCCTCTCCGTCATAGAGCTCGGCCAGCACCCTGGTTTAACCAGGAGCTTTGAGTGATGAAGCGAATAAGGAGAAGGCTAGAGCGTAGATGGAGGAAGAACCCGACAGACCATAACTGGATAGCTGTTAAAGTCGCAACTAACCTTTACCTGAATAAGGTAAAGGCTGCATGTCGATCATTTTTCACTAGCCGGATAAGCGAAGCATCCAACCAGCAGGCGGAGTTATTCCGTATAGTGCATGACCTATCCGGAACTGGTTCAGATGATAGGCCTCCCCCTAGTTTCTCACCTGACCAGTTTGCAGCCTTTTTAAAATCTAAAGTGGAGGCCATCTGCCGGGAGCGCTCTCCTTTTTTAAATACAATGAGTCCAACAGAGATGTCCAGCGCTCCGTCTTGCCCGGTGATTTTCGACTCCTTTCACCCTGTGACACCTGATTCTGTGGACAAGGTGCTTGATTGCTGTCGAGCCACCACCTCCTCCCTTGACCCTTGCCCGGCCTGGCTAATCAAAGCAGCCAGGCCGAAAACAACAGAATGGGCCACAGGAATAATAAATGGGTCTTTCCTTGAGGGCAGGTTTCCATCTGCCCTCAAGGAGACACTCATTAGGCCTATTAGAAAGAAACTTAATATGGCGGCGGACAAGATTGGCAATTATAGGCCCGTTGCCAATGTTCCTTTCATGAGCAAAGTGGTTGAGAGGGTGGTCGCTGATCAGCTTCAGGCCCACTTGGATGAGACAGATGCCCTGGATCCATTCCAGTTGGGCATCAGGCCACGCCACGGTACAGAGACGGCATTGGTCGCCCTGTACGATGACCTGTTGAGGGAGGCTGACAGAGGAAAAGTGTCCCTGTTGGTTCTCCTCGACATCTCGGCGGCCTTTGATACCGTCGACCACAGTATGCTCCTGGGGAGGCTCTCCGAGTTGGGAATAGGTGGCTTGGCGTTAGCCTGGCTCTGTTCCTTCCTAGAGGACCGACTCCAGAGAGTACAGCTTGGGGAGAATGTCTCAATTGTGGGGTCCTACAGGGGTCGATTACCTCCTCAATGCTGTTTAACATCTATATGAGACCACTGGGTGGAGTCATCAGGGGGTGTGGAGCCTCATGTCATCAGCATGCTGATGACACCCAGCTCTACATCTCCTTTTCACCAACTGCAGGTGATGCTGTCCTGTCCCTCCAGCACTGCCTGGGGCCGTACTGCAGTGGATGGAGGAAAATGGGCTGAGGCTGAACCTGGACAAGACAGAAGTTCTGAGGGTGGATGCCCTTGGAGTTGGTGGCCTGGGTGGCTCTCTCACATTTGAGGGGGGAGTGACCCTGGCTGCTAAGAGTGGGGTTTGCAGCCTGGGGGTACACCTGGACCCGATGCTCACCATGGAAACCAACGTGGCGTCGGTAGTTCGCATCACCTTTTTCCACCTTTGGCAGATTGCTTGGCTGCAACCCTACCTTGACATGGGGGCGCTCACTACCTTGGTACATGCACTTGTAATCTCAAGATTAGACCACTGTAACGTGCTCTACATGGGGCTGCCTTTGAGGCTGATGCGGAAACTTCAAGTGGTGCAGAATGCAGTGGCCAGACCAACATATTTCTCCTGGCCATGCTGCATTGGCTGCCCATCCATCTCCGCATTGAATTCAAAGTTCAAATGCTTACCTATAAGGCCCTAAATGGTTTAGGACCTTGATACTTGGCGGAGCGCCTGCTCCCACCAAGATCTACTCAGATCACCCGCACGAGTCAGGAGGTGAGGCTGAGGAGCCTGACGCCGAAGGAGGCCCGGAGGGAAAAGACTCAAAGCCGGGCCTTCTCGGCGGTGGCTCCTCGCCTTTGGAACAACCTTCCTCCGGAGATTCGCGAGGCCCCTACGCTGGGTACAGTACTTTCAAATGCCAGCTGAAAACATGGATGTACATCCAGGCCTTCCCTCCTGTCAACTACTGATTTCTTTTGCTTTGCTATTTATTATTTATTTATTCCTGCACTATTTGTCATTGTTGTATGCTAAATTTTTTTGTTTTTTAATTGTTTTGATATTCTGTAAGCAGCTCAGAGTGGTAGAATATACCGGATGGGCGGGATATAAATCGAATCAATCAATCAATCAATCAATCAATCATAAAATAAGGAAATTGGAAGGGCCCTATAAAACCACTGAGTAAAACCCCTGCTCAGTGCAGGAATACAAATCAAAGGATATCTGCCAGGAAGCCATCTAAATCTCTTTTGAATGCCTCCAGTGTTGGAGCACTCACCAACTCACAAGGTAATTGGTTCCATTGCTGTATGGCTGTAACAGGAAGTTTTTCCTGATACAGTGGTGCCCCACATAGTGAGGTTAATCCGTTCCGGATTAACCCTCGCTATGCGAAATCGTCGCTAAACGGGTAGGGGAAATGTATTGAAACGCATTAAACTTCGTTTAATGCGTTCCAATACCTTTGTTACTTACCCGTTCAGCGAGGATTCCAGTTGCCGGCAGCCATTTTCGCGCCTTCGCTAAGCGAGGGCAGGGCGTGAAAACGGCTGCCGGCAGCCATTTCCGGGCTTCCGGCGGCCATTTTGGAACCGCCGATCAGCTGTTCGGCAGCTCCAAAATGGCCGCCGCAATACCCGATCTTCGCAATGCGGGTTTTCCTCATTGCGACGATCGGGGATGTTTCCGTATAGCGATCCCGAAAAAGGGATCGCTATACGGAAACATCGCTATGCGGTGCACTCGTTAAGCGAGGCACCACTGTATTCATTTGAAATCTAGCTTCCTGTAACTTGAGCCCACTGTTGCATATTCTGCACTCTGGGATGATGGAGAACAGATCCTGCCTCTCCTCTTTATGACAGCCTTTCAAGTATTTGAAAAGTGCCATCATATCTCCCCTCAGTCTTCTTTTCTCAAGGCTAAACACAATCAGTTCTTTCAGTCTTTCCTCATAAGGCTTAGCTTCCAGCCCCCTGATCATCCTTGTTGCCCTCCTTTGAACTTTTCAGATATATAGACAGATACATATACTGGTTGTGAACAGTAAAACAATTTGCTCAGATACACATTCCATATATATGTGAGTTTGTTTCCTTAGTCCTGCTGTTTAAGTGAAGCAGACGTTTATTACTGTATGTCATAGATAAATCTGTGAGATATATAACTAGCAGCTTCAGGTTACAACACGTTTCTCTTGCTATAAAAGATTAAGACCAGAAAGTGATGTGAAATGTAAATTGGCAAAGATTACAGCTGAAATCCAGCAATGTAATCTCCACAGCATATTAAACATTTCCAACCTCCCTCCACAAGGTCCCAAGACTCTCTTGGGTTCACTTTCACCACGGGGAAGCCATTGGGGGGCATGGGATAGGCAGGAGGAGTTTGTGATTTCCAAAAACTCCTGCTGGCAGGATGATTTTGCTGGCAGTTGCAATTCCCAGAAATTAAAGTCTCCCCCACCCCACACACAGAGATTCTGTGGCTCCCAGTAGTTACCTTATCACAAAAGGGATCCCGAAGGAACTTAAGGACCTTTGGAGAGCAGATCAGAAATTTTTAATATCTGAAAAGCCATTACATCTGATGACATCATCAGCCTTAAGTGGTGTAAATTACACTGCTGGGTTTCAACCTATGAAATCGGTTGGATTTCAACTCTTCTACTGTGCCCATCTCAGCAAGAAATGGTTTCTAATGTGGTTGGCTGCACTTGGCAAGAGTGATACAACAATATCTTACTTTATGTATGTTCCATCTTCTAGGATCAGTTACCACCTCAATTTATGAAGAAAGGTGCAACTTAATCTGAGCTGCCTTCTGAAGTACAAGATTATCCATCTCAAACAGCCCAAATAGTTTCATTACATTACAAAGGGGGCACTTCTTTAGTCATCTGTTGCTTCTTTGAAGGAGACTTTTATATACAGTACTAGAAACCCTACCAACTTAATCTGTGTTGCAACTTATGCTCTCCTTGCACTTTCTACTTTTATACCAGGAACTGACAATTTGTGGCCAGATGCTGACTGACTTTAAATCCCATCATCTTCTGACCATTAGCTATAGTGGCTAGGACTATGGGAAGCTGCTGTCTAAAAACAACAGAAGGCCAGAAGTTCTTCATCCCTGCTTTATGCAGGCACAGATGCATTAATTTGCAGGCATGGTGATGTAAAGCAGATTGCCACAGTTTCATCACCAGCCTGATCTGGCCCTATGAACCAACTGTTTCCCCTTGACTATGCAGACCTAAAAAAAGAAAAGAAAAGAAAAAAACTCCACGTGACTACAGTGATTGAACTCTGCTTGGCTCTCATAAAGGTACCCTCAGTTGCTCTACTATTCTCAAAATCAAGTTAAGTGCTTCTATTCAAACGTACAAAACCTCTCAACCCATCTTCACAAAATGCTAATTCTCTCACAATACATAAAAGTATGATCTAACAAAAGAACATTACAGTTACGAGCACACAGCTGGTCTAGATATCAAGGTTAACTCAGCAATTCAGTTCATATCTCAGCATTCATCAGACTTCAGTACAAAACTGCCAATTCTGCGACACACTATAACTTGAAAATAAAATAGAAAACCAACTGCTGTGTGTATCTGACAATTTTACCTTTCTGTGAAGAACAGCAAATGAAAGCATTAAATGCATGTTTCTGAGAAAAAGTCAATAGTCATTTTACCTCAGGAATGGAGGCCTAATAAGCTATCAATTTTCATATCAGCTACTAGCTCAAACTCAACATTTACACATTTTGACTAATATTCTACAGATGGCATTGTGTGTCTTCAACCAGCATGACAGGAGATTTTGCATGGATATAATGTTACTGCAAACACTCCTTTAACATATCAGTCTATACATATATCGAGTGAAATTATTTGCACAGGAACAAACTGTACAAAATTGTACGTATGAAATGATCCAACTGTACAAAGCATTTTCTTCAATATACCATTCATGTTTTCCTCTATAAACCATAAGAAGCAGACCAGTCCTATAGCAGTAGGGCTTGCCTTATTCCACTCTTGTCCTCTCCTCATGCTATCTTGGCAAGGTGGATTTTATTTATATTAAATTGATTTAAATTTTGAAAATCAGATTTCTTTCATGATTTAAATAAAAAGCATCAATTTTTAAAATTTCTTTTAATCTTTTTAAAAAATCATTGATTTGTATCCACCCTGTATGTGGCACACAAAGTCTTTCTGTGTGAGGGTATTCACACAACCACCTCCCTTACTTTGGTCAGGGGAAATCATACAAATCAAACTACAGTGCAAACGGTGATATGTACACTCTACAAGAAAAACACAGTAATGTCAGGAAGAGAAATCTGTATTTCCATTGTCTAGTTGATGGTATTCAGTCAAACACACTACCTGAGGTAAGAAATCTGCATGAGACCATACTGGCAGGTTTCATGCATTCCTCTCTTCAGGTTATCTTCCCTTTTAAAACACCTACAGTGGTGCCTCGACTTACGAACATCCCTACTTACGATCATTTTGAGTTACGACCAGCTCTGGCCACAAAATTTTGTTTCGACTTGCGACTGGAGCGTCCACTTAGGAACAGAAAAAGGCAGGGAGAAAAGGCAGGAAATTCAAATTTCTAACTGTAGGTGGCAACGGGGCTGCTGCTTTGTAGCTCTTTCGCCCCAGCAGTTAGAGAGTGTGCATCGGAGAAGGCTTGGGGCTGACTCCTTCTGCTTCTGAGTGAACGCGTGTATGTGTTTGCAGCTGGCTGCCTGGTAAGGTAAGGTGCTGTTTTCTGCTTTTAAAAAACTGTTCTGATTGTTTTTGCAGCATGGTTTTGAGCTGGGAGGGTTATGTTTCTGTGCTGTGGTGGGTCTTGGGGGTTTGTTTGTTTTTTGGGTCCCCCCATTTCTGATGGCTCTTGGGGTTTTTTGTTGCTTTTTGGAGTGTTTTTCCCCATTTCCAATGGGTCTTGGGGGGTTTGGTTGCTTTTTTGGGGTTTTCCAATTTCTGATGGGTCTTGGGGGGTTGTTTGTTTTTTGGCTTTCCCCTCCATTTCCGATGGGTCTTGGGGGCTTTGTTTGCTTTTTGGGTTCCCCCCATTTCCGATGGGTCTTGGGGGTTGTTTGTTTTTTGGCTTCCCCCTTTCTGATGGGTCTTGGGGGTTTGTTTGTTTTTGGGCTTTCTCCCCCATTTCTGATGGGTCTTGGGGGCTTTGGTTGCTTTTGGGTTTTTTTTCCATTTCCGATGGGTCTTGGTAGGTTTGTTTGTTTTTTGGCTCCCCCCCATTTCTGATGGGTCTTGGGGGGTTGGTTGCTTTTGGGGTTTTTTCTCCCCATTTCTGATGTGTCCTGCATGCTTCCCTTGCTTTTTCCTTTGTTTTCTTTGCATTTCTGACCTGCCCCCTTTGTTCTCTATGCATTTCCAATCTGCTCCGTTTTTTTTTCTGTGCATTGCCAATGGGTCTTGCACACTTGATCACTTTTATCCCCCCCTTTTGGATGGAAGGGATTAATCGTGTTTCCAATGAGTCTTGCAGTGGGTTTGGGGGGGGTTGATTTTTTTTCTTCAGCCAGAACAGATTAATTGCATTTCAGTGCATTCCTATGTGAAATGGTGCTTCGACTTACAACCATTTCGAGTTACGTCCATCTTCTGGAACGGATTATGGTTATAAGTCGAGGCACTACTGTACACACAGAATTGCACTTCAAGGAGAAGGAGTCCCAGGATTTATCTCAAATCTCAGCACTGTAGTGCCCTGTGGGCACTGCAAAATGGAAAGTGTGAAGGGGACACAGGGATGTGGGTCCTTGTTTTGGCCCTGTCAACCCCAACTGGGAAAGTCTGAGATGAGAATCCAGCTGATGGCCAAACTATACATAACTGGTAACATGCCACTCTAGGTGAAATCACTCGTGGATCCCAAACAAATTATTCCATCAGACCTACGTGCCCGAGAAATCAGACTGGCGAGCAAAGAAGCCTCTTTTTATTTCCAGAAGACCAATTGTGAAACAAAGCAAGAGAATTTACAAACCAAAGGAAATGTGAAATACTTGTTGTGACAATTAGATGTCTTTCAGTAGTTACAGAATCCATTCTTTTAACAACAGTTTTTCTGCAATATATAGTTCGGCCCTTAGTTTGGCTGTACTGTATACAGTTTGAAGACACTCTCAATCAGTCACACAGAGAAATGCAATAGCATTCAGCTAAACAAAGCTACAGTTAACTCTTTATTCCATCTTGGTCTACAGAAGTAAGTCAGGCACTGAGGGGCAGAAACAGTATGTATGCTCTTCTCCACACTTTCAATTCAGTAATGCATACACAAGGCTAATATAAAAATATATTTCTCATGAAAACTATACTATGTGCAACCCTGTTTTCAATAGTGAAGTCCAAGACATAGATATTAAACACTGCTGTTTATGAAACCAAGGCTCAGTAGATTAAAATGTACGTAGTGTACCTCTTTCCTGAGAATACTTCCTGTTAGCTCTTTATTTCAATATATATCACTGGCTAAAATCCTGTTGCTTTGTTACTCCTTGCTGCTTATTAATGAGTCTCCTGGATTTTCAGCTGCGTGCCAGTTCAGTAGATTGGCATGCACCAGAAACTCCAAGTGGGGTCTCTTTAAGTGTCAGCACAAAGTCACAGGAGTTACACACCTGCTTTCTGCAGGCAATTACACAACAGGATTTGGGGCATTATGAGTATATAACCAATAGTTTTTCATGCACTCTTCACTTTGCCCTTCCTTTTCTTTTAAACACCACCACAGGGCGGGTATGATACATTATCTTCCCTTTACCTTCAACTCACTAAGTTCCCTATTGTGTTACTGAAAATAGAAAAACATGAAAAGAAATACATTAATGTCCTTTCATTACATGTTTTTTTTAAAATTAACACAAAATAGAAGTCTTGAAAATTACTAGTGTATTCTACATAGTTAGCAAGTCAGAAGTAATGTGTGTCTTCATTAACTAGCATTTCTGTCTCTTAATGTGTGTATTTTATTGTGTGCTTATGGGGACAACACAGATGTTACGATCGTATTGATCAAATTTGAAGCAGTATATAATTAAGTACATTTCCATTAATCTATAGCTTTAATTGTGTGGACACTTTGAGGAGGTGAGGGGGTGTTGGATCAGTTCTCCACCATCATTTCACAGAGTGGACAACTGTAGGTCTTTATGGACGTAATAAACAATCTTTCCATAGTGTTCTAGTGCCTCTAGAGCAGGCAACAATTCCTATGGTGGTTAAAGCCGGGATATCTGGTCCAAGGACATCCATTTGCTCACCTCTAGTCTTTAGTCAGGAACAATATACATCATTTTCACACAAATTTTCAAAAGCAGATAAAGTACAATAAAGTTCTAAAACCCTGATGATAGAATGTTCTAATGCAGAAAAGGTGCAAAGATTAAAGGACAGGGAGAATTCTAGAATTCAGAAGATACATGACGGAAATGTGGCATGAATGAAAACCTGTTTTGAAATCACATTCCAAATGCTGTTTTTATTTCTGAGTAAGCCTTTTCAAACTGACACATTTTTCCACACACAGATCATAAGCCACGTGGTCTACCCAAGGGATTATATTAACTACAGATGTTTTTGTGTAATAAAATAATCCATTCAGCTACAGTATTCTGACACCAAATAGTGCTCCAGCTAAACTACCCTTGTCTAATGGCTATATGCACATAATACACTAAGACGGTTCATTCCCATGGTTTCCATTTCTCTAACATAATGCTAAGTGACTTTGAAGCTATCAGAAACATGTCACAAGGCAAGGACAAAAAAAAATTCCAAATTTCAGCAGTAATGACAAGTTTTAGGCTTCTGAAAATTTCAGAGTTGATTCATCTCCCTTGGGAACTGGCTGTCTTGACAATTTAACATTTCACAGAAAAACCTGTATTTCATGCCTTATCTTTGCTCAAATGAAACAAAGCAAATCAACACACTCATAGATCCCTTAGAAGTTTCAAGATGCATAAAATTATTATTAAGCTTGGTATTCCTCTTTGCACAAATGGACAATTTAAAGGAAGACTAAAAAGCTTTCACCGGAATCACCCATCTTCAGATCCTGCTTTGGTGGTTTAGGGATCATTTCCGGAGATCTGGACTACCGTACTGCACTTTGGGTGCAGTTCACACTGATCAATCTACTTGACACGGCCTCCTCCACATGGAATGACGTCCCCGAGTTTCCACTTTGTTGGAAACCAGTCAGCCTAACGCAAATGAAGATCATTAAAACAAACATGAAGGATTTAAGAATGCTTTTTGAGAGAAATATGAAACAAGTACAACAAGCTACTGATACTAAGCAGGAGAGGCATTAAAATCTTACCCAACCCTGCCTGTGCCTTGCAACTTGACAATTAAAGTGGATGTGTTGTAGCCTCATTTTCTTTAAACATCCTTTTCAGCATGTTACATGTCAGTATAATACCTTTTACTGTCAGAGCCAATATGAATTAATCATGGTACCAAATCACTATTGCTCTTGTCAGATACAAAACTTTTCTGTCCCTTGCATATAAATTAAATCTCTCTTCTACTTCTTAAATTTTGGATATCTGCACAACAACACGGGAGTTACAGTCAACTGAAAAAAACCAGCAAACTACTGAACCCTTCCTTGCAGAAAGTCGCCCATGGGGCTCAGCCAGGAACACAAGCAAATATGATACGGCACATTGTGGGCATAGACTAGAAGTGTTACTTCTTTAGATTACAGTTGCCACAATCCCTGAGCTGGAATGGCCAGGGTCTAAGCTGTTTGGTGGTTCTGAGGAGCTGTAATCCCCAAAAAGGAACATTTCCAAATCTCTGTTAAGAGTCTGAATAGTGGCTTCAAGGTGCATCTGGTGTCACTGTGTGCATGCCAGTATCTCCCACTATAATGCTAGTACAGTAGTATCTGTCTTTTTTCTACTGCTCTACAGTAGCTCCTCTCATGGCCTAAGGCAGATGTGTCCAATATCCAGAGGTCCAGGGCCCAAACAGATTATCCTCGGAAGACTGCCTCCATGATCCCATCCTTTTTAAAAAAAAAACTGCAAAAGACCCCTTGCACACTCTCTCTCTTTTTATGTGTGATCCTTTAAGTCAATTCTGACTCATGACAATCCTTTTCAGGGTTTTCTAGGTAGGCAGTACTCAGGAGTGGCTTACTATTCTCTTCAACTGGGGTTGCTCTGGGAGCAGGTTGCCCAAGGCCACGCCAGCTGGCTCTTCTGGGACAACCAGTGGGAAACTGAACTCCCAGTCTCTGACTCAGCAGCCAGATAACTGACTTGCTGAACTATCAAGCCAACAATTTCTAATAGCACATTTTTAAAAAACCAAACATTTGGGATATGTAGGGGCCCTCAATCCACTGCACATTCTTAGAGGGCTCAAGGACCTCTCTGGCCTAAGACATCTTATGGCTCTTTACTGTCCACATGAAATAATCTGAATAGCTCATCCACTATGGGATTATTGGAACTTTCCTATCTCCAGCTGTACTGTGTTGTACTAACCACTGTAAACTGGCCTCATCAAATCTGTACTGTACCTTTCCTAGAGCTAATGGGCCTACTGTTAGCTGTAGTGGTGCTTGCCTTAAGTGGTCAGCAGCTGAAATCAACAGATACACTGCTGTCTCCTCCACACTGATCCCTCACAAGGGCCAAGGTTACTTTGGAGAGCTGCCATTATGGCAGGCTTAACATAGCATCAGCTAAGTTGTCTTTTTGTTTGTTTGTCTGGATGCGAAGAACTTGGAGCCAAAGCACTAGGGCAGTGGCAAGCCAAGCATTCAGACATAGCCTTAAGTTTTTCAGTTGGCTTCAGAAACACCACCACATTGGCTTCCATCTTATCTGATCGCATGAGGGGTGTGCTGTTGTTGCTGCAGCTGCATACCTATTGTTGCCTGTTGGCCTTTCTTCCTTAAAGGAATACTGCAGAAGTGCCACTGTGGCCTCCACCTTCCCAATCTCCTTTTTCCTTCTGCCTTTGCAGTCTCCTTTCTTCTTCCTACTGCAGGGAAAGGTCTGGAGACTGTAGGCCAGGGTAGCTGACTGTTTGTGTCTGTGGCCCATGTCAGAGAGGTAGGTGCTGCATGATGGTTTGTGGTGGCATGCCACTTTCCACCTCAGGCACAAGAAAGAATGGCTGGTTCCTGATAACTTCCCATCAGCCTTAACAAGGTTCAAAATAATGTTAAAGTGTGTCACTTATATACCATCCCCATAGCACTTAAAGCCCTCTCTGGGCAGGTTACAATAAACTATGCGGAATAGACTTTGCCCTCCTCCCCCAGCGAGCTGGGTATTCAATTCACCAACCTTGGGAGGATGGAAGGCTGAGTAAATCTTTAGCTGAGCTGGCTTCTTAACATTACTCAAATCCGAGTACTGTAGATGCTAGCATTTGGGAGACCTTGGTTCCAGGCAACCTCCATAGTCTCCTCTTCAGGTAGTTTTTCCATGGGCTCATCCACCCCAAGACAAGAAAAGTATTGTGGCTGAATGGCAGGAGAGAGATAGCCTTGACTGGGGAACCCTCACAATATTTATTTATGCAATGTCCGTTTCATCTATAGTTGAATGGGAGGGGACTTGCACACATCCACCTATAACCTGCTCCTCCGTGCGTTTTTTCTTAAATCCATTCTTAACTGAAATAATCCTTTTAAGCCCTTTAGTAGTTTCCCTAAAAGGGATCGTAAGGCATGCTGGAGGAGTATGCAAACATAGCAGAATTGTCACCTAAGTGTCTAGAGATGAATAGGCAGCTTTTCAAGGAAATTGTTGTAGAAACAAATTTGAGGTTGGGAGAGGGGGCACCTAAGGCAAGAAGCAGATTGCTGAGCTGCAAACAGGCTTGTGTTTTCAAATACTCCAGAGAGCCACCATCTTTTTCTACCCTAGCATGCACTGCTAGGTATTAGGACATTTACCAAGTGGGACCAGCTTTAGCAGCAGACTTCATGCCACAGAAATGTCTGGTCATTTTTTGTTTTTGTTTTAACATGGCTTCTTCTCTTACACATTATCAATTTAACAGCACCTGATGAACAGTTGTGGAAAATGCTGACATTTACACTTTCTTCTGCAGTTGTAATAAAGATGCATCTTGCTTGATGAGTTCAAGTTTTCCTTCTATTTGTGGAACAGCTACGTCTAACATAGTTGGTTGTCATACAGCAGTTCTTGTCGGTCCATTCCCCCCCCCTTTTAAGATTACAGGTTATGTTTAATGTACATGAGCAAGAAGGCATAGGTACATTCATCTTTACTTATATAATTGCTTGTTTGAATTAGTACCATATGCTACATCACTATCCAACATACCTTCAATAGTATTTATTTTGTGCTTTAAATTCTACTCCAAAATAATTCCATTACTCGTCAATGCATTCCTGCTTCCAGACAATGGCTGGAATCCAAAGAAGAATCTGAGCTGTTATTTCTCACAGGAAAAGTCTGGCCTGAATTCAGTTGGTAGTTCCAACCAAGTTAGACGCATTAAATAAATGGGAGTTACATAAGTCTTGACTCATCACTCAGCAATTGTTTCAACTGGTCAACTCTAGCTGAGACTAACAATCAGACATAGAAGCTTTGTCTTTGCACTAGCAACTTAACAAGAAAAATCTCTACTTGAAAAATAAAAGTTCCACACAGGCAAGCTTTTCAAATGTTGATACCACATTGAAATAGCATCACAAGATGATGCCCACCTTGAACTCAGGATATGTAGATTCAAATCTATACTCTAACGTCAAACCAATCATACTCTCTCAGATTTACCTCATACAAGTCTTGTGAGACAGTGTGGTGTAATGGATAGAGCAACAGACTTGGGTTTGAATTCTATATAAGCCATGGAAATTCCCTGGGGATGGATGACAATGGGAAAACATCTCACGTATCTTGAATACACTATCAGGGTTGCTAAAAGTTAAATATGACTTAATAGCTCATAACAAACATATTATGAAGAAGGGTATGGTGACAATCAAACAAATATTAGAAGTGGTTGATGTCTACATTCCATAGACTTACTCTGCCCTATATTTCTT
Organism: Pogona vitticeps; assembly: GCF_051106095.1. Taxonomy (NCBI): domain Eukaryota; kingdom Metazoa; phylum Chordata; class Lepidosauria; order Squamata; family Agamidae; genus Pogona; species Pogona vitticeps. The sequence goes on from NC_135787.1 coordinate 126,376,395, forward strand.
CCACTAGTTCACCACTTTGGGAGTGTTTATTTCCCTTCCATTCAAATGTTTAGGTAACCTATGTGAGAACTTTATTTTCTCTTCAGAAAAACAGTGTTTCCAGTGTTAATATGTAAGAACAGATAGGGAGACATGACACTAAACAAGTCTTTAAATGATTAAAAAAACCAAGAATATAGGTTTACAAACTTGGGCGATTGCTAAAAGTAAACTTCACACTTCAGATACATGGCAACCTTCATAAATACTCTGGATTATTTAGCTGTTGGCTCAGAAAATAATCAGCATACTTTTCACATTTTCCAACATGTCAGAAATATTTTTCTACAAATGTAGAAGCAAGGAAACCTTAACGGTTAAAAAAAACCTGTGGCCTACTTTGAGAACAGAAATTTTCTGAAATGTAGTATTTCCTGCACTGCTGACTTCATGGTAATTCAAGCTATTTATTCCAGAAAAAGATAACATCTTTAAGTAAAACAAGAAGTTATAGTTGAAGCTATACCCTAGAAAGTAAGGAAATTTAGATTAGAGGTCTAAAACATGGGCACACTGATGTACCTTTCTTGGACCTTAATTTCTACCTCAAGTAAACACAGGACATAAGCCCTACCCTTTGAACTGCTCAGGAAAAAAAAAGACATTCTGCTAATCTAGAACTAAGCTCATTACACACAAGACTTTCTTCCTCCAATACACATTGGCAGAGCTGGTAAAGATTACGTAACTATTGATAAGAATGCACCATAAATCTACTGTTCATGTTGACACTATCAAATGTTTCCCTTTGGTTCTTCCACACTACTAACGATGTAAAATGCAGACAGTGCAGTAGCTAGTAGGAACATGCTGTGGCTTTGACTTATGCTGGATATTAAGGTTTACCAATATGTATCAATAAGCAGTTATTGGGGGAGGATACCTGACTTTCCTCACTTTGGAAATTTTGTTTTGTCTTAAACTGAAGGTTGTTTGCTTGTCTTTTGGTAATTCCCTGGTGTGGCTTTATTTTAAAGTAGGAAAACATCAATGTTAGTAAAAGCCTACTTTTATTAACAACGTAAGATTTTTTTAAAAAAGTCTGTGTATATAAATATGCAAACCAAACCATCAACAGCAATAAAACATCTTAAACTGGCTGACTTTTCCTGAACAGTTGGATTTCTAAGGAAGCCACGGAGCTCTCTCTCTCTCTCTCTCTTTTAAAGAGAATGATCCTGCATAATACAAATCTCTCTCCCCTGCCCCACTTGCAACTGATGTACAGCTCTAGGTCTTCTCTTGAGAAACCATATTCGGGACCAGACATGTAAAGCCATGTATAGGGCGGGGTATTAGAAAACTACAGTTTTCATCTTCTGATTGTCATTGTACATTTTGTATCTTAGTAAAAGGCACAGATAGAGCCTTCAAGCTTTCAGATGGCGGCAGGACTCAGAGGTAGAACTGTAGCAGCCACACATAACACCTGTAATTTAAAAACTGTTTTATAAAAACCAGGAGGATATATGGAAATTAATGAACCACAACTAAAAGCCTAGCTAGAGACACCACATACTAGTTTTCCTTTTATCTGCAGTGTTCAAGACAATTGATAGCAAAAACAAAAGAATGAACTACTTTAAAGCAACTCTTTAAATGAAATGATAAAACAATCCAGTTTTATTTAACTAAGCAGACACTACAATGGTGAAATTATTGCAAAGCAACCCCCACTTTTAAGAGGTTAATATATGTGTATACCTTGTGAACAGTAAGAGCGATAGCATTCGGCAAGCGTTTAAACTGTGTAAGCAAATATAAATTGGAATATCAATTTATACTGAAGATTACATCCTAAGAAATGTCAGATCAACCTTGAAGCTATTTGAAGCCAACAAACTGAAATTTAATTCAATTCTATATCTATTAGGAAGCCTGGTATTTGTGCATCATGTTTACATATAAATAAAGAACATTGTAAGTCTCCTGCTCAGTCCTAGCCATTCTCAAAGTAGGGGTTAGCCATTCATGCACACAATACAGTATGTAATGTAAATGCTGCCCCCTTGTCATGTGCATTCCAGTCCCCTGCCTGGGGAACAGGAGCATCTTATGCAAGGAAGTCAAGCAGTATATTATATTTATCCTCTTACTTCTGTCCAGAGAAAACTTTCTCTAGCATCCATGTGCAAAGCTGGTCTCCCATAAGCCAATTTTAATCTATTTAGATGAACTAGATCATGGCCCTGAATCTGCATTGATAGCACAGAGGTTTTGGTACCTGGCAGCAGAGTCAGAGACGTGTATTCAGTTCCCCACTGTGCTTCCTTCACAGGGGCTGGACATGCTGATCCGTTGGGTCCCTTCTACATCTGAACTTCTAAAACTATTTATCTAAAATGCAGCTGAAGAACTAAAGTGATTTTGCCTAGCTCATGTATCATCTACTTTGTGAGAGAGCTCCTCTGTACTATGTACAACGGTACAATTTTGGGTTAGATAGTTCTTGTTTTTTAATTGTTGTGTTCTGCTTAGCTCAGAAAAACCACCATTAAATACAACACAGAGAAAATCAAAGTATCAGTCAATTCAATATCTTGAATTAGAAGAGACTGCAAAAGCTTGGAATCATGTTGGAAGGCAAAATTGTGGCACTGTATTTTTTAAGGCTGAAGCAATTCCATGTAATAAATTTTGCATTTATTATGATGCATCTTTTTACTGTTGCATCTGATGAGGTGGGCTTCAGTGTACAAAAGCTTAAGCTATAATGAATTTGTTGCCACAGGAAGAACTCTGTAGTTTTGGCCCTGTAACAGAAGGACACAGGCCATTTCTTCACAAATTGTAATAGTTTCTATATTATGAATACTGTTGCTAAACATTACAGAAGCAGAGCAGAGCAGCTATGTAATTGTACTTCGAGAAACTGAAATGCCCGATGGTACAAAGTTATTTAAAACTGGGGTGTTTTTTTTTTAATTTTAATTTACAATAAATTGTGTTCTCACAGCCTCCTGTGCCAGGGAGACACAGAATTAATAATCCAATGATCAAGAATGTAGGAATAGAGGCAGAACATTTTAACCAGTCCCTCCTTTTTTCTTACACCTCTATTTTAATGAGATTGCACAATAAAAATTCAAACTATAGAGGGATTGTCAAGTAATTTAAAACCAGCACATTTGGGATAGAACCATCATTGAAAAAGCAAAAGAAAAGGGTACTTTGTTGTTATACCACCTTCCCTGCCCCTTGAGTGTGCCATAATGGAAGAATCAAGCAAGCTACAGTCATCTACAGTTTCTATGGCAGTCATGGGGAGAAATCCATTTGTCATGACTAGAAGAGATCCACTGAATCAATGAGATGCACACATCAAATCCCATCCATTCAGCAGGTCAAGTCTAGTTGTGATTAACAAGTTGTTTTAGCCTATGACCTTAAAATATTGCAACTGCAGTTCTGCTTACTAGTAAAGAGAGAGGAAATTGCCTTGCAAGGGCATAAAGAGAAGAGGTCCCATGGTTTTGCTAGCATTATTTGGAGGATTACTCTAAATGAAACACCTGGCTTACATTCCCTTGCCACTTGAACAATGTTATATACTACCGTCTAAATCTACCATAAAATTAACAGGTGAAAAATATGTGCTAGCAGAGTTGTCCTGGATTTTCCAGGGGCACACGTATACCTGCAACTGGAAAAAGTGCTGGGCACCCTCCAAACACCTACACGCACACCCACCCACCAATATCCTGTTGGGAATTTCTGGATGTCCAACTAGGACTGCACAGCAACTGGTAGAGCAACTGATAGAGCACCACTTTTTCCTTATCATTCACTTCTGCTTATCTACAATTAGAAATATATCAGCCAGTTATCATGCTACATAATTTAACAGAATATAATAGAAAAGTATAATATGTGACCGCTTTAACATATGAAATTCACTAAAACAGAAATACTGTATAAAGTGTTCCTTTTATATTGCATACAATTCCTCAACCTCACTGTGTCAGGTATAAAAAGCAATCACAAAAAAATTGGTTTAAACTGCATGGAAAGACATAGGTTGTATACAATTACATACATTGTGATGTACACCCCATATCCCTGTTTGTTGCCCTCAACCCAAGGGTCCATGTTGGTGACATTCCTTCTTTCTCTCTCGCTGCTACCAGTGGATTTCTCTTATCCACACAGTAAAGAACTTTACTCTTACATTTGCTGCCAACAACAGAATTAGTTTTATTAAAGGTTATGAAAGGGTAACTCAGAATCACAGATGGCCTTTATTCATTTTCATTAGATCACAATCATTGAAATATTATAGAATATTTTATGTTCCACATTAGATCACTTCTTGTTTACTTATTTTCAATTTAACCAGTGAATATTTATTAGTAATAATTCTCTCTCTATCTCTGACTATCTGTCTCTGCAAACCTCACTCCTTCTCTCTAACTCTCCAACTGACTAACTCTAACTAACTGGCAAAACTCTGCCTCTGCCTCTCCTGTCCTCTCATTGGCTTATGCACAGGAGGTTCCGCTGTGATTGACAGGAGCAATTTGGGCATCCGTTATACAAATACAGTTTACCATATTTTTCCATTTATAAGACAACCCAGATGACCCCCCCCCCCCTTTTCTAGCCTCAAATTAGAAAATTTGATCCCTGCTTTTCCCTTCCTTTTGCTAAGCCATGGAACTTACCAAAAGGAAGTGAAAAGCAGGGATCAAAGAACTCCCTTTGACCGCTGCTTTTCCTTGCCTTTTCCGAAGCCACGGGGCTTAGCAAAAAGGAAGGGAGCCTTCCCTTCCTTTTTCCTAAGCTCTGTGGCTTCACAAAAGGCAGGGAAAAGCAGCTGCCTTCCATGTATAAAACAACCTTCAATTTTTTGCCTACTTACTTAAGGGAAAAGTGTCATTTTATACACAGAAAAATACAGTATTTGGTTATAAATCGTGTGTGGGTGTGTATGTGTATATGTATATGTATGTAGACATGGTCTAGAGGGGCGGGGTAAAAATCAAATAAATAAATAAATATGTGCGCGCACACACACACACACACACACACACACACACACACACACACACATATATATATATATATATAGAGAGAGAGAGAGAGAGAGAGAGAGAGAGATAGCACTATTTGTGAAAGCATGCCTAGTTTTTGTGGGCAACAGTTGCTTTACAAATGAAAGAAACACTGCAGCATACATTCTCCTAACGTGCATTTGCTCATTACGCTCATGAGATTCATATCTGACTGAACTAGTTCTCCATATACTTATCCTCTATAACTTAATGGACATTTAGTGTGCAACCATTTAATATTAATACCTTATCACTGTCTCGGCTTGACACTTATCTCAAACTTGATGCAGTAGGAGAAGGAGAGCTATATATGCAGCCATGAACTAACTTGAAGAAAGATAAGGTATGCTTGTAATAAGTCAAGAAACAAGCAACATGAACATCCTTTGTGCAGCCTGTTAGAGGCCTGGTCATGGGGCTTTTTTCTAACTTGGATGATCTGAGCCAGGACCTGGACAGGGGGAGTGTGGCTTGCAAGTTCTGCTGGAAGTCTCAGCTGCTTTTGAGTCTGTTAACTATGGCATTTTTGGCGTGCCACCTCTCCATCTTGGAAGCAATGTTTTACAGTGATTTCTGTGCTTCCTGGAGGTAATGCTCAGAAGGTGACGCTGAGGAGATCCTGTTGCTTACCTGTAGCGTTCCTTGGAGATCAGTTCTCCCCCATCCCCACCCTGCACGATATAACTTCCACATAGAACTGCTAGGATAGGTTGCCTGGAGTTTTGGAGTTCTGTGTTGCCAGTATGTTGTTCACACAACACCTCTTCTCTCCTCTCCTCTCCTCTCCTCTCCTCATCAAACTCCAAGGGGCATGTTTGGGACTTAGACTCATGTCTGATGTTGGTAATAGACAGAATGAGGGTGAACATGCTGAAACTTAACCCAGACACAACCAAGATACTTTTGGTCTGTCAATGGGCAGATCAGGAAATAAGGATTTAACTTGTGCTGGACATGGTTACACTTCCCTTAAAAAGCCAGGTCCATAGCTTGAGTGTACCACCAGGTTAAAATTCAGGTTTCAGTAAAGGCTGGGAGTGCATTTCCACATTTGGTGAGGCTGCAAGAGAGGGCTTTTAAAGGGTCTGTCTCTAGGCTATAGGAGGCACTCCTCTTGGGTGCCAGGCTTCCGTCCTCTTGTCCTTTCACTTTTAATTGATTTGGACAGATTGGTGTTATAATGGGAGGCATATTCACTCTCTCCCCGCTCCCCATACTGATTTCAGATGTGTATGTTATAAAATGTTTTGAAATGGGAGTTTTTAATATTGTTATCTGTTACATTTTCAAACGCCATATTTCATTGTATTTTAGAATGTGTTCTTTTGATTTTTGCTTTACTTTGTGTACATTGCCCAGTGTAGCAATTTGCTAGGTATAAAAATTGAATGAATGGATGAATGAATGAATGAATGAATAATGCTTTAAGCGTGTTCAGTTGTTTTAATTAATTACAGAAAATGCATTGGTTCTTCTACCAGGAGAAAGACAGCATATAAATTAACCAGCCAACTAATGAAATGAAACCACTTTAAACAACATTCTTCATTTTGTTTTGTTTTTTTAAAAAGAATTCTTTCTTTCTAGTTTTGTAAAAACCAGGTGTGGGAGCCAACATGTTGTTTTAGAGAAGAAATGTGCCCCCGGAGGTGCAATTCTTCCATCAAAAAAACAACTCTGGAATATATTTATTTTTTGCTCGGGGAGCTTTGTGGACTGCAAAATTGTTCCTAAAGGAGTCTGTAGCTCCATAATTCCCACCCATGTTATAAGGAAGTAGATTTCAGGACAGGTAGATTTAAGGCCAAATAACTGACCAAGTTAAAAATGGATGTTTCCTAAGTCCCACTCTAACAGCACTTTAGATTGCAGCCTTAGGCTATAATCAATCCTATGCACACAAACTTAAAATAAGCCTCATTCGTGTAGAAGTAAGGTCCTTTGAACAAGTGGGACTTTTTTGAGTAAACACATATAGGATATCTACTTAATTTAATAGCAGATATGAGGTAATTAGACCACTGTTATTTACGAATTTGCTAAATACATGCTAACTTTATGTCATTATTTTCCTAGTGACACAGTTCTTCACACTGATAATCAAAAGAAAACTTCATCTTTATTTAGATTTAATTGCTGAACTAATAAGCACCTTTCAAAACCATGGAATATGGACTCTGGCTGATACCACTGAGTTTAAAAAGAGCATCCTGGTTCTCTTTTATGCAAATTATTGTTACCTCCCCTTTGAACTATCTGGGACTACCATAAAAACTTTATGATTACAGCAGATAACTAACAGCATTTTTCTAGATTTTTAAAAAATACAGTATATAGTAGCATTTTGTCAAAGCATGTGACATAGTTTATCAACAAAGGAGGAGCAGTGCTGCAACCCAAAAGTGAGTATGAATGAACTTGAAACATGTTTGCAAAACACTTTACCTTTATAGCAAAAACCCATTTTGATACTATTGCTTCATGGATTTTCTAGGTAGCCTCAAACACCTTCATTTATTTTCACTGCCAGTGGCAAAGCGGTGGCTGAGACTAAGTGAATTTTTACTCTCCATAGCTATTGCATGCTGTAAGAGACTCTTTTTCTTTTTAAAAAATCATTACAACCCACAGAGTTCAGAAAACTGAATTTTCAGCAGAGGCCTGCAGTACTTTGCTGAGGTGGTGAACTACAGGGAGTGGGTGGGTTATTTAACAATTTTTGCTGCTGCAACTGCTCCTTTATTCCTAACACGAACAATGTATACTTATTAACAACACCGGTTCTAGAGTGGCTTCTAGGGAGTAAATATCTGACAAAGTAATTAGGAGTGGATACCATGTGACAGTTTTCCATCTGTAAGGTGCTAGTAGTTCTGTGTTCCTGCCTTACTGATGGTTTGGGAAACAGCAATAGCTAAGATCTTTTAAAAAACATATATATATGTTTTTTAAAAGATCTTTCTTAATTTTTAAAAGATCTTTCTTAAGACAGTGGTCTTAATATATATATTCAAGTGGTCTTAATTATCTATTCAACAAGGCAAAAAGTGCAACAATCATCCACTCCTTAAATCGAGAAGTAGAGACATTCCCTCAAAAGCAGTTTAAAAAATGACAGATTGGTGACGTCTTCAATTAACCACACTCCTGTCATACAAGCTGAGAGAGGGAAGTCTGCAAATTGCTGTTGGGCACACGCAAACTGCGAGTCATACCAATGTCTTCACAGGATGTGGCTCAGAAGGAAGTTTTTCAAAGATATTGCTGACAGTTGGCTAGCCCACCTGCTATGAATTTGCAAGTTATTGGCAATATATTCACCACCAAATCACCACCTCCTCTTCTATTTATAAAAATGTCTTATCAGGTCACCTGGAAACAAATGTTTATTCAGATGACTGGGCAAATAGCTCCCTGCTGCTTGGTCACCTGGATGCAATTACAGCTCACCTAAAGTGAAGTGACAAGCATCTATTTACCAACTTTTGCAGCTACCAAATCATTTAGGGTCAAAACTAAGTTTCCATTAGTTCATTTTCAAAAACACATTGCATAAAATCAATACATACCGAACATTTAAACAGATACTGATATGATTAGAGAGAAAGAACCTAACATTCACTCAGGATATTCTTGGGGAATGAATGTCATAGATTTCAAAACACAGTATGTTCCTTTACTTCACAGGAAAGCACAGTACACAATATGATCTTCTATAGGAGAGGCCAAATCAGCTGGCCAGGTTACGATTCAGTCGTTCTATAATTTTCATAAAATTGTTCCCCTTGTTTCCCTTCTCTTTGAAAAACAAAAACAAAGAAAGAAAAAAAACCCGCAGAGAAAGAAAGAGATTGAGAGACAGCTCAAGTACAGAAAGACTGGCTGATTTTTAAGAAAGATGGAACTACCCTTCTAGTGCTCCAAATTTTTGAATAAAACAACAGCCAATTTAGTTTGAACAATTTGCACAACTCTTTCTTTGTGGGGTTTTTTGTTTTGTTTTGTTTATTGCTTCTCAAAGAGAAGGGAAACAAGGGACATTTTATGAAACTGAGTGAACTGCACACTTTTGCAGACAAACTGGCAACTTTCCATACAACATTGTTATCTTCAATAAATTCTATGGAGATGTCAAGAAATTCCTCACCATTCTCACTAGCGAAGAAAGAATGTCACCATCCTCAACCCTTACAAGGCAAGATTTCTTATTGGGTCATTTTAAGACAGAGATAAGAACAATTTCAAACAATAATCAAACTGTCCACCTGGCAATTGTCATGTCATTTTGCACTGGCATTCTGGCTCTACATTACTAATGCTGTTAAAAGAAAGAAATGCAGTCATTGCATAAAATGCCCCTAGAGTACCAAATACTTCCAAACTTACAACCTATCTACAAAAATCTACTGAGCAACATGTCTCGTAAACTACACTGCACACACATCAACTGGCCTTCATTCAGTTTCCCCAAAGTAATTTCTTCAATAACCTTTCCTGTTGTCTCTCCCTCCATTCTCCAGTTCTATCTCCCAAGTTATGCTACAATACATGGGATCCAAAGACATGGGGGACAAATCCCACTGGATGCCTGGCATAGAGAAGCACGGCCTATAACCCTGCTAATTTTTGTCTCAAAAACAGGATATCATGGAGCTTTGATGGTTTCGTACAAACAGATTTGTAGCCCTTCCTACTGGGATTTTGCTTTAAAGATTCTACTGCCTCAACATTTGGCCAGAAAGAATTATTGGTCTCTTCCCTTTCAGCAAGCTCTGCAAGCCTAGTCTGAAGAACAGCCCAACAATCCTCAAAGGCTCCCTTGTTTTGGACATTTTAGTGGCCTAAATAAATTTTCCAAAAACTATCCCTGGTTTTGGATTTCTTAAAAAACAATAACTGTATATACAGAAATATACAGTGAATCAACTTATTAGTTATAGTCATCATCAGAAAACATGCTCTACATTCCACATATTACCAAGAAAGGTATAGCTAGCGGGAACATCGGATATACCTAGCTTCTTCAGGGGCATCACCCAAGTTGTAGAACTCTCTTTCAAGTTAGGTTCAACTGGTTCCTTTAAATGATGGGTAATCAAGACTTTTATTTTGCCAGGCTATATATTAGGTTTGTTGGCTCTGTGTTAGCTTTGTTGGCTGTTCTTAAGTGTTTGTTTCTTTCTATAGTGGTTGGGGTTTTTTGTTTGCAATTTCAAGATTGTGGTTTTATAATTTACAAACTGCCTTAGGGATCCTTTTAGCAAAAGCTGGTACATAAATATTTTTACCAATTTTTTTTAAAGGGCTGTTAATTCTATCAGAAATAAGATCATGTACTAAGTTGTGGCTTTTCCCTGCTACAATATATAATTATCTGGGAAAGCCTCAGAAAAATGTGATTTATATATAGGAAACAGCTGTACCCGTATCTATTTCAAAACTGGTTCAAGAACACAAAGTATATACTTGAATTGGCAATAAGAATATTGTGTGCCCACTACTGACTAGCTATACCTCAGTGTTTCTCAGCCTTTTACGTGTCACACGCCCCTTTTATAATAGCCAAATACCTGCAACCCCCTCCCACATTTTTGACTGAATAAATAAAACATTAAAAAGGGTTTTCAGAATATAATTCTAATCTAATATTTGATGCAGTGGTTGTGTTTACAGCTGGGCAACCAGCTTAAAATTCATAGCTGAGTGTTTGTTAAAGTCACTTGCCCCCTCCAAACAGTCCTTTAATGAGCTCCAGCAGGTTGAGGAAATGAAGGTGAGTTAAAATAAGAGTTTTATTGGGGGAAGGCAAGTTTTCCCTCAGGAAGAAAGCCATTGCCCTTTTCTTCTTCATTTCAAATGATAACTCCACTGCCGCCTTCTCAGCCATCCTCCCTAAGACGGTGTGGGGGAGGCACACAGCTAAGGCAAAGGGGGGACGAAATCACTGCTGATCCACCGCCCCTTCCCCTCCTCAGCTGTCCTTCCTAAGATGGCGGTGCACAGCTGAGGAAAGGACAGAGCAAAATCACTGCAGCAGTGGCATTTTCCTCCTCCACTATTATTTATCCCCTCCCCCTCCAGCTGGGTGCTGCCTTCCTCACCTTTCAAGCCCTGCTGTGGCTGGATCCCATCTGTCCTGCCAGCTAGGGGCATACAAAAGGAAGCCACAGAAGTGAGTGCAAGTCAAGGGCAAAGTGTCCCCCTCATCCAAAAAACACAACGACATCCCCCACCCAGAAAACACTTTGCAACCCCCTTGGAGGTCACGACCTACAGGTTGAGAACCTGTGCTCTAACTCACCTAATCCTATGCATGTACTTACAGTTTACTTCTGTAAGCAAGCACAAGAATTTTAAGGATGCACAAGCAGGCAGAGGATACAGAATCATTTATTTCAACAGAAAGATCTGTTGAAGAGATACAGGAACACTTTATATTATCACTTTTTCATAAACACAAAGTGATTATTATTGCTGATATATTAGCATTAGACCAATACTGTACACACAAACAAGGGCTACTGTTTGGTTTTTATTCCTCAGACCAGAAGAATATATTCAGCTGCAGACTTCTAGAAAAGGTTCATATTAGAAACATCCAGTGCAATTTAATAGAAACATCTAGTTTCTTTAAATTTATGACAACCTACTCTCCAAATATTATGATTTGTCTAAAGTACAAAAATAAAAGATTAAAATGTACCTAGCTTATTGTGGAGGAAATAACTCCACTCTACTTATTTTCTCCTTACTTATTTAAACCTTCTTTACTAACTTGCCTGAAAATAAATGGAAAAGTACTACTTCTTTTTAAAATGATGTCATTATTTCAAGTTCATCCTCTTATTAGGATTACAGATTCAGTTCAGTTTACAAAATGCACTTAAAAATCTGCTTTAAAGTGCAACAGATGTCAACTTTACATGCAAGATCAAGGAAAGCCTTTCCATTCTATTCCCATCTGGATAACATAGATAAACATAAGAAATAATACCTTCTAAGGGCCAGAAACATGCTCAAGCAAATAAGTAGGGAGGTTGGGTAGGTCAACTAATTTTTGAAAAATCAATGCAGCTTTGGTATCCCACTTATTCGTGCTTTTGTTTAGAGCATCATTGAAGAATAACTTAATTTTTTTCTTAGCAGGAGCACTGAAGGGGAAAATGGAACTGTAATCTGAAATCACATTTGACCCAATCATCTTGGACTGGACCCATTTTTCATCTGTGTAACTCTGTATTAACTCTCCAAAATTTCAGTGAAGAGACCATTTTTGACAATTTAACAAAATCCATAATGGGTACATGTTATTTTATGTGCAGAACACTGAGGTCTGGAACACTGAACCTATCTTCCCTGTCAAAGCATAGTTGCATACTTATATAAAAATCAACACCTAAAGCTGGTAACGAGATGGACGAGATGGTTGGACAGTGTCATCAAAGTGACCAACATGAATTTGACCAAACTCCGGGAGGCAGTGGAAGACAGGAGGGCCTGGCGTGCTCTGGTCCATGGGGTCACGAAAAGTCAGACACGACTAAACAACTAAACAACAACAAAAGCTGGTAATGAAGCTGTTCGTCATTATGAGGTTCCGGGTGAATAAAACTGAGTGCTGAGCAAGCCAGAATACATTTGAAGCCAAAACGTGGAAAAATTCATCTTTGGCACTCCAAGCTAAAGAGTACAAATGACAAAATCTAAGGCTTCACTTAAGACAAAGGTGTGTTTTCCACTACTTACACAAATATGAAGAAGTACATGTGTAACATGAATATGAACAGACTCAAGAGGCCCCAATTTCTCACTGCCTTAAAAATCATCATCATCACCATCCATCACCATCATGGACTACCTCTCACTTTATGTATACAAACATGTTTCACAGCAAGATAAGCTAGACAGTTTCAGTACATTTCATTTCCTTGTTAAATGACATCATCAAAGTTCAGTGGCAAATGAGTGAGCAGACACAAGTCTGACTGTTAGTCTTAGGTTACCATACTAACGTCTCTGATGAGCTATTAATGGATGGTTTCCAGTCCACAGTACAGATCCTTTACAGCAGTGGTCCTCAACCCTGGGACTCCAGGTGTTCTTGGACTACAACTCCCAGAAGCCTTCACCACCACCTCTGCTGGCCAGGATTTCTGGGAGCTGAATTCCAAGAACATCTGGAGGCCCAAGGCTGAGGACCACTGCTTTAGAGTATATGCTTATTATATTCTGGTTAAGATTTCAGGAAAGCTACCTGCACTCATTTAGAGCTTGCTATTCAAACCAGTATACTGTAGTGTTTTGACAGAATCTTGGTTTATTGATTGATTTATCTGGGATATTGATAAGTAATGTTTTATCAAGAGTTATCAGAGCAGCACATAAAAATACATAATAAAATAATATATCACAGCATGCTACACATGATGTACCTACTCTTACTAATACTAGGCAGTATTTCATGATGGTACAATACTCTGGTCTTTACACCTAACAAGTGAAAGGCTATAACCATGCACATGATTCCAATTCTCTCTATTCACAATGAACTAGTGGGTGAAATTCTGCAGCTAGCATAGCAAGTTGCAACTAGAATAGGTCCATTGGAATCAATGGAATTTATGGAGGAGGTGGCTCATCAAATTCCCCACTGATTCGGTGGATCTACTGCAATCTGGCTTACTATACTAAGCAACAGGATTTTAGTCATTAAATGTGTATCAAATATGTAAACATCTTGGGGTATAAAATTATGGGAACTACTGAAAGACAAAAAAAAACACACAAAAAAACCCAAAAATCAGAAACAATCTGACATTACTGAGATAAAACTGTATTCATTTTAGAAGAACTCTGAATATAGTAGAGATTAATCCTGTGTCAACATATTAAAACGACATGGGCTTATAAAAGGTGTATATGGAGAACTGCTATCTGTTATAAGGACATCAAAGTGCTCCTCACAGAGTACTACACTCTCTCTCATTAACTGTGCCTCATTGCTGCTGACATATTCTACAGACAGTCTCCTTACATCAATAAGGTACTGTGGGTTTCATAAACAAACTGCAATTTGGAATGATCATACAGTTTCTTTTGTTCAGTTTAAGCATCAACCAATTTCTGACCTTTGATGTAGAATTCAAACAAACTGTGGCTTCGTTTTCTGATTCATACTTTAATGAGCAGAAACTCAAGATGTAAATATTCCATAAAGGAACATAATCCCATTTCCTCCCTTGTTTCAAACAAAACCAACTTCATAAAGCAGGAAGATGTCATATGCACTTCAGTGTACTGAATTTAAGTACATAAAAGATTTGCTTTTTAATTTTTAAAGGAGAGGTTTAATTTAAGATTTATTTCCTTTAGCAGAATGTCGGGGGGGGGGAATGTGCAAAGGAGCAACATCAGCTGCTTTAAAACATTGCACACCAAATTCATTTGTTTCAGAAAATTAAAAGGGAATATTTGCTTTCCCCCATGTGGCACTTCTCATTTGAACTCCTTTGTAACATGCAACAATTTACATTTGTTATAGATGAAATTCACTTCAAGCTTTTCAACCCAGTGCCCCACGTGTTCTTAAATAACCTAGAAATTGACTGCAACAGGAAACACTTGGAAATATTTATGAGAGTTGTGAGTAGGGATGTCCTATTTCTGTGAAAATTATTACAGCTTTATTAAAGTGCTAACTTTTTATTTTATAGATGAGTAAACTCACTGTTCATCTTATGAAATGCATCTTAATCTGTTTGCAAGCAATTTATGATGAACAAGTGGTCAAAACTAAACAATATAAACTTCAATTTCAGAAATGTACACTTCAACAGAGCTACAACAGTCCCTTCAAAAAGTGAAACATGTGATTACCCAACATTATCAAATTAATTATTAAACGGACTCAAATACACAAAACTAATTACTGCAGGCACAGACTGTATCTTTTCATGATAACCTATGCAGTCTGTGTTCCAAGCGTTAGCCAGTGATAATCAATAGCATGCCCAAAGAAGAAAACACATTTTTAAAACCCTCAGAAAATTTATATTGATCAAACTGGCATGAGCTGCCTCCACTATCTAACTGCTTTCATAGTTGTACTTACATACCGCAGGTTCTCACACTTCTAGCGTGCACCTTAAAGTCAATTTTAAATGCCACAAATACTGAATGGAGCACACCACTCTCTGTTCTCTTAGCAAATAACTCAGCTCTGGAATGCAGAACGAATGATTCAGAGGGGGAGAAATGGAGATTGCTCTTTGCTTGAGGGTTTAGCAGAAAACTGGCATGCAGAACATAAAACAGATGTGCTGTAACAAGTTCGGAGGTGGGAAATCAGTTTACTCATGGTATGAGAATGGGGGGGGTAAGCATTTGGTACAGTTTAAAGAAAAATGTAAGCTGGCACATTTGATTGAACTTGTCATTTGGTCTGGAGGTGCTGGACATATTTTGCCAATTGCTGACACAAACAAAGTTACTTGAAATGGCTGTCCATTCAAAGCTGTTTTAAACTTAGAGATTCTTGTTTATATGAACATCAAACCTGTGTCATTAAAATCACCAGGTCATCCACTGACAAGGTGAACAATGAAGAAAATGTGTGGCAAACCAATGGTCTCATTTTTTTTTTTTGGAAACACCTTTCACACTGTGAGCCCAACTGATCTCAATCAATTTAGCATTTATTCCACACTGTGTAGGTCACAATACACCTTCTTTGCATAATGAATGAATACATTTGACTTGGAGTTCAATCCTAAATATCCAAACTGGTTGTTGGCCAGATGAACTAACAACAAAAATTGTATTGAATCCAAATCCTTCTCAGCCTATGGATATTGAAAATTACTTGGAACTATCCTTGCCCCGTGGGTTAAACCGCAGAAGCCTCTGTGCTGCAAGGTCAGAAGACCAGCAGTCGTAAGATCGAATCCACACAACAAAGTGAGCTCCCGTTGCTTGTCCCATCTCCTGCCAACCTAGCAGTTCGAAAGCATGCAAATGCAGGTAGATAAATACTTGGTGGGAAGGTAACAGCATTCCATGTCTAGTGGCACTGGCCACATGACCACGGAAACTGTCTACGGACAAAATGCTGGTTCTATGGCTTGGAAACGGGGATGAGCACCACGGCCTAGAGTCAGACACAACTGGACTAAATGTCAAGAGGAAACTTTACCTTTATCCTTGCCCCGGATTAACTTTATGCTGACATAGTGACTGTGTCCCTGGGATAGAAGAAATCTGGATCTTGTGTAACTTGGTTCCTCCCTCACTGCACACCAGTTCTGCCCCCTGTTTTGGTCCTTCTGCTGGCAGATCTCAACCAGTACACAGCTGTGACAGCAGATCCTTCTGTGTAGTTGCAGATTTTTGAGAACTGCTTGCCAGAAGACACTTTCACCATCACAAAGATTTTTCTGGCAGCAGAAGGGAAATTCCACTGGCAGATGTCTATCTGTTCCTAGCTCTCTATAGCCATGCATCCCTCAGCTCAAACTCTGCTAATGGGTAATAAGCAGGGTCTGCTCCTCAGAGCCCAAAAGGCAGAGCTATAACTTGATTGAATTGGGCCTTGATGTTTAAGAGTAACACCTACATAGATAATTGGCAGCACGTGTACAACTTTGAGCAAAAGAGTTACACATATCTTATAAGATGACTTATCAAGCAGCCTGGCTAATGCATTCTACACCAGATGTCACTTCCAAACTACAATGAAGAGCAGACCACAAAAATATGATAGTCCAACCACAAACAAAGACCATCAATATGCGGATCAATCAGTATTTAGAGCAACTTCTTTTAAGCAAATGCTTGTTTGATTGTTTCAGCACCTTGCATTCTGAATGATTTTATAACTAGTATTTTAGGAATATTTTAAAAATACTGAAAATGATCTGACATAATTCTATATCATTTGTTTATGGTAAAAGTCACCAGCCATTTGGAAGTATTTTGGACTGTTTTAATACCAAGCCATCTGTAACAGGCAGCCCTGACCTCACCTGTCCGTCACATCCTATCTTGGTTTTCCTGATTGTGCACAAATAAACCAGGGAAATCTTTACTTCTAACTCTTAAGTTTCTACTCTAGAAGTATTTCCAATTCTCCCCTCTGCTATCATGAAATAACAAGAGGCATGCTGTCACCCATTATTCCCTGAACTTACGCACTGCTTCCCATATGAATGCAAATAAAACCATATTGGAAATTTGCAATGCAGGAAACATGATATCCACTACTATTACTAGATACAGGTCTAAAAGCTGTAGTTGTGCCAGACAGGTATATTTCATCAGTTATGTAGTCCCCACAAACAAGTTTCTAACAACAGGAAGATGTAACCATGAATGAAAAAGGGAAAATATGCAAGAAGAGGCATTATAAATCAATGTTATTGACTTGCATTCTATATTAAATCTACCAGTATTGGCAGGACAAAGGAAGATAACTGAAGACAGCTTCTCTCTCAAGAAATAAATTGCACAGTGAATTTACATGGTGCCTTTTCAAACTACCATATGGGTAGAAAAAGGAGATTCTCAAGCAAGCAAACAAGTTTGTTCAAATATTTTCAAAAACTGTCAGATCTGTGCTTCTTCCACTTTGGTATCTCTATACCAGTGGTGTCGAACTGTGGCCCTCCAGATGTTCTTGGACTTCAACTCCCAGAAGCCTTCACCACCACCTCTGCTGGCCAGGATTTCTGGGAGTTGAAGGCCAAGAACATCTGGAGGGCCACAGTTCGACACCACTGCTCTATACTAATCTTGTGAACAGATCACACTTTTTCAAATACTCTTCATACATTTACAGCTTTCTTGGCATATGCTTCAAAATAAATAATAGAAATACCAGTGGTGCTCCACATGACGATGATAATCCGTTCCATAGAAATCACTGTTTAGCGAAATCATGGTCATGCGAAATCCATTTCCCCATTGGAATGCATTGAAACCCATTTAATGCGTCCCAATGGGGAAAATACATTGTCGTCCTGCAAAGACTGCCCATAGAGAAGCCATTTTGTGAACACTGATCAGCTGTTAAGATGGCTGTCCTGTGAAGCATGGGTCCTGAAAACATAGGGAAGCCATTTTGCTAAGCCGCCTATCAGCTATAAAAATCGTCGTCTTTCGAAAAAAAGGTCTGCAAAGCACAGACCAAATCATTGTCCAGCGAAAACTGCCCATTGGAATGACTGCTTTGTGAATCACTATAGTGATCGCAAAACCTCATCGTCATGCGGATTCGTCGTTTTACGAGGTCATCGTCTAGTGAGGTACCACTGTAGTTTTCCTCCAACTGTTAGATTTGTATAAGTTCCATCTTAACTTTACATACATGGAGACATGTAAATGTTAATGAAAACTGGTTGAAAATTAGAAAAAGACAAAGCATTTAAAACCATCATTGTTATCCTAGGATTAAGAATGTACTCAATATTTAAAATTTCAGAATTTAGTTTTTCTACAAAATAAACCACAATTATTTCTGACAGTTATATGGAGGAGTACTGAAAAAATAATACCCATAATCATTATTCCCTCCTTGCTATTTCTACTGCTAACTCACACAGCTTGGAAGAAGTCCTTTTTTTTTGCACCATAACTCCCAGAATTTCTCAGCCTACATAGACAAGGGTCATGTGAGATTCTGGGAGTCACAGAAAGAGACTCTTCCCCCCCCCCCGCCACCAAACTATGGCTAACTGATTGGGATTACAGGAGTATCTGTTTCTTGGTCTTAGTTCCTGAAGATAACAGCCCACACTTCATAGGGGTCATGCCATAAATAGATCTATGCAGCACATCCTCTTGCAATATTTCTGAGAGATACTAAACACACATTTATTAAAGTTCACCACATTCCCTCCTTATCTCAACACATTTCCTGCTAAAGCAGATGTTTTCAGTAATAAGTTTCTTAATTGCTAGCTACAGCATAAAATATAAATATGGAGTAATAGAGCTGGCATTACTCTCTTAATCATATATTTCATCTTCATTCCATTATGAGCACAGGACCTACACAAATACTCTTCCCTGACAGATAATTAACCACTCGGCAAGCGTATGCCATAGAACATGATGGATGTTTGGTAAATAATAAAGCAATGTAAGACTTATATTGCTAATCAATGCAAAGCTCAGTTCAAACCACCTGCTTCCAACAGTGACTATCCAGATATCCCCAGAAAGCATGGTTGCACACAGATGTCAAAAGATATAGACTGCAGTAGCATTGCTGCAGGCAAACAATGAAAAAAAAAGGTCCACATTCAGATCTGCTTCAGTTCTGAAGGTGAACTCAGTCAAACCTACCTCAAAGGATTGTAGAGGAGGATGAAAATGAGGGACAAGAACCTTATGTACCACATTGATTTTTTTATTTTTTTTTAAACGTGTACAAATCAGAACAAACAAATAAAAACGATAAGCTGCTGCTGGAAGCAAAAGAGGAATGGTGATCACAGCTAACCACCATTGTTATGATTTATTATCAGAGCTGGCTACTTTATCAGCCTAAGTGATGTAGTACCTTGAAGCGCCACGCCACACTGGCCATTCTTCCTGCCTAGCAGGGTCTCTTCTGCTCCGGACAACTACTACACAGCTCTACAGTCAGCATCAAGAGGCAGTGAAGCCTATGGTTGCCACTCCTACTTCTGTTACACCTCTGCTTCTTCCCTTTGGGAGAGGCCACCTCCCTGGCTTTTACATACGTGCAAAGCATAAGTGGTGCCACCATCAGGAGCAGCAAAGGCACCACAGTGGCCAACTTCATTTTTGGAAGGTAGCCAAAGTGAGCACAGCAGCTGAGTTTATCTCATTTTCGTCCTCAGTACAGGACATGGTGGGGGACACAGGCATTATCAGAGCCACAGCTGCTGCCTTCTTGGTGATGGTGGTAAATTGCTTACAGGTCCTCTAGCTCAGTGGTCCCCAACCTTGGGCCTCCAGATATTCTTGGACTTCAACTCCCAGAAATCCTGGCCAGCAGAGGTGGTGGTGAAGGCTTCTGGGAGTTGCAGTTCAAGAACATCTGGAGGCCCAAGGTTGGGGACCACTGCTCTAGCTGTACTGGCATCACAGGCAACATTTCTTCAGGGGTGTGGGCACACAGGGCTGCATCAGGGGTGCACAGCCAATCCAGCGTTTCTGCCAATTTGCGTCACAGCTGGAACTCTGCACGCGTGGGATGGAGTCACTGTGCAGTGCTCCAAAAAGTGGAGTGGGAAAGCAGTGCATTGCTTTCGAACTCAAGTGCAAGAAGTAGCTGCTTAATTCTTATTAAACTCCAGCTATAACAAAGTTGAACAAAGTTGTTATGGGACTGCAACACTCATCAGCCCTACTAACCATAGCCAATGGAGAGGGAAGCCAGGACCTATAACAACAGCCAAAGGGCTGCACTTCACTCACCTTAAACTATATGTACCTGCGTGTGACATGAAGCTTAATCTGTCTGTCTCTAATCAGTGCCTGGAAGAGGAAATACATGTGCACCATCCTGTCGTTCATGATGGGAGGGAGGCATAGGGAAGGGTTACAATAAAGGAGAGTGGTATCAAAGTATTAATATTGCCTTTGATTGTTATGAACAAAGTTCTTCAGAATATTTTCAGTCTGCAGATTTGCACAGCATTCAGGCTATAATAAACAGTGTTGATTACCTCTGAATCTAACACCATTGTTGAACAAAACAACGGCCCATATACTCTTATCCAGTTACACTGGCATAGCACAAATGGCAAACTGCTCCAAGTTACAAAATTATTGTGGATATTACCAGTTACATATTGAGTTGCATGACTCAGAGTTCCACTGATGATGCCTATAGTGATTTCTCAATTTGGGACAATTTGCCTCCAAAATTTACACTACTTGTGTAGTTCTGCAAGAGAACTTTGGCCCTTGCTACTCAGGGACGCTATTTCACTACTGGCTTTTCAAAGGAACTTTTGACTAAAACACAAATGTTCTATCATTTTCTTGCCATGACAATGTTGGATGTCCAACCAACTAAAAATACCCTTAGAAAGGGGGTTGGCATTATTGTGAACACACAATCATGCTGTTTCAAACTAAACCAAACTTCTGGACCCATCTTCTAATCGAATCACGCTTAGTTCAACATAAGTCTTACATTCAGCTTATCTTAAATGTATACATTCCCATTCAAATGTAATGTATTTACACTATTTTGAAAAAGGTCAGTTACAGACTATTTCAAAGCACATCAGTGCTATTCTCACCTCTTTTATTCCTTTCTTCCACTCAGTAAACAAGCGAACAAACCATGAAATTGTTTGGTTCCAAATTAACCCATCTATTCAGCTACTTCACAGTCACCCAAGCTTATTATGCCGCAATACCGATAAGGCAAGGGCTTAACTGTGAAATTTTAAAAATACATTCACTTGTTTACTCAAACAAAGCCATATGCTTGATCATTACCAAGCTACAATATTATCATTAAAGGCAAATTTCTGTGCTCTCTTTTCTCATAGTTAAAAATGAAAAGAAAGAAAAGAAAGCAACAAAAACAAGAATAGCATCTGGATTTGAAAAGTACGTTAGGTAAGTGTTTGATTAAATGGCTTGTTATCCATCATCAAGAGTACAACAACAAATGACCCACTATTAATTTCACAGTCTTTTTAAGAAGACAAGTTTTCATTCCATCCATTATACACGCTGTATTAAGGGAATCTACCAGAGATTGCATTAAAAGTTGAAGTGATGCTGACACACCACGAAGTAAATGAAAGACTTATGTTAGGCTAAGCACAATGAAGATAGGCAAGGGAAAGCTGGCAAAGGGAGAGTGAGAGGAAAAGAGGCAGAAAGCTGATGAAACAGTGCTGCTCAGGAAAGGAAGGAAATACCCAACTTTTGATGATGATCAAGTACAGTATCAACAATGTCAGCTGCTCAATATGTGCAGTACTTGTGCTTAGGAAAATCTTGGAAATTCGAAGTCCAGAGTCAGACACTGCACAAAAAATACATGAACCAAGAACAAAATGAACTTGAGGCTAAAGCACGAGGGGGTGCTGATAAGTACTGAGCCTTTCCCAGAAAAAATTGAGCTAGAAAGCTGTAACTGCCACACTGTTCTACATATTCACCCAGGAAGTCAATGCACTTGTGACATCTGTCCTGCAACTTTTTCAGCCCCTGCAAATAAAATTCTTCCGACTGCTGGAGTAACCAGTCATTTGCAGCATTAGTTGCCTCCAGAACACTCCCAAATTGTTGTCCCTTTAGGTGTTTTTTTGAGTTTGGAGAACAGATAATAGTCAGAAGGAGCCAGGTCGGCGCAATAGGGTGGATGGGGCATCACCTGAAAGCCTAAGGACGTCAGTTTTGCCATTGTTTCACCTGCAGTGTGTGACAAGGTGTTGTCATGCAACAGGATGACACATTTGGAGAGCTTTCCTCAACGTTTTTCCTGGATGTTTTGCCTCAACTTTGTCAATAAAGAACAGTAATATTTTGCATTGATGATTGAACCCTGTTGGAGGTAGTCCATCAGCAGAACTCCGTTCTTATCCTAAAAAACTGTTGCCATTTGCTTCTGCACTGACCTTTGCACTCAGAATGTCTTTGGCACCCAGTGTAAAGGAAGTCAGGTGAAAGATAATTCCTTGCAAATAAACTCTCACTCTTCTTTCAGCCTGAAAGCAGAGTTAAAATTCATTCACTGCTCACCATTATGTTTGACTCTGGGGGGACATGTCTAGGTAGATCTGAGAAGTAAATCGTGGGCTATTAGAAATCTTAACACAGAACAGGCGAATTCACTTGTTTTGTGGGTTGATATGGGGCCTAATGGGTACCATACTTCACACCTAGTTATTAACCTCCTGTATCTTAACAGAACATATTTATTTCATGGAAATTTTAAGGCATTCATTTTTCAAATTAATTAATTTATTTTAAATTAATGGTGATGGAAGCAGGACTATCCTGTTCTATCGATCTCAGTCTTCCTGATAGCCACTAACTGAGGGTGTCTCACCTCCTTTCAGGTGGAGATTGAGAAAATTTTGGCTTAAACTGCATGAATCTTAGAAGGCTGATAGCAGTACTAATAAACTCTCTTACATTCAAGGGATCCCAGATTAAGCTCTGGCATCTACTGGTTTCTAAAAATACTTTTTTGTGGATTATTTATCTGATTTATCTTCTGCCTTTCAATAGATCCCCAGGGTGTCTTACAAGCTGTTAAAATTTCAAGAAAAAAAGTAAAACAAAGCTATCAAATAATCTCAATTTCTTTATTTGCACTAGATTTAAAGAAAGACTTCCCAGCTGCTGCAGGGATGAAGCCGTTGTTAACATTATAGGCAAGCTTTTCTATTTGTTCTCTATGCACACCTACTGACACAAACAAACAGAAAAGCAAACAGATTTCATCTGGTCACTTTATAAGTTTATTCAATCACCCTTTCAGAAACTGTGTGGGGATTCCTGTTTAAGCCTATCAAGGTAACATATAATAGGAGGTGCTCTTTTTACTATTACAACTGAGGTTATATATTTGTGTACACATATGACATGCACACATTACAACTGAGGTTTCTCATCTATCCAAACCTATCCACTTGGAAAAATATTGACCGTCTATAAATTGAGGAAATGAACTTGTCCACAAAAACTCATATTAAAATATAGCAGCTAGTCTTTTATTTTTTTATTTTGTTTCGGACCCGATACTGTACACTATATTTTAGTGTCAGATTTTGTGAGCTTCTGAATTCCAGCAAAATTAGTAATGAGAGATGTACACAGTGACATTATATATTTGTGTACACTTATGACATGCACACATATGTTTTGTTCCATTTCAACAAACAGTGATATTGCTATGAGTGCAACTGCTTTTAGCATCTGCTTTTACAGGGAACGGCTGTAGTGCAGCTGCAAACCACATGGCTTGCATTCAGAAGGTTTCAATGCCCAGTTGAACAATCAAGAGTGGCTTCCAGTCAGGATGAATCATCCAAGGCTAGACTGAGCAGAAATCAGAATAAATATAAGACGCCTATGTATCTGCGTGTGCGCACATGCAGTTATACAAGCGATTACACACATACGAAGTCACTATTTGTTGAAACCAAGAAATAAGAGCAAGCCTATGGAGATTATCTTCTTGCAAAGCATTCTTCAGTATAATGACTGATAAAAGGTAAGATCTTCTTGGGCAGTAAACTCTGTTCTAAGAAAACATTTATCTCAAGAGCCATTTTGTTCGTCCTTGCCATAAAGAGAAAGGCAAACTGCCATTTGGTCCAGTGATTTTACAGACCTGTGAAACTCCTGCAGATGGTTCTCTCTTCCACCTTTAAATCTCTGGGAGACCTGTCTTTTCTTAGCTCCATCAGTGTTAATAAGACCAGGGGTCAATCTACCTCCCAAATGCTGCTGTTGACGAAACTTGGTTTGACATTTATCATAAAACCACTGGGCATTTAAATACCATAATGAACTGATACAGCAGGGCAGATAATTTCATTTAACTCAAAAGAATGTGCACAGTTTTAACACTACAGTGCTGTAAGGGCAATCAGTTATTTGTTTCCTCACAACTAGGCTAATGTGAGCTGAGAAATGGAAATACAACAGCAAAAATGCACTGATAAAGTTCTGCTGTGATTATCCATTTTAATACCCTCACTTGGGCTGATTATTTCACACAAAACACCAATTTAAATGGATTAGTAAATGCACCAATGGAAGTAAGGTAATTACCCACCAACCATCACACATCAGTCTTTACATTTTAAATATAGGAAAAACATGTTAACTGCTAATTTGCTAACCTGAGAATCACTAAAAACAAGTCTACACTCCAGCATTATGTGGGGAAGTCTCTAAGCAAGCGCATCTTTCTCTCATTACGGTTAGAACAAGGTTTCCAATAAACCTGAAGCTTCTGCAAACATTGTCTAAGTAACCAGAAGAACAAAGGGATCTCTTCATCTATCATAAATAGAACACCTCATGACAACAGATTGCATTAGCTCAGAAGGTGAAATTAATCTTATGAAAAGAGCCTCCTCGTTTCAAGCAGCCCTTAATTAGAGCCTTCCCAGATTATAAAAAGAAGCAATTTTGCAAGATCAATACCTTTTTTAGCAGCTCAATATAATGAGCACAACACAAACAACAAAGGTGGTGTATTACTTGATGCATGTCAAGGGCCATGTATAGTCAAGTAATTTCAAGGTTAAATTAAGCTGACTTTGGAAGAGAGATTTGCCTGCTTTTATGCGATCAGTTATGTAAAGAAACAAAAAACCCATTGAATCTTCCCTGCTGATAGGCAAATTAGCTGGCAGAATACATTTTCTCCCAACTGTTCAGTTGTTGTTTTTAAGAGGACAGCAAAGAAAGGAACATCAAGTTCAAATTAAAAAAGCAGTACAGAGGGTAGTCCTCTGTT
The DNA here is from genome assembly GCF_051106095.1 of Pogona vitticeps. Lineage (NCBI taxonomy): Eukaryota > Metazoa > Chordata > Lepidosauria > Squamata > Agamidae > Pogona > Pogona vitticeps. The sequence goes on from NC_135787.1 coordinate 126,401,955, forward strand.
ACTGAAATCTTTTCCATACATTGTGGCCAAAGCTATAGGGATGTGATACCCTTGGGGGACCTGCTGCATAAATGGATATTATCCTTAAATGAAGATGCAGCAAGGCCAGCTTGCTTCAAGAGGCATTCAAAGAAATCCTCACCTAAGTTAAATTTGTATATGTACTCTGTTTCGCCATCATTTGGGTTTTTTACTGATTGTCTTCACTATTTAGAGGTTTTAAATGCTGGTATAGAGGTAGAGGGTCTGTTATGTTATCTTACTCTAAACTGCTTAGAGTAGTGCTTTGCACTACATCAGCAGTATAGAAATGAACGAAATAAATAAATAAAATAAAACCAGAGCTTAGAAGCTACATCTACATCTATGGTCATGTTAGGTCTCACATCATGTCTGCTATATGACCACTGGCACAAGCATAGCCAATATGGCTCCATAGTTAATAGAGAGGATCTAGCTGACATGAAACATCTTTGATGTCATATGGTGCCTAATTGAACAGAAACAAAATCAGTTCTCATAATATCAAACATCAAATCATTACAAAATATGAACTGCAATTTAATATTTTCTAACATGTTGATTCAAAGAGACCGAAATGGATCTTCAAAGATTCACATAAAAAGAACCTTTTGTTCACAGACTAAAATACAGTGAAAAGCACGTAGCTGTTAAGCTGAAGCTAGTTAAAGAAAAGCTTGATTACTCTTCTTCCCAATGCTCTATTCAGGGACTCTGGAACCAGATTTGCATTATACTAAATTCAGTGCACTAATTGAGCAAAATTAATTTTCTTTCAAAATCATCTAAATAAGTTTGAATGAAGGAGCATGCAAAATTAAAATAGAGCCTTGAAAATATTCATTGCCTGGGCAAACATGATGTAAGAAGGCCTAGTAATCCTTACAGCATATTTGGGAGGGAGAGGGGCTGAAAATCAATATGTTTTACTTCAGTTTAACGAAACAAAGTGCCTGAATTAATGTTTCAGTTAGCACTATACAAAAGAGTCTCATATTTCAATTACTTTTTGCACATACAGCTTTTTAACCACCACTAAGCGCATAAATATTTTATATGGTGCCACTTAAGAAATACACAATTTCCTGTTGATTCTGAGTTAGAGAACATGTTTAGGGAGTGACCTTAGATCATCAACAGTAGCATGGAGATTAATGCTGATACTCACAGTTGCCAAGAGCAGCAATTTTCCTACATTAAGCCAGACCAGGTTGTAAGGATTATGGGTTATACTCAATAGTCAGTCCCCAACAGAGTACTCACTGAATCAGTGGGACTTTGGTAAATGTCTCACTGGCCCAAAAGGTCTACTCTGTCTGCAACTGAAAACTGGATTTAGCCCAATGAATCTATATAAATGTGAATCAACTGGAAAATGCCTAAAGTTAACGTCTCCATTTAAAACTCTATTTCTACTGGTTACTGGACCAAAAAAAGTTTCTCTATTATAATTGTAACAGGAGAGTAGAGAAATTATTGATAGCAGACAATCAGAATAGAACGGTAGACAGAATCAGTGTTGATTAGGAAAACCAATTAGTTGGTACAATCAAAGCCAGAAAAAGGAGTTAGTGAGAGCAGAGATGCTGACCAGAATCTTTTTGTGGATTTGCACTGGCATTAATTATAATTGCATAAGACACCGGAGCTACATGGCTAAGTATATAAATGTAAGAAACACACTACTCTCTCTTTTTCATTAGATGGTGGCAGCAGGTTACTTGAGAGGGGAAGTATTGGGAAAAGTCTAATTGATGGAGTGTCTTGGCCAGGGCCTTATAAGAAGTCCCTATAGACATCAAAATAACAAAGTGCCAGTTTTTATTTCTGATAAAAAAGAAAAAATATTGTAGTAAGTAGATATATGGCCTTCGGAGTATTTTGTTCCAGGTAATTTAGCAACCAGAAAATTATATGCACAAAGAACCATGAAGATGGAGGCGAATGTATATATGAAGTCATGGACCTTCCTTCTATAATTGGACTACAGACAAATCTTCACAGTATATTTATATACACATACCCTTAATACTCAGAGTACTCTGCGAAAATAGATCTTTCTTCTTGTTGCTAAAGCTCACAGATGCCTCCTGATGTCAAGAAACTGGAATGAAGTAAATGCCTACAAAGAACAAGTATGGTATACCTCTTAGAGCAATCCCACAGTTTTAACTATCTGAATGTAAGAACTGCATCACATCATATCGCTGTTGAGTGAAGCTTTTGGAAAAAAATCTGGCAAAATTAAAATCCATGGCTTATGGCACATGAAAAGTATATACAAATCATCATCTTTGTTTTGTTGAAATTGCTTTTAACAGTACAGTATTATGATATAATGAAAGGCTTACCCGTTTGAGTGTAAAAAACACTGCACATACCAAATCTGGGAAGTGTGTTGGTGTTGATGGAAAGAAAAAGAAGTTACTTATCTGTAACTCTGGTTCTTCGAGTGGTACTCTGTGATTACACACTAATGGGTTAATCTGCGCTCGAGCAGAGCATTTTTGGAAACTTTCACAGCTTTAAGCACTTAGTGCTCGGACCTCTCCTACACCAGCTACACCACTAGTGCCTCAGTTCTAAGGAACCGACCGCCGCTGCCCAGCATGCCATGGCACACGTGACGGACAGCGGGGAGGAGGGCGGGACGTGTGAATTCACAGAGAACCACTTGAAGAACCAGAGTTACAGGTAAGTAACTTCTTTTTCTCCTTCGTGACCTCTGTGAATACACACTAATGGGTGATTGGCAAGCTGACTAACCAGGAGGAGGGACATTATGAAAGTGCAGATGCCAGGACAGCTCAACTTACCACAGCCTCAGCCTTCAGCCGGACATCCAGGCAGTAGAGCAAGATGAGGATAGGTGGAGTGGCGCATGTGGCAGCACAGCAGACACCCGCAATGTCCACTACATGGAGAAAGGCTGTTGAGGATGCCACAGCTCTAGTAGAGTGAACTCTCACTGACTTTGGAAGAGGAGTCTCTGCCAAATCATAGGGAAGACGGATGGTCTTGACTAATCATCTAGAGATGGTCTGAGAGGAAGCCGGTGCTCCAAAGGAGGAGCCGGCAAAGGTGACAAAGAGGTCATGTCATTCACATAATGTGACAGAGCATGCTTCACGTTTAAAGCGTGCAGAGCTGTCTCAAGCAGTGAGAACAGCTGACTGGTTCAAATGGAAGGCAGAAAATACCTCTAGGCAAGAAGGCAAGGCCTGGCCATAAGGTTACTTTACAGAAAGGAGGACCCACTCTTAGTGCAGTCAGTCATCCAGTCCTGCAAGCTAAGGTTATTGCCAGGAGAAAGGCAGCAAACGGAGCGATGCTGACGCCAAGTGCTTGAAGGGAGGCCTCATAAGCCGCCAAAGAACTGATTGGAGAGACCACTGAGGTGTTAGTGGTCTATAGGCAGGGGGCATATTCTCCAGGCCTCGGAGAAACAGCTTGCAGGTAGAACGGGCCAGTCCCAGGCAAAACAGGTGGAGGAGAAACCAAAGGAATGTGTCCAGAGACATTGGCCTAGTAGGCAGATGTCATCTTGATGCAAAGTAACAGAACGCCTACCCATTATAGGAGAGCGCCAAGGTGGTAGAAGGTTTGCAAGCATGATTGAGTATGTCTGTTATAGTCATGCAGAGAGATAGGGGGACTCAGAGTCCGGATGAAATATCCAATCCTCATCCCGAGAAAGCAGATGAGGAACCAGGTGCAGCCTGATGTATTCCGCAGCTCAGGGGAGCAGGATCAAGAACCATGGCTAGCAAGGCGACCAAGCATGACGTTTCTACACTCATGGTGCACACAAACAACAGTCCTTTGAAGAAGGGGGAAAGTTGGAAACCTGTAAAAGAGGCCCCGTGACCAATTTGTCAGGGAGCCGAATATGACACACTTCTTGTTCAATAGGATACAAAACGTCTATATCTGGAGTCCCCCGTCGATGACAGAGGCAACGAAAGGTGGCATCGTCAAGAGCCTGCTCATGAGAGCAGAACCATGGTCCGCTGAGATGGACTGCTGGAGAACTGTTTCTGCCTACCAAATGTACAGCCACTGGACAAATGTGGCAAGCGTAACACCACTCTGAAAGGTTGATGGTGAGAAAAAGAAGGCGTAACAAATGAGCGCCGCCCTGCTTGTGTATATAACAAACAGACGTGGTATTGCCTGATACGAACTGGACCACCCGCCCCAGGAGTAGCAGCTCAGAGGCCCAAAAGGCCCTGGTGTTTGCCAGGAGCTCCAGCACAATGACATGAAGGTGGGCTACCAGCAGCCAAGGGCAACGTGGTGGCGCAGGCAAGCCCACCCGCCCGGCAGGCTGGCATCCACTACTGACTGTACCACCTGGGTCAAGAGACCAAAGGGTCTCCCTATGCATAGATTGGGGGAGTCCCCACCAGTCCAGTTATGTAGCGAGTTCCGGAGTCACCTGGAGCAATGTGGATGGATGGTCGCAAGGTATCTGAAAAAGTGAGAGAAATGAGGCTTTGTAAAGCCTTCACAAAGAACAGCTAATGCCAGCTAGTACTTTTTTCCCCCAGGCAGAAGAAACAACTTGTTACAGAAGAAAGAACAAGGTCAAAGAAAGGAATGGAATTGTTTTTACTTGCAAAGTTCCAAAAAAGCTGCTGCTACTGCGGTGGTCGAAAAAAAGAACTGAGGCACCAGTGCCGGGAGGGGGCAGAGTTATATAGCTGGTGTAGGGGAGGTCCCAGCACTAAGTGCTTAAAGCTGTGAAAGTTTCCGAAACTGCTCTGCTCGAGCGCAGATTAACCCATTAGTGTATATTCACAGAGGCCATGAAGGAGAAACATCAGTTCTGAGCTACAAGGAGAAATACATGACCCAACTCAGAACTACTTAACTGAGGCCACAGTACAACTTTGGTCATTCAGTATTCCTTGATCCTTTTTTTAGAAACAGAAAGGAGATTTATTTATTTGAGTTCTTTACTCAAGTACATTTGATGCAACATTACTCACACAAAACAACATGGCTACACAGCCACCACCCCAGCCACCCATGGCAGCACTCACCCAAAGAAGGAAGAGGAAGCAGAAGTGATAATAAAGAGACACCTACAAAGATAGCAAGGTGGTGGCAAGGAGGCAGAGCAGCCATTGCATTAAGATGACCCTTAAAACAAAGATCACTGTTTCCTCCACCACCATCCCCCAGCTCTCTGCTGCCCAAAATAATCACTTCATCATAGATCATGGCAGGGCCAGCCCTAAGGCTTTAATTGGCAAGTCAATTCTGAGCAGAAAATATTCAGTTCTTAAAACAGCCCTTAGGCCTAACACCTAGCTTTGTTAAGAATACAAGATCTCTGCTCAGAATAAACTGGGACAAAGTCAAAGGAAAGACACAATGAGACATATCACAATCACCGAAAGAACACTGAAGAACAATGAACAGGGAATGTGAGAAAGATATTCTTCTGTAAATAAACACTGTACATTATGAATTTACAACATGACTAAATTTCCAACATATACTTGCCCTGGGTTTTAAAATATCTTTTGTTAAAATAACCTTGTAGAAGTGAAATGAATTTATAATCCAAGTGTTAAGATACACAGCAATAACTAACTATCATATCAGAGTCCCAAAAGCCTTTACAATAGAGATTTATGGAGTTAAAGCAGTGAACTTTATTTTGAAGAGACCATTCTTCCCATTGTGAAAGGTAGGGAGAAGTAGATTGAGCCTGACATTTCTTTTGCTGTCAATCACCACCATCACCCCTTTATTACTTCCACTCACTGCTATTACCTTCATTACATATCATGCATCTCTGATATTCATCATCACCTCACATATGCTTTAATAATACTTATGCACTGTCAAGTTGATTCTGACTTATGGCAACCCTTTCTAAGGTTTTCTAGATATAGAACACTCAGAAATGGTTTATCGTTCCCTTCTTCTGGGGCAGCCCTGGGACTGTGTAGTTTGCCCAGGATTACACAGGCTGGTTCTTCTTCCAGGAGGCAAAGTGGGGAATCCAAGTCACAGCCTCTGGATCCACAGCCAGAGAACTAAACCACTGAACTATTAAGAAATATTCTACTATTAAGATTACCAGAAAATATTCACAAACAATGAACATACTGCATTTTTGTATATCCAAACAGGAAAGTGGAACAGCAAACATTTTTGGTGAAGTCTCTATTTCTCCTACTGTTGTCTACTAAAGGCATTCAAAGAATCCATAAAACTTTGCCATACCTATATATGATCCTTAAGTGGGCAACGTCTACACAAACAAATGACACTGCAACTGGAGCTATTTACATGTAGCATTCTCAGTTAAAACAAAAATGGAATATGTGAATGTTTTTGTAAGAAGAAGAACAAAAAAGTACAGAGCTGTACAGTTATAAACAAGCAAATAATCTTTCAGTTTTAATGCAGTTCTGCCTTAACTCTGTTCACCATGTATTCATTAGCTTGCCGCAATGATGATATGCAGGTTTGCTCAGACACTCCATTGTTTTATTTGGTTTTACTGCATTGCAAACATTCTTTCTTATTTCTTCTATTTTTAAGACTGCAACCTGAATTCACTGTGTAAGTCTGAAAGAATGATGAAATAGATACAAAGGTATAAACTGACCTCATTCAGACAAAATCATTCAGGAATCTCAGAACAACCCAAGTGAAACTTGGGTGAAACCTATATAGCCAAGGTTGTATGAGGACACTATACTCTCCAGTACTGTACTCATTTCTCAAGGGCTCAGATACGGTACATCTGCTTCCATTTCTACCTGACCATGGTGTGCTGTTATCTCCAAGACACGACAAACAGTGCTTAGTTTTTACCTATACAGTGGTGCCTCGCTTAACAATTTTAATTGGTTCAAAAAAATTCATTGCTGTGGGAAAACATCGCTAAGCGAAACGCGTTTTCCCATAGAGATGCATTGAAAACCAGATAATCCGTTCCAATGGGAACAGATTACCGTCCTTAAGCGATAATTGCCATAGGAAACATCGCTAAGCGAAATGCAGTTCCCCCATTGGAATGCATTGAAACCTTTTCAATGCATTTCAATGGGGGAGAAAAAAAATCACCAAAAATTCAAAAAGAGTCAGAAAGAAGCCAAATTTGGTTAACATAGGGTTTATTAAGTGCACTAACGATTTCAAGCACTCTAAACCCTTTTTAAACAATTTAACACCTTTTAAAAATAGTGAAAACGGAGCTGTCAAAAACATTGCTAAGTGAAACAGGGGGACCTAAACTGTCATCACTAAGCGAAGCAAGGTCCCGAACATCGCTATGCGAAATTTCCCCATTGGAAACATCGCTAAATGGAGCGCAAGATCACTCAAAAAACCTCATCGCTAAGCAAATACATCGTTAAACGAGGCAATCGCTAAGCAAGCCACCACTGTAGTTTGCTCTAACAAGCTACCTTGAAAGTGTGTTTTATGATTCATTCTTGTTTAGACAATCATATTTAAATGTAACAAACTCCCCATTCTGGTAGCTGTACAGATTAGTGTGATCTCTTAATGAGGCCACAGTAGTTTTATATATCAGCAGCTTTATATATCTGAATGTCACTGTTTTTCAAGATCAGTGGATCTATACATGAAAGTTACCATTTTCCAATGCAAATGCTGAGAGGTATTCACCAAATCGTAACTGAGCTTTCAAGAATACAGAAACTGCATTAGCTTTTTCATTGAATTGGAAGCATTCTTTCAGAATTCTATTCATATTTTCTTTATCTTGCTAACTGATCTCCGTATTTTTCAGAGAAAGAAAAGGGCAGCTGGATTAGATTTACTGGACATCCAAAAACACTGGATTAGTTCTGCCCCATATTTTACTCTTTACTCAGTGGAATGTATCCATTATGCCAGAAGAAATAAGGCAATAATTTTTAAATATCACAGATCCAAAATAAAGTATGACAGAACTGATCAAATTACAAATCAGTTTTAATCATTAGGCTAACCAAAGGGCATATGCAAAACTCTTAATGAAATACACAAGACAGGTATTTAATCCTCCCCCCATTTTTTAACTTGGTCTCTGATATATAAATTGGCTAAACTCTTGTCAAACTATATTACATTATCATAAATCTGGGGATTCAAGCCAGTTTTCCAAAGATTAGGTGAAAATGCAAATTTATAAGTACAATTTCCATTTAACTTACTGCATACATGTTTTATTCAAAAATGTCAAAGCAGCACAACCTTGAAGAACAAGGGCTTCCTGGTGCTATGGATATCTTAAGGAAGTATACAAGAGCCACCTCACCAGATCAGATATGAGGAGGGCCATTGAGTTGACAATTCTGTGCTCACAGTGACCAACCAGGCATCTCTGGAATGCCCATAAGCAAAATGTGAAAAAGCACCCTCCTATTCATGTTGCCCAGCAGCTAGCATCTAGAGTCGTACTTCTCTGCTATAGGAGAGAATATATAGCCATTAGGACTAGTAGCCATTGTCAAACTTATTCAACAAGAATGTGTTTAATCCTCTTTTCTAACTATCCAAGCCATCACTACACTCTGTGGTAGAGAATTCCACAGTTTGCATATGCTATATGTGTATTCCTTTTTACTATCCATTGTGATTTTTCCACCAGTCAAACTCCATGAGATGAACCTAGATTTCAGTTTTAAATGTGGGCCAAGGGAAGAACATCTATACACCTGTTATGTCTCCTTTATTCTCCCTTTTTTAAAGCAAAAGGTCCAAACCATTGTAATATTTTTTAAAAAGAATTGCTTCACATTTGTAACTTTGGGGGTTTTTGTTTTGCCCCTTGCTATTTATCCTATTTGTTATAATTATTTGTTTCTTAGCTACTTATTTGTTTCTTGGCTACCTTTGGTTACTTTTATAACCTACTTATAGAAGAGTTCATAATAATAACCACTGTATTTATATTTTAAAATTTCAAAAATGTTTAAAGCATAACATTTTATTTATTTATTTATTACATTTCTATCCCAACCATCTAGTCATTTCGACTACTCTGGGCAGCATACATCAAACACAACCCAAAAAAAATTTACAATAATATCAGCATCAAAAACTAAAATAAATAATCGTTCAAGATGGAAAACAAAAATAAATCAAATAATGGCCGGAGGGAAGGCCTGCCTAAATAGCCATGTTTTTAATTTACTTTTAAAAACACCCAGCGAAGGGGCCATACGGATCTCTGAAGGTAAGCTGTTCCATAACCGAGGAACATCAATATCAAGTGAATCATGTATAGTGGTGCCTCGCTTAACGGCGATAATCCGTTCCAGGAAAATCGCCGTTAAGCGAAAACATCATAAAGTGAAAAAAAACACCATTGGAACGCATTGAAACCCCTTCAATGCGTTCCAATGGGGTCAAAACTCACCGTCCAGCGAAGATCCTCCATAGGGCAGCCGTTTTCGCTGCCTTTCTTGCAAGGAATCAGTCCCAGAAAACAGCGGGAAGCCATTTTGTTTACCCGGTGGCCATTTTGAAACCACCGATCAGCTGTTTTAAAATCGTCGTTTTGCGAAGAATCGGTTCCCGAAGCAGGGAACCAATCATCGCAAAGTGAAAAACCCCATTTAGACCATCGTTTTGCGATCTCAATTGTGATCACAAAAAGATCGTCGTGATGCGGGTTCATCATAATGTGGGGCAATCGTAAAGTGAGGCACGATTGTAAGTCTTTCAATATCAGAGAAATAAATAAGCCAACTGATTCAGTATATAAATGTTGAAGTGTGGGAATATTGGCCAAAATCCTGTTTCTTGGCATAATACATTGTACTAGAGAAGGACCACTGGACCAATGGAGATTTAGTGAATCAACTCATCCATACATTCCACTGATTCAGCTCCCCATTGATTCAATATGATTTAGCAAGCTAAAATAATTCATAGATAAAGTAGGCCCATTTGAATAAACTGAATTTATGGAAGGGTTAACTCTCCAAATCCCCATTGATTCAATGGGTCTACTATAGTGTGATTTACTGTGCTAAGCAACAGAACTTATTTTATTTATTTATTTATTTATTTATTTATTTATTTAATTTATATGCCGCCCACTCTACCCAAAGGTCCCTGGGCGGCTCACAACAATTAAAATTCAATGCAATAAAATAAAATGATTAAAATACAGTTAAAATACAATTAAAATACAATTAAAAATACAATTAAAATTGCCATCATTAAGACCCACAGTTAATGTTATTTCAATTAAAAGCCTTCTGGAACAGGAAGGTTTTGACCTGGCGTCGAAATATCATCAGTGTCGGCGCCAGGCGAATTTCAGTTGGGAGGGCGTTCCATAGTCTGGGGGCAGCTGCCGAGAAGGCCCTTTGTCTACAAGCCATCCCTCTTACCTCCTTGAGGGATGGCTCTTTCAAAAGGGCCCCCTGGCTAGATCTTAACAGCCTGGTAGGCTCATATGGAAGGAGGCGGTCCTTCAAGTATCCAGGGCCCAAGCCGTTTAGGGCTTTATATGTCAAAACAAGCACTTTGAATTGGGCCCGGACAGCAACTGGTAACCAGTGTAAATTATACAGAATCGGCTTGATGTGCTCTCTGGCGGCCCCACCACTCACCAGCCGCGCAGCTCGATTCTGGACCAGTTGCAGTCGCCGGACCGTCTTCAAAGGCAGCCCCACGTAGAGCGCATTGCAATAATCAATACGAGATGTTACCAGTGCATGTGTAACTGTCATGAGACTCCGCTCGTCCAGGTAGGGCCGTAGCTGGTATAGTTTCCGCAGCTGGAGGAAGGCGCCCCTGGCCACCAAGTCCACCTGGGCTTCCAGTGTTAGACTGGGGTCCAGGAGCACCCCCAAGCTGCGGACCCTGTCCCTTAGGGGGAGTGTAACCCCATTCAGGACAGGGGAGTGGCCCTCCAACCTGTCCGGCGAAGCACCCACTAACAGCACTTCCGTCTTGTCTGGATTGAGTTTCAATTTATTAACCCTCATCCAGTCCATTATCAGGTCCAGACACGAGTTCAGCACAGAAACCGCCTCACCTGGATTGGTGGAAAACGAGAGGTAGAGCTGAGTGTCGTCAGCATATTGCTGACTCCTCAGCCCAAACCTCCTGATGACCTCTCCCAGCAGTTTCATGTAGATGTTAAACAGCATGGGGGACAGTATCGAGCCCTGAGGAACCCCATGACATAACTGCCATGGGGCAGAGCAACTGTCCCCCAGCACCACCCTCTGGATACGGTCAGCTAGGAAGGAGCGGAACCACCGTAAAACAGTGCCCCCAACTCCTAACCCAGCCAGCCTATCCAGAAGGACACCATGGTCGATGGTGTCGAAAGCCGCTGAGAGGTCCAGGAGTATCAACAGGGTCACACTCCCCCTGTCTCTCTCCCGGCAAAGGTCATCATACAGGGCGACCAAGGCTGTCTCTGTACTAAAACCCGGCCTGAAACCCGATTGAAATGGATCCAGAAAATCCGTTTCATCCAGCAGCGCCTGGAGTTGCCCGGCCACAACCCGCTCCAACACCTTGCCCAAATAAGGGAGGTTCGCCACTGGTCGGTAGTTAATCACCAGCCTTGGATCCAGGTTAGGCTTTTTAAGGAGTGGTCGAATTACCGCCTCTTTCAAGGCGGTAGGGACCACTCCCTCTCTCAGAGAGGCGTTCACGGCCTCCTGGACCCAAGTGCGAACCCCCCTGGCAGATCTTCCAATTAGCCAAGATGGGCAAGGGTCGAGCGGCGTGGTGGTAGATCGGACAGATCCAAGCACCCTGTCCAACTTTGGCCATTGAGAGCCAGCAATAAAATATAAACAGCAAAAACAAAAGAAAAAAGGAAGAATAAAATCAAGAACTAGTAGTCTGTTGAAAGAAGACCATCTTAGCTTGGAATTTAGATGTATTTAATGATGTGTCCAGCAGAACTCCCTTGACATCCAAAAAAACTTTCCAAATATGATATTAAAAAATGACTTGTTAAAATGAACATGGGTTGATTCAGCACAGATCTCTCATGTGTAACTCAGATGTCCAACTGGCTGACAAAAGGAGGGGGGAAGAGGAAGAAACTGGAAAGAGCAAAGGAAGTTTTAAGGTAGCTATGGTTAGCTATCCAGATTTGTAGGGAGCACAATTAGAGCAGAGCTAGCTTAAAACATCCTCCTGTCTCTCTTCTGACTCCTCACTCCTCTCCCAATTTCGTTGGCCAGCTGCCCTAGTGCTAGAACAGCAAGCCAAGGGAAGGAAGGAAGGAAGGAAGGCAGGAAGGAAGGCAGGAAGGAAGGAAGGAAGGAAGGAAGGAAGGAAGGAAGGAAGGAAGGAAGGAAGGAAGGAAGGAAGGAAGGAAGGAAGGAAGGAAGGAAGGAAGGAAGGAAGGAAGGAAGGAAGGAAGGAAGGAATGGTGTGGGGAAGAGAGGGTTCAAACAGTTAACAAGCTGCAAACAAGGCTGATTTCCTCCTGTCTCTCTGCTGACTCCTGTGTGGCTGGCTAACACAAATTAAACTGCGGAAACCTGATTTCCTGGGAGCAATTTCACAGAGGATTCATTCACATTTCTCCCACTATGTAATTGTACCCTATGTCCACTTCCTCTGTAAAGAACTACCAAAGTGAAGTTGGGAAGACTGGAATTCTACTTCTTACAACTTGCATTATCATAAACTGTGCATGCCTTCAATTTTGACTCAAAATATTACCTTAAGAGTGACACACTATTTTATGCAGAATGGAAAAGAAAAGCAGGAAAAAAAGAGAAGAAAATCATGCAGTATTTATGGCCATATAGCCAATGCTCTTATCTCATTACATGCCTTTTAAAAAAATCCCTGACAGCATCAGAAGCTGCCTTAAGGCAAGGAAGTTCTGCAGTAACTAACTTTAGTCACCAAGCTACAACATTCAGATGATATGGTATAGGGTGACATTTTAGGAAAAGTTAATTTCAATCATAAGTGAATAAAGATATCAGCACTACAAATTATTAATTGATGGACAATTAATTCTAAAAACTTTTAACTACATTGCAGTCATGGAAGCATTCTCTAGGAAGAGAGATTGAAGAGATAATGAAACCGTTTATCTCTGAAACAGTGAATGAAATAGGAAACAACCAAACTATAAAAAGTAACACTAGAAAGTGATACACCGTCTCCCCAACAACAGCAAAGCTAAATCAATTAAATGATGTAGCATAAAAAATGCACTATTTGCTTCTTTAAATTAATGGGAATGAATGATGTTTTTAATGAATGACTGCTATTTGAAAGAAGCCAATATAGTTTAATTCAGCTCTTAAAATTAGGATTCAAGTACTTCCAGTAAGTTAAGTATACTTCAATAATTGCCAGAAAACCTGTTCTGCTTCATCTTGATTAAGAAGGTTCATGCTACATAAGATAGAGCTATACTTGGGCGGGATAATCAATCAAATTTTAGCTGTCCGAAGTGATTTTCCTAATCCTAAAGCTAATCAGAGATGGTGGGCAACAATAATATTTTAAATTTACAGAATGCTTTCAAGTGTTTGCATACATTATCTTCTTGTAACCTCTATGGACACTATCAAGTAAGTCAATAAGAAGTCTACTTAATGAAGTAATGAGCAAGATAAGATCAAACTGAGATTTATAGCTCAATCTCTTCACTATTATGCTATGTCCATTCTTTCACTGGGGCTGCACAACCTCAAGGAATTCATAGGCTTGAGTTCAGGTACATGAGCACATACACACAAATATACACAGAGGCACATGTGCCAGGATTTCTGGTGTAGGATCACTCTTTCCTTACTGCTAGTGCACACGAGGCCAAGCACCTGTCAGCCAAAAAAAAATTAGGGCATCTGTGAAATGCACTTACAATACTGGTGACATGCAGCTGCTACATACACTTGCTTGAGAATGAACAGAACAGAGGTTCCAACATTGTGTTGTGAAGTTGTCTAATAGGCAACTTGCCAGTACAGTATTCAGGATGGAAATGGAAATATTAATCGGTGATTTTTTTAAAAAAGGTAAAAAGTTTTTTGCAGAATAGAAGGCATCAGACTTTATTTACAACTGCACTAGTATAGTAACATAAAACTGGATTTGCATAAATGCTTAAAGAATGCAGAAACACATAAGTACACTAAGAAGTAGCAGAACAACTTCAAAATGTTCAATTGTTCATGCAGACCTAAGAACAGTTTGCTTTACTTATTAAATAAACAAATAAAATCTTTTGTATTGCACATTCCTAGAACATAGCTAATGTGTGAATACAAAGGACAAGGTAGCTTCACCACATGCCAAACTATAACTCTGTATCACACACAAATGCATGCAGTGATAATGCATGCATTAGAGCGGTGGTCCCCAACCTTGGACCTCCAGATGTTCATGGACTTCAACTCCCAGAAATCCTGGCCAGCACAGGTGGTGGTGAAGGCGTCTGGGAGTTGTAGTCCAAGAACATCTGGAGGCCCAAGGTTGGGGACCACTGCATTAGAGGAAAAGGAGAACATATGTAAGCCGAATGTCAATACAAGGTGATCAGAAGTAGGTGAAATAGTATCTGTTGTATTCAGAAGTAAATGAATTAGTATTTCTGTGTATTTCCACGTTGTTTTTTGTATGTTTGTTTTTAGATATATAGTAGATACTAACATCTCTGAAAAAGATCACAATAAATTTTGGTGATGATTACTGCTTGGTTTGTTTCATCTTTTGTTAAAAGGAAGGGTGAAGTCCAGGTTTAAAACTTATTGGAATTTACAAGCTCGAGTATCTTCAAAGTTCCCTTGGGTTACCTTTGCTGTTTTGTTAGCATTTATTTTATCGCTGTGTTTCAATTTATGTGTTTATTTTGTTCCCTATGTAATATGTAGATGGATAGGTGAGGTGGAAGAATTGCAACCCAGTCCTTTGGCTAGTCACAAAGTTTTGCATATACTGTATGATCTCCGAAATCCCTACAACAACCTACAGTGGACCCTCGACTTACAGACGGCTCGACTTACAGACTTTTCGAGTTACAGACTTCTCTGGCCGCAAAATTTAGATTCGACTTGCAGCCGGAGAATCGACTTACAGACCAGAAAAAAAACAAAATGGAACAAAAATAGAATAAAAACTGCCAGTTATGGGATTAATTGGTTTTCAATGCATTGTAGGTCAATGGAGATTCGACCTACAGACTTTTCAACTTGCAGCCACCGTTCCAATACGGATTAATTCCGTAAGTAGAGGGTCCACTGTACTAAGGTAGTAATATCATTACCAGGCAATTACTGCAAACAGGAAGAGCTGTAGGGATGGTGTCTTTCCCAAAGCCATCTTATATGCTCAAAGCTGAGGTCACCTCCAAAATCACAGAACAGGCAGGCATTCATGAATGGGAATACCAATATGGGTATAACCTTTAGCGATTTATTTATTACAGTAATTCCCCAAGTGATATGCCAAAGGCAGCCTCTGCTGATGGTGGATAATTCTTCTCTACATCTGCACTAGTAATGATTGAATGATCCAGTCGTACCCAACACAGCAATGCAGAAGAATTTACTTGCCTCTAGTGTAAGGCTGGCTTAAAAGGAGGAAAGGCCAAATAGTGAATCGTGCAGAGGCACAGCAGCAGGAGCACCCGCAAGTAAATGCACTGGACTTCTAGGAGCCTTTAATTATGGAATTTAATTTTTGTAAAACCAGCAGTTGCCTCCTAGCAGTCTGGCTATAACAGATTATATTGTCAAACCACCAATGTACAAAAAGTATGCAAACCTTTCCTATTCCTATTTTGCAACACATTTCATTGCCCAATGTATAGGGTCACATGTGCAACTATGTCTCTGACTTTTTTGTTCTTCTCAAATTTGGAACAAAAGAGAGGAAATTGAACCCTGCAATCTAATCATCATACTGCCTGTTAACTTAATCGCCATTACTCATGAAGGTTTCCCTCTCCCAATAAATATGAAAAAAGTCACAGTATCATTGGGACCTTTCAAACGTAATAATGTGGTTTTACCCTGTAATTAAATCAGTACAAATGTGCACTTATAACATTGGATTCAACTGCAAACTTTCACTTATCCAAATACAGCTAAAGTCCCATGTTTTAAAAAAAGAATGTCTATTATTGTAGGAGGACAGTTATGTGCTTCATTTGCAGCTTCTCAATTCCTTCTCACTACACGAAACACAGAATGTTTGGGACAGGAAGAGAGATACTCAGAATAATTATTTACTATTCCAACCAGACACAGCAGATCACAACTGGGCACCTTCTTTTCATTCAAAACAGTTTAAAAAATCCCTCTGAACTCCTTGATTTTCTTGGAACCATTAATATTCTGAACATGTTCATGCTCAAGTAGAAAAGCTCAAGCTAAGCAGGAAAAACAAACTCCACAGAAAATATTTAAAAACAGAAGTATCAGTGGGACTTCAACTCCACCACCAGCCAAGACAGAATCCATATTATTTCATTTCTGAAGCTTGTCCCCATTTTCCCATTTAAAAATACTCTTAAATTAGCAAGTTGAATCATTAGTAGTTGAAACCAAGTTTATTCAACTGAAAAATGAAACAAATAAGGTATAAAGTTTTGAAGTATTTACTGTGAATAAATAGCCGAGAATAAATAACATTAGCTATTAGTATACAAAACAACAATGAAGAAGCCTGTCAAATTAGTTTTTGGAAGAATATACAAATGGTTTGATTTTCATTTTTTAAAAAGGGAAACAATATCCTCCTTCAACGTAACATGCCTTCCTTGCCAGGTACATGGTACGGATGACACAAAAGTTACGAGTACTAATGAATGTATTCCTCTGCTGCCCAATTTCATAGTTTCTCAGATTCTCTGTTCTGGTCTACTCATTTATTTAATTCAGATTTGGGTATGCTATTTTCATACAATTATCATACTCATTACTTTGTGCCAGTCAGGTTGTTCATATTGTTACTATTTCTCCCCTTGTAGAAAAAAAATATTCTACTGCATGTTATTAATGATTTGTGTTGCATGTTACCAACATGCCAAAAAAAAAAAAAACAACCCACACAAATCCACCAAAACCAGAGATACGCAGTGCAGGTTCTGAAAATTGTCTTTGAGAATCTTTTAAAAATGAATACTTCCTTTGCCATTTAAGACTGATAAGAAAATGGCATTAAACTTGAACAAATCTGGTCAAAATGCCTCTTAAAAGAAACTTTTGAAAACAATTAGAATCATTCACACCAAAATGTAACTCTGTGACTTTTATTTTTGAAATGTAACTCATTTATACTCTTGCTACCAAAAGGTAAGTAGTTATACATAACATGAGGTCTGTAACTAGTCCCTTCTAAACTGTGGGTTTAACAACAAACTATGCAGCTTTCTCTTCATTTCTGGAGAATCACAGAAAATAGGAAAGACAAACTCAATGTAACGTATGAAGAAATCACTGGAGTCCTAAATTAAAACAGGGACAGGGAATCTTGCTGAATACTGAAAAACAGGAACCAAGAATCTTTATTTGAACTTCAGCATCTGGCATTCTATTTGTAATTCTGTATGATGGGCAGCTTCATTTCAAATTAAAAAGTGGTGCGCATACTGAATTCTACACTATATATCTGAATTTCCTTGCAGGCTCCACATACTTTCTCAGAAAGAGTGGATGAAGAAAATGTAAAATAAATGCAACACTCTACGTTTGATGGAGATGACAGAATAGAAATTGGGATAGATGCTCAAGAGACAACTGTCAATTTTATAGTCCAATTCTATATTCCAACTCCCATGTGTTATCAAAAGATCTAGATAGCAATCAAGATTCTGAAACACCGGTCTTTACTACATATCTACTGGCTTAGCTCTCATGTTATCCAGGTACTATAGGTAAAGGTAAAGGTTCCCCTTGACAATTTTTGTCCAAGACTCTAAGGGGCGGTGCTCATCCCCGTTTCCAAGCCATAGAGCCAGCGTTTGTCCGAAGACAATCTTCCGTGGTCACATGGCCAGTGTGACTTATACACGGAACGCTGTTACCTTCCCACTGAGGAGGTTCCTATTTATCTACTCGCATTTGCATGCTTTCGAACTGCTAGGTTGGCAGGAGCTGGGACAAGCGATGGGCACTCACTCCATCGCGTAGATTCAATCTTACAGCTGAAGATCTACAGACCTTACAGTACAGAGGTTTCTGCAGTTTAGCCCGCAGCGCCACCATGTCCCTACTATAGGCTTGGGCAACCTCCAGAGACGCGGAAGCCCCACATGCCTATCCCTGGACTTCAGAGGGCAGCATCCATGCTTAACTAAGAAAGCCTTCCTGAGTAAGGGTCCCCAACCTCCGCCAGATTAACAGTATTACCTAGCAGCTGAAAGGACTATTGTCCCCAGGTTGCTGTACCACCTGGGCTGTGTTAAATGTCTACATTTGATTGTGTGCGGTGATGCACTGGTCAGCTATTAGAACACCTTCATTTACTTTTTTTTTTTTTTGGTTGAGCAGTTATTCCAATTCACTTATACCTATTCGTTTGAGTTGCAGAGGAGAGGGAGGGAAGAGTAAAAGAGATGAGCAGTGTCGTATGTGTGATTTAGGCCCCAGGATTGATTCAAGGTTTTCCCTGTCAGCCAATTGAAAATCCCACCACCCCCCCAAATCCTACTCCAACCAAAGGAGGACCTCACACATCTTGCTTCTCTCTGTAGAAATCTCTGTGGAAATACAATAACCAATTTACACATCTGTGCACAGACCTTTGGCTCCTAAACATTACAGTACCTAAAAATCTAAAACACTGTATATATTTAAGAATGGAGGGCAAAACACAGTTCTACCTCCCAGTATATTCTACTATCATGCAGGAATATAAAATATTATGAAGCTCTGATATATGCTGGGCTTTAAACTAAAAAATAAAGGATAGTTGAATAGCACTGTGAGTTAGCTTGGGAGTTCAATTCCCCAGTTGTGCGTCCCAGAAGAGCCAGCCTGTGTGGCCTTGGGCAAGCAGCTCCCAGAGTGCTCTCTGAAGAAGGGAATGGGAAATGACTTCTGGGCCTTCTCTCCCTAGAAAACTCTAGAAAGAGTTACCATAAGTCAAAATTGACTTGACAGCATGCAATTAAACTTTTAAAGTGCAGTCAGATTCTTTTACTGTCTTTCCTTCCCTTTCCCACACCTGTTTTAATCTACATCGATAATATCAAAATAATGCAAGAACTAGGAAAGCTAAAGAAATCCTCTGAGACCTGCAAAGTCAAGTCTTTGCAGAAGTTCAGTCGTTTTCAAGTAATCTGTCTACCTGGTTTAAAGAAATACAGAATAGGTTTGTGGAATATGACATAAAACCTTATCTTACCTTACTATATCCTCCAAAAGGATAAAGATAGATACACAGATGTGCATCATTATTCAAACCACCACAGTCACTGTTCAAAGGATGTACAGTGGTGCCTCGCATTACGACGTTAATTCGTTCCAGCGAAATCGCTGTAGAACAGAAACGTCATAAAGTGAAAATTAAAAAGTCATTAAAATGCATTAAAACCTGGTTAATGCATTCTAATCGGCTAAGAACTCACCATCCAGCGAAGATCCTCCATGGAGGCGGCCATTTTCGGGTGCCTGTGCAGCGAAAAATGGCTCCTAAACACAGCGAGGAGCCATTTTGAGCACCCGGTGGCCATTTTGAAAACCCGACGATCAGCTGTTTTGATCATTGGGAAGCAAAAATCAGTTCCTGAAACAGGGAACCAATCATCGCGCAGCGAAATTCCCCCATTCAAAATGTCATTTTGCGATCGCGTTTGTGATCGCAAAAACCTCGTCGTAATGCGGATTCATCGTTAAACAGAGCGCCCATCTTGCGAGGCACCACTGTACTTAGCTCATCACAAGATAGTGTATGTACTTTAGAACTGATGCAGGGAGACTGTTTACCACATACACCAAAATGGTGACTTGGTTTCAAAAGCAGATTTCTATTTGACAATCATAGCACATGAATGACCTCACTACAGATTTTCAGAATGCTTTAGTCCCAAAAGGTAAGACGCTTTCCTTCTGTGAGTTTTTCCTCTTCCAACCAACATGCAAATAAAACCACTGACTGATGTCCTCTCTCCACCAATTCTGCAGGGAGTGTTTCCCAGTGACAGAATGTTTTGTTTGCCTGCTGAATTTTCACTCTGCTACTAATGCTGGCAATTCAGCCTGCATCCTCTGGGGACCCATTTCTTTCCCATAATTAGAAAAAAGAAAGCACTCCATTAGCTGGTTCCTGGCATAATAACAAGCTATAAACCTATGTACCAATATTTTGCGAAACAAAATGTAAAACCTTTGAAATGAAATGTTGTTATGGGGTGAAAAGAAGATTACAACAGACTTGCTGTTAAAGCACTGCAAAAAGTTAATAGATTTATGTTGACTAATAAGTTATAACTCAACAAGGGTGTTTTCAAAGTAAAGCAATACCCTCCAATGATGCTTGTGTTTTCTCAAAGTGCCTTTGTCAAAGCCTCTTCTCTCCACCTCCCCACTAATCCTATCAACAATTCCCAGGTGAAGTATTTTATCAGTGCTCACTTGGACGTGAATGGATCTGTAATGCATTATTTTCTCAAGAGCAGTAAAAGCCTGCATTCCCTCACCAAATGCCAACTAATTGTCAGAAGCTATTGGGTGCTTTATTAAATTCAGATTAAAATATTACCCTAACCATTAAAATAATTCATTTAAACCCCAGCTTGTTCAAAACGCCCAATAATACAACCTTGAGAATCTGCCTTTTATTTTAAAAGGAATCTTAAAAAAGAAAAGGAAAAGGAAGGAAGGAAAGCTTGAAGTTTTGATCAAAGTCAAACTCATCTTTTCGTAGGGGATTCAGATTAATGAATTAAATCACATGTTATTAAAAATTTCAAGGAAGTTTTAAGGTCAATTACATTTAAGAGTTCATGATTTTTATAATATTTATTTAACAGGTATCTGTACCCTGGATATTTAGGTAGGTGTTAAATAATTTATGAGTCTTTTTGCAGATTGGAAAGCTTTCAAGTTGTGTATCTATCAATGGGGCCTAAAAGCCTATAAGCGTCTGGCTGAAGAGGAGATTGAAACCACACCTTTTGCCCACAAGGGTCTTGCAGACTGCAGACATAAAAAAATATAGTGAAATGAACCAACATGTAACATTTAAATATGAAAAAATTACAACATGCCCCTCAAAGTGGAAAACACATCATATACTGTTTCCTCTGTGGATCGTATTTGCTGTACAGGATTGCACTACTGATAGCATAATAAATAACAGAAAATACAGACGGAATCTGCATTATGAAGGACTTTAGGCAGGGAAGCAGCCGGCCAGCCATACCCATTTTCAGGATTCTCTGCTTCTTAACTTCTTGTACATCTTGAATCTTTTTGTTTCCTTAAGATTCCTGCTATGTGTCCTGTGTACAGATGGTGTCATTTTGGCTCTGTAAAGATCCAAAGATCCACACTCTGACCATGAGTCCCCTGACAGTAGAAATAATTCTTCCATTAAACATCGCACACTTAGGCAAAGGAAGCACAAAATAAAGAAAACTAAACAGCAGGGATTACAAGTGACACATTAACCCCTTTTGTGAAAGTATGATTATCCACTCATTTCCCTTTCATCTTCAGAAAAGAGATTTTATCACCACTCAAAGACCTTAGACCTGCAAAGTAGATATTTTACATTATCACCTGAAGAGTTATTTTTTTAAAAAAAAAAAATTCCACCGTCTTTCACATTCAGTCTCTTGCTATGCACAATATTCTTTCTTTACAATCAGCAAAGACAAACAATGCTACAACAAACGGATTACAATTTTCATTTTTTTTTAAATTTATTTAATTTCTATCCCACCTTTCTCCCCTAGTGGAGACCCAAGGAAGCATACAGAAGTATTTTTAAATCCACAATCAATAAAAAACACAGCAATTAAAACTTAAAAACTATAATTCCATGACTATGGAAACAACTAACCTGGACATCCGCCTGGCTTTTTCAGTATTAATTAAAAAATAGCACACACAAAAACTCATAAAAACCTGGCTGTTTGGGCAGGCATTTCCATCAATGACAACCCACTGAAATTTCAGCCTATTTAAAATAAATACCCAACGGTTTATTATGTAATTCCTTTAATTCTTGTCATATTTAAGATGTCATGTGTTGAATCTACTTTATATTTGTAATGATGTGTGTTGTTTGATACGGTGTGAACTGTCCATAGCAGCCATGGCGAGAAGTGTGGTATACAAATCCAATCCAATCCACCCAACTAACCAACACAAATATTTTAAAATATTTTAAAAGCTACATACCAGATTTTAAAAGAACTCCCAGTAACACTCTAGACTGGAATTCTCAGTGGGTTCAAGGAAACAGAAGACATATTCATTTAATCCTAATCTAACCACACTCCTAACCCTAACTCTGGCTGTTATCGGGCAATACACTGAAATTCTTTGGGATCAGAAAATATACCACAAACAATCACTCAAAACAAATTTTAAAAAAGCAATGGTCCTGGTAGTTGAAATTTAAACAAAGCGGGAGAACTTGTGGCCCTTCAGATGTTCAACCTCAATCTTCATCAGCCCCAAACTGTGTGAATGGTCATAGCAGGTAGAGGACAACTGGCTCCACACTCAATCTAAAGGGTGCATGTAAGGAAAGACTTTTCCCCCAAGTAGAACTGTTTGGATGCTCAGATCTCTGCAATGATTAGTGGATTAGTTATTGAGATATTTGAATAGTTTTACTGTTTAATTTGTTTTGAATGAAGATTATTAGCCACCTTGAGTGCTCTTCTTTAGTGGAAAGGAAGGATAAGAACATAATAAAATAAATAAATAAAATAGAAGTTGGGAAGAGTTCTCTGCACAGATAGAAAGAAGACTTGCTCAAAGATGTTACTGTTTCAGAAACTCTTGTTGTGTTTGTGTGTGTTTAGTCGTTTAGTCGTGTCCGACTCTTCGTGACCCCATGGACCAGAGCACGCCAGGCCCTCCTGTCTTCTACTGCCTCCCGGAGTTGTGTCAGGTTCATGTTGGTTGCTTCGCAGACACTGTCCAGCCATCTCATCCTCGGTCGTCCTCTTTTCCTCTTGCCATCACACCTTCCTAACATCAAGGTTTTTTCCAAGGACTCTTTTCTTCTCATGAGATGGCCAAAGTACTGGAGCCTCAGCTTCAGGATCTGTCCTTCCAGTGAGCACTCTTGTTAAGCAATCACAAATATGGGAGTGACTGACCATTAAAAAACCATACTACACTTCTCACAAATGGGTTGGAAATCTATTATTATTTTAATAACATGTTTACTTCACCTCTTCTCTCAAGAGATCAAGGAATTGTACAGTATTCTCCCCAACACCTAACGTCATCCTCACATGGTACCACCCTATGAGGTACTCTGAGTTGACAGACAGTAACTGATTCAACACAAATGCAGTAACAGGCTATATTTATTTATATTTCTGTATTTCTTCCATTTGTATATGTAGCAGGCCACTCTCAAGCCTCTACCAATCCAGGCCTATAAGAGTGCTCACTACCTCTCACCAAAAACTGCTGCCACCAACCTATCCTTTAAATCAAAAGGACAAGGGTTTCTTTCAAAACAAGTAAAGTGTTTATTGATTATACAAAATAAAAAGGGTAAATCACAGGTATAGAATCAAGTTGTTAATTACTGTTTATCAGACACTAGCTCTCACAGACTTTTCCCTCACTGACAGGCTCTTTCTCACTCACTATCAATCTCTCTAATCACTCATCTCTCAAACTGATCTGCTCGAAACTCCTCACACACACCTTATATAACCCAGCTCCTCCCACTTCTGCACCACCCTCCGTCCTCTCATTGGCTGAGGTTCCCCTGCCCAGCTGTGACGGACAGGTGAGAGCAGAGCTGAAAGCCACAGTATCCCGCTCCCATTTGTGCAAAGGTACTACTCTGGGCAGTTGCAACAAATGTAATACAAAACAAAAAATAAATATAAATATAAAGACCTTTATTAGATCACTAAAGAATAAATAAAATAACAAACAGCAAGCTTTAGATGTGTACCAAGTTCTTGTTGGTAGTTCCAAAACTTTTATGTTCTTAGATGGATATAGATGCAGTCTGTAAAATGTTGTGGAGGCAGACTGAGGTTTTAAGCTCATCCTCAGCCAGTAGTTTAGAAAGTATCATCCAGTTCTTTAAACAAAAGGCCACCAAGCCCTCTGCATCACCCCACCTTGTACTTATTTGGCTAAGGAAAACAAGGTAACATAGAAGCATGGCGAGCCTCCATCAGACTTGTGATAAAAATTTAGTTCAACCAATTGGAACTGCCAATTTTAACCAAATTAAAGCCAAATCAATGGTTTTACCAGGTGGATGCTTTCCTCAGTATGGAGTACTGTTTGTGTGGCGTCAAAAGTCCAGGACGTTCAAGAATCCACGTTGTTGTTCAGCTGGTGGCCTGGCCAACCATTCTATGGTATCTTACACATTTTATTTCTCTTTAACTGGTTCATGGTCAACTAGTTACCATGTTTCCCCAAAAATAATTAATTTTTGCTCCAAAAAACACATTAGAGCTTATTTTCAGGGGACGTTTTACTGTATATACTCAAGTATAAGCCTAGTTTTTCAGCACAATTTTTTATCTGAAAAAGCACCCCCTTGGTTTATATTTGAGTCCGTGTAAAAATTACATGTTCTCCCCTGCAGTGCGGGTGTTCTCCGGACTCCCCTGCTTATCTACAGGCGCCTGCAGCCTCTGTGGGTGGTCCAATGTCCTGGTTTAAGTACACTGCATTTCCACTTCCAGGACAGTACCATCCTCCTTCTGCATAATCTATGTACCCACCTTCCTCCTCCCACCTTCCTCCTCCATCATCTGTCTCCCTCCATCTTGTTATGCCGCAGTAGAGCAGTAGATAAGTGCAGTATCTGGTATGAGTCCTCCCTCCGCAGGCAGTGAAGTGTGCCTCACAGCTCAGAAGGGCAGTATCTTCAGAACCATGTAACCCAATGGTCCCCAACCTTGGACCTCCAGATGTTCTTGGACTTCAGCTCCCAGAAATCCTGGCCAGCAGAGGTGGTGGCAAAGGCTTCTGGGAGTTGTAGTTCAACAACATCTGGAGGCCCAATGTTGAGGACCACTAACTTACTGATGCCTCAGTTAATGCAATTTTATTGGTATCTATTTTTATTTTTGAAATTTACCAGTAACTGCTGCATTTTCCACCCTCAGCTTATAATCAAGTCAATAAGTTTTCCCAGTTTTTTGTGGTAATATTGGGTGCCTCAGCTTATATTCAGGTCGGCTTATACTCGAATATATACAGTATATTTTTTCCATGTACAACAATCTACATTTATTCGAATACAGTCATGTCATCTTCTTATGGTGGCTGTACAATGCTGCACAATGGTGGAGGGCAGAGTTTCACTTAACTGGGGCTTATTCATGGGGTAGGGCTTATATTACAAGCATCCTGAAAAATCATACTAGGGCTTATTTACAGGTTAGGTCTTACTTTCGGGGGAACAGGGTACATTCACTTCTGGCAAGAAGTATGAACCAGGATTTCCCCAGGTTTAGACCAATATTTAGCCACAGATCTGCAATCAAACTGTATGGCAAATATAAAAATAAAGTACTTTTTTAAATATTAAAAATATAGTCATGCAGCCTCTGCTGAATTATTCTGGTTACACATTTTTCTAAGTAAAGATAGTTAAGCTGTGCTCCCTACATTTAACCACATTGTCTGAATCTCGGTTCCATAATTAAATTTTCTCTATGGTTTTGCTGTTCAGGTGCCTGTAAATTATAGGCAGATGTTTTCATCAAATTATTCCTAAGGGAAGATTTAAAGTGGTGCTGCACTATCTATGCTAAAAAAAAAAAAAAGCACTTCATATGCAGCTGGTTGTGTGCTTCATGACAGGATACACTTGCTCATTAAGAACTATGAATGCTAAATTCACTTAGGGGTGGATTTTTTGTTTTTGTTTTTTGTTTGATTGTTTTTGGTCAGTTGATAATTTTATTCTGCTTCTTGCTACTGTTTTCTTTTGCAAGACTCTTGTTTTCCATGGCCACAGCTTTCATTTCCCGAGATGTTTGATTTATGGGCAATTCACAGATTAATGACAAAATAAAACTGCTACAGCTTTTACATTATTTTTCAACCGATGCAAAGAGAGAACTGAGTTTCTTGGAAGTTACTCAATAGGCTATGGACTGAAGTTGGCAGGATTAAGCGGCCCTCCGAAAATGTTTTTGCACTGACACAGTCCTTTACAAGTGTAGAGAAAAACAAACTATGTCACACCTATGTCAGTTCTCTATGTCACTCAATATGTATTATGGAAGACTTGATACAGTGGTGCCCCACAGGATGACGACCCTGCTGTACGACGAATCTGCAGGACGGTGACTATTTTGCGATCGCTATAGCGATTGCAAAACAATGTTTCCTATGGGGAATTTTCGCACATCGATTAGGTTCTTGCTTCACGAACCGATTGTTCGCAAGACGATGATCTTCCCAGCTGATTGGCGGGTTCCTAAAATGGCTGTCCTGCGTTTTGAAGACCCAGGCTTTGCAGGACAGCCATTTTAAAAGCTGATCGGTGCTCAGAAAATGGCTTCCCCTATGGAGGATCTTCGCTGGACGGCGAGGTAATTTCCCCATTGGAACGCATTAAATTGGGTTTCAATGCATTCCAATGGGGAATTTTTTTCACATGATGACGATTTCGCTTAACAGCGATTTTCCTGGAACGGATTATCATCATCATGCGGGGCACCACTGTACTAGATGTTCCAGTGATATTGCCTGTTACTAGGCAAAAGTCATCTGAAACATTTATTAATTGTACTGTGTTGCTTTTGACAGGAACAGAGAAACTGACACAAAGGAAACAAAAAGACCTAGAACTGAGATAGGTGGAACAAGGTTCAAAGCCCCAGTGAGCCTGTTAAAATCTTCCTTCAATCTCTTATGCAGCTCCACGCTGTAATCATTCTTTCAGAATGCAGAAGAGTCCAAAATCCAAATGCTACAGACAATGAAAAATAACCTCATGCTACCTAATTAATCATAATAGTTTACCATTATGGAACACATTTTCAAACCATGGTTTCAGCATACCTTGAGGACAGTTTTGCAAAGTTCTCATGGAGCAGTACTTTAAACCCTGTAATAAGGGACAAGTGAGGGAGATTAAACGTTTCATCCCGTGCTGCCCCTTAGATGAAGCAATAAGAAGAATGTTGGGTCAAATTACCAATAATTTCACATGTTCAAAAGTGGAATGCATTAATTTCTACTAATGGAGGCATTTCTTTATGTCAGTTACCAAGTGGTTGTTTGCTCATGTTTTCATTTAGAAAGAGTATTTCCTAACTGTAGGTTAAAGGGTTAGTATGTGGGTATTTGCATTAGAGTGGAAACTACTATCAGGTATATTATGTTTCTCAATTTATAGTTTTATCCATAGCTTTATTATTATAAAATTATGTACTCATTTTAACTCTTAATTTGTTATGGTATATGGCAACAATAATAAAATTACATTCACATTAATAAAATGCAGGTTGAGAACGCATTTATCTTTCTTAGCCTCTGTTTTCTAATCTGTAAAAACAACTGTATACCTTAACATCAAACCTGGGAATGATCTAAAACAACCCTACCAAAGTAACAGACCAATCACTCACACATTACTATAAACACTCATTTCATAAGTACGACCAAACCAAAAGCAACATTCCGCCAGATTTTAAGCACATCAGAGACACCAAAAGGGAGCTTTGATATGTCGGAAACCAATGAGTGATGCTTCCTACACGCTTTGGAAGAAAGTCAACAAAGAATCCTAATTCCATACGTACATTGAAAAAGTCTAAGTTGAGTGACTTCCCACAGAAGAACTTCCTATTAATTAAGGAAAATAAAAATAATTCACATCACATCATTGCCATTATGATGCTCACTACACAAAATGTGCTGATGGCTATAAGCTCAAGCAGCTCCAAAAATGGACTGACAAAGGACAGAGGATAGTCCATCTCTTTGTCAGCCATGAAAACTCAACAGACTCCTTCATATTCAGAGGCATCACATTCCTCCTAGATCATTTTCCATTAAACAAAATAAAATAACAGAGCTATGGAAAGCTTAGCTATGAACTCTACAAAAACTCTGCAAAACTACCAGATAAAAATGTCAGATTATTTCCCAGCAGTTGTTCAATTCACTATTCTTCATATACCACAACACTTAATGAAAACTTTCTTAAGTTTTGTGGGGGAATCACTTCTCCCCAAAGTTGCTAAGCTGTTGGCTGATTCTTCAGTGTAGAGAAAATTCTCCTGGATGACGTCATAGCTGCTTTTGAGAGGCAGAGTTACCATCATTCTTCTTCTTTCTCATAGGTGATAAGAGAGCTTGCTTAATTGCCTTTCCCTAGGCCAGTGATGGTGAATCTATGGCACACATGCCACAGCCCTCTCTGTGGGCACAAGAGCCATAAGTCACCATAGAGAAATACTTACCCGTCCTCTGATCCCGGATTTTGGCACTCCCCTCTGCTGGTGCAGTGCTCAAGTGGAGGGGTGCAATGGCGACCATTACCGGTCTAGCCCAATGGGGGATTGGAAAACCAGTAAGTATTTATTTGTTAATACCGCCATTGGGGGGGGGGGGGAAACAAGCATTTAACCCTTGCAGTGCAGGAGCAGTTGTTTTTTCTAAACTAAAACCTCAGCATTCGGGTTTTAATTGCAGTATTGGCACTTTGAAATAAAGAAGCTGATTCTGAGTTGCAGTTTGGGCACTTGGGCTCAATCCTAATGGCATGATGTAACCATTGTCCTATCTGAACCCTGTAAGCGATGTGTATTCTGTCACTATCTGTGAGCTTGTAAGGTTAATAAAAGCACAGTCCTCCTGGGGGCAGGGCAAAATTCATTGGGAACCCATTGGGAACTTTTCTACTAGCCGCCCACCAGGAGAACTGCTGGCAGACACCCCTGTGTGTGTGGCTGACTTCTTTAACCTCCATTTCTAAGAGACTCTTTGCTATCCTAATTATCTGGTGATCACCACAAAGCCCATCAGCCTACTAAGTTTGTGACTCCAACAAAGTTTGGTGAGACATATTACTAGGTGGCATGGAAATACATGTAGATCCTTTAACTCTAAAAAGGTCATAGAATGTTAAGACTCAAATATAGGTTTATTTCAAAATTAGAACTTATGGAAATTCATTAGACATATCAAAGTTGGTTGGCCCATCTTGGGGTGTTAAATGATTACACACTGCTGGGACATGATTCTTGTAAATACTCTTGTTCAGAGAAAATACACATTTGGAAGTTTGTCTGTCTGTCTGTTTCTTTGAAAATAATAAATCTTTTTACGATTACAATACTCTCCAGAAGAAACTATTAGAGAGGTTAAGCAAGTTCTTACCTGCAGTGGGTCATATAAGAGCTTTTGAATTTTAGAAGCACCTTCACCTCAGGTTTTCTTCAAATATCACAGAATGCTTCATAAAGGAAGAAAAAGGATGGATGCAAGATTCATAAATCTCACTCGTTTCCACAACAGTCAACAGCACTCGACGGGTTTACAAAATCTGCCCAAAAAAAGGGAAAAAAGAAAATAATTAAAAAAACAAAATCCTGAAATTAGAAATGAAAACATTAGTTGTTTATGTGGCTGACCACAGAATAAAGCCAGCCATAACAACTTTGGAAAATCCAGTTTTTATACATTTAATACACCCAAATTGCAAAGTCCTATGCTGCCTTTGCTGCTTCAAAAAAATCTCTGCCTAATTTAGGTGTTGTTATTTATATTTTATCCTACTATACTTCCTATATTCCTGACTGCTCCATGTTGCTGAAAGGATCTGAAAAGGTACTGCAACACCATTCAGTTGAGCGCAATTACATAGTTCCATACAAATACGAAATCTGATAAGACATATGCAGCTTTGTATCTATATTCCCTTGCATCAATATAGGTCCTCCTTAGACCCAGAAAAGGTTGGGAGTGGAGGGGACACGGCTGCATCATGCATCCTCAGCACTTCCTATACATGTACAAACAGGAATGCCAAAAGAGGAGCATAATCTACACTGGTAATGAAGCTACCTTTTTTGCAATCTCCTTCCCAGTTACGGAACTTTCTATCTCAGGAAAAACTTTCTTAACCATACCTTACCCCCTAGTCATTTTGCTCCAGTGAAGGGCCTTTGTAAATATCCAAATACCACCACCAATGAGGGAAAAGGTGTAAGTTACTAAAAATAGAAGTTTTTATTTGTAATAAGCAGCAGCCTGATTTTGTAGTAAGCATCAGGCTTCCTTAAGGAACTCATTTCATTTGTGCCACTGGGCCTTTTTAGAAGTTCATTTAAGACCTTAAAGATCTACATGATTCTGACTTCAATCACAGCTGTTGGCTTTATTGTGTGCCCTACTGTTTTGGATAGCATTACTTCTGTCTACTTAATTGTTTCATCATTCTAATGGTACTGTAATGTTCATGGCACAGATCCAAAGAATCGGGAATGGAAGAAAGGAATCCAACAGAATTTCGTTGTTCTGCAGAAGGGCTTCCCACATGTAGTATAAAGGCACAGAATTATAATATAAATAAATGGAGAAATGGAAAAGACAGGCAGTGTAGTGTATGCACTTTAAATTACCTGAAAGGACTGAGAATGAGCTTCCATAATACAGTAGTACCTTATGTAAGAAAGATTGCACTACTGAATGAAACCATCTACTCACTCTAAAAAATCCCAAACATTCTCACTCTGTGCTTTTTCCTAAGTCTGAAACCATCCATCCATGAGTAGAAGAGGTTTTGTGCTAGCAGAACACAACACCTTTGAATACAGTTACTGCTTTAACCATTATTAGCCATGATGAACACTGGACCAAAAAAAAAGGGGATTTAAAGGGGGTGGGGGAGTTAACTGAATGCCTTTATACTTTTAGCAACTCATTGATAATGTAAATTAAATGCTTTTCTGTTATTTATCCTATGTGCACATCCCAGCTCACAATCTTGAACATACTGTATCTGGATTTACAAGAGATATTTTTAAAATGCCTCACTAAGCTAAAAATAATAAAGTCTTCCATATAATTATCTGGGTTTTTAAATACGTAATGGGTGGCATGAGTTTTTTTTTATTATTATTATTACATAAAACAGTAAAATGTAGGCAAGGTAAATTCACATATTTCTACATACTATTTAAATGTAAAGAATGAATGTGAACAAAAATATTGTTGGCTGAAATTGTGTTGCTTAACAAAGCAAGTCACAATGGAGTATTCTAGTATGACTTACTACACTATAAGCCATAATTTACTGTTACTAACCAGAAATGAACAGAACAAGACAAATATGTTTGAACTGTATGTAAAAAAATCCAGCTCCGTAATATCTACAGTCATGGCTAAGGTGTTACATAAGTAGTAAAAATCCAAGTAAGGAGAACCTCTAAATGAGCTGAA
This sequence comes from Pogona vitticeps, assembly GCF_051106095.1. Taxonomy (NCBI): domain Eukaryota; kingdom Metazoa; phylum Chordata; class Lepidosauria; order Squamata; family Agamidae; genus Pogona; species Pogona vitticeps. The sequence continues at coordinate 126,433,535 of NC_135787.1, forward strand.
TTCAGATAACATATTGAAAAGTTGTTCCCATTGTAGATTTACTGAAAAGCCAGTTTTTGCTGTTGGAATAACTTTCACTTGTACTGCCACATACACAAGCCTATGCACGCACGCACGCTCAACTTGTCAGATGCTTGCTGTTCTTCTCCCTTACTGAAAATGTATCACTAGCATACAGTATAGTACTTGTAACATTTTCCCATCAAAAACCAAGACCAACACTGATAAGGTATAGGAAAGTGCATCTTTTCTTATGTACTCCGTGTTTTTTCTGCAGCATCAATGAAAACCATACAGGAAAAAAAAAACCAGTACCTGCTTCTAACACTGGACTCCACATTCTTTGTGTGAAAACTGTAGAGTAATGGGAGCAGTACTGAACTGTTTCAAGGATAAGAGTAAGAAACACAGTGAAATTCTCTGCATTGTTCCTGCCCCCTCCCCTGCAAATTCTGTCTCAGTTTAATTTTGAGCACTGCCGCCTTTCCAGGAGATGTTTTAACCAATGAACACGCTTGCAGGATAATCAGGTAACATTTATTTTTCAGTATTTTCTTAGAAAACACATGAAGAAAATGTTAGCCTTAAAGTCAACACTGTTTTCCAGACCTTTAAGTTATATATTATGTATAGCTAACTATGATCTCATTACCTCCTCCCTTGATTGATACTGACCCATTTCCCCCCACTACCTTTCACTGATTACCTCATAGTGCTTGAAACCTCTTGCTTTACCCACACTTAAGCATTGCCTTCCATGTGGAGTGATTTAAATGGGCTTCCTGACACCACTAGTAATCTATAGTTATCCCTAGAGAGACTCTTTGTCTTCACTTAATGTCAACTATGCAGCTTGAACATATACAGAAGGCATTGCAATGGCCTATGAGGTGTGGGAACTAGCCCTGTTCTATGCTGTCAACAAGAGAATATTCCCTCCTTGCAACAGTGATTCTTCATTTCGCATATACTGTACAACACACTCCCCAGCATTAAGCAGAAAGATTTATCCAGAGGCTTTCACCAAGAATCCAACAGGATTTTCAATCATGTCCTAGGGCAAGAAAATTAATTTTTAGTTTGATGTAGATGCTGCGGGTTGGAAGAAGAAATCAATGCATTCCCTTCTTAATGCAGAGATCAAGAATTTTGAAAATATGTTCCAAGTCATTCCAGAGCTTGCCTTTCTGTTCTTTTAATGAACCACATTCTCATTTTAAAGAATGAAAATATTTATTTTTAAAAAAACAGCTTGCTGGAAAATGTCAACAGCTGGTTGTTGTATACAGTTACCATCCTCTTTCTCCACCTAAATAGTCTGGAACCTTCATTGATTTTCAAGTGGTTACCTTAAATTATTTGGCTTCACTTTAGAAAACAATTCTATCTCAGCCTATGAAATTCCTTTTTCTTGAAAATCAATTACAGTCAAAGTCCCCAGCAGAAACCATCAGCTGCACAATGCTGAGGCCTGAAATGGCACAGTGTAAAATGCTGTTTCAAGTGCAGCCACCAAATGAGCTTCAATTTACTCTAATAATCGTCACTGGAACAGGAGAAAATAATTACATATTTGTCAGAAGAAGAACCATTTCTCAACATTTGCATAGGCAAAAATTTTTTTCTCAGCCAGCTTTGTAGCTCAGCAGGCATTGTTAGTAGGTGGTAAATGAGAGAGAGAGAGAGAGAGAGAGAGAGAGAGAGAGAGAGAATCATGCTGAAGGGACACTTAATCTTTGGGAATGAAAAGGAAGGAGGGGATGATGCTGTGCTAGGCACCCTGATGCCTTAAGATTTATATAGCGAAACGGGTGCCTGTCTTAGTGTAAGCAATTTGTTTAGTACTTCCAGCTGAAGGGCTGTTCACTGGTGTCTAAGAAAATTAGATGCCTAACAATGAAATATTAAGGACAAAGGGAAATGGCAGTGAAAGTAAAAGCCCCTTGATAAACCCACTTAAGTCACCCCCCCCCTTTCATTTGAAGATACAAGAGAAAATATAATTCCTTTGGTACGTGTTCTTAAAAAAGAAGTTAACACAATGAGACTAGAGCTCCTAGCACCACTGCCTGAAGAAACAGTGAGTAATCTGTATTCAATAATTGCACAACACAGTGAGGCAGACGTGTGTGTGTCTTAGGCAGACTTACTCCTGTTTCCTTCCCCCAAGGAACCATGGCATGCAGGTAGTCAGATTGTAAACATTTGATCAAGAGAAATATTTCCCTGTGGCCATCTGGCACTTAACCTTGCTCTGGCAGAGAAGTCCTAGATGCCATGTTATGCTTAGGACATCATTACTTTTGTGGTAGTTACCCAAAAGAGTACAACAACATACCTGAGAAGAAACTGAGGACAGTTCTGGGCTGTTTTAAGTCTTTTTCTTTCCACATATACCTCCACCCATTCCACCAGTGGATATCTCCCCTATCCTGATAAGATTTTGTTTCAGTCAACAGGAAGAAATGAGAGGGGAGCCAGCCATGGGGAGAGGCTCTGCATGTAAAAAAGGAAGGAGAGGATACATACACACCACTAGGTCCACACAGCAACCTCTGCTAAAGGATTAAGAGGATTTTCAATCTCATGTATGCTTCACGGTGGGTTTTGGGTTCTATCACCCATATGGCTGAGGTAGCTTTTCACATTTGCTGAGTGCTATAACACGGTAACAGCATTCCGTGTCTAAGTCGCACTGGCCATGCGACCACGGAAGATTGTCTTTGGACAAAACGCTGGCTCTATGGTTTGGAAACGGGGATGAGCACCGCCCCCTAGAGTCGAACACGACTGACAAAAATTGTCAAGGGGAACCTTTACCTTTACTTATAATAGCCAGTGTACTATGCAGTGTTCAGTGTATTCTCCATTCAGTGTTTCTAAATATATTAAGCAAAATGAAATGAGTTATTCTTCACCACTGACACACCAGCTCCTTTTCTTATACTACTAAAAAGAAGATTACGAAAGTGACCATCTCCCCCACCTATCTTAATTAAATCATCATGTAGATCATCCTGCTTGCATCTGGTTGTGCCTCATGTACACCAGGAAAGAGGATGCAGGAGGCAACAGGGCCACTGAGTTTAAAAACAACACCTTCCCATTTCTAAGAGCCAGAGAAGCATACTGAGTATCACTAACATCATCAGTTCCACCTGCCAGATGATTATGCTAATTCCCTTCAATAACAAGACATGAGGGAAGTGTTTTGGTTAAGCTAGTTAAAGATTGGGAAGGGACACTGAGAGTTAATTTTAGCTACAGATTTATTTTTTTCTCCAAAATCAACATTATCAATGTTTTTAAATTAAGTTATGAATTACAAGTATTTTTTAAACTTAATCCTAAGGATTTTATTAGCAGGTGCCATAGAACCGAAGAGCAACAGAACATGAAGCAGTGTGTTTTGCTTAGCTCTGATCAGCACATCCAATCAAGCAATTGGAAATTTGTGGACTATGACTGAATTCTGCAGCATTGTGGGAGGGAGACATGTCTCTTTTACACTTTGACTCACTATTTATCCATATGAATTAATCTAACTTGTACTGATAGCCATCTGGTGAGCAGGAGAGAAAATACAAGGCAGCCCTTCCAAACCCTACATACACATAGTGTTTGCTTACAGACCTTTGGAATAGGTTACGTTACGACAAAAAAAAATCATTACACAATATGCAAAAGAAGAGTCATATTTTAGATTTGTGAATGCTGAAGCAAGAACTGATTCTTACAGAACTAACATCACACCAATCATGTGCTAGGGGACATGGCGTAGGGTGGAGTGGGGAGAGAAAGAGGAGGAATAGGAGTCATCTTACCAGAATCCCAAAGTTTTTAGAAAAATGAGTGTGCCTATAATTGTCTGTACAAAGCAGTATTTTGGAGTTACTAACTTTATAACAGAACCCGCAGAACAAGTAGATGCTGAAAGTAGCAAGCATGCTATGTACATAAATTCACATTTATTTTAACGTGGAGGGAGATGTATTTTACAAAATTTGTTCAATACTGAAGTACAGTATAGCAGGCTGTTGTTCTGGTGTTGTTAACCATCACAGAAAGCATTATTCCTATAAAACTCAGGCTATATGCAGCTCTTTAAAACTGATTGCGAAGACTGTAAATTACCTTGAGCAATGAAACTTATAAGAAGCAATACATTACTTTGCTTCAATCCAACTGGGAAAGTTCTTAAAAATAACTTTGCTTTTTCTTGTTCCAATCCCACCCTGCCCCCAACACTATTACACTATTATTATTCATTTATTGCTATTCACAAGATGAATCAACTGGCTTCTTGGTAGTGGCCGTAACTCTATGGAATGTGTTACCTACAGATATATGCCACACAACCTCCCTCTTGTCCTTCCAAAAACAGGTTAAAATCATACTGTTCAAAGAGGCCTTTGGAAACATCTTGCCCCTGTAACATCCCTGTGAATTGATCTTGAAATTGATCTTGATTTCAATTTGCTGTCCAGGTTTCCTACTTTTTTTCAATATCCTGGGTTTAATTTATGTCTTGGGATACATTGGGTCGTGGTATTTTAATTGTTGTCAGCCACCTAGAATAGTGCCCCAGCACTAGATGGGCAGGATATAAATGTAATGAATAAAATATACTGAAAATAAATAAAAGGGGAAAAGCCAGAATGAATCAATGGCAACTTGTACAGCAAACTGTTTCCTTGAAAAGTACAGGAAAGTCATCACGTTTTTAAAATTAAGCACTAAAATGTACATAAAAAACTAAAGATTGTTAGAACATAGCATATACAGAACGATCAATGCTTTTCCTAAAGAACTAAGATTGAAATAAATATCTTGAAATCAGCTGGCAACAATTTAATTCCCCAAGAGCAAATTTAGTGGCCTACACATTTGGTTGTCAACATAGCTAACTCAACATCATGTATAAGCTACTAATTAGCCCAGCCAACCTCACCACCCACCCACTGGACTCAACACAATGTTTAGTTCCTGACCATAACAGATAGCACGATTCTGACTGGTATTGGAGCTTCACGTCTTATTTACAGAATAACCTCCTGCCTCAGGAAGCTCTAATACCAGTCAGAACTGCCTCAACTCTTCATGTACTTTAGATCACTGGTTTTTAACCTTGGGTTACTCAGGAGTTTTGGACTGCAACTCCCAGAAGCTTTCACCACCAACTGTGCTGGCTGGGGTTTCTGGGAGTTGTAGTTCAAAAGCATCTGAGTAACAAAGGTTAAGAACCACTGCTTTAGATAATTGGCCACTGAGATCTGAACTACTGAGTTCCTGTTTCCCCACCACCATCCTCCATCCCAGCTGGGCTGAATCATGTCACTAGCCAGAGGTTCCATCCAAACAGTTGTTTCATTAGAATTTGGGGGATGTGTGTGTGTGTGTGTGTGTGCGCTGCTTGCTCAAAAAAGGGCACTACACCAAGTTGCCGTATCTCAAAAAGGTCTTGAAATCAACCCTACACAGAAAGTTTAGAAGAGTCTTGTAAGTTTTGCTTACAGGGTGTCTTCAGGGTAGACAGATCCAAGCATAACACTTTAAAACTGGTCCCTTGCAGCTATGTTTTCCTGCTGTGTTTTTAGCTTTGCAAATGGAAACATTTATTTCTCACCCTGGCCTCTTCAGAGGTGTAAAAATGCAATGTCCTATTTCTTGCCCCAATATTTACACAGTTGGTATTAAAGGAATTTTTTTTTGTAAACTTTGCTTTGATGTTCTTTCCTCCTGCCTCATCTCCAATGAGCACACATAACAGAGGATGATAAGGACATCTATCATAAAAGGGCAGACGTGAAAATGAACTTCATCTCGTAGTTCAGATTTCCTATTTGGCACAATAGCATATTTATACAAAAACAAATTGTACAGCTGCTTGCGACTTGTGTGAAGAGTTTTTTTTTAAAAAGACAGGGTTTGTTTTTAAAGGTCGTTATAACACATCCTTTAAAAAAATCACAGCTGCTTGAAAACTCTGTAAAACAGTAGCCACATGAGAACAGCAAAAAGGGATTTCTCAAGAGTGGCTGATAAATATTTCTACCAGACACTTCACATTACAATATATATTTGCCTGTCACTGAGCATCCAACAATATCCACAAAAAGTGTCCAGGACTGGAAATACCAAGGGTGCCAAGGTTCAAGCTACTAAGAGACAAAATGCAGATCTTTCCCCCACTGAAGGCTTGTCATTCCACAGGGCTCTTCCCCTGCATAAAATGTCAGAAAACATCTCTGGTATTTACTGAAGGACATGCAGTGCTTCTGTCATATGCCTGTTGAGCGGAAAGCATTTATCCTCCCCCAGTTCACTTCATTCTACATTCTGCGTCCCTTTGATAGATGCCTCTCATTAGGTTAAGTGTCTACTGAGACATTTTGCAAATGCTAAAGAATATTATATTCTAAGAATATTATAAAGAAATACATACAAACCCAGTTTACAGGTAATTTTGGTGAGACACTTTGTCTATCAAGTACAGTAGTTGGCCGTACACCCACCTCAATATATTTCAAATAGACAAGAGGCGACAGGATAGAGAGCAACTACTATCCTAGAAAGTGATCAGTTCTTTAAATAAAATAAAATGTTCTGCCTGGTATGCTCAGAAGAGGGCTTTCAAATACTTCTCTCTAAAAATGGATTTTGCATGCAAATGATGAACTGACTTCAAGTAAAAAGACCTTACACAGTGAGTTTAGGAGTTTCACTAATTTATGAAAGAGAAAGCCCAAGTGTCTTAATGTATGATTCAGCACTTTGAAGTTATTTTGAACTTTACATAGCAATTGTACCTAATTAGAGAGCTGTTCATTTCTTTTCCATTTTATAATTTGGAACTGGCCAAGAGCTAAGCTGCAATACAGAAAAGAAGCATTCTTTGGGAGATCTAAGGACCCAGTTCACTAGTATTAACAGATGAAGAGTGATGACATACCTTTGCTAACAGTGCTGTACAGACAGTTTCAAAAGTGTATATCACACTGTTGGAAGCACAGATAAGAAAACTTGGGTTTGCAATGGTATGATGAGCATATATGAAAGCACTTGAAGTGCACGGCATAGGAAACAACATCAGCTATGAGGCAGGTACTTTTGAAGTTTCATTGTTTTGCTGTCACAGTTCTCTGTGGGTTGGACTGTTTTTTCACAAGGCTATACAGTACATCGTACCAAAACTGGTAGGGAAAACAGTGCAAGTCCAAAGACGTTGTAAAGCTAAGTATGTAAAGACATTTTAAAAATAGGCTAACATTCGAGAAACATTGATTCCAACACTCACTCGGCCTTGAAGCTCACTTTAGACCAGTAATACTCTACCCAACTTTCACAAAGTCATGAGAAAGTGGAAATGAGAGAAGTCATCTGCACTAGACTGAAGTAACATATATGGAAGACAGAAGGCAAGGAGAGATATTATTCATTTATTTATTATTTATAATATTAATATCCCACTTTTCTCCTCAGGAGAACCCAAGGTAGCTTAAAATATGAAAACAACCAATATTAAACACTTTTAAAAAAGAAATCTGTAGCCCAATTTTTAGAGACCTTCTCTTAAGAAGCCAGTGACTGAGAAAACTCTGCCTTGCTGGTGGTGGAAGTACAGACTGGCTTCCTGCAGTAGTCTGATATGAGTTTTGTCACATTTTTTGTATGCCTCCAGCCCCAGGCAAAAATAAACCTTATGTTTCAATAAGGGGAGGGGGCTGAAGGACTGATAGCTCTTTGTTTCCTAGGTCTGAAAGAGACATTCCAATCAATCCTAGCAGAGGTGAAATCTGAAACGACATCTCTGACTTAATCATAATAATCCTAGAACTGGAGAGCTGGAAAGGATCCAGGATCATGGAGTCCAGACCCTGTCAAGGAAGCACAGTGGGGAATCAAACTCCCAACCAGATGCCTCAACCTATCCAGCAGTTTAATAGTCTGCAGCACCCATTTTGAAGCTTACTTTCAACAAAGGAACCTGGACTGCACATTTCATATGTTTTTTTCTGCACCATCCACAACACAGTGATGTCTGATGAATACCTGTACAAGTTGAAAGCTAGCTTCCATCTGGATTTTTTTTTAGTGGCATCAACTACTAAAGGTATCAACCATTCTCACCTTTGGATTGTATCCAGTTCATAGTAATTTTACATGTCATTATAAACAGTGTAAACCTTTCCATGTATAGCAGCATTATTGCTTCAAATGAGTTCCCAGATTCCATATTCAACTTAATAGTGCAAGCTAGCTGGTAAGACTAAAGCACCTGTTTTGCAGGAGAGATTAGCTTCCAATCTTTACCAAAATTCTCTTCTTTCTTAAACCCACACAAGTCAGCTATATTTCAAAGACAGGTTAACAGCCTGTTAGAAACACTTCTCAGAATAAGAATAAATGGTGAAGAATAGATGATGTGGGAAATGAGCGTTTTGCAATTTATGTTGGTGAGAACAAAAGAAAATGTTGTCAAACTAGGCTTAAGATGGTATCTGATACCGACAAAATGGAATAAAATTAATGCTAGTTATCTGAATGTCTGTTGGAAATGTGTGAGAGAAATTGGTACATACTTTCATATGTGGTGGGAATTTGAAAAAGTACAAAGATTTTGGAAACTAATCTTTAAAGAATTAAAGGATATATGTGGAAAAGATTTAGAATTTAATCCTGAGATAGCTTTGTTATTAATATTTGAAAATGTGGATTATGATATGACGACTAGAGAGTTGGTTACCAATTTATTAACAGCAGCTAGATTAATAATAGCTAGGAATCGGAAATCAAAGTCTGAATTTCAAATTGTAAGAATTGTATAATGAAATATGGAACATTGCTATAAATGATAAGTTAACTTGTAACTTAAAGGTTAAGAGAGGAGAGATAAAAAAAATAATAACTTTTATGATAAATGGGGCAGATTTCTTGAATATGTGCAAACAAGAGAAAAAGTGAAAGTTCAGAATCAGGAATCAATGCAGTTCTGGAGAAGAGGACAATTAAAGAAGAACAATAATTAAGACAATGGAAGAAGATTACTGCAAGAGGTCCCGACCAGGGTGAAGGGAAACACAGTTGATTTGTATTTTGATTTATGTATTTTATGTTGTGATTTAAAAAAAAATTAAAAAGGAAACACTTCTCTGTCTTCATTTATCAGAGATCTCTCCCTGGTTTTCATGCAACTGCTGCTTGGGCTGGCTTCCAAGCAGGGTTCCTTTCAAGTGAGGCATCAACCAGCACAGACTTGAAGTAATCACCAAGACTACAATTCTGTGAAGCCTGTGTAAAACACATTTCATTTTTCCAAGAGGCTTTGCCTCTTTCTTCTTCTTTTTTACCTCCTCAAACTTAGACATAAATAGACATTTGAAGTGGAATAATATGGCCTATATCTATTATATTTAGGATACGGCCTATAATATTTATTTATTTATTTATTTATTTATTTATTTATTTATTTATTTATTTATTTATTTATTTATTTATTTATTTATTTATTTATTTTATACCCCGACTATCTGGCCCACCGGACCACTCTAGGCGGCTTCCAAATATAAAATCAAATAATAAAACACAGACAAATACATAATAATCAGACAAGAACAGCAGTAAAGATAAAAAGGAAAAGTAAGAAAAAATCAAGAGTTGGCTGGAGGGAAGGCCTGAATAAACAAGCCATGTTTTTAATTGGGTTTTAAATTGGGCCTATATCTATTATATTTAGAATACGTTATCCTTGGAAAGATTTTTTTAATTGACTTTTTGTCTGACTTAGCACATCTTGGGAGATCTTTATCGGCTGATTGACTTATTTCTGACTGGGTTTGCTGGCTGTACTTTCATATACATACACACCCCTAATATACTAAATTACTTAAACCTATGTAAGAAGGGAGGGGGGGAAGTAAAATTTTTTAAAAATGGCTGGAAAACCAAAGGTGGGGAAAGGAAGTCAAGCACTGGAAATCACACCACTAAAACTGATGCAGGAATCTCAGTCTTCTATATTAACAAAAGAAAACTTTGAGAAGTTTATGAACACCAGATTCAGTCAACAAACAGCCCATTTCGACAAGAAGTTTGATGAGATTAAGTCTGATATCTCAGCCTTGGAAACGAAAGTATCAGATCTCACACTAAGCAACAGGAGGACACAAAGCTACAACTGAGCCAAATGGAAGAGGAGGTAACACAACAAAATCAAGAATAACAGAAGACAATGAAAACATCAAATAAAATGGAGAAGAAAGTTACAGAATTGCAGGAGGATTTAAGAAATATTGAAACTCTACAAAATCAAAATGAGACATCAACGATTCGAATCCAGACGGAGAATGCTTCTCACATCTTAAGAACTCAGAATGCACCAGAAACCCAGAATGAAGATCTCTTGGAAGTCACAAGTGACCTATTATCATACTGGGCGGAGGGCGAGAAGGTGGAAATTAAGGAAAACATAGACGGGGTCAGAAGAATTTCTTCACAATTTACGAAAAAAAAGCATTTCCCAAGAGAGATCCAAATTAGATTCATAAAAACTGCATACAGGGATAAAATATTAAGAATAATGCAAGATAAACAATATATAAAAGATGGAAGGAACTTGAAGATATTGAAACATATTCCCTGGGAAATAAGAAACAAAAGGAAAATGTACGAGAAACATTCTACTTTTTAAAGAACAAATACAATTACTTATAGATGGTTAATCCCAGAAGGACTAACATTTGAGTTCCTAGCAAGAAAGTATTATATAAATTCTATTATGAAGGCTGAACAATTTTTGAACCAATTTGGAGACAAGGAGAAAGCAGTAGAAGAGGAAAAACTGACGAAAAGGACCCCAGAAATGGTGAGAGAGGAGGAAGAAACACAAGTAGAAGATTCGGAATCAGAAGAAGGATTAGAGGGTGCAGGAGCAAAAATTTCACTAAAGAATGTGAGCCCAAAGACCACGAGAAGAAAACAAAGACAGAAAGACAAAGGTAGTAAAGAAACTGCAGATGTCTAAGGGTGAATGTAAACTATGTATACTAAACGCCCACGGTCTTAATTCACCACAAAAAAGGCGTAAAGTGTTTTACTATCTGCAAAAACTGGAAATGGATTTAATATCTATGCTCCCAATGATAATCAGAAAGCCTTTTTTTGAAATATTGTATAAGGAAACAAAACTAAGAGAGTCTGAGGAGTGTTGTATTGTAGGGGATTTTAATGTGGTCTTCGATAGAGATTTGGACTGTACTAAAGCCAGTAAAAAAGAAAATTGTACATTAATCCCCAAAATATTTCTTCTATTGGCAAATGAATTAGAACTGATAGATGTATGGTGAACAAGCTATCCCAAATCCAGACACTATACTTAAATATCCTTACCCCAGTTACCCCTAACCCCACCCTACCTCTATAAAGAGAAAAATAAAATAAATAATATATAAATAACAACAACAACAACAACAACAACAACAACAACAACAACAACAACAACAACAACAACAACAATAATAATAATAATAATAATAATAATAATAATAATAATAATAATAATAATAATAATAATAATAATAATAATAATAATAATAATAATAATAATAATAAAAAACACATTTCATTCATTACTGATTGCAATTCAACCAACCGCATGTAATTTGGATGAAAAATACTGCTTAAGACTCAGCTTTTAAGACAGTTAGTGCCTTTGAACACTGGCTCAAATTCCCTATTACCTTATATCCCATTAAATTTTAAATCACTGAATTAATCATTCCAAAGTTCACTGATCTTTCTGGCCATCAGATATCTTTTACAACGTACACACACTATGGATTCAAAAGGACGTCCTCCATCAAAGAACACATCCTAGAAGGTCAGTTTGACTCAACTTCTGGGATTTTACCTGAACAGGTTTACCACAGCAAGAGTGAAACCAAAGAGAAGAACTATTATATCTAACAGTGCTCAAGCAAGAAATAAAAATAATGTTACACTATGAACAACAAACATAGATTTGCCATCATAATGGTGCCCTGGTTTTCAAGTATTAAAATCCAGAAAGGGCACTACCACATATTGGTCCCTAAAGATATAACACAGTTCCAAATTCTATTAACATTCTTGTCTAAAGTAAGTACAAAATATATAACCAGGCTCCCATGGAGGGAAATTTAAAAAAAATGCAACTTGAACTGGCTGTCAGCTGAGCTGATCTACATCTTCAAGGATTCTGAAGTTTCCCTCTGCCCCTTAAAAGGGACAACAGCAAAGTTCCTTCCACCTATACTACAGGCAACATTTTACTGAGGATCCCAGTTGTTGTCATGTGCCATTAAATCACTTCTGACTGATGACGACTCTATGAAGAAGCAGTCTCCAAAATGTCCTGGCCTCAACAGCCAGCCCTTTACAACTTCTGTAGACTCAAGCTTGTGGCGTTTTTTATGATGTCAGTCCATTCTACATTTGGCCTTCTTTTCCTGCTGCCTTCAACCTTTCAGAGCATTATTGTCTTTTTCCAGAGAATCCTGCCTTCTCATGATGTGCCCAAAATAGGACAGCCTCAATTTTGACATTTTTGCCTCCAGAGATAGTTCAAGTTTCATTTGATTCCAGTAGTTCCCCCATACAATACCATTCTAGGCAGGTCAAAGATGTAAGAACCAAGGAGTCACAATTGTTCACTCTGTTCTATACAGGAATCTATAAATGTGAACTGGTGTTTGCCTTTCTGCTAAGCCTGTTCTTGTCATATGTCTTCTCTGTTCGATAAGATACTATATTCATGCAGAGTTCTCATCTTTCCCCATATTTGGGAAGAGAAAAGGGATTTTTCCTGATTTGGTTTACCAGTTACTATCCTAAACACAAATGATTGATTGATTGATTGATTGATTGATTGATTGATTGATTGATTGATTGATTGATTGATTGATTGATTGATTGATTTGATTTATATGCCGCCCACTCTACCCAGAGGTCTAGGCTGATTCTGGAAGCTAAATCTAGTTTAGTCTCCTCAGTTCTTGGATGGGAAAACACATATGAAGGAACACCAGGAAGTTCTAGGAAGGGATTGGAGAATCCTCCCTGAAATCTTGGAGAGTTGCTGTCAGCCAAAGTTGACAATACTAGACTAGAGGGACTAAAGTTCTCACTCCCCATAAAACAGTTTTCTATATCCCTTTTGGATCAAAAGGTGCCCTTTTCAGTGGAAAGTGAATTTGTCGTTCTTTATTTATTACATAACCCTCAACATGCGCTGATGTGTGCTATCAACATGCAAAAATATGTTGACAGATGTTTTAATGGTCAATATTTGAAAGATGAGAGGGAGGGAAAGGGAAGGAACCTCTTTACTTGTGCACACATTATTTTAATGGCACTGTCCTCAATACTTGAATATTCAGGAATGCTCTGCAATATGTGCTCTTTAGAGCATAATCATAAAATACAAACAGTCCAGCTAGCTTTGTTGAAGGCAGGAAGAAGTTCTGATAAAAGCAACATGTAAGCTGCTTAAACAGCTGGGTCCAAAATTCATCATTAAGTAAAATCAATAGTTAGGAACAGGTCTTTCAATGAGAAAGTGATCTAAACATAGCAAGAGGTAAACGTTTAACTACAATAATAATACTGTAAAATGTCTTCATCCATACATACCCAAAGCTGAAGGACAAAACAATCATTTAATAAATAGATCTGTACTACGAGTTAAAATTGTATGCATCCACAACATTGTACACATTTGCTATTACAATTCCTTGATAAAAACCTAAAAATATATAATTATATTGAAAGTGAAACCAGCCTTTAAAAACATGTACTTCATATGATCTTTTTCTTTGGTCTTCCTACTGAAACCAAGCAATCAAGTCAAAAAACCTCTAGTCAGTCACAGGTTCAAGTTCATAAAAAGAGCTGCAATCCTTCTGACATCTATGCACATACCCACACCTACCCACACCTATCCTGCCACATTCATGTTAAAAGACTGCATTTCCAGCAGTACATATCTAATAGAACTTGGACACAAACTCTTGATCATTTAAGAGCACAGTGAAAACCATGACATCAGTGAACTGTCTGGAAACCTCAGACAGACAGCAGTCCAGTCAGCTACAGCTAGGGGCAGTTATCACATACAGAAAATCTGATACCACACCTAACATCTCTGCTTTTCACTCCACTCAAGAACTTTAGAGAGAGAGAAAGGGTTCTTCTTTCTTCTGTTCCTAAAACTACTCTGTTTTAACTTGAAGCTGTTACCTGAAGAAGGGAGAGAAACACAGAAAATATGTAGGGGATGGGAAGTTGTTTTTATTTCCTTCCCACTTTCTGCACCTTCTATAGAACCCTAGTATAAGGATAAACAGCTCTCTCCTCCCTGAATTTTCTTCACATGCCATTCACCTTGGGTAAGGGACAGTTTTGGGTAAGGGATCTTACAAGTCTGACTGCAGAATCTGCCCAGCTTCTAGATGCAGTTCAGCTGACAAAGCCATAGGATAGTTGTCCCTTCTAAAGGAGACAGTCTTTGGATGACTGCGAGAACAGCTAGATGAGCACATGGTTCATCCGAGAATTGCTCAAAGTATTCACCAAACATTCTTTCTAGAACTATGCAACTCAGGGTAAAATATGTACACAGTGGTGCCTCGCATAGCGATCGCTCCGTATAGCGATGAAATCGCTTTGTGATGGACTTTTTGCCATCGCAAGAGCGATCGCTTTGCGATGGTCCCTATGGGGAAATTTCGCTTTGCGATGATCGGGAAGCAATCATCACAAAGCCCCCATTTTCAGCCATCTGATCGGCGGTTTCAAAATGGCCGCCGGGAAAAAATGGCCACCCGCTGTTTTGCCTCTCTTTGGAGGCAACGAAAATGGCTGCCCCTATGGAGGATCTTCGCTTTAAGGTTAGTTTTTAGCCCATAGGAACACATTAATCAGGTTTTAATGCGTTTCTATGGGCTTCTTAATATCGCTTAGCGATGAAATTGCTTAGCAGCGATTTTTGCTGCACGGATTAACATCGCTAAGCGAGGCACCACTGTATTCATTATTCCAGGAACCCAACTCCTTGCAAATAAACAGGGCCTATGGATCAACCCATCAGAATGGCACTGAGTGGAAAAGGACATTAAAGGCAATGAGATTAATACAGAAGTCTAGCCAGAGGCACCTTATCAGAGAAATAGAATCTAGATTTTGACAAGCTGCTTTGCAATTTACAGAACAAATGTGTTGCTTCTCTCTGAAATGTGCAATGCTGAGAGCTCATCCAAAGTAAAACCACAGGAATGAAAAAGACATGTCAATGTTATAAAGCTCTCCAGAGACAAAATTCAGGTATACATGTTGCCTCTGAGCAGTCCATCTCAAAATATGCCACTTACTTTTTTTAAAAAAATGATGCTACAATGTATACAGTCTACAATTAAGTTCAGAACAGTCATTCTAAGATATTATCTTGATAAAGCAATGGAATACTGGGATTCTTCCTTCTATAAAAAATTATAATAATCATCATGCGGATGGAGAAATGATCTGTGATATTCCTCCACTTTTCCTTGACAGATTAAACTTCTTGAGGCTCATTTTCCATGACAGTTCTAATTTTTGAACTCTTCAGGCATGTAAAACAAAATGCGAGCTGTCTGGGTAACTATGTGGTTTAGGTGCGTGGCTGCAGAACCGGAGGATGGGAGTTTGAATCTCCACTATGCCTCCTAGGAGAAGAGCCAAACTGCTTGGCTTTGGGCAAGCTGTACAGTCCTAGGGTGCCCCCAGAAGAAGGGAGTAGTACCACTTGTGTGTATTCTCTATTTGAAAGTCCCTGAAAAGGGTCACCATGAGTTACAATTGACTTGATGGCACATGACTAACTGACTGAAAACAAAATGAACAAAACTGCTAATAATCTGCTCCCCATGCCAATATTGTTTTTGCTTTACTGGCTACCCATTCCAAATTGGGCATGCTCTGGTCCACGGGGTCACAAAGAATCGGACACAACTTAGCGACTGAACAACAAAAATTCTAAACTGAGTAATGAAAAAATTCATTGAAATGAGAGGACATTAAGTATCTCCCTGGTGAGGAGTCCATACAGTTGTGTTCAAAATTATTCAACCCCCAATGCTGTAAAGGGGTTTAGGGACTATAGTGTACATTTGGAATTGTATTCAGAATGAAATCCTACAAGGACGTTTTAAAGAACCAAATGCAACTAAAATAACATCAATTGTTTATGTAATACAGTAGTAAATGTTTCTTTTGTGGTTTCTTCATTGCCACAATTATTCAACCCCTTAAAGACTACCACGCTGAAGAAGAGAGGTTCATTCAGGTGTTTTCGATCAGGTATTGAAAACACCTGTGGATGTCACCGAGCACCAATCAAGCATAATAAGCACCAATTAGGCAGCTTTAAAAGGACTGTGATACTCAGCTCCTTCTAGACATTTACTGGTGTGGTTACAAACATGGTGAAGTCAAGAGAATGGTCCAGGAAGACAAGAGAAGAGGTGATGTGTCTTCACAGGAAGGGCAATGGCTATAAGAAGATTGCAAAGAAGTTAAACATACCAAGAGACACCATAGGAAGCATCATTCGCAAATTCAAGGCAAAGGGCACTGTTGAAATGCTACCTGGTCGTGGAAGAAAGAAGATGCTGACTTCGAATGCTGTGCGCTACCTGAAGTGTAGAGTGGTGAAAAGTCCCCGTGTGACTGCTGAGGAACTGAAAAAAGATTTGTCAGATGTGGGTATAGAAGTTTCAGCTCAGACAATAAGGCACACACTGCGTAATGAAGGTCTCCATGCCAGAACCCCCAGGTGCACCCCCTTGCTGTCTCCCAAGAATAAGAAGAGTCGACTGCAGTATGCCAAAAGTCATGTGGGCAAACCACAAAAGTTGTGGGATAGTGTTCTGTGGACTGATGAAACAAAATTAGAACTGTTTGGGCCCATGGATCAACGCTATGTTTGGAGGAGGAAGAACAAGGCATATGACGAAAAGAACACCTTGCCTACTGTGAAGCATGGCGGAGGGTCAATAATGCTTTGGGGCTGTTTTGCTTCTGCAGGTACAGGGAAGCTTCAGCGTGTACAAGGTACCATGAATTCTCTTCAGTACCAGGAGATATTGGATGAAAATGTGATGCAGTCCGTCACACACCTGAGGCTTGGGAGACGTTGGACCTTTCAACAGGACAATGATCCCAAGCATACCTCCAAGTCCACTAGAGCATGGTTGCAGAGGAAAGGCTGGAACATTTTGGAGTGGCCATCGCAGTCACCAGACTTAAATCCGATTGAGAACCTCTGGTGGGACTTAAAGAAAGCAGTTGCAGTGCGCAAGCCTAAGAATTTGACTGAACTGGAGGCTTTTGCCCATGAAGAATGGGCGAAGATACCCGTAGATCGCTGCAAGACACTTGTGTCAAGCTATGCTTCACGTTTAAAAGCTGTTATAACTGTAAAAGGATGTTGTACTAAGTACTAAGATTGAATGTCACTTGGGGGTTGAATAAAAACTAATAATGATGTGAGCACAGAAAAGACATTTGTGGTTATTTCATTATAAACTTAAGGTTATATTTCTCTGACCTACAAGTGCCTCTTTCATGTAAATGTAAGCAAGATGACTGAATGATCAAAATCAATGTCAAAATGGCCAAAACATTCAATTTCAGTGGGGGTTGAATAATTTTGAACACAACTGTATATGTGTGGCATTCATAGAGCTTAGGGAAACACCAAGAAAAAGTAATGGGAGATGAGACAGCTGTTTGATATCACCATGATAACATTGGTTTCAGAGACACGGGCACCCAGTTAACTAACAGTTGGTAGTAATATGGTACAAGTAATGCTGTCTGCAATGCATCGCTTTGGGGAGTCATAAGGACATGATGATATTGTTTGGAAAACAACAGAATGACCAGTAATGCTTTGTTCTTGTTTTGTTTGTTTACTTATTTATTTATATGCTGCCCACACTACCCAACGGTCCCTGGGTGGCTTACAATAATTGTATGTTAACAAGTTAACATGCATTTGTTATCCCTTCTTGTTACATGGGGAGCATGCCAATTGTATTGTTTTTATGCCTGGTCATTTCCTTTCCTTTTAGGCAGATTTTTCAACAGTATAACAAGTTTGTGGGGAAAACTGCATCAATTACTCTTAAGGAGTAACTCTCCAAGTTCAGCAGTGAACACCAGTGTACCTTCCAGATAAATTAAAGATGAAGGTCAGTGTACAAAATATTTCAGCTGCAGAGTTCTGTCCTTGAGTGCAAGGTTGTTGTTTTTTCCATAAATTGGTTGTTGATTGTTTCACAAGACCACATGGGGACCGTCTACTGTGTGGACCAGGAGGCATTTAAGCCTTTGCTCTTACTAAGACTTATTGCTTTGTATTTTGGCAGTGTTTCATTTAGGTCAGCATACAGTTGTGTTCAAAATTATTCAACCCCCAATGCTGTAAAGGGGTTTAGGGACTATAGTGTACATTTGGAATTGTATTCAGAATGAAATCCTACAAGGACGTTTTAAAGAACCAAATGCAACTAAAATAACATCAATTGTTTATGTAATACAGTAGTAAATGTTTCTTTTGTGGTTTCTTCATTGCCACAATTATTCAACCCCTTAAAGACTACCACTCTGAAGAAGAGAGGTTCATTCAGGTGTTTTCGAACAGGTATTGAAAACACCTGTGGATGTCACCGAGCACCAATCAAGCATAATAAGCACCAATTAGGCAGCTTTAAAAGGACTGTGATACTCAGCTCCTTCTAGACATTTACTGGTGTGGTTACAAACATGGTGAAGTCAAGAGAATGGTCCAGGAAGACAAGAGAAGAGGTGATTTGTCTTCACAGGAAGGGCAATGGCTATAAGAAGATTGCAAAGAAGTTAAACATACCAAGAGACACCATAGGAAGCATCATTCGCAAATTCAAGGCAAAGGGCACTGTTGAAATGCTACCTGGTCGTGGAAGAAAGAAGATGCTGACTTCGAATGCTGTGCGCTACCTGAAGTGTAGAGTGGTGAAAAGTCCCCGTGTGACTGCTGAGGAACTGAAAAAAGATTTGTCAGATGTGGGTATAGAAGTTTCAGCTCAGACAATAAGGCACACACTGCGTAATGAAGGTCTCCATGCCAGAACCCCCAGGTGCACCCCCTTGCTGTCTCCCAAGAATAAGAAGAGTCGACTGCAGTATGCCAAAAGTCATGTGGGCAAACCACAAAAGTTGTGGGATAGTGTTCTGTGGACTGATGAAACAAAATTAGAACTGTTTGGGCCCATGGATCAACGCTATGTTTGGAGGAGGAAGAACAAGGCATATGACGAAAAGAACACCTTGCCTACTGTGAAGCATGGCGGAGGGTCAATAATGCTTTGGGGCTGTTTTGCTTCTGCAGGTACAGGGAAGCTTCAGCGTGTACAAGGTACCATGAATTCTCTTCAGTACCAGGAGATATTGGATGAAAATGTGATGCAGTCCGTCACACACCTGAGGCTTGGGAGACGTTGGACCTTTCAACAGGACAATGATCCCAAGCATACCTCCAAGTCCACTAGAGCATGGTTGCAGAGGAAAGGCTGGAACATTTTGGAGTGGCCATCGCAGTCACCAGACTTAAATCCGATTGAGAACCTCTGGTGGGACTTAAAGAAAGCAGTTGCAGTGCGCAAGCCTAAGAATTTGACTGAACTGGAGGCTTTTGCCCATGAAGAATGGGCGAAGATACCCGTAGATCGCTGCAAGACACTTGTGTCAAGCTATGCTTCACGTTTAAAAGCTGTTATAACTGTAAAAGGATGTTGTACTAAGTACTAAGATTGAATGTCACTTGGGGGTTGAATAAAAACTAATAATGATGTGAGCACAGAAAAGACATTTGTGGTTATTTCATTATAAACTTAAGGTTATATTTCTCTGACCTACAAGTGCCTCTTTCATGTAAATGTAAGCAAGATGACTGAATGATCAAAATCAATGTCAAAACGGCCAAAACATTCAATTTCAGTGGGGGTTGAATAATTTTGAACACAACTGTATGATCCAAGAATTTGGGTGCAAAACAATGATGGAAGGCACATATTTGAGTCTTGGTAGCATTAGATTTAAGTTGTTTATCATAATATGTGTCAGGTTCTTCTAATTCATCTGTTAAAAGATGTTCAACCATGTGAAAGCTCTCTGAATGAGTAACAAGTATGAAATTGTTAGCATAAATATAACTTCTGGTGCCTTGAAGATGTGGTTGGTTTTTGGTGTAGGTTTTAAACAAGACAGGAAACAGAACACTGCCTGGGGTAAACCATTCTTCAGAGTCCTCACTTAGCTACGTTATTCTTGAAAGTTAATGAAAAATCTCTGATTTTGGAAGAGAGGGCATTAATTTAGTTAGTTTACAATCCTTATTCAGATTATAGAGTTTTTGGAAGAGTATGATGAACAATGCCATAGGTTGCTGGGAGGTCAACAAAGACTATCCCCGTGATCTTCTTAGCTTCAAAGCCATCATCAATATATTGCATTAAATGTTAAGATTTGTGCAGAACAATACCTCCCAGAAGTAAAGCCAGTCAGCTGTGGGATGAGGAGTGTTTCCACTGTTTCTGTCAGACAGTTACCGTACGAACCATTCTTTCCAGGATTTTATAAAGATGACAAAGTAGTGAGACTGGCCTCCTGTTTTGCCATTTTTTACAGCAATAGTGTTTTTTTTTTTTCAAATTTGCTTAAGGTCACTGGTCCCCAGCTGCTTGTTTCTTCCAAGTTTAAGTTCTAATTTCCTATGGCGATGTTCAGATCTGCCACTAATGAGGAGCTGAAGGGCAATTTGATTTGCTGAAATGTTTGCATGAGTAGGGCCTTTAGAAAGACTGTTGTTAAGCTACTTTAAAAATCTCCAGGTTTTCCACTTTTCTGGTTATGTTTATTTCATCCATGAATTTTATCCAATTATATCTTTTTCAGTTTGTGAGACCAAAGAAATTAATCTGCGCCGAGCCAAAATGTTTTCTTCCCTCAAAGGATTTTGTTCAAATAGTGAAAAATAATTATTAATTTTAGTGAATATTTGTGATATTAGGCCTTGGAGTAATTGGTTCTATATTCTTGGGGATAGACGTTTGAGATGATCTTTTCACTGCCTTGACAAGTTAGTCATTGGCCTTAAATAAAGTTTGAATATGATTCCATCCAATATTGTACTGAATTTCTGCCGATCAGTTTTTTTAACATTATATCTTCTGTGAAATGGTACTGTAGATGGTGAGACTGCCACCAAGAATTGGCACATTATGAGCCAGTGCTATGTATTTGGAATTGGAATATAGACTGACTTCACACACTGTTGGGTTATGGCTTCATTAGCAAATATCAAGTCCAGATTAAAGCCACATTGCCATCTTTTGCTATCGAAAGATGTGGGAAGTTCATTATTATGAATAAGGGCTACTTGGTTGTTTCTACTCATTGAGCACCACATCTCTGTTTGTTATCATCAGTGCCCGAGACATTGCTGCGGCAATCAAAGTCTCCAATTATAACATTTGCTTATGAAAATTGCCTGAGCTTTTAAAGGAAAAGGTTGCAATAAGAAGCTCATAAAACAAGTATACCATGCAATTGCTTAGTTCTACTCATACTACCGCTATATTATTCTGCTCTGTGATAGAAACAGATGATACAATATCTTGAAGTCAGGCTTGACTAATATTACACTTTGATACTGTCTATAAAGTCTCTCAGCTTACAGTCTCATGATTAATATTTTGGGGTATATATCTGGCTGTCTCTCTGTACTTCTTGAATAAAAAGTATGTCACAATCATGTGTCTGGCAGGACTGATGCAGAAACTCTTCTTTGAGTATTGACAAGTCCTCTACATTAATATAGTTTATTGTTAGCTTTGGCCCTCACAAGGGCCCTTTTGTAACTGGTGGATGGTCACTCGCAGGCCACTGTCAAAGTAACATAGTCACTCACAAAGTGATGTTTGTAGAACCTCACATCGGAATGGAAGAATCAGCCAACAGGTGCTGTCATTGTCCAGGAAACACCTAAGTATGTCCACATTACTTGAGACTCCTTCCATTTTCCCTGGCTAGATAGGTGCACCCCATTCTAAAAACCATGAGATACATCATTAAAGCAGTTGTTCTTCCCCTTTGGCTCCCCAGATATTTTTTACTTCAACTTGCAGAAGACCTAGCCGCCATAAGAATGGCCAAAAATTGTGTATTTCTAAAACATCTGGACAGCCAAAGGTTAAGAAATACATACAGCTGTAATGTGAAATAACTATATACAAGTATACAATTAACTATAGACCTGGCCAGGGAGATTGACGTGTGAAATCAATATTGATACATACTGCACCACTAATTCAGTCCTGCAAAAGTTCTGAGTCCCTTTCTTAAAGAGTCTGGGGTGTAAGGAGCTGTGACACATCTTTCAAAATTCTTCAGTGCCATTCTGATGGGTTGATCCATAGGCCCTGTTTATTTGCAAGGAGGTGGGTTCCTTGAATTATGAATATACATATTTTACCCTGAGTTGCATAGTTCTAGAAAGAATGTTTGGTGAATACTTTGAGCAATTCTCAGATGAACCATTTGCTCATTTAGCTGTTCTCTCGGTCATCCAAAGACTGTCTCCTTTAGAAGGGACAACTATGTTTCTTCAGGTGCCATTTCATCAACTGTGCTCCCAAAAGAGGTACTTGGGATATTTCTGGCTACTTTTTCTCCTCTTCTTATTTTATTTATTTATTTATTTATTTCATTTATACCCCGCCTATCTGGTCAATTCTGACTTCCATACTTGTCTGCTGGTATTTATAAAGGATACTGATATAAAATCCTTTCCACATCCAGGTTAGTACACGTACACGTACACAATATACTAAGTGAGGTCACCGGCTTTTCTGTTGTAAGTAATTAAATGTGTGTTTACAGCTTGTCTAGGCAGTAAGTAATTAAATTTCACTTGCTGAGGCTGATTCTGTTTTGTCCTGGATTGCCAAACAAAAGAACCTTACACAGCCAGGTTTCCTACCAAGCAGAACTGTATGATGACTATAGCTGTCCCTGTAACAACAGTAGAATACTAATGGGATTAAAGTGTATCTTTTAACTGAATTACTTAAATGGCAAGCAAGTAAAGATACTGAGGGACTTTCCACATGACTGAGCCAAGTATTGCACAATCACATTTTATTCCTTTATGTTATGCACACACAAGCTCAGGTATTCTGTCCCTGTGTAATTCTAGGAGGGAGAAAAGAAGAAACAAAAGGGAGATTAGCTTTGGTGTATGATGAAACAGCTGAGCTCCTACAGGGAATATTCCTCAGAACTAACAATTAGTACTAAAGCTATAATGTGAGTTGGGGGCTGGGGTTTTCACAAACCTATGGAATACAATGGGCTAAATCCAGTGTATGTCTTTTTCTCCTTTTTTTTTAAAAGGTAGAGCCTGCTGTAGCTTGTGGCAGTGAATTCCATCAGTTAATAATGCATTGCTTAAATTAATTGAAGTTATATATTATTAACACCTAGTACATTTCCTCATTCATACATCCTGACTGTGTATTAAGGAAACATTTGTTATGAAGAATCTATTTTTGTATCCTGACATGCCATTTGAGTCCCATGTTGATGACTAGAAGTGTGGTAGTGACATTACAGTCCACAAACTTTTCCAGAGGAGTTCAGGATATACAGTACAGTGGGGTCTTGACTTGAGAACTTAATCCGTATTGGAAGGCGGTTCTCAAGTCAAAATGTTCTCAAGTCAAATCTGCATTTCCCATAGGAATGCATTGAAAACCATTTGATCCGTATCTGCTCTTCTCCGTCCATAGAAACTAATGGGAAGCTGCTATTCCGCCTTCAACCACTAGAGGGGGATATTTTGTTTCTTTTTTTCTTAGGTCAAGAAAGGTTCAGGGAAGGCAGGGAAAAGACAGTCCAGGCAGTACCAGGCAGTCTGAAGACTCCCAATCCACTCTCTAAACACTGGGAGGAGTGAGGAAGCAGACAGGCACCCTCTTCACTGGCCAACAGTTAACTGAAAGTTCAAATTTTGCACTTTCCCTGCCTCCCACGTGTTTTTTTTTAGTTCTTAACTCAAATCTAAGTACTTAAGTCAAGTCAATATTTTCCTATGAGAGCGGTTCTTAAGTCAAAATGTTCTTAACTCAAGTCGTTCTTAAGTCAAGACCCCACTGTATTGTATTTCATTTCCTTTTGCAAAAGCCCCTTATCTTGTGGGTAGCAGTAAGACTGGAGCTTGAAGCCTTTATTATAAGCAAAATGGCTTTTTCATGTCTGACACCTCTATACTTACACTTAAAAATAACACAGTAGATTGGCTTTGTGTTCTCATTTTATCTGTAAGGCACACTAGTAGTTCACATGTTCATTTAGGATCAGGACCTCATGTCAGAATCCCACCTTTTTGGCAGTAGTTCTTACACTTTGGTATGTGATGGCTGGATTAATTCACTTCAGGGATATACGTATATATGACTCAGACTTACAATGGTTATTGGCAGATGTTGGATACTTTGTTACTTATATTAGAGAACATCCTGTTATCACTTGGAAAGGAATGGACTATATACAAAGCTAATAGCGCTGATTTTATATTTCCCTCTAGTAACCCTGAAGCTGACTGAATTAATTAATGAATTGTTACAATAAAAATAGTTCAACAAAAAGGAAACTAATAGTTATGCAAAAAAGAAATGTAAATCAAAATAATAGAAATCTGGGAAACTGATGATTGGGCATTCATAAAAAGTATCTCTTCTCCAATGGGAAGAGGGTTGCTTCTCTATTTCCCCTACACCACAGTCCACCTCACTGAGCAAGCTTCTGTGTACCATCTGGGGGGATCTTAAGGGCTGCCACCAACAGGCAAGAGAGTCTCCTTCTGCCAGCCAAGCCACGTGTGCCTAAATCTGGATCCAACACACTGCATGCAGAAAACAAATATAATATTTAAATAAATAAGCTACTTTTGAAAACAAAAGGCAAAAAACAAAACAAAACAACACCACACCAGATTTTGAATGAAGTAATTTATTAGGGCAAAATACTCAAGCTGACTCCTGTCAATATCTGGGCAGGTGATCCTCACACATGCAACTGAGTATGCAACCTATTTTAGACAAGGTTGCTCTTCTGCTAAAAGAGCCAGAGTGTATATCTGGGGTATGTCTTCATCCATTGTGGCTCAGATAGTCTTGGTAGCCAAGAGTGCCTTCTACCACTTTCATTTGGTTTACCAGCTATGACTATTCCTGGTCAAGAATCATCTGGTCGGAATCTTCATGTTCTTATAATTTCCCAACTAGACTACTGTGAGGCACTATGCATGGTGCTAGTTCTGATCATCCTGAGATTCTAATGTACAAGGCAGCAGACAGAACTGTAAATGCCACAGCCAAATGGAAGCATATCACACCAGTTCCTCCCCAATCCAGTACTCTAGGTGTTTTAAAATAAATCATTATTAGCCCCAGGCCACATGGGCAACAGGCAGGAGATGTAGCTGAAACAGCCAGAGGGCAACAAGTTGTGGAAGGCTAAATTATATCAGTACTAAAGGACCCCCCAATGACAGCCTGTCAACTTCTATTTTAAAAAATCAAGTGCTGACACTTACCTTTAAACAGGGAAGGCCAGCTGAGGTCTTGGAGACGTTGTTAGACTGCACCTCCCAACAGCTCCTACCACTGGCTATGCTGGCTAGGGCTAATCGACATACCCGTTCAAAAACATCTGGTGAACTACAAGATACCTACTCATGTTTTAAAGCCTTACCAGACTTGAGGCCTAAATATATGAAGAAATGTCTCTTCCTATACCAGCCTTCTAATGTACATTATGTAAGAACAAATTAGGGAACTTTTCCAGTTCTGCCACCCTATCTATGGAAATGCTCTCCATAGAGGTAATGTGATCCTGACTACACAACTATCAGTTTATCACAGTATATTTGTTGTTTTTACAGAACCAACCTTCTTGATTATTTAGTGGTAGCACATCTGGTTTTTAAGAATTTCTCGATTGAAACTGCTTCAACGTCTAGAAAGAAGTATTCTTAATTTTACCACACACCAGAAAATAAATACAGTAGTAACTGACAACTTCTATTACTATGATTTAATAATTAATTTGTCCCTACTTAAGATTCAATTGTGGAGTTATTCAATTGTCACTCAGGTACTGGAGTAAAGAACGGTTAAAGTTATACTCACACTAACAGAATTTAGCAGGAGGTCCAAGGCTGACTCAAATATTATTTTTTTAAAAATTGCAAGTGCTTTGGCAACTGTGAAAAATTAATATTTTTTTAAGTCATAAAAGCAAGTTGTTTACAGAACTAGAAAAATGTCAATTAACACAATCCAGGTGCTTCTAATTGGAGAACTTTTTTTGCATCCCCAATGAGCTGCTATTTTAGGAAATTGGCACATTTATTCATTCTGACTGCTATTTACTGAGAAGCAAAATTGTAAATGCTGTGTTCGACCTTCCAACAAGGGTCATTAAAAATTAGAAACTTTTCTTGGATTTCCAATATTCATGAACCCTTTGAGCCATATTCTTAAAATATACTGTTCATGAACTACTAAATTGGCCATATCCCATTCAGATTACTTTAAATGAAAGTAAGCAAGCTAAGCTGGAGCGCAACGCTCCTGCTGAAGATCTTCTGAAAATGCCATTGCTGAAGAGACATGTCACTGCTCCATTAAGTGGCCTGCTTTAGCCACATATGGAGCATAAAGAAAGGTACTGGTGGCACATGTTGTTCCCTGACTCATAGATTTCTGCCTCTAGTTTTAATGCCTTCCATATACCACCAGACAGTAAAATAATATCCAGCTACAGATCTGACTAAATTGGAAGGTCATCAGGCATCGAATCACCTGGATGGATTCCATAGGTTTATACAAATGCGAAGAATTTGCTGTGCTGAAAATCCAAAGGATTTAATTATTGTTCATAACAGAACTGACGAGAGTCCACTATAACATGTGTATGTATGCATGCACACAGTATCACATAACTAAAAGAATAAGAAAGTTTCTGATAGTGCTGAAATATTCACTTGTGCAGTTTAATTTAAGAAACTTAAGAGATATATCAAAAATATGTTGATACTAACATGAAGTGTATAAAAATATCTACCTATGGAATAAAAACAAAGATTAAATTAGTATCAATTCACAAAACAAAGATTAAATTATTATCAAAAAGTGGCAGGTTTGCTTGTTTATGCTATCATTTTAAGAGCTTGACAGAGTCCATTTAAGAGTTCCAGAGTGACATCAGGTTTGAGTGAGCAAATAATTGACAGTAAAGATGCTTATTTTATTTCACTAAAATCTCAAAGACTAGCTTATTCTAGCCTCTACAAACACTTCAAAGGAGTTTTTAGCCTGTGCACTTTCTTTTCCAGCTGTGAATAAAGATTCTTTCCCTCTACTAATACAAGTCAATCATTCTTTGCCTCTCAAATTCATCTTTCAAGTTCTCAGTGATCCAAAAGCTTCTTTTAAGAACACACACTCCTTTCTAGTGCTTAAAAAAAAAGAATACCTTCTTAGTACACTACTCACATTTACTACCTACAGTTTTAAATGACTAACTTCAAGGTACACATAAAATCTAGTTATAACTGACCAAAATTATTGTTGAAAACTATATACTACATAAGGGACCTCTAAAGTAATGGCATGCTCTGCAACTCTAAATATATCAACCCTCTGAAGAAGGCATTTTTTATGATTTAAGAGCAAAATATACAAGAGAACAAGACAATAAAGACTGCCTGAAATCTTACACCTCCTTATTTCAAAGGTGCCCCACACCTGAAATCAATAGGAATTTCTCTCAAAAGAGTCATGTATTGCATTACTAAATCCTGTTGAAAACAAGCTTGTAACAATGAAACATACATTCTGACATCGTGGCACATTAAACTTGCTAACCAATACTTTTGATATTATCTCAACTGGGCTAAATCCATCATACCTGTGTTCAGAGGCGCACAGCCAATAAAAAACTCACACAAGGTAACAGTACAGATACCATTCCCCCACATTCTTTTCATTAGAATAATTTAATAAGTAGCAAATAAAGATTTGCTACTTATTAAATTATTCTAATGTATATTTTAAGAAGGCATTTTTATCAATAGGAATTTCCCTATTGATACACAAATTTATTTAAGGAAAGGAATATTTAAAGATTGAATACAATGTATTATAAATAATTTTTTTTATTTTTTATTTTTGCTAATGAGCCTTAGAGGGTGCCTTTACAAAGCAGAGTCTCTTCTGGAGACAAGAAATAGGAACAGAAACTAATTAAAACTATTTCTCAATAAATCAGGCAGTGATTATCAGCAAGCCTAGTTTTTAACAACTAATGGAATTTTGCATCATAAAATGGACTGGAATTTTACCGACATTACATGTCTGTGCACCCTTGTCTCACTGTGTAGTAACTCACATTTGTTCCTTTAGGAGAAATGTTAAGTGTCCTTATTTTCAATCAAACATTCCCTTGTGAAGTATAAATATTATATAGAGATGAGCTGCAGTGTCTCATTGATTAAGGAACTACAGAATGAACCTGTCACATACTGGAAGTGAAAATTGCTCTTAGGAGTCAGTGACCGATATGTAATGCACAAAACTAGGCAAAATCACTGCTGTATCAACTTAGCATCTATCAAAATGAAGATAGATAATCTGTGCATGATCCTTCTCAATCCTGTAGGTATGTCTACACAACAAGCATAAAAAGCAATGATTTTTTAAAAAATTGTACATGACTGCAAAAGCTTGACAGACACATTATAAAACAATACGCTACAGTCAAGACACACAAAAACAGTATGCTTCATGAAAGTTTGAATCCTTTTTGCACAGGACTCATGATAGTATCTCCTGTATTATTTAACTTTTAGTAAAAATGCTACCAAACAAGCCACACTGGTAAGTTGAAATTGGAGGGGTGAAGTTACAAGAACTTTTCATGAATACAAATATAGAATTTTTAAAAAAATATAATTATACATTTTGGCAGCAAATTCCCACTAATTCATGAGTTCTGTGCAAATTTAGCAACCATTCATTAATTAGTAGTTACTCCTGGTCGCAATTTATATGATTACACTTAACGTAAATCCATAGGAGTATTCTGGACAGCAAACTTCAAGACAGGGATAGCTCTTCAAAAAGTGTATCCTGAACAGGCTTGGAAAGCAGAGCCTGTGACAAACCCAGACCTACTGGGACCTGTCACACAGTTACACTAAGCTGCCACCAACCATTCCCTATAATAAGTCACACAGACCAGGGATGGATTTTCAAACAATAAAAGAATAAGGTTTATTTTAAATACAAACAGGGTAAATAAAACAATTAGGTGAATAACATAAAGGAACGTGGCTTATTCTCACTCATACAAGCATACAGTTTGGTTCACCCAGAACCTTAACTTAAAGCCCAGACCCTGAACCTATCAGTTCTGGCTAACCAACAGACACCTGAACCTATCAGGTTGGTACTCTGACACACAGTAGTACCCTGTCTGACACACAGACTCCCACACCAACTCCTTCTTCCCAGCTGCTGCTTCGTCTGCTTAGCTTCTCCACACACGCATCACATATTTATACAGTACAGCCCCTCCTCCTGATGTCCCGCCTTCCACTCCCCATAGGATGGAACTTTCCCTCCAAACCCATGACAGACAGGTAACATCAGTGCTGTATGTAACACCTCCCCTCTTTATAAGTTGTTTTGTAGGGGGAAAGCTAAGGTGCTTTTCACCAAAAAACAACCTGTATAAAATACACAAAACCAGTTATACATACCATATTATACTTACTCATACTTACATTCTAAGTTAAACCATAGCAAATAGGCATTTAAACATTTACCATATACATTACATCAATTTACCTTTATTCATACAAACCAATTCAAAAACAGGTACATTTTACTTTTTGTCATCATTATATACACATAGTCCATGTTCTTTCGCCGTCTTCAATCTTCAGGTCTTCTTGATAAGGCGTCAGCAACACAGTTCACTGACCCTCTGACCACCTTCACTTCAAAGTCATAGTCCTGTAGGTTTAAAGCCCACCTCATAAGTTTGCTATTGTGAGTTCTCATTGTCTTTAACCATTGCAATGGTGAATGGTCAGTACACAGAATAAAATGTCTTCCCCAGATGTAAGGCTTGGCCTTCTGGATCGCGTAGACTATGGCCAAACACTCCTTCTCCACGGTTGCCAAATGTCTCTCACCTTTTTGAAGTTTCCTACTCAGGTAGGATACTGGATGCTGGTCACCATTCTCATCCTCCTGGCACAGAACTGCTCCTACCCCGTTGTTAGACGCATCGGTGTAGATGATGAACTCCCGGTCGAAGTCTGGAGCACGCAGGACAGGATAGTTGATTAACGCCTCCTTCAACCTCTGGAACGCCGCCTCACAGTCGCTGGTCCACGGGATGCGGTCATCAGCCGTCTTCCTCGTCAGATCGGTCAGCGGAGCCGCAATCTCGCTAAACCTCGGGATGAACTTTCTGTAGTAGCCCACCAACCCAAGAAATGATTTGACCTTTTTCTTGGTGTTGGGTCTAGGCCAATCACGAACAGCTTCTATTTTGGCCTCCAGGGGTTTTATCACTCCTCCCCCTACCATGTGACCCAAGTATTTTATTTCTGGGCTACCCAGCTGACACTTGCTGGCCTTTACTGTGAGCCCTGCTGCACTTAACCTCTGCAGCACTAACTCCAGGTGTATCAGGTGATCTTCCCAGGTATTACTGAAGATCCCTATGTCGTCAATGTAGGCCACTGTAAAGTCACTGAGCCCTGCCAAGGTCTGGTCCATCAGCCTTTGGAATGTGGCTGGTGCATTTCTGAGACCAAAGCTCAGGACTCGAAACTCATAGAGACCAAAAGGGCTGCAAAAGGCAGTCTTTTCTTGATCCCTGGGATCAATTCTTAATTGCCAATATCCCTTTACCAGGTCCAATGATGAGATGAACCGACAACCCCCTATGGTTTCAATCAGGTTGTCTAGCCTGGGCATTGGGTAGGCATCAGGAGTGGTTACACGGTTTAATTTCCTGTAATCAACACAAAACCTAATGCTCCCATCAGGCTTGTCCACAAGGACTATCGGAGAGGACCAAGGACTAGAAGAGGGGACGATTATGTTCTCCCTCAGCATCTCGTCCAGCTCCTTCCGCACCTTGTCCCTATAGGGTCCCGTTACTCGGTATGGGGATACTGCCTGCGGGGGTGCATCCCCTGTGTGGATCCGATGCATCACTCCCTTCACTATCCCCGGCTTGTTGGAAAACACCTGCTGATATTTACTAAGCAGCATTTTTAGTTCTTGCTGCTGGTCTTGGGTGAGTGCAGGACTGATCTTTACCTCCTCTGGGTTGTATTTTACTTCCCCTCTACCCTCCCAGAAGGGTAATTCAGCTTCCTCACTCTCAGCTGCTTTTATCGCGAATAAAACCCTCTGTTCCCCTCGGTAGTAGGGTTTTAGGGCATTCACATGAACCACCCTCCTTGCTTGGTTCTCCTCCTGCTCTATAAGGTAGTTCAGGTCTGACATCTTGGAAATGACCCTATATGGTCCTGCCCATTTGAGCTGCAGTTTATTCTCTCTGCAGGGCCTAAGCCAAAGCACTTCCTCCCCTGGGTCAAAGTGCCTCTCTCTAGCTTTGTGGTCATACCATGTTTTCTGTCTGACCTTCTGAGCTTGCAGGTTTTCTGCTGCCAGCTCTAGATTTCTCCTTAGGTCATTCATCAAGGTGTCTATGTATGTCACAACGTCTTGTGGGTCATCCTGGGTGATCTGCTCCCAATTTTGCTTGATCAAATCAAGGGGCCCTTTCACCCTTCTTCCAAATAAAAGTTCAAATGGACTGAACCCGGTACTGGCTTGTGGCACTGACCGATAAGCAAACAAAAGGGATTGCAGCTTCTGGTCCCAATTGTTTGGATTCTCTGCCAAGTAAGCCCTAATCATGCGCATTAGAGTCCCATTGAACTTCTCAGTTAACCCATTACTTTCCGGATGATAGGCAGTGGTTTCCTTGTGCTTAATTCCACAGATTTGCCATAAGCGTTTCATGAGCTTTGATGTGAACGATGCGCCCAAATCTGTGATTATCTCTGAGGCAAATCCCATCCTGGACATATACCCCACCAAAGCATCGGCCACTGTGTTAGTTTCAATGTTAGTCAAGGGTATGGCTTCAGGATACCTTGTGGCATGGTCCACAATGGTTAGAATGAACCTATTCCCCCTCTTTGTGGCCTTGGGCAAAGGTCCCACAATATCCACCCCTATGCATTTGAACGGAGTGTCAATCACAGGCAAAGGGCACAACTTTGCTTTGGTCCTGTCGCGGTTATTCCCCTGCCTTTGACACACATCACATTGTTTACAGAACTCCCTGATCTGCTTCCCTATGTCAGGCCAGTAGAAATTCTGTGTGATTCTCTGCTGTGTTTTGTTCACTCCTAAGTGTGCAGCAAACATGTCAGAGTGACCCCTTTGTAAGATCATGGGGCGATACTTTTCAGGTACCACCAGCTGACTTCTGATCCCATCTCCCCCTTTTGAGATATTCCTCAGGGTCTCTCTATATAAAATCCCCTTTTTCTCCAGAAATCTCACTGGGGTTTCAGGTGTTAGCTGGGCGTCAGTCACCTGTTCAAAACACTTTTGGAGAGTGGCGTCTGCCTTTTGCTCCTGTCCAAATCTGCTGTCTGTGGTTAAGGTTTCCACCACAGCCTCTGAACTCCCCTCTGCTTCCGTCTCTGGCTCATCATTACCCCCCTGAACTGTCCCTGTGGTGGCTTGTGAGCGTGTAATCACTAGCACCCGTTTCACATGTTCAGCCAGGTCATTTCCCACGAGCACGGCTGCTGGCAGAGTCGATGAAATCGCTAGCCGCCAAGCTCCCCTCCAGCCTTGAAAGTTGACAGGCACCTCTGCTACTGGCAGAGAGATTACCTGCCCCTCAATACCTGCCACCTTCATGCTCTCATTTGGGATTATAAACTCCCGAGGAATAATATCTGGATGGCACAGGGTTACCTGGGAACAAGTGTCCCGCAGCCCCCTATACTGACGGTCAAGTATTCCTACGTCCACCCCTGCCGTCTCAAACAACTGAGAATCTGTTTTCACCAGCAAGCAGCGCTTTACCTCTATAAGAGGACCATTTTCCTCAGCCTGATCAGCAGAGGTAGCTGTTCCAGACTGAGTAGTCATGGCAACAGGCTCCCTCAGTGACAATGAGCTTTGCTCTTTCTGGACACAGAACACAGCTTTTGGCTTGGTCCCACTAGAATTCTGAGGCACCATTCCTTTTAGCTGCTTCAATTTCTCACACTCTGAGATTAGATGACCCTTTCCCTGACAGAAATAACATTTTCTGGTGTATTTTGATTCTCTCTCCTCTTGTTTGGGTTTTCCCTCCAAATTCTGAGGTCTTAGTTTCATGTCTGAGGGCTTCCCTTCACCATGGGCCCCTCCCCCTTGCTGGCTTTTCCCTGGTCCCTGAGAGTACTTGCTGTAGGTTTCTTTGGGTTTACCCACAGATTTCCCCTCACCCAAGGGCTTTCTTATTTGGGAAATAAAATCCGCGATCTCTGCGGCTGCTGCCACAGATTTCGGTTTCCTTTCCCTCACCTGGAATTTCAATTCCCCATGCAGGACTGAATAGAACTGTTCCAGGGCTATCAAATCTTTAAGCTGCTCATAGGTCTCTGTTCCCTCCTGCGATAGCCATTTCTCAAGCAGCCTCACCAATTGGGCCCCCACTTGGGTAAAAGTCTGTTCTGGTTTTTTGGTTAGGGACCTGAATCTTTGTCTCAGCTGCTCTGCATTTATCCCATGTCTGGCAAACACCAGTTTTTTAAACTCTGCAAAATCTTTCATCAGTTCCTCAGGCATCTCGGCATAAACCTCAGCCAGGCTACCACTGATTAAAGACCGCATGATGGTCATCTTCTCAGTTTCCCTCACTGAGAAGTCCACAAACGCTCTTTCCACTAAGGAAAAGAACACCTCAGGACAATCTCCCTTGTGGTACACCGGGAATTTCTTCAGGTCAGCCTTAGACAATTGGCCTCCCTCAGAATCCCTATTATTATTATTGTTCTGGTTCATCAGTTCCAATCTCTTTAATTCAAACGCCATTCTCTCTCTCTCCAATCTTTCCTGCCTCTCCCTTTCCTCCATTTCAAATTGCCTCATCCTCAGTTCATGCTGTTGGACTAGGATCAATTTTCTGAGTTCTGGGTTCTGCTCTCCTGTGCTGTCACCCTGCACTGAGCCAAATTCATCCTCAGAACCTTGGTCAATCTGGGGGTCTTTCACTTCACTCATGTCTGCTATCTGGCTTCGAGTCAAGGGCATAATCCCCCCTCAGAACAGGCTGCTTTAAAAAGTCAAGCCTCAAAATAAAACGACCACTTTTTTCCTTCTTGCCTCAGAACCAGCTTGCCCTAGAGACTGCTGCTGTTCTTCAGCACTAAAGTTGCAACAGTATCGAGTCAGAGCCTACCCCCCTCTGCTGGGCCTCTCAGCTGGCAAGCTAGCTCACTGTTGCTACGCAGTTTTGCCTCAGCTTTTTCCCGCCAAAACTAGGCTGCCTCAGAGCACCTTAATCTAAGTCTCCCCAGTTGGCACGTTCTTCTACTAGCGCACCTCCCCGTGAGGTACACCTAGAAGATTACCTACGCGCCTCAGACTGTCCCTGACTAGACCCCCCTTGCTCTGGGCACACTTGCCAAGGCTTTGCTGGACCGCTGGACAACTGGACCAGTCGTATCCCACACGCTGGACACCAATCAATGTGACAAACCCAGACCTACTGGGACCTGTCACACAGTTACACTAAGCTGCCACCAACCATTCCCTATAATAAGTCACACAGACCAGGGATGGATTTTCAAACAATAAAAGAATAAGGTTTATTTTAAATACAAACAGGGTAAATAAAACAATTAGGTGAATAACATAAAGGAACGTGGCTTATTCTCACTCATACAAGCATACAGTTTGGTTCACCCAGAACCTTAACTTAAAGCCCAGACCCTGAACCTATCAGTTCTGGCTAACCAACAGACACCTGAACCTATCAGGTTGGTACTCTGACACACAGTAGTACCCTGTCTGACACACAGACTCCCACACCAACTCCTTCTTCCCAGCTGCTGCTTCGTCTGCTTAGCTTCTCCACACACGCATCACATATTTATACAGTACAGCCCCTCCTCCTGATGTCCCGCCTTCCACTCCCCATAGGATGGAACTTTCCCTCCAAACCCATGACAGACAGGTAACATCAGTGCTGTATGTAACAGAGCCAACAAATAAAACACCAAGCAACAGCAACCTAAATGAGTGAGTATGAATTTTCCTATATCAGGAAAGGGCAATGTGTGGTGAAGTAATTGTATGTGTCCACCAGGCATTTTAAATGCCCTAGAAAGCCCCTGTTAAATACATTTCTGCAATAATAACGTCATCTTATTTAAATACGTAAATTGTATTGCTTTTGCAATAAATTGTGGAGAGCAGAGCCTCAACTCTCTCTCGCCAAAACTGATTAAACTGAAACAAGAAGGTTGCACTTCCAGGAGGGGTTGGAGCCCCGCTGTCCTGGTGGCTCTTGGGGTAGAAAATTGGTCCCCAGGACCATCTAAGGTTGCCAAGCTCTGTGTTGCATATAGGTAGAGAAACCCCTTCCCCCAAAGATTATTAGCCCAAATACCTCATATCCCAAGAATGGCATGGATGTGAAATATAAAGAAGCAATACCAAGACATTTATATTGATGGCAGGGTGAGATGCTCTATACAGTAATGTTATATACTCTCTGATATGATTTTGGCAACACTATACTTCCCTGGAACCCAAGTGAGTAAGAGAGATGTTGAATGGTAATCTACATTCTATGAAGTTTACTGATACCTAATACTGGAAAAGTAGCCAATTGCATTCTAGAATTACAAAACCATACTCCAGAATGTTCTCTTGATGTGCACTTTATACCAGTGCCATTAGTGTGTAAGAAAAGTGAACACATCTTGAGGAATATTTTAGAATATCCAAGATGTGTCATACAGAGCATTTCCCACCCACTCCTCTCCAATCTTTACAGGAATAATAAAGGCCTCAGAGAGAAATATAAAGATGCTTGTCTTAAGGGAAACTTTAATTTTAGAATCAATTTTTCATCAACTGCTAAACCAGCTGTAAACTAATCATTTTTAATTAGTAGGCAAGTGTGACAGATACTGATAATTAAATGTATGAGTGAGAAGGAAATTAAGTAGCAAGGAATTTACTGTATTAACTTGTGTGCTGAACTACTCAAAGCTTATGAAAACCATTCTTAGATTCTTTCTCAAGTTGAAGGAAAAAATACACATGTTGTCACTGCTTCCATATAAGCCACAACCCTGAATTGGTTGCACAACCATAAAAACTATATCTATTGATCTGTATGTGCATTTCTAATCTTTCCAGCCAGACATGCAAGAACTTTAATTGTGCAACATACACAGCACTGAAAATAGCAGTTTTAGAACAAGTGATTTCACAATAAGCTTGTTTTTTTTTTAAATCAAGTTTAAAGTGAACATTTCTAAGAAGGAACATCTATCCAATTATGAAAATACGAACAGTTTTCTGGTTACAAATTGACAATACTAGCCTGTTTTGAGAAAAATTTTGATCGTATTTTCCATGGATGTGTGGCAATGGTAGCTAATTAGTGCAAAAGAAACAAACATTTATATAAGTTTGTGTACTATGTTCACTGAAAATGATTGAGCAGTTTGGGGGCAAATGATGGGAAGGGTCTGTCTTCTTTTCTATAGAAGAGGGTGCCTCTAACACTGTAGCAAAGGCCTATATCCAAGGGCTAGTCCCCATTAAAACAGTCCCATTGGTTCAAGTTATCCTACACAAGTGTCAAGTGCATCCATCTCTTCTACAAGTCATCAATGTGACACAAATGATGACATAAATGAAATGGGTTACCAGCTTTCCAGAAGGTCCCATTTATGTGGATTATTTTAACCTTGTAAGACATACGGAAAAATATTTGCTTCTTTAACGACCTTGGTTCAAGTACAGAGAAAAACCTTAATCTATTTTGAAAAGGCATTAAAAAATTAGAAGCACTGCATAACAAAAAAATAATGTTCTTGATTTACCCTCACTATCTAGTAATTGCCCAGGTGCATACGTTTTTTAAATGCCCATTAATGAGAGGTACAGATTTGACACATTAAATCTTAACAGCTTTTGGGGAGACATTAAACTTTATAATCAAAACCTGCTTTGAATTTTCATTAAGAGTCACTGATCCAACAGACTAACAGCTGCAAATTGGGTCTAAAAATAAAATTAAGAACAGAGGCATTAAAAACACAGTTTAATGTGTTGATGAGGCAGCAGCTGATCAAATGTAATGAGTTAAAACATACCAAAAGTAAATTCACAAAGTGGCAAACTATTGACTTTCATGGAGATGAAGTATATAACTGAAGGCAAGTACAAAAATGTACTTGGGGGTGAGGAGAATATTGCCTTGTATCTTTAACAGATCTTGTATTTCACTGGACGTTTGAAGCAGCAGTTGAATCAAAATGAGTTGTGACCAGATCCCACTTAAAGCAAGTAACATATAATATGAATCTTGTCGTTTTCTATTGGTCGTATGCTATTTTAAAGCCCAAGAAGAGCCAAGAAAACTTGTGACAACTACAAAAATTGCCAAGCCACAAAAAATGTATGATTTACTTACATCTCTAGGCAACGGTGGAAAAAGGTAGGTAAGGGTCATGGGTTAATGGCTGACAAACGCGTTTCCCTGGGAATGTTTGCCTATTCCCGCTCGGGAGTGATACAGTTGGCATTTCCGATTCGGTCGGAAGGCAAAGAGATCAAGAGTCTGTGTGCCCCATTTCCGGAATAGTTGGTGGAATACTGATTGATCTAATTCCCACTCGTGAGCTTGGGCATCTGTGCAGCTAAGCGAGTCTGCTAAGTCATTGTCTTGACCCGCAATGTGTAAGGCTGTGAGGCAGATGTGATGTTGTAGACACCACTCCCAGAGGTTGACCGCTAGGTAGAGGAGACCTCGGGAAGTGGGTGTCGCTTTCTTTGAGGATGTAGTACATTGCCGTGGTGTTGTCCGTGGTGATCTGTACCATTTTTCCTACAAGAAGGTTTCTGAAAGCTTTGCAGGCTTTTATGACAGCTAGTAGCTCCAATTCGTTTATGTGGAGCAGTTTCTCTTTGTGAGACTGTTTGACGTGAACTGTGAGGGATTTGCAATGAGCCCCTCAGCCGGTGCGACTGGAGTCAGTAGTGACTTGTATTCACGGGCGAGATTGTTGGAACAGTCGCCTGATAGAAAGGTTGGTACAGGAATGCCACCATTGAAGTTGAGAGGCAAGTTCTGGAGTAACTCTTAGGAGAGTGTGGGGAGAATGAGACACACATGCTGTACAACTGATGTCATAGAGGCCACGGTGCCTAGAACTTGTTGCACCATTATGGCAGGTATCAGAGCATGCGGAGTGAAACCGCGAAGTAAGGTGAAGAGGTTCTGTCTCTTTTCTGTACGGAAGAAAGCGCGAGCTCGTGTGGAGTCTATGAGTGCGCCTATGTAATGTATAGTCCTTGCAGGTTTTAATTTTGATTTCAGTTCGTTGACAGACCATGATTGCGAAGAAGGGCGAGGGTGAAATGGGTGTCTCATCGAGCTTTGTGATGGAAGTGTGCTATGGTGCAACAGGCTCCCGTAGCAAAGCCATGGTGCCTAGAATTCGTTGCACCGAGATTGCAATATTATTCAGCAACGGCTTTTTCCATTGCTTTGGTTTGGGAAATGGCCCTACAGGGAGGTTGGACCATTTGAACGGGTTGTAAGGATTGTTCCCAAAGTCGGAGTTTTAGCCTAGAGAGGTGAGATCGAAGAACTCTGCACTTAAATTTTTTGCAATGGGTACAGGAGGACGTTTGATGTTCTTCTCCCAAACAGAAAAGGCACTTAGCGTGTCTGTCGGAAAGTGGGACCTTATTATCACAGACAACCCAGTGCTTAAACGGGCCCAAAGGGGCCATGAATTAGTAGGAAACAATAAAGAAAAATGAGTTGGATTGGGGGGGGAGCAGCCGAAAGGCCGATAGCCTAAAGTAAAAATATTATACGTGTTTAGCTGTACAACTGTATTAAAAGAAAATGAAATAAAAGGAATCAAGATTAAGCTCTTTTTCACTTTACACACAGAAACAGAAATGGAGAAAGAGGCTCTCAACACGGCAGTTGAAAGAAACTGAAAGGGGACACTTGGTGCCAAGGTACTCATATGGGTGGGGAGGGGCTTATTCTAATGTATTGCTACCGCAGAAGCTCTAAAATCTTCCGATGAGGCACCGTGCAGGCTCCGTGCAGCAGATTCACAGAGGCCACGATGAAGAACCTGCTTTTTCATGATGTGCCCAAAGTCGTAGATGGAGTAGTTGAGCCCATTTTATCCCAATGCAACAATTAACTTTCATGGCATTTAAAACTACAAGATTTTCATGAACCAGCTCTGCTTGAATGCTGAGGCAGCTATCATATATTTCTGCACAAGTAATATGACATATTGGTATTGTTATCTCCTGAAAACACAGGAAGAAAGAACAATTTAAAAACTTGTATTATTATATAGCAATTAGGACTACAGCAGGGGGTTCAGAAAGTTCCTAGTTTTCTGTAAGAGACCAAAAACAATCCCATGCCTTTAAACCAAAATATAACAAAATGTTCATCTGCTCCACATTCACTCACATAATTTCACCCTAGAATGCAATTAGCAAAAGCATACTCCCTGCTGATACCCTCTTTTTAAATACAGTAATTAACATGAGCATCACCAGCAGTACATAAATACAAACCAAAAATAAACTACCTCTCCTACAAAAGGTAGGCATCATAATGCTTTAAAATACAGCTGCCACCCAATACCTGAAATGGTTCAGTAAAGTAATATAAATTGGCCGTCCTCTGAGTTTTAAAACTGCTAATCATGCTAGCTTTGTAGATGTTTTAGAAAACTACAATCTACATAACTCCTTTCAGCAGTGAATATATGCACACATGATAGTGAAAATTCAATAGAAGCCACTTGTTGTTACCTGCCATCAAGTCACCTCTGATGTCCGGTGATCTTATGAATGAGTGATCTCCAAAATGTCCAGTCCTCAAAAGCCCTTCTCAGCTTTTGTAAACTCAAGCCTGTGGTTTTCTTTAGGGAATCAATCTATGTCACATTTGATCTTCCTCTTTTCCTGCTGCCTTCAACCTTTCTCAGCATTATTGTCTTTTTCAGAGAATCCTGTGTTCTCATCATGTGCCCAAAGCAGGACAACCACAGTTTCAATATTTTTGCCTCCAGAGATAGTTCAGGCTTTATTTCATCTAGGATCCACTTGTTCATTTTTCTGGCAGTCCCAGGTCTCCACAAAGCTCACTTCCAGCACTACATTTCAAACAAGTAATTTTTCCCATGTCAGCTTTCACATCTGTATATGGTGATCAGAAATACAAGAGTATAGATGATCTTGATCATGGTCTTCACTGACACATCCTTACACTTAATGATCTTTTCTAATTTCTCAATCGCTGCCCTTCCAAGTCTCATTCTTCTTCTCATTCCTCAGCTGTAGCCTGCATTTGGATTGATGATGGAAACAAGATATACAAAATCTCTAACTATTTCAGTTTCTTCACTGTCTACATTAAAGTTTTGTAATTCTTCCATAATAATGATTTTGTTCTTGCTAATGTTCAACTGCAGTCCTGCTTTGGCATTTTTTTCTTTCACTTTCACTAAAAGCTGTTTCAAATCATTGCTGCTTTCTCCTAGTAAGGTGGCATCATCTGCATATCTTACTGATATTTCTTCACCAATTTTCACTCCTCCTTCATCTGAATCTAGTCTGGCTTTCTGCATTCACATACAGACTTAACATATAAGGGGATAAAATGCACCTTTGTCAGAAACCTTCACCTATAGGAAAACATTTTGTCTCTCCTTATTCTATCCTAGTGGTAGCTCCTTGTTTGCAATGCAAGTTACCTATCAGGACAATCAAATGATCAAGCACACACATTTCTTTCAGAAAAACTCGTCGTTTCTCATGATCGACACAGATCTACACAGTCAAAGGCTTTGCAGTAGTCAACAAAAGAACAGACTGATCTTCTGAAATCTTTTGGTGTGTGTCAGTTGTTGTTTAGTCGTTAAGTCGTTTCTGACTCTTTGTGACCCCATGGACCAGAGCACGCCAGGCCCCCCTCTCTACCGCTGCCTCCCGAAGTTGGGTCAAATTCATGTTGGTAGCTTTGATGACACTGTCCAACCATCTCATCCTCTGTCATTTCCTTCTGTTTCAGTAGCCAGCAGCAATCCGATCTCAACTGTCTCTTCCTTTTCAGAATACAGCTTGAACCTCAGGAACTTCTCACTTCATATAAGTGAAAGCCTTTGTTGCAACATCTTGAGCATCAGTTTGTTTGCCAGATGCCACTAGTCCACATTATTTGCACTTGACCCAATAAGGAGCCATTCTACCATACAGCAGAGATTTGATCTTTTAAGCCGCCTAGAGTGGACGAGTCACCCAGATAGGCGGGGTATAAATCAAATAAATAATAAATAACAATAATAATAATAAACAGCATGTTAAAATAAAATAAAAAGTCACCTGTTAATTGCACTTTTATTTTGGGAGTTAAATGTTAAAACACCAGCCAGTGACTTACTCAAGACAAGTTCCCTAATTAAATCTAGTCAAACTTTCTAACAGATCACTTCCCACAAACATCCATGTGCAAAACTTCAAATTTTAGTTAAAGTAAGTGTACAC
This sequence comes from Pogona vitticeps, assembly GCF_051106095.1. Lineage (NCBI taxonomy): Eukaryota > Metazoa > Chordata > Lepidosauria > Squamata > Agamidae > Pogona > Pogona vitticeps. Next base: position 126,475,585 of record NC_135787.1, read on the forward strand.
CTTGTTCAGCATAACTGTTCAGGCAAAGCAATATGTACTGAAGGGCGAAAAAACTTCAAGTGGCCACAAATAAAAAGCTCTTTTGGGCTAGGAAGGCATCAAGATATAATTTGCCTTCTTGGTCTCATTCTTGAGCTTGAGTAGAAAGGGTAAACTGCATACAGTATCTCACTATTTTCCACTCTGCAGCAAAATTTTTGGATTAAAGCAATTAACTGTAGAGGAAAGTTGCTGTGGATGTGAAAAATGTAATCTGCATTTACAGAGAAGTGTTCTGCTTTTAAAAGCCTGTTTTACACTTTTCTGCAGGAGGTCTGACAGTTCGCTTTATTAGCAGCTTTCTGGGATATCAAGTGTTTTTCTTTCCAAACAAACACTAAACAGTATCTAAAAATACCAACGAAACCCTGTGGGTTTCATTGATATGTATTTTAGAACCATATTATCCGTCATAGATGTCACACATATTTATCTATAGTATGTAGTCATGCATGGAAGAGGATGATGGGCTGAATGAGAATGCACATATATGTAAGATATTTACATACAATTGCATCTAGAAATGAAGCTTTCTTCTATAAGAAGTTTCACTGCTTTATCCTTTTAGAACAATCCTTCCTCATTTCTCTCTCCTTTGAGAATCTGGTATTGATCAAAGGGAGTATTTTATTTATATCAAAAGGACTGTTAGCTAGTACTCCAATTACAACTGGCCCATTATACAGCCCCAATTTGAACCAATAGTTTTTTTTTCTGAAAAGAAGTTTGCCAAGTTTTAGACAGGTTTAGAAGAGGTCAACTCGTACTTGGAGAGGATGTGAACATAACACTTTTGGATAAAACCAACCACTTACATGAATTGCATCACCCTTCAGAATTAGACTTGGTGGGCTCTTGGGAGAGAATTAAGCAGGGGAGTTAGAGATTAATTTTATTGTGCAAAATAATATAATTTATACTCTCATTGGGAGTACATTCTGGTTTCCATGGAATAGAGAAATATGATGATCAAGGCCAAAATAGGACCAATTATTAATTGAAACCCTCTATGCTCAAAGTTATTATATTAACTTCATCTTTGATGGCCTCTAAAGTATTTAGCATTCAACCTGCAGGTTTTTTTTTGAAAAAGCAACTCTTTGTTTACAATCAAAGGTAATTAAATGGTTATTTTAAGTTACTTTACGTCTGTGACACAAAAACATTGAAGTTGTGAGGCTATACAAATTATGTGATTAATTTTTTTTCCAAAAAAAAGGATTTAGTTATACCACAAAAGGAATGAAGTTATGCCTTGTCAAATTACAAATGCAATATAATTTAATTAATACCTTAACTGCCACTACTCCGTCCAAAGAAAAGCAGCAATGCATTATTAGTGATCAATCATGTCTAAACGAAAATATTCTCTATTGATCTCACTGTGCCTTTCATTGCACTAAATGTATCAGCAGGGTAGAAAACTCATCTATACATCTACAACTCATACATACCTATTTCTCTTACTTGAAAGCTGAAACCATCTATGATTCAAAGTGTGTGGAGACATATTTCCACTCTTAATACTCATTTGTTTTAGTAGCCATTTGTTTTTAAGCTGCCATAGTTCAAACATTAAGTTTTCAGAAGCAGACATAGTCCAGCATAATCAGAAAACTGAAGGTTTATCTATACAGGCAAATGATCAGAAGTATCAGCCAGATCTATATCAAATGCTGTAAATGGAGGCAGCAAAGAACAAGAGACCAAGAGACCAGTACAATTAAAATAAGTATGGTTTACTGGTGAAATAAAAGTGTAACATCTATCTACAGGATGTAATAATTGCCACAGTCTTGGGACTATCCTGACAGAATGATCAATATTTTTGAGGGTCACATATTTTAATATGTTATTTTCACTGTTGGAAAAGGTACGAAAATGAGTTTTCACAGTTTAGCAGAAAAAGGTTAGTAGAAAAAAAGAACTATATGAAGTGAAATGAATCATTACATAATATAATCCTTATTTTTTTCTACTAACCTGGGAAACTATCCCCTCTCAAATGTATGCCCCACTTAGAGAAACAGAGATTCTTCAAATACAAAAAACATCTGCAATAAGGAAACCATTTTCCACCTTCAGCAATAGTTTCCAGTTATATCAGGGTTCTTAAATCTTAAATAAAATGTCAGCATAATTAATTTTGGTACAACTTCTACATACATTTCCAGTTGAGCATTTTCTCAAGGATATTATTTGTCCAATTATGAAGAACAAAGAGAAATAGCAGGGCCATGGAAATTAGTATACAGAAACCAAGACATCTGATAGAAAAGGTTTGGGACTACAGTACAGTATTTGCAAGAAAGCAAACCCTACTGAACTCAAAGGAACTTCCCTTTGAGGGAAATATCAGCCTTTGTGAACTGGCAGGATAGCTCAGTGATATTGGGTACCTCGCTGCAGAGTCTCAGGATGGGACTTCAATTCCACATTCTGTCTCTGGGGAGAAGAGTAAGCTTGAGTGGCCTTGAGCAAGCTGCACAGGCCCAGAGTGGCCCCAGAAAATATAAATGGTGGCAGGAATGCTGAACCACTTGTGAGAACTCTACCCCTAGAAAATCTGCTATATAAAAGTCGAAATCAACTTGAGTCCACACAATTGTTAGTATTTGTGAAGATTCTCAGTTATCCAGGTGAGGTTATCTGGAGACTGAGTCATGGCAACTGGACTTCTGAAAAAGCTACTTGGATGAGTAGCAAAACGTTTCAACCTAGTAAGAAAGAAGTCCACTTGCCATGATTTTACCTCCTGATAATTGTTAGTATCATCAGCCTCTGTTCCAGACTGGAAGAGATAGATGCCACAGAGACTGATAACCATGCCACGTTTGAAATTACAGAAAAAGTTGTACAAAAATAAGCAGGCAGACTCCTATTTTTACTTTTATACAGACTATAAAATTCAGCATGACATCTTCTTTCTCCCATATCTCAAGACTTCCTTTTGAAAAAAGGGAAGAAATGTAACTGCAACATGTCAATTTTCAAGGATTATAAAGAAAAACAAGAACAAATGTTTCAAAGAAAATTCAGACAGATCAGTGTTGTGTGTGCCTACTTAGATTTTGAATACTGCAACAGGGATCCAAAAACCAGAATCCCAAAATAATTTAATCTACATAAATGTACTATTTGATTTTTTAAAAAATTGCTCCAGCCTTCCTTTTACGGACTGATCAGGCAAAACTGATCTTTATTATCCAATGTCTTCCCTTTCAGCTATCCAGAAAAGGCTTACTAGCACTCAACTAGATGGCCAAAACACCCTCAACATGATCTTCATTTTGTTTGGAATACAACCCCATTTACTGGCCCAGTTCAATCAAGGACAGGTTCGGACTAACAGCGACCTCAGTTCTACCTAACTGTAAAAGATGTAGTAGAATCTGTTACTTTTCATAGCATTGTCCACAACCACAACATACTCTGTGCATGTTGATGCTGTCCACATCTCTGAATAATATTTTTCAGCAGCTTCATGTAGATGTTGAAAGGCATGGGATTTGAAAGAGAATCGAGTTGTGTTCTAAATAACCTCAGGACACAATTGCCATGAAACAATGCAATAATCCCCCAGCTGCACTTTTCTGGAATGGGACACCTAAGGAGGAATGGCATTATTGCGGACAACCTATCCAGAAATATACCACTAGTTGATCATCTTGAAAGCTGCTCACATTTGTAAAACCAAGTCCATCAAGATAAATTCATTAACATATTTGTGAACATCTGTATTCTAACTGGGTCTGTAGCCTAACATGGCAGGAATATCTGACTTAATATAAGATTCTTCCAGGTGCAAAAATTTCCTCACTTATTGTCCGTCTACAGAAAACACACAGAACATTTTAAAATACAGAAAGATGAATACTCAACGTCATTGATTAAAATGGAAAACCATTAAACAAAATCTGAAACAGCGTAGATTCAATTTAAATCAAATTGATCCAAAACATGATTTAAACAAAATCAGACACTGGTGGCTGGAAGCAATTCTTCATCTCTCCAGAGGAATCAGCCCATGTGTGCCATGACAAGGCTAGGCAATGGGAGGTGAACAAGGACCAACGATGGGCACGCCACCACCAAAGGAAGTTACAGGAGCCATTTTCCCGACACTGGGCTTCAGCCAGAGTGATTTGATAGGCTGGCCAGTTGCCCCACCTACCACTCCATCAACATGGCAAGACCTCCTGGATCCAATTGAACTTTGGGTGTGCCTTGCAGGAGGTGAAAGCCACGGCATCAACCTTGAAAGGCCATCCAGTGACAGACTGGCAGGCGCTGAGACTACGTTAGTGCAAGGCAGCCTTCGAGTCTGCATCAGACATCCTTGCTGCCTAGTGTACCTGAGGGGTGTATTGGTGCTGGAACTATCTCATTTGAGAGAATGTAAATCTCCCTGGTGTCCTTAAGGTGTCAACATTCTGTTGTAAGGCTGAGCTGGCAGTATCTCAATTATCATTATTGTTAACAAGAATAAAGAGCTTTATTTCACCCATTCTAATGAACCTTCAATGGAGGGTGGTGTTGGGGCCACTCATAATTAAGTATTTCCAAGACCAGGTCATGCCAGTTAGCAATCAGATTGTGCAAGAATGCAGTGACTTTTGTCAGACAGAAATGCAGCCCTCACATAATCACAAAGTTTTGGAAAGGAACACAAATTCCAGATGGTCCAAACCTTTGCCAATGCAGGAATCCATAGCTAAACTATCTCTGGTCACCCAAAGGTAAAGGTAAAGGTTCCCCTTGACATTTTTAGTCCAGTTGTGTCCGACTCTAGGGGGCAGTGTTCATCCCGTTTTCAAGCCGCAGAGCCAGCACTTGTCCAAAGACAGTTTCCGTTGTCACGTGGCCAGCGTGACTAGGGAACGCTGTTTTACCTGGTCACCCAAACCCTCCCAAAAAAAAAAAAAAAAAAAAAAATCAAGGAGAGTCCACAGTCTTTTGAAAAATAAACTACAGTATTCTTGTTGTACTATCAAACAGTACTTATGGTCAGGTGAGATTTTATATCTGTTTAATGTTTCCTAAGCTGATAAAATGATAGTTTGTCTATATGCTAAAGCAGGGGTGGGCAAAAGGTGGCCATCCAGTTGTTGCTGGACTGCAACTCAGGGAATGCTGGAAACTGAAGTCTACTAACATCAAGGTCAACAAGTATTTGGTTACACAGGAAAGCTCCTCACTACTGCTGAACACATGATGTTTGACACAGCTACAGGCAGGATAACATTTCAAAGAAGAAGGATCTGGGATGCAGAACTCAGCTGTAACTGTTGTCAGATGTTGATTCAGGTGGCAGGCAAAGATGTGGCAGGCATTGACGTTCCACCAGATTCAAATAACTTAGATTTCAGAAACAAAAGAGATCAGACTATACTTCCTGAAGACTTGTGAAATCTATACATAGCTGGGGGAAACAAAGTTAAGAGCACACAGCATTTGAATAAACATAAATCCAGAGGTTTTCATGCCAGAAGAAACAGCAGCATCTTAAGAACACTTTCCTGTATTAACACAAGTTCAATTATACATACATATATCAAGAGGAAACAGACTAAGGTGACGAACAGCAGATTTTCTCTATCTATTGTTCTTTCTTGATTTTCTTTTTGTTTGCATCGCAGCCACACTCATATTATCCCATCTCCTGACAGCATTTAAGAACTAAAAGCCTTGTGCAATCTTGTGGAGGAGTGTGCTGAGATCTCACAGCCCCTGATGAGACTGTGTGTGTGCGTGCGTGCAGCTGTGCTCAATCTCTCTCTTTAGCCTGATTTACTGGTGCCACCTGTTTAGTCCATTTATACTGAGACCACTTTGCTTCTCTTCAATCCCCATCTCAAGGGTGCTGTGTACAGCAGCAATCACCTTCCCTCGGAAAGGGAAAGAACATTAATTGTCTCAGAGCAATGCTCGACAGAGGATATTGGCTACTCACTTTGAGACAAGAAGAGGTCAAAGGGAATAGATATAGTTCAAGCAGCCAGAAGAAAGTATGTCCCATTGGCTCAGGACTGCTGACTAATCAGGATCCAATGGCAGACTATTCTTATGAATGGCCTCTTCCTGTGCCATGAACACTCTGATACAGTTAAACAGCAAAATCCTGCTATTGATGGGTGGTTAAAATCTATTGGTTGAAATCCTGTCGCTTAATGTAATACGTCATACTCATCCATTTGAATGTGGTGTGTGCAATTCTTAGATGAATACTATGTAGTTACATGCAACGGAGTTTAACAAATCTCAGTTCTTTGGCTCATAATATATAGCCTCAGTAACCATGAGACTGCTCACCTTTACCTTATAGCAAGACACCATTGGTCCTGAGTGCCCCCCTGCTTTTCAGGATTATCAGAAGTCCTATGCAGATATTTTTCAAAGAATTAAAAAATGAACACGAGAAAGAGAACACACTGGCACACCCTACTCCATCCTAACTCTCTGCATACGGAGAGCCATATGTGAAGAACCTTTCTGTGGAATATCTACATACAATCCAGAACACAGGATTTTTCAGGATTTCTGATCACACAGACAGAGGCACGTCTCCTCTTTAAATTTACATCTACACATGAAGAGAACTAAGATAGAGAGGGCAGGACTAAGTGCTCTCCTTTTCTCCCATATTTACTTTAACCCTGCCTGAACAAGGCTAAAGGAAACCACAACCTCAGGATGTAAGAAAATAAAATAAATCTCCCTATATTTCAATTTTAAATTGTCCAATGCATTTCAGCCTGAATTTTATGACCTTCTTCAGGTGCTGAACAAAGTGAAAACAAAAGGGGGAAGCAAAAAAGTGGGACAAAACATTGCCATTTTTACATTTTTACTTTGCATTACTTATAACCATCTAAGACTGGATGATTATTCTCACAATGAGAATAATAATTCAGTCTATTATTACATTTAATTGACAAATGTCGCCATTGTTTTATACATATGTGAATTTTTGGTCTATATTAAATCTTTTATTTGGTCTGTAAACAGTTCCATTGGATTAGTTATGACACAGGAGAAAAATTCCCTGTTTATGGATGTTATCTTACCCAGTCGTTGTTCAGGGTCACTCTAATTATTCCACAGGCTTCTGCTTTTTAAAGGGTACCATTATAGTTTATTTTCAAGGGAGGTAGTACCATTTATGGTTCGTTTTCAGGGCAACGAGCAGTTTTGATTTTCATTTCTGGTTGCTATTGTTATTGTTGTGTTCTGTAAAGTCACCTCCGGCTTATGGTGACTCTGTGAAAGAACAATCTCCAAAATGTCCTGTCCTGACAAAAGGAAATTGTGGTATTGAAACAGATACCTTGGAGAATAAGAGAGGGGAGGAAACAATATCAAATTTTGACTGCCAAACTGAATAGGAAAGGAGTGAATTTTAGATGGCTGGTACCTGAAGGTATCCAGATCTACTGGAACTCAAGAAAATTTAGGCTTCACTCCATACATAAAGCAAGAGAATTCCTTGAAAAACATATAACCTTTGAAGAAGCAGCACAGGGGCAAGATATAAATGAAGAAGAAAGTAGAAAACAGAGAGAGAAAACAACAGAAGAGGAGAGTGAACTGAGGAAGAGAGTCAGAAAAAGGATATTGGACAAGATCTGAACAAAATACAAAGAGAAAAAAAGGAATACCAGGGCAACAAAACCTAAATATACGTAAACAAGATGGAGAACGAAATTGGGATCTTCTCAGTGAACATCAATGGCCTGAATGCGCTGAGAAAAGGGAATAATGTCTTTTCAAAATTACAAAAAACTAAAACAGATATAATCAATATATAATTCAAGAAATGCACATTAAAAAGCAGGATTACAAATATTTGATTTACCCGAAGATTGGGAAACTCTACTACTCAGCTGTACAACAAAAGAAACGAGGGGTAGCTTTATATGGGAAAGAAACGCTAAACTCTAAACATATCTATTCTGACGAAGAAGGGAGAACCTTAATGGTAGAAATAACAATAAATGGGGAAAAAAAAGATTTTGATAATAGTAATATATGTACCTAAGAGTAAACAAGAAAAATTCTAGAAGCACGTTGTATAGATTAAGAGCCTAATGTGTATTGTAGTTGTATTAACAAATGATTATAAGCTGAACCCAGGTGACACGAAGTTAAGTAAGCATGGATGAATTATTATTATTATTATTATTATTATTATTATTATTATTATTATTATTATTATTATTATTATTATTATTATTATTATTATTATTGATTCTATGTAATATGTTGTTAGGGTCAAAGAGTCTGTTTTTTAAGAAGAAAGTTGTAGAAAGCCATTTATTCCTATGCTCTCCAAGATTTGATTCCAAGCTTTTATTACAGTAGGAACAGGAATGTGTAGAACTTTTCATTTATAAAGGCTATTATAACTCATCAGCATGTACAGCTTCCAAGGTAGGATTTTCTCCTTCTGTGAAACCTCAGGAATAAACAGAGGCTGTGGGCTAACCCCGCCCCATCTCCAGATGTTGGTTATAAGTACAGTATGGTCTTGTTTTTGTACAGGGAAGAGGCACGCATCATTACAGTTAGAGCTTTATGGAGGCTGGGGCATTTGCATGAATATCTACACCAGTAAAAGCAAAAGCATAATATATCTTTAAGTAGAAATCCAATTGCAATAGTATGCATTCTTGTACAGTAACACTGTATTATTACTTTATCTTGCATTTTTATTTGAGGTACAGAGTAACCCCTTAATATTGAGCTCATAGAGATAAGCTTTACTGACATGTAATTCCAATGAACGCCTGAAGATTTATTCTTATTTAAACCTCTACAGATTTATTGATATCTGACAAGGAACTAGGTCCTGTCCTGGACCCTTGGCATTTGTACCTGTGTAAAACGTGTGCTGCATTTATTGACGTACATGCACACACAAAACATTTCATCAACATGAAATGTTGTTCTTTGAATTACCAGCTATTGAAAATGGGATGTGCATTTGGAAAAGGTAACAGCCAAAACATTGCAGTCTTTTAAAAAAGTGAATTCTAAAATCCATATTGCTGCACTTGTACCTCCAATATGATGATAATCAATGACTCTGCAGTGGGCAAAACTGCTCAGAACTTGTGAGGAAGATGCTGCTTTATTTATTGTTAGAACTGAAAACAGGTTAAAATTTCCTGCTTGGAACAGCATTCTTTATGCTTGCATTTTGTTGACCTGTGCCTTAGTTCTGTGGAGAAGCTGTTGAACTTTCTGATTGGAAGCTCACAGACAAACAGGAGAGGAGTCTTCTAAATAGTTTGTACTTGGGAACTAGGCTTAGTTAACTAACGAGATATGTGCAAGCTGCAAATAAAATCAATGTATAATGTGAAAAAAAGTCCTGTCCTGTCACCAACAGCTCTGTTTACTCTTCCAAACTCAAGCCTTTCCCATCGATCCATCTTATATTTGGTCTTCCTCTTTTCCTGCTGCCTTCCACCTTTCTCAGAATTACTGTCATTTCCAGAAAATCCTGCCTTCTCAAGATGGGCCCAAAGCAGGACAGCCTCAGTTTCAACAATTGTGAAGACAGTTCAGGCTTCATTTGGTCTGGACTCACTTGTTCATCTTTCTGGCAGTCCTGGGTATCAACAAAGCTCTCCTCCAGCACCACATTTCAAATGAATCAATTATTTTTATGTCAGGTTTCTTTACTGTCCAGCTTTCACACTCATACTGTACTGTGCTTGGAAATACTGTATAAGAACATAGATGATATTGGTCTTGGTCTCTGGTTCTTAGTGGGGGAAAAACATTTGCATGCTGGCAGACTTCACCTGTCAAAATTCCTATTCCCTCACCCCACCCCTTTCCTGAAGAGGAAGCAGAAGCAGGAGGGAGCTTTGCTTAGGTGACATCTTAATTGGTGAGATCTCTTCTGGTAGGCTGACCTTTGTACTCCCTGACCGCATGGTCTGAGGGGGCGGGGCTTTGGCTTTAAATTAGTGCCAGGAAAAGCTCTAAGCCCCTTTCCTGAAGAGGAAGCAGAAGCAGGAGGGAGCTGTGCTTGGGTGACATCTTAATTGGCGAGATCTTTTCTGGCAGGCTGACCTTTGTACTCCCTGACCACATAGTTTGTGGGGACGGGGCTTTGGCTTTAAATTAGTGCCAGGAGAAGCTCTAAGCCCCTTTCCTGAAGAGGAAGCAGAAGCAGGAGGGAGCTCTGCTTGGGCGACATCTTAATTGGTGAGATCTTTTCTGGTAGGCTGACCTTTGTACTCCCTGACCGCATGGTCTGAGGGGGTGGGGCTTTGGCTTTAAATTAGTGCCAGGAGAAGCGCGCGCCTAATGGCGTGCAAAATTCTCTGGTTCTATTTTTGACTTTAATTTGCTAAATAGGATAGCCAAATAGCATTTCATACACCTGGGAGCAGGAATGTTTCAGGAGTAGGATCATATTTCCGCACTATTAGGGAGCAGAGCGGGTAGGTGGGGCTCATCAGCCATGTATGGCAGCCCATCTAGGAGGAGGAAAACTCTGATTTCAAACCTCCACTGCCTTGTGGCTATATCCACTGATGGAAAAGGCTTCAGGAGATAACCTCAAGGCAAAATCCAGAGCCGGAGTCCCGTAGACAGTTCATGTTGTTCTGCCAACTTTTGCGATGTCGCTGGAACCAGTTGTATTGGCTCTTGCCTTTCCATTGGACTATTTCAGTAACGTGGAGGGGGGTTGCTGCTTGGATAACAGCCTATCTTCCATATTATTCTACCCAGGCTTCATGCTCTGGAGAAGACACTCCAGCTTTGTATACAGTGTCGAAATAACACAGGAACTAGCAGTTACTGGTTATAAGTCTTGCTCAATTGGCGTAGAGTATGATGCCAGAGGCTACTTCTGATGGTGGGAGAGCCGACAAGCAGATTAATAACCCTGCACCATGAAACAATCAGAAGAAAACATCTGCCCTAAAGTTGGGCACCTGGAATGTTCAGACAATGATCCCTGGCTTTTCTGACAACCTGCAGGAAATAGACAACATGTGCAAGACAGCTATCATCGACCAGAGTGCTGATTGTGATACTGATCACTCCCTGGTGTGTAGCAGAATAAAACTGCGAACAAAGAGATTGTATCACACTAAAAAGGAAGGAAGACTACATATTGACATCACAATCAAAGAAAAGTGGAGGAATTTGCCCAAGAGCTTCAGGAAACCCTTCCAGGCCCGGCTGATGAGAGTAGTCCTAGAATGAGCTGGAATTTTTAGCATGTATACATTATTGAAACAGCGCCGTCTACGTTGGCTTGGGCACATCGTGGGAATGGCTGATGGTCGGATTCCAAAAGATCACCTGTATGGAGAATTAGTGCAGGGAAGCCACCCCCAAGGGAGACCACAGCTGCGATACAAGGACATCTGCAAGCGGGATCTGAAGGCCTTAGAAATGGACCTCAACAGATGGGAAACCTTGATGTCTGAGCATTCAGCTTGGAGGCAGGTGGTGCATCATGGCCTCTCCCAATTTGAAGAGACACTTGTACAGCAGGCCGAGGCAAAGAGGCAGTCCCAAAACAAGGAAAACCAAGGAGCTGGACAGGGGACAGATTGTATTTGTCTTCAATGTGGAAGAGGTTGTCACTCTCGAATTGGCCTTCTCAGCCACACAAGACACTGTTCCAAGACCTCCATAAAGAGCACGTTACCATAGTCTCTCGAGACTGAAGGATGCCTACAATACCCCACCCCACTATGTTCTGCAACTGGTTGGAAAGGGTTGCTAAAAGGAACAAGTTATGCCCTTGGCCTGAATAAAAATATTAAACTTAACACGTATCACCACTAACATCTGCTAAACTGGGTCATAAAGAATTATATTATCACTAACACCCAATATTTAGATTTATATATAACCAGCAATATTCTGCTATACGTGCATCATTCACTATACCTTATGACAGCATTTTCCAACATTGTACAGTATTTGTCAGATGTTCTGGATATCAACTCTCATCATCCCTAGCTACAGACCATGGAATGGGAGCTGTAGTCTAGAACATCTGGAAGGCATCACTTGGGAGAAGACTGGCCTATGCCAAATGCCAAATTACTAGTTGGTAAGGACTTCACTTCACTTCAGATAAATGGCTCAAAGATGGAGAAAGTGCTGAACAAAATGCTTAATGAAGAAATCTTTATATAATATTATCACATCTCTTTGGAAAACATATTATTTCCCGGTAATGAAATTACCAAAACAACAGAACAATCAACGTTATTCTTCTTGGCACTGTCCTGCATGTCATTCAAAGCAGCAAATTAATTTAAAGGTCTTCTTGATTACATATGTCATGTCAGCCACCATCTGCTTATAGCTACAAAGTAGTATCTTAATTGTTTAAGGACAAATCAATCAAAAAATGAAGATTACTTCTCTGGGAATTCGGAGAAAGAAAAAACAGTCAATATGCTCTTTGAAAATAAAGTTATTACAAGAAAGTAATCCCAGGATTAGTGGCCAATCCACAAATAGAGATACCTGGCAAAGACATACCTGTCAAGGCCACACATCCCTGTCTGAGCTACTACACATTAATAACTTTATAAAGCTTTTAATGGAGCAAGTCGAATAGCCAGGAAGCACAAGAATGTTCTGCTGCAGTAGAAAGATACTTGAGGGCCAATAAAGAAGTATTAGTAGTATAGCTCAGTGGATTGGAGTGCCTAGCAGTGGACACACTGCTGGAAGTTTGAATTTCCACTTTGCCTACCAACTGAGATCACACAGTGCAAGTGTGGCTGACGGGGCTAAGTGCCCTTGTCACCTGTGTCACTTTGGGCAAGTTGCACAATCCCAAAACAGATGCACAAGGAAGGATGGGGACAGCTCCCAAGTACTGAACTCTACATCTACAAAGCCAATGATCATTGAATCCACGTGATGGCATATAAATATTTATTAATGATTCGGTATCCATACATCCAGAGTTTGAAATAATTATCTGATTCCTTGATTAAAAGCAAAGCAAAGTGTGCTGCTTATATACCGTCCCATAGTGCTTCGAGCACTCTCTGGGTGGTTTACAAGTTAATTATGCAGGCTACACATTGCCTCCCCAGCAAGCTGGGTACTCATTTTACCAACCTTGGAAGGATAGAAGGCTGAGTCAAGCTTGAGCCAGCTACCTGGGATTGAACCCCAGGTCGTGAGCACAGTTTTGGCTGCAGTACAGCGGTTTAACCACTGCACCACGAGGCTCCAAAATACATAGTCAAGTTAGCAGAGTTATATGAGATTGCAAGTGTCTATCCAGAACTGATTGAGGTGGAGGCAGACTGTTACCAGGATCAGTACTTGTAGCAGCTGATAGAACAGATCAGTTCAGCTCTCAAGGCCATCCACATATCTGCATCACATCCATTAATGATATTATTATTACATACATTTATTTATTTATTGGACTTGTATACCGCCCCATAGCGCTACAAGCACTCTCCGGGCGGTTTACAATTTTTAATTATACAGGCTACACATTGTCTCCCCAGCAAGCTGGGTACTCATTTTACCGACCTCGGAAGGATGGAAGGCTGAGTCAACCTTGAGCCGGCAACCTGCCATTTGAACCCCAGGTCGTGAGCACAGTTTTAGCTGCAGTACAGTGTTTTAACCACTGCGCCACGAGGCTCTTGTCCTTTCCTTGTCTGTACAGAATAGAGAAGCAATTTCAGAACTTCTTGTGTCTTCCCTTTTTTCTCTCTTACTCTCATCCACCACCAACCCTCTTCTGTTATAGCATAGAGTGATCCTGGAATACTTCTATGGCTGGGATGGAAAGGTTAGAGGTTTGCAAGATCTACCTTGCTTTTCACCAGAATTTCAAATTCCACCAAATAGAACCAGATACAAAATACTGGTTCAGGCAGACTCTACCTGGATGATGCCACAACACAATTAGCTACACAGCTGCTTGCACAACAAAACCTACATTGGACACCATCTTTGTTTTGACTTTGAAAATGGACAGCACAACAAGACTCAAACAATGACATTGTTAGTTATAGGCCAAACTGCCTCAGAACTTAGGCTTGGTACAGAATTGCAGTTCATACACAAATCCTGCAACACCCACATCTATTTCTGTTCCCTCCATCCCTGCTCCCACCAATTCACAGAATCATCGTAGAGTTGGAAGGGACCTTGAAGGTCTTTTAGCCCAACTCCCTGCCCAAGGCAGGAGACCTTATACCATCTTGGACAGTTGGCTGTCCAATCTTTTCTTGAAAACCTCCAGTGACGGGGCACCCACAACATCAGGAGGCAAGCTGTTCCACTGCTTAATGATTCTCACCATCAGGAAATTCTTCTTTATTTCCAGGTTGGATCTCCCTCTAACATTTTTCCACTCATTGGTTCTTGTCCTACGCTCAGGTGCAATGGAGAATAAATTGATGCCCTCTTCCCTGTGGCAACCCTTCAGATACTAGAAGATTGCTATTATGTCTCCTGTCAGTCTTCTCTTCATTAAGCTACACACCTGGTTCAAAAGAACATACCTAGTTCTTTTGATGCTTCTGATCTGATTTAGAGAGGAAAGGACTGTTGTTTTTGCTACTGGTCAACCATTAGGCCCTGGAACCCTTGGCTGATCTATTGGATGTCCCTCAGAGATTTCAGAGAAGATGTATGCCTACATTTTGCCTACTCTTGCATTATAGCAGGAATTCAGAAAAGCTGAGAACCAAGAATTACTTTAACACTGCTTTGATTTGTGAAGCTAGTTTTCCAGTCCCTGCATTCTTTAAATTACTTCTTTTTAGCTACATTTTCTTGTGCTTATGTTATTTTAATTGCTTCTTTTTAAGCTACATTATTCTACATAAGACTGATCTTTATTCAACCGCTCTCTTCATCCTTCTGTGGCACTTTGCAGAGTAACCTTAAATGCCATTTGAGAAAAAGGCAGAATATATGTTTTTAAAATGAATAAATTAATATAGAACACAATCTATAGCACTGACTTATTCAGATGAGGTAAAAAAATATGATTGATGCTGCTTATATGTGATGGAGTAAGAGAATTAATTACTGACCTTTTAAGAAATGGCAGGGTGAAATTATACACGAGTACATTAATAAAATCTCTGCAGTTCAGTTTCAGCTTGCAGGTTTGTAATAGAAGTTACCAGACTGTTTTCACCATAGAACCCCACGGTACATCCCCTCCTCTCTGATTTACCGCTTTGGACAGCTATTACTTTGGGACTTGGGTTTGGGAATATACAGTATCTCAAAAGCTTATCTATCTATGGTTTCTTTCTCCTTTCTTTTTTACAGCCTTCTTTCCCCTTTGACATTTGGCATTTCCTGTTTACTTCTTTTCCATCATCTCAACAGCCAGTTCCCAGCCCCTATTCCACCCCCACCCCCGCCACAGCACTCCTCCTGCAATTACTAAGCAGCTACCAGGCATTTTTTCTAAACTGATCTCCCAAAGAAATGAACTACCCTATTCTCACAATCTGCCTCCCAAAATCCCAACCTTTCAGCTAGATGTGGCCCTAAATTTAACTGCTGATCCTAAGCAGAATTGATCCATTGAATAAACTGCTGACTAGTCAATTAAAATCAATGTAAATCCCACTGATTTAACTAGCACATTCTAGCTGAGACTAGGAATTAGTTTCTGGCTATGGTACTAAGCACCATCTGATCCTCAGTCACAGTGGATAACAACCAATCATTGTTTTTTTAAAAAATCAAATTGAATTAAAGCACGACTTAATTTTAAAAACTGATGTTTTATTTAAATTGTCAAAAAGTCTGATTTTTTTGAAGTTAAATAATTATTTAAAGCAATCTGGTTTAAATTAAATCCACCCTGCTCTCAATTAAGGACCAGATGACATATTTGCATAAAGCCAGTGTTCATGGGACTTTTTCTACTTCCAAAGCATACTCTCCTTCCTATACCTTACCCGCCTGCCCCCCATCACACATCTCTCTGGGAGGTGGGAAGATAGCATCTATGGCTCAAGCTCCTGCACACTTACACATTGGTGGTAAATAGAGATTACATTTGGCTCTCCACGGATTGCTGGACTGCATTTCACCAACATAGGTAAAGCTAAAGGTTCCCCTTAATAAATTGTCCAGTCATGTCTGACTCTAGGGGATGGTGCTCATCCCCGTTTCCAAGCCACAGAGCCAGCGTTTTGTATGTAGAGTTTCCATGGTCACGTGGCCAGCGTGACTAGACACAAAATGCTGTTACCTTCCCACTGTGGTGGTACCTATTATCTACTCACATTTTTACATGCTTTTGAACTGCTAGGTTGGCAGGAGCTGGGACAAGCGACAGAGGCTCACTCCGTCGTGTGGATTCGAACTGCTGATCTTTCGACCTTGCAGTCCAAAGGCTTTGCGGTTTAGCCTGCAAGCGCCACCATGTCCCTTTTCACCAGCATAGTTAATGGTAAAGGATGATGGGCCTTGCACTCCAACAACATCTGGAGATCCACATGCTGTCCCTATCTCATCTCTAGATTCATTATTGCTTCAAACAAAATTAATGAACAAGCTATTTCAAATTCAAATTGAATTTCAATTTCAAATTCCCTCCTAGAACTAGTCTGTCAGTAGAAGACAAAAGAGGAAGACAGAAGATCCAACAAGTACCCTGACTCTCTGCAGCACTCACAGTTTTGCACAGTAGTCTGGATGGACCCAGTGCTATAAACCTCTTCTGCTGGAAACCAAGTGGCTCTTCCAGCTTCAGGAACATCTCTCTCTCAACATCTCTCTCACTTAGAAAGTACTGTATTTTCCTACAACCAAAGAAAAATAATGATTGCTGATTCCTTTCTGCTTACTGTACCAACTCAGAATAGGTCCACTTGAAACAAGCCAAAGAAGTAGAAGTTCTTGCAGGTCATTCTCATAGCAGGAAACCATGAAGAGCTTGTGTTTGCATGGGAATATTATTCAAAACTTAAAACAAGTCCAGACCCTCATTTCTTGCCATCTCTCAAATTCTGCACAAAAAAAATCTTCTGTAATTGTTTGTGCCTTATAACTCAGCACCACTGCAGTAATTTGCCACTATAATTATATGCTTTAACACCAGTTCAGTTTTCAATCTAGTGAAAGAATTGGGTGGTATCTTTCTTGATCCACAAAAATAAAATCGCACAAACTACAATTTTTCATCGGTAAAATACCACTTTCTCAAGCTGTGCACTGCCTCTTTATGGATAGTGGAGTAAAAAATTGTCAGAAAAATTCATGGCGAATGTCCATGGTGAATCTGCTTGGATAAGGTGAATTCAGACCCAGGTTGCAAAGTCAGCTGGGAGGCAGGGTCTCAAGCATCCTCCACTGGAAGCAATTCAATCTAGATGCTCAACAAAATGTATTCAATTTCTGAAGTATCTGTGGTCCTAACCTTTGGATATGATACACAATACTGTGCCTCAAATGCCCAATATTGTAACAACTGTAACTTTAAAAAACTGGTCCATTTCCATTAGCTGGCTTTATTGCTCTCATTTGCTTCCATCATACAAACTGGCTTGAATTTCTTCTACCTAGTTTTTTAAACTACTAATGGGATGTTATACTGGAAAAGAGACGCAACAGGTGATAGGGCGAAGGTCAGGCCAAATGCAAAGCACATATATTTAACATCATGCCTAAATCCTTTATAAACTAATTAACAAGTTTTTCCTATAAAGGTAAAGGTGAGTAAAATGTATCGGTGTTTAAATAGTTGGGAGGCAGCAAGATAGGATGCAGTAGAAAGTTGCCATATTAAAACAGACAGTAATATATTCCAAGTAGCACGAGCAAAGACATGTCTTCTGCTCTTAACATTTGATCGTTGCCAGATTAGGACACAGAATTTTAATTAAATCCTACTAGGAAGCTGCAATGAGTAGCAGAGAATGACTCAGAATGATAATTACTAGTTGATATTGCCATGAAGGTACAATTTTAGAAGCCATGCAGGTGTTACTTTTTCACAAACGACTCCAAAAATTACAGCCAGACAGTCCTCTAGGTAATTTCACAGGGAAAGCTATAAAACTTTGAAATGCATTTCTAAGACGTCCCAGAAGTGGCATGAAAATGAGGCTATGCTTTAATGCTACCAAGCTAATTGGCTGTCAGTGTTCAAATGCAATTTCCCTCTAGTGGAAGCCTTGGTTTCACTGATGTGTCACCCGGTGGCTGACTGTCTAAGGACTGGCAAGCCCTGCTTTTCCAGAAGGGAGAGAAGAAAATTACTTGATACCCATTTCTAGATAAGGAAATGCAAACTATTCACCCTTTAGCCTTCTCTCTTCCACTCTCAGTGCTGTGAAGTGCTGTTAAAGTACTAATTATTCGCACTATTTCAATATATGCTTGTGGGCATCATAGCAATTTGATATCAACATTCAAAACCCCAGACTGTGGCTATTCTTTATTTGCTTAAAAATGCTCTTTTAAGGGCAAAGCCCTTCCAATTTATTTGTTTGTTTGTTTATTCAGTTTTTATAGTATCCATCTAGCAAACTGCTACTCTGAGTAGTGTACAGAAAGTAAAGCAAAAAAAAAAGCATAAAAATCATAAAATGCATTCTAAAATACACAGAAAATAAAGAAATAAAAAAGGCAGGCAGCAAGAACCTGTCAGGGGCATTTTGGACTTCCTGCAGCTTTCATGTCAGTCTCAAGGGACGCCCCATGTGGAATGCATTACAGCAGCCAATTTTGAAGAGTACCAGTGCATGGACCAATATTGTTAGAAACCTAATGTTCAGATATGGCCACAAGTGGGCAATACACTTCAGTTGAAAAAATGCAGTACATGTCACAGTAGAGACCTGTTTTTCCATGATCAGTGCTGGATCTAAAATTATGCTGAAACTGCACACCTGATCCTTGGAGGATAAATCCATCAGGTTTGAGGGAAACACACCCCAGACAAGAAGATAGAACACACACACATTCCACAACATGATCTCCATCTTGTCTAGATCCAGTTTCAGCCTGTTTGTCCTAGTCCAGTCTAGCACTGCTTCCAGGCACCCCTCAAGATGCTGAACGGCATCCACTGCACAGGATTTAATAGAGAGACAGAGCTGTGTATTATCTGCATACTGATGATACAAAGCTCCAAATCTCCTGATGACTTTTCACAGCAGCCTTATATAGATGTTAAACAGCATTAGGGAGATGATCGATCCTTGTGGAACCCTACAACTGAGGACCCACGGTGACAAAACAGTCTCCCCTAGCTGCACTCTCTGGAATCGACCATAGAGGAATGACCAGAGCCAACTTCGTGCAAGGTCACCAATCTCTAGCCCTGATAGAAAGGCAGCTGAGAGCTGGAGGAGGACCAGAAGGGTCAGATTAACCCTGTTGGCCTCCCTTAAAAGGTCATCTTGCAGCGTGACCAGTGCCACCTCTGGGCCATGCTGGAGCCAGCTTGGAATGGATATAAGGAATCAGTATCCTCCAGGAACACCTGCAACTTCCAAGAAAGCTTACAAAAGGTCATTGGCTTCAATCAGATATGTAGGAGAGCTGTGTTTCTTATACATAACCAGGAACATTATGCTTTCAAACAAAGATAGTCTAAATGCAATTCTCAATTCAACTGGAGTAGATCCACTGCCTCTATCCCAGCCCCCAAGGATCCTTCTTTGATCCATCCATCTATTCTAATGTGGATTTGCTCCAAAATGTTCTCAGCACTAATGATTTTCCCGCTCTCACCCCCAGCCCCACCCACCTCAGCCTGAGTTCCACCCAGGTGGTTAGATAGCCTGATGTTGCATTTTGTAAAATTCAGCTCTAAGAGTGTGAAGACATTGAAAACTGAACAATACCCACTTTCAGATGCAATTCAGATGACCCAGGCTCTTTCCCTCGATGCCCTTCCTTACCTGTATTACAGCTAATAATCTGACAGATCTTGGTTCTCAAAATAAGCATACTTTAATGGCTGCAGCTTCCCAAGGAGGCCTCTGCAAATGGCAGTTAGTTGCATGCGGGGAGCCTCTGGATGCAGAGTGGAGGAGTACTTCAATGCTCCACCTCCAATGGACCCTGAAATGCCAAATATGAGATGGCACGGGTCATTGGAGGAGGGATAGAATTATGCAATTAAAGGGCATGAACCACTACTACCCCACACTGATTCAAATGCAAACAAGAGGAACTTAATAAGCCATAAGGCAACACATATTCTAGATACAAATACTAGGAAAAAGGTTTCAGACCTAGGTATTTATGCACAACAGCAGTACCAAAGGTTTTGCTTTCAAGACACGTATAGAAAACCTATTTGCCTGCTCCTTCCCTGTCCCTACTACTAAATAAACCTGATACACAGAAAATGTTTCATATCTAACAGTTTATACAATCAATCAAGTGATTGAGGAATATATATAACTTTCAGACATATTAAAAACACACTCCAGCATTTAATCATTTCCAGCAGCAATTCAAGAGACTGGAATCTTCCTCTTAAGAGTGTTTCAACAGGACCTTCAATTACTCATGAAATAGCTGAATGATGGAATGTTGCATATTTTGCAAGGAGAAAATGGTCTCAGAAGGACAGAAAAAGGCATTCAGTCCTAGCAGCTGTGCTCAGCAGTTTTCCCTGGGACATAAACTGCAGACACCCCCCTTTGACAGTAATCAGGTTGCTAAATCTTCCCCATTTTACAGATGAAGGACTGGAAGTTGAGGAACACAGCTGATCCATCCTACCCTCTCAAATGGGTACAGAACTCTGTCATCAATCATAGGTATCAGATCTGGATACAACACATGGAATGGTAAACTATCTTAAGCACTGGAGAGAGAAAAATCTAAATGTAATCCATAAATGCTCTCACTTTCAAAACAAGTCCATTTATGTAAAAGGTATCACACAGGCCTTTACTGTTTTGCAACCACCTAGCTAAGACCACCTCTTTCAAAATACGACAGTGAAAATACATTCTGATAAGTGTTAGAAGATTTTACATCATAGCATTGCTCTACCAAATGCAAAAGGTGAAACCCCCAAACACACTACTATTTCAATTTATGAAGTACTAGTGGCTTTTTTTTATCAGAGCAAAGGAGATGTTTCATTCTATGGTTTTGAGGCGTGCATCCATCACCATTTGTGCTCACAAGTACCTGTGAAGTAGGCCAAGAATGGCCCATGGCCAGGAAGTGAGTTTTGTAACAGAGATATATGTTAGGCTGAAGTTCAGTTAACAAATACTGCAGCCCAGAAGATGGCAGAGACCATATATATCATATATTAACACTTCTGCTTCAACAATAACTATTAAGATGCCTTGGTCTCTTTAAAGCAGAACAAGAACACTTATTTTTATCTGCCACAGACATGGGGTTGCACACAACTTGCTACCCAGTGACAATATCCAGCGGATTGAAATAGCCCTACAGCATCAATAGTATTAAATGAAAGGCTTCTTATACAAAAGCTTGAATTTTAACAATCAAATCAATTATTTGTAAGCAGCTCTGTTAAGGACAGGTAAGTTCTATAAGTCTTTTTATTTTTTAACAAATTGAATGATGTGCTGAGAAGTCACACAAATCCAAGTAATGAATGATTTCACACTGGATGTGCATTGCTGTTTTTTTTTTAATAAAACAAAATAAAGAAAAACTAAGATTGGGCTGCTACTAGTATTGAAGGTAAGTACTGTACCAACATAACTCTGAGAAAATATTCCACCTGAACACACCTGCCTTGGGTGTGTTGAGGAATTCCTCATACCATGTACATAGTGACTAATACCTCCACGCCTACTATACTTTAAAACCTAGTGACATCATGCCTGAATTAAAAAAAAAAAGAAAGCAATTTAAGCCTTAAGTAACCAGAGGGGTGGGGGTGGGGTTGGAATAGTCTTCCATGTAACAGCTGAATTAACCAAACAAGGCAAAATTAACCTTCTCTGCCACAAAGTTCTGCTTTTTTGCCTTCTGCAATTTCCACCAATATAGGTATTAAGAAACTGAGAAATTGTGGGGAATGTGGATTAGATGGGAATCTTTCTGGAAAATTTAGACTTTACTCAGTGCATGGGAATAGCTGGCTGAGAGAAAGGAGTGGGCAGCTTTTGTTCACAAAGGCATGGAAGTGCTACCTGTGATGTATCTTTTGGGCTAATGCTTTGAGGCCGAGTGCACCTGTTTCCTGTTACTGTGCTAACTGGGAAATGACTTCAACTGTGGTCAAGGAGGGGCAGAAATTGCTCTTGTCTTTGTAAACATTCGAGGGAACTTCAGGCCTGACTAGTGGACCATCTCAACAGGTCTAGAAGGTGATGAATAAGGTATAAAAATAAGTTCAGAACTTACTTTAGTTGACTTGGTTATCTCTGAGGAGATGCTATGCTCAGTTGCTGTCCTGTTATACTATGCTGTGGGGGTATACACACTGTGCATATTCTTAGACTATACTGAAGCCATGCTAGTGTGTAAGTACTACTTTAGTTAACTTTCTCAGATTCTTGTATGTTTGCTCTGTACTATTCCTGTCCTGGATTCTTATTGTTTAATCCAGAATAATTTTAACATATTTTTGAAACTCTTTAAAATATTTGTCTTTTCCATAGTCTTTAATAAAATAGAAAAATTTCTCCATTAGATTGTCTGAATTTTTAGCTAAAGAGTTTGTGGTACTTAAAACCAGGTCTTGCCTTCACTATCTACCAGTAGACTGTATATTTTGTGGGTGTGACAGAAGTTCTACCTTACAGGACCGGCATAAGATTCAAAGTGGATTTTTGTGGAACGTCCTGGAATCACTACTTAGTTGGACAGACTAGAGTGTGGGGAAGTTGCTGGAACAGGTAGATTACCTAACCATCACCATATTTAACTCTCCTGAGTTCATCCACTCCATGATTAGCAGGGAAATGTTGCTAAATGTTTAGGGTGAGACTTCCTGAACCTGGTGGGTCCATCCCTGGGGTACATGCGGCACGTTTAAATTTGGGATCTAACACGTTGCTTCACTCTTATAGCTGCCACCTAGCCACAGCAATGATCCTTTCAAAGAATTCTCCTTTTCATAAATGGAAGCCCATAAATTGTCTGACTAATTGCTATACTCAGGATGGGACATGGTTTTCAAGAAGGTGGTGATGCATGAGAGGGCATCTCTACCTATATCTTGCCACCTCCTAAAAATCATGGCAGGAGGGGCAAAGCATTTAATGTTAGAGAACAGGTTTTATGTACATGAGCGGGGCTTATTAAAAAAATCAAATAAAATAAAATCATCATCATCATCATCATCATCATCATCATCATCATGTGTTCTCAAGTGAATTCTGACTCATGGTGACCCTTTTCAAGGCTTTTCATGTAGAGAATACTCAGAGGTGGTTTACCATTTCCTTCTACTGGGGGCGCCCTGGGACTGTGAACTTTGCCCAAGGGCACATAGGCTGTCTCCACTTGCAGGAGGCACATTGCAGGCTACAACTACCAACCTGTATCTCGGTAAGCAAATTCCTAAACCAGTGAAATATCCAGTCAGGATTTTTTTAAAAAATGTATAGTCAATTTTAATGGGGAAGTGACTGTAATGAAGTGATTTGTTGAAAGTAATGTTTAAAAAGGGAAGGAATACTGCTCTGGTACCACCCATCTTCTCTTTATCCACACATCTATGCCATGTGGCTTGATGACTGAAAAGGATCCATATTCCTGCTAATGCAACTTGTGCCAAGTACTATTAAATGCTCATAGAATTTCAACTGGATTGGGATAACCTGTCAAATGATTCTAGATCATATCACATCAGTTAATATGCCACAGTCTACCCACAGAAATGTATTGGTACAAACTGGTCCTTCAGGCCCTATAATTGCATACACAGTCATTCACTTTGCCAGGGCAGGGGAACATCTAGCGTGCAGATGCACCACACTAGCACATCGAGAGCTAGGTGGATGCCTCCTGCCCAAACTACACTTCCTCTCAAAAAAATAATCCTCCTGCTGTAGCTCATCCCCAACTGGAGTTAACAGGTAGATTCCCTCCTGCCCTGCTCACTTTCCCCTAGCAGAAAGGTAAGACGAGGACAAGGGAGTCCCTTTATTTTACACCAGTGTTTGGAAGTCAAGCAGGGGTGTAGGTGCAGCTCCAAGCTGCGACTCAAATAATACTTGCCACCCAAGCTCAGAATATTTCATACAGAAAAACAAAAACCAGCAGTCTTCAGCTGCAGCTTACTCTATAGATATGCCTTCTGAACTGTCCCTCCTGCATCACAGCCATCCGTAAAATGTCAGAGACAAATGTGTCAATTTACTATTAAGATTACTGTACTTATCATCACATTCCTCTCAAACACTCGCAGTACAAAGCTATACAGGAAATGAGAAACTGGCCAGTCTATTTTATTTTATTTTGTTTATTTATTGCACTTCAATGCTGCGCTACTCCCAGCAAGAGGGGCTCAATTTCAACTTCAGGCAATGCTGTTTCATTGTTGCTTTGTTTTAGTGACAGGACAAAATCTGGGACATCTAGTCTAGTTCTTTTCATTCATTTGGAAACCAGTGTTAGGCTGGTACCTTTTACTTCTGTACTTCATTCTTGTTTGGAATGTAGTTGCTAGAAGCAGCCAGAATTCTAGCTATTTTCAGGAGGCAGCCATGCTTCTAGTTAATTATTTCGTGCCAATGTTTTTGACAAGGAAGAGAAGGAAAGTACTCAAGGGAGAGGAAGAGCTGAACAGTGCAGAGACAGTTTAAATGTCAAAGCCATCCTTCAAGTGGAATGTAGTTGCAGAATTTGGCTATTAATGGGGAGTTTGATCCACCCTATGTTTCGATATAATATAACCCCATTTCCTCTTGAAAATATGGTGCTGCAAACTTATTGTACTCCTGGTAACAAGGAGGAAGTATTTTTAGAATGTAAAAAAAGAAGAAAGAAATCCTTTTGACCTGTTGACCCTTGCTAAGCACAACTTCAGCAACATGGCTAAGATTTCCTATAAATCTTCTAGCAATCTGTACACAAAGGAAAAATAAGTCTAAACACCATGGGAAGTTTTTTTTTTAATAAGCCATGCTATTTAACCTTGCAATTTACAGCAATAATTTCAGTGCCATCAACATAAAATGTTTACGGATCCAATTACAGTGCCATATTTCGAATAATCTTCAAGACTGCAAGTCTATGTGATCACCCCCACGAGACTGCTCGTTCTTCTATCTGCAAGAACATTAGCTTAAGGAACAGAATTGTTCTCCGCAACACACCAACAAATAGCTGGCTTTTGTTTTCTAAAGGAAATGTGCAAGTTCATCTCGGTTAAGAACCTGTGAGGTCGAGAGTTTTCCATCATTTACATTATACTCATTTTACTAAAAGGATGGTTTGTCAGTAGCTGAAAGTTACTGACATAAGTGAAACTTTCACCCCAACCCCAACCCTATGCAGACAAGCACACGTTTTCTTTATTAGGCAATGTCTTTGTCTCTCTGCTGGAGAAAACCAAATTCTATATGGAGAAAAAATGCTTGTAATTTCCTTTTCAGATTAATGGATACAAGATGAGAGAAAACAGACATGCTTTGATTATGCCATCAATGAAAGTGTTACCTGTCTGTCACACCAAACAATCTTCTGTATAAATACAGGAAGATTACTTTGAAATATACAACATTTGATAGAGTGGCAGAAATGACTTCTATCAAGCTCACTATACAGCAAAGCAGTTTACACACTGCCTATTCTCCCCACCCTTCCATTCTCACCTTCCTCCCTTGCTTTCTTAAAGCACTCCACTATTCAAAAACACTTGAAAAGTAATCTGAGACTAGAAAAGGTTCCCGCCCCCATTATGACCCAAACAGGAATTTTCATCTATATTGCATTCCAGTTCTCTGAAAATAGCTTTCAGTACTCAAACTGGGAAATAGGCATCAGGCTACTGAGAGCAAGGTCTACTCAACACATGAGTAAAGAGATTCCGCAAATGTTTACATATTTTGACTAGAACCTAGGGTTTTCAACACAAAAGAACACACCACACATTTGAGTGAACAAGAAGCTCAAATATCCATTTGGACACATGGGTAGCATGTGTGTATCCACAGAAATGGGGTACCTCTGTTGTAGTTTCTTCTATCCAGCGTTTTCTAACTCTATTCTTCTTTGCTTTACAAATTGGGGGGTGGGTGGATGGGTTAGTAATAATCCTAGGGTTTTTTCCCATTTTAAACTCAAAGCTATGAAATGCAGAAGTTATTTAACACAATCAATTTAAAGGTCTATAAAATAGCCACTGACTTCATGGACTGCCTTCGCTCTGAAGCCAAGGACATCTTGGCAGTCTCTCTGTGGCTCATCTACAAACAGTATAGATCTTCCTGTCTATACTAGGCTACGCTGAACAGGGCTTGGAGAGGGTAGGATACGAAAGATTAATGTCCTTTCATAGACAGTAGGCTCTTTCTGCTTCATCCCAGCCAGCCAAGATGCAATACCTTCAGAGAATTCCCCAGCAAGGCAGCAATGTCAGTTTTATGTATAATCATCTTTCTAAAGGCTGCTGTGAAATGCTTTTAATGATCTGCTATAAACCTTGAACCAATAGGGGGAAAGCAACATTAATAGAACAAAGCTGTAGCACTAAATATAGCAGCATATTGTTTGGAAAATAACTACTGTACTTTCATTATAAGTTTGTCATGCAGGAATTACCATTTTAGAGTTGACCACTGGTCTTTTCTACTCTAGTCTTTTGGTCACAGGTAAATAGCCTTCGTGGTTTATGTCATATCTAGATTCTATACTTTCATCTGTATTCTACTTCCAAGACAGAAGCCAACGACTATGCACAATTTAAAAGAACTGTACAGGGTTTTCACATACTTTGCTCAAAATTTAAACAAACTGCATGATTTGCATACGTGCCAAAGGCCAGAAGTGTAACCATAGTACTGAAAAAATAAACACATTCCAGGGAGGCCAGAAGTTCCCAGGTAAGAGGTCATAATTCACAGTCCATCCAACTACAGTCAAAATCAATGAACATGCAAGTATTAAGCACAGGGTTGTATTAATCTGCAAATGTTTTCAGCCTCAATGAAAAATAGGGTACCCTGACAAATCAAGGCAGCACAAGAAGAAAATGGTCAACAACTTGGAGACTTGTTGCTGCATGAGAGTGAAAAGAACAATATTTTGTTCAGCAGCAGTATTAACAACAGTAGCAAAAAAAAAACTTTGTTCTTTGTGGGGGAAAAACCTTGTATTACTCATAAGGAAGCCCCACTCCTAGGCCATGTGGTGGTGGTGGGGGAAACAAAAGAAATCCCAACAAAAACAAACTCCTCAGCAAAATGCCCATGCAGGCAAACCTGGTCTTCAGCCTCCTTAAATGAGGATGTGCCAGGACCTGGGCCCTTTCCCCTTTTCCCAATGGCCTGCCTTTTCCCTCCCTGGGGGTCCCCGCCGCCGCGATCGGCAGCTTTGGAGGTCCATCGGAAGAAGCCGTTTGAGACCTCCGAAGCCAAAAAGGCAGGGAGAAAGGGCTGGAAACTGGAATTTCCAGCCCTTTCCCCCTGCTTTTTTGGATTTTGAAATGCTGGAATGGATTAATTCCGTTCCCATGCATTTCAATGAGAAATCGTACTTCGACTTACAAACTTTTCGACATAAGAACATTGTTCCAATATGAAGTTCGTAAGTTGAGGTACCACTGTACAAGACATTCTCTTGCCATCTTACTGTATCCTGTGATAAGTCACCATTTCAAATGCTTCTGAGTTTTTAAATACTGTAGTTGTCTATTCACAACTCTATGGCATAAAACAGAACCAAGGATAGTATTGTGTAATACACATTCTCAAAGATAAAATCAAAGCTTTCCAGCAGACTATTTCTTTAATTTTAAGGAAGGTGCTCCAGGCCATCTCTATTCTGTCTTTATTTCCATTAGTTTGGTTCAGTGGTGGGATTCAACAGGTTCGCACCAGTTCTACAGAACCGGTAGCTAATGTATTATTGGTTCTGCAGAACCGTTTGTTGGCCTGCTGAATCCCACCACTGATCCTGGCCAGTGGTGGGATTCAGCAGGTTCGCACCAGTTCTACAGAACCGGTAGCTAATGTATTATTGGTTCTGCAGAACCGTTTGTTGGCCTGCTGAATCCCACCACTGGTTTGGTTCTACTGTTCATTCAACGAAATGCCAAGTTACTTACGGTTATCAGCATGCTCCACACTTTCATTTTAGATCTTTGACTGCATTTCTTGAGCTTTCTAGTCTTTATGAACTATGATGAACTTAGTATTCTGAACATTCGTTTTAAAACTGGGCATTACTTTCTTCATTACATTTACAGAGTAATCTTTATGGACCTTCTAAATGTCAGCCAGTAATACTATATCATGTGCATATTTTTAATATCTCAACAGACAATGATACCATCATGTGAATCTGACAGTGCTTCTCTTAAGTATGTTCTCAGTGTTATAATAAAATTAAGTCATAATGATCTGAAGCTAGTATTCTTGATAGCAGAAGAATCACAATCTACATAGAACATTTTTTTTGTAAAAGAGTCTTCATTTTACTTCTAGTTCTAGGCCACAGAGTGCATTACAATCCAGCTGACCACTTTCCTAATCTGCTTTTCTCACTCCTTCTGTGGTACAAGAATAGTCTATTAAAACATGGGATGCTTTTAAAAACAAAAACAACCCTCATCACACTGTAAAATAGCAAATAAGCATCATCCATCTGATTTAAAAACTTCAGTTCCTTGTGATAGCAGTAAAGTTTAATCATTTCATTATATTAAACCCTCAGCTCCCAATGAAAAAGGGTAGGCTGAAGCAAACTATCATAATGAAGCTCACATTAAAAATCTAAATTAAACAAAACCTTAATTAGAACATAAGGAAGTTAAAAATGGAACAATAAAACCCAAGGGAAATCCAATTACTAACCCAAACTAGAGAAAACATATTGAGTGATCTGCTAAATGGTAAGTAAACACTTATATAAATGCCACTGATTCAATGGGTCTGCTCTAGTTGGGGGTACCACATGAATTCTGGCCAATGTCAGCACCAATTGGTCAGATTCCCTTCAGTCACTACTAGCTTAAATGCCAATGGCCTGCCTGAACAAAAATGTGTGCTTGTTGGCAGGAAATCAACAGACTGTGTTTTATTCAATGATTTGACAGCAGTTGAAGGAAAAATATCTATGCTTTATTTATCTTGCAGTGCAATGAATTCTGCCTAGTTAGGCATTCCCTGCTGTGCCTGGAAACCACAGTGAACAAACTAGCACTAAAGAGTAAATTCTATGATTCTATAAACTCTCATGAACAATTTCACCTGTGCCAACCATGGTGTATTCTGTGTATCTCATGAGTTTTAAACACACCCAGACAGAACCAGAACATTTAAAGCTTCAAAAGGGAAATGTTTCCACATGCAATTGCCTTAGGATTATTAAAAGTGAGCCATTGATCATATTAAAGGATAGATTCTTAAGAGAACTGACAGCACTTACAGGCTGATGAGCAGAACATGGGCTTTAGATTACAGCTGATGAAGGTACAAGGAAGAACAGAGACAGTATTGATCTTTACGGAAACATCAAATTAATGGCTGGAAGGCCAGCATTCTCTAAGTTAAAAAAGGCACATTAGAGAACACACACATATACATCCTACCACACCTATTAGTAACACGATATGCTTTTTGTAACAAATAGTAATTTCATCCCTTTTCATATTTTTCAACTGAAGTTCTTATCTGCTTTCTTGCCACTGTGTGAAGAGTCTAGAAGCATCACAGCAGTCACAAAGGAGACATTTCTTGCATGAAAATTCTTGCAGAAAATTGCAGAGCAATTCATAGACTTGACAGCTGACAAAAGATTTGAAGATATAGAGAGGTTTTGACAGCAGAGTTAAATTCTTCTTGCTGGGTGGGTAGTTGACAACTATGCCACAAATAAATTAGCAGTTAAGGAAATCATTTGTTTATATATTCTGCCTGATGAGAATAAACTTGTTCCAGTGATTTAATCATTCAAGTCATTAAAAACTATTGAAAGTCATTGTCATGCTAGCACTGAAAAATAAAGAGGACATGGAAGAGGTCCAGTCATTTCTGAAGGTAGGTTAATATCTACCTTCCTTCTTGTGTGGAACCAAAAGCTCTTTAATCATTGACATTTGATGGATTTCACAAAAAAGAAATAGCATAGTCATCCTATAGTTCCACTTATTGTGCCATATAATCCAGTGGTTGGATAACTGTGGACCAATGTCATCTTGACAACAAAGATAAAACAATCTATGGATTGCAGGAGAAACCAATGGCTTCCACATACAAAGTACCTTGATCTAGAGGTGGCAATTTCTGAATTACAACTTCCCAAGCATTCTGGCCAGTGTGACCTCTGACTATGATGCCTGGGGTAATCAGCAAGTCATAGTCCAAAAAAGTAATTCTTCCCACCTCTGACTTCAATCAGAAATATATTATATATAATGGTGGAATAATCACAGCAGTTTTTAAAAACAACAAAAAAGTAATTTTCAAAAAAACAAAACAGGGATATAAAATATTATAATGAAACACTATAATATTAAAACTAATTCCCTTTTTAAAATGTACTATGCATAAGCTCTAGTCAGCAAGAAGCACGCAACATACTCTTAAAATGATTTTAATTCTTAAATTTGAAAAATAAAGTAATGGCAGAAATTTGGAACTAAATCACATCTAGAGCCACTGAATCAGTGCAGATCTGGTGAGTCAGTTCCTGTTACCCAGGCCTCCTATAACAAAAAACTGGATTTCAGCCACTATGTGTACTAATTTTAAATAATCATAATCATAATAATCATAAACACACACATTAAACCCTGAAGTCTTAATTAGCATGCAGTCAGCATTCAGGTTTCTAATAATTACAATTTGTTGCCTCATCTCTAAAAAAAATATTCTTCTCTGAAAGATGCATCTCCATCAGCATAGAGGATTACAGAATTGAAATTTCTGGGGGTGGGGGAGAGAAAAGCCTGCTAAAAAGGGAAAACTTAACAGGCATGGATGATATTCAGTGCAGTATTATTGAACATAACAGCAAAAACAGAATTACCGTATTTTTCGCTCCATAAGACGCACCTTTCCATAAGACGCACCAATTTTTTAGGAGAAGAAAACAGGAAAATATAATCTGTTTTCTTCGCTCCATAAGACGCACAGACTTTCCATCCCCCTGTTTTGTGGGGAAAAAGTGCGTCTTATGGTGCGAAAAATACGGTATATGTCTTAGATCAAATATACTTCTAGACCATTTACAAATACTTCACAGCACACTGGGTGTATTTATCACCATTTAAGTTTAGAAGTCATGAAAGAACACTAAGTACCTTTATTACGCTAGGACCCACTGAACTACGCTCCTCTTCCAATACTTTGTGTGCATTATCCATGCCCAGAAAAGGAGCTAGTTGCTCCGTGGGCAGTCAAGAATCCCTGTGTGCTCTCTCCACTTTAGAAACTGTTCAAGGAAATTCATGAGAGGGCTCATTGCTCTCATCTCTTGTCTCTAAGCTTCCTCTCTGCCTAACGCAGGAAATTAGGCCCACTGTTCTCGTTCACTGAACTTAGTACTAATATGAATACTGTAAGACAGAAATACACTTTTATATGAATGGCTTACAGGTTGACAATGCAACTCTTAATAAAACCAAGACACCTTAAATTAATAAAAACAAAAGACCGAGCAGAGTACAGGTTCTGGAAGATTTGGGCCATAATTCTTTACCCAACAGCCTTGTCCATGTCTCTCACTTTAAATTATTCAACACTGCACACCACTTTTACTCAACTTCATATTTTGAGGAAGTGTAGAATTTAAAAATATATATACACTGATAGTCAAAAAAAAGCCATTATCTGTGAATGTTGCATGCACAGCAAAAAACGAGAGAATGAAAAGGACAATGAAAACAGCTGCCTGGAAGCAAGACTTCCTTATTTGAAACACCAGTGGAACAGCTGGAATTTGGGGAGGACTCTAGCTAAAGTGCCCATACATTGCTAGATTATTACTCAGCTGCCACTTGGCCAAATTAAAACATTTCGTCCTGTAGTGAAGGTTGAAGCACTTTCTTTCTCTTTTCTTCTTGAAGGAGTTCATTTTATTATCTTAAGCACAGCATGTTATAACTGGGGACGAATCCACATTCCCCACCCCTGCAGAAAAACCCTTTTTAAAAAAACATACAAAATACAGAGTAATATGCAAAAGTAGACCTTTCCTCAGAGGGAGTACAGTCTAAGTTTGAATAATACACCCACGGAACACATGAGGAGTTTTTTTTTGTATTTTTTTAAAGACTGGTTTACCATTGCCTGGAGCCAACATCATTTCTGTGGTTACTGTCACATCACTCCTAACAACCGATGGTATCTTGGCACTGCCATTTCTAGTACAGAGGTGTTATCAGGCAAGGATTCTCAATTTTGAGGAAAGTCTTCCTCTAGAAGGGGAAGGAGTTGCCAGAAGGCCAAATTTTTCTTCCCATGTCATTCATTTTATGCGCATTCAGCTTAATTTGGAAGTACTGTACATGACACTATATTCCAACTCCTTAACACTCATAGATTTTCAGTGCAAAGAATGGTTTCATTTGAGCAGTTTCCTCAAAATCATTGCATGCTATGGATGCAATGAAAAAAGGAGATTTTTGAGCGTCTCAGGTAAATGTAACCATGGTTAATGACAACAGCTACCTATTTTACCAGCAAAATGCTTGTCTGGAAAAATCCCCAAGATCAACAGGGTAAAAGCAACTTTCGAAAGCAGCAAAATGAATGTCATTACACCAACCACATATCTAAAAGGTAATGTCTGAAGCTGAAAGGAAGTGGCCCATGTCTTTACATCCCCATACCTTTTGCATGAAGGAAAACCAATGCTGTAAGAACATATGGTCCCTCTTCCCATTCCTTGATTTTAGCCTACCAAAGGATCCCTTCGTGTCTGATAAACACATTTTCTTAGACATTAGGTTCCTCAGAGATCAATGCAATGGACTTCCAAGTATATGTGTGAAGGACTGGGGTGACTTACAAACTGCAGACATTTGATTAAAAGCTCATCCCATGCTATAATATTTTTTTAAAATAGCACTCCAATCAAAGATATGAGGAAGAATGGAGAGCTTAATGTAACAGAACAAATTGGCTGAACCAGTAATGACAACTGCAAGGTTTATTTGAGCAACATACATTTAAAACAAATACAAGGCCTAATACAGGATTAATTATCATGTTGGACACTAGTTCTATTGTAACAAATATCACTAGGAGCATTTAGTAGTACAAAGCATGCTAATCTCTATGAGATTTCAAACAATCCAGTAAATACTAGATGCTATCAGACTCGAACTGATGATGATGATGATGATGATGATGATGATGATGATGATGATGATGATGATGATGATGATGCCTTCAAGTCAATTCTAATTTATGGCAAAACTTTTCAGAGTTTCCCAGCTAGAGAATATTTGAAAGTGGTTAACCATTCCCTTCTTCTGGGGGCATGCATCCTGGGGTTGTGCAGCTTGCTCAAGGCCACACAAGCTGGTTCTACTCATAGAAAACTTATCAGTAAGCTCCATGGAATTTAGCAGAATTTACTCACATGTAAGGGGGCACAAGGGGAGTCAACTTAATTTTGTCATGTGTCTTTAAGCAAGAACACACAAATCAAAGTTGTTGATTTTTTTAAAATATACACTTTTATACTATAAATTATTGCAAGCAATCTCTGCCGTGACACCCAACTTTGTTTGGATAAACAGAAGTTTATTTATTGCAATTTACCACTGTTCTTGCTTATTTCGTTGTAATTTGAACAGAAGAATAGAAAATGGCCCTAGAATGAAAAGATAAACATTGGCAACTTTGTTAAAACTAGAAACTAAAACTGAGGAATGAATTGAACTAGAAACCACATCTGGAAAACAGGGCTGTTTAAAAGAAAGGGAATTAAGTTTTTTGGGGGGGAAAGTTTCATTAAGAATCCTTACAGGTATTCTATTATGTATAGACCTTCCATTCTCCTAAAATACAGAAGCCCACATATTTGATTTAAATTGTTCACTAATGCAACAGAACTAGTGCTGCTGGTAGACATTTGATTTATTTTAGCTGTTGTTGCTTTTACATGTTAACTTATCACTCATCCTAGGAGCTGAAGGAACTAAACATGCGTGACTTCATTTTGCCAGCAACACTGAATTACAAAAGGAGGATTGGTTCAGATTCAGTCACTGAGCTTTATCACTGGTGGGAATCTGAGCTCAATATTCCCCGCTCCATGCCCAACATGTTGTCTGCCAGAATATACTGACTGCTTTTTGTCCTCTTCATCAGCCTTTCACAATTCATTGTCCTCCAGATGTTTGTGGCTACTTCCATAAAGATGCCCAATTATCACACATCATGGGAGTTGGAGTCCAACATATTTGGAGGGCATCAGGTTGGGTACAACATGTTACCTACTTTCAAATAAAAGGCAGTTCTATTGTTTTAAAAATGAAGGGCCATTCATTAAACAGTTCTATAGAAGTAAGACTGTCCACTGAAATGCAGTCCTAGCTCATGATAATTAGATCTTCTAAGATGTAGAATGCAATCATGAATCCACTTACAACCCATTCAAGCCTAAAAGGACCATCATTATCTCTAGTGAAGCACTCTTGTACTTTCCAGTCACACCATTTCAAGCTGCAATTTTCACATCATTCCAAGAAACTCTAAAGTGAAGGAGAAATGCTTCTACTACTTCCAAATACAAAACTGGAGCACAGAATAGACTGTTTCATGGGTGAGAGGAGAAAACAACAGCTTTATTCCACTCTGGGCCTACAAAGGACAACAGATTTGTCTACATTATAAATATTCTCTAAAAATTAATTGTGAAGGTTCTGCACACATGTCAGAACATGGAAAAACTGTAGCTGGCTGGATAGCTTAGGGAGTTAGGTATCTGGCTGCAGAGCTGGAGCATGAGGATTCATTTCCTCATTGTGCATCTCAGAAGAGCCAGCCTGTGTGGCCTTGGGCAAGCTGTACAAGGTACACCCAGAAGAAGAGACTGGTAAACCAGTTCTAAGTACTCTCTCCCTAGAAAACCCTGGAAAGGGCTGCCAGACAACATAATTGACTTGACAGCTCATAATGACTATTAGGACACACGTAGAACCTCCTTGGTTATAGCAAGGCCTCTTTTTCATGAGAGGAAACTGGTGATGGACAGGATAGGACTAGATGCATGATCCTCATGATGTGTGTATGCAAAGGATAAGCAAGTTTTATCTGTATTAGAGCAAATAAATATGCTTTAAAAGCACAGTTGGTGTAGGAGGAGAAAAATACTAAGGCAGAAGTGTGCAGGAACCACATTGATTTTGCCCTCGAGTGACTCAATATTACTCATGAGCAGCTTTTTACTTTTCAAACTTTTGTTTATTTACCTGTACAAAAAAAGAGAGACAATACTTTGAAGTCTCTGGGCCACTCCATTTGAATCCGCTAGAAAATGTAATAGGCACATTGCTTTGAGGTTTCAAAAGGCAGCAAGCACTGTAAAAATGAAGCCATTTATATAAAATCAAAAGTGCTGGATTAAATACTAACTCCCTTTGATGTTAAAAAGTTAGTCTTCCTTAAATATTTTGAAGTAATTAATCTTTCTGTCACATAGCTTTTATGTTTGCTGCACCAACCATTCTGAATGTCTTGTCATTCAGACAGATGGGTTCCTCCACCAACATCTTTCATAAATTCACCCACAATTTATAACTCCAAAATAGAATTAGTGACACCATGATACATTTTGATGAATGAGATGCCTTTGTACCCCGCATGCTGCATTTCTCACAGGACAGAATAGCACATGCCTAACTTAGTGTAACAAATGGCATGGGTATATATATATATATTGCCACCCACACACTGCCAAATCCATCTGATGAAAAGGTTTGGAAATTAGTATAACCCTAATGTCTCAGTAACTATATCTGGGACAGAGGAGAGAAACACACTTATTCAGAAACTATCTTTTGCTGTCTTTTATAGCTAGATAATCCAGCTAGGTGATATGAAATAAATTGAACGGCAAAAATAAACCAAGACATTTTCTTCTGCTGCTTTAAGATCCAGCCTCAATTCAGGGCAAAGTATCAGAGCTTTAGAGTGCAATCCAGGCCATCGGTGGCCTGCAAGTCACAAATGGTTACATATCACCTACAGCATCAGAGGCAGTTTGCCTTTCACTAACAGATGCTAGACAATGTACACTTCCTTCTCATGCCCAGCTAGGGGGGCTTTCCAGGGCAATTAGTTCACCAGTACAGGAAACAGGATGAAAATGACAACTAGTGGTGTTCTGTCATTTTCTCTTCTGGGTCTCTCTGGCAAAAGGTTACTTGTGGGTATCCCACTTACTTTGTTAATTTGTTCCTTAATTATATTGTGTTGACATTGTAATCTGAGGAATGCATTTTGAAGATCCTTCAGCTTGGAGTCTCTATCTTGTGAGTCCAAGTGGATGGGATAGCATCTGAGGGCTTGGCTGTAAACAATGGATTTTGTTGTACGTTCAGGATGGAAGCTGAAGGCATGCAAGTGGGTATATCAATTGGTGTTGTTTGTTTGCCCGTCTGTCTGTTTTTTGGTATAGCATGTTACTAAGATGTCTGTGTTGTAGTTTTACAGTGGTGTCCAGAAAATGCACCATTTGTGTAGATTGTTTCAGGATGAGGTTGATGTTTGTGTGGAGGTTATTGAAATCTCAGTGGAATTTCTCTAGGGGTTCCTTTTCATGCGTTTAGATCAGAAAAATGTCATCGGTGTACCTCAAATAGAGGAGTGGTTTTTGAGTGCAACAGTTAAGAAAGCTTTGTTCTAGGTCAGCCATGAATATATTTGCATACTGTGGGGCCATGCAGGTTGGGAAAGTGTATCTTTTCAAACAGTGTTTCCCAGTCTTGGGTAACCCAAGTGTTCTTGGACTGCAACTCCCAGAAACCTCGGCCGGCACAGCTGGTGATGAAGGTCTGGGTTTGAGAACACTTAGGCTACCCAAGGTTGGGACCCACTGTTTTAGAAGAAAGGTCCTATGTTCTCTTAAAGGTCAAAAATACACAGAAACCAACCTCACCCATTATATCGTATTACACAACAATAACAAAAATAAAACTACAAACACATGTCAGACAAGACAACTGTTGCCTTCCACACCCCAGCATTTGAAGAGAAGCCAAACTCTCTACTGTTTTATGCATCAACCTGTCTATTCTGCTCCATGAATAAAGGTTCACCCAGCATAGAGATCTCTCTTGTGTTTATGTATAAGCACCCTAACTAGAGTCTTTAAGATATACCATAAAATTGAGTCAGAAACAGCTGGCAGCCAACTATTTCTGGCATTCCTATGAATAAAAACAGCTTAGCTGTAATCCCCCCGTGGAATGTATCCCTGAAGAAAAGGGGAGGGGGATAACCAGGAAGGAATACACTTAGTCTAAAGATACTTAGTAAGTAATATATCTGTTGTCTAGAATATGTATTAGAGTGTCACATTCTGTTCAAACTGAACAAATGCCTGTGCAAAACTGCAACCTTGGAATTTAACATGTAAGAGAATATAGCACCATGCTGTACCAAAAACCCACCAATCGATATACCTAATTGCATGCCTCCAGCTTCCATCCTGAACACGCAACAAAATCCATTGCTTACAGTCCTACGTCTCTTAAGTAACCAACTCCACTTTGTCTACATCTTATTAAGCATAAAATCAGTAGTTAGACTTTTACTACATAATTACCAAAACTGGATATCTACTTATGGAAAATTAAGGCAAATGGGGGCCTCTCAGGTTAATTCCCATTCAAAGAAAATGAATACTGTATATATGAATGCACTCCCATTATGAATGTCCTGGGACATTCCAGGCAGGAAATTTTATTTATTTATTTATTTATTTATTTATTTATTTGTTTGTTTGTTTGTTTGTTTGTTTGTTTGTTTGTTTGATTCTATCCCATCCCTCTAGACAGAGTCTACTCGGGGCGGCTTACAAGCAATTATAAAACATCATTTAAAATAGTCATCAAAGCAATTACATTATTAAATCAACAAATTTAAAAGTTCAGGATGGGGAAAAAGGAAAACTAAAGAGAAAAAAATGAAGTGTTGGCTGGAAGGAAGGCCTGCCTAAAGAACCAAGTCTTTAACTGACTCTTAAAAACACCCAGCGAGGGTGCCAGGGTGATTTCCCATGGCAAGGTGTTCCATAATCGAGGGGCCACTGCCAAGAAGGCCCAGTTTCTTGTTCTCTCTTTCCAGGCCTCTCTCAGCATTAGGCCCCTCAGCCATCTTTCCTGGCTAAAACCTCTCTTCCTATGGCCTTGCTGATCAGTTGATCGGTGGACCAATAGGCAGCCAGTCACCCCCACAGCCTAACCCCCACCCCCTTCCCCTCCCTACTTTAGCTGCTGCCACCATCCACCACTGCCTGACACCACCATCACCCATTGCTGCCCACTGCCACTGCCATCTTTACAAAGGGCAGCCTGGATTGCCTTAGCCTGCCTTAAGGAAATCCAAGCTGCCCTTTGTAAAGGTGGCGGCTGCAATTTCCGTGCTGTAAAAGAAGCCACAGCCGCCATCTTTGCAAAGGGCAGCCAGTGTCCCTTATGGCAGGCCGTGCCTGCAGAGGCCACCGCTGTGGGCAGCAGTGAATGGAGACTGTGGAGGCCGCTGTGGATAGTGGTGGTGGTGACAGTGCAGCAGCAGCCAAGGTATGGAGGCAGCAGGGGAAGGGGTCAGGCTATAGGGACAGGGTGGGGTCAGGTTTTGGTTGTTTTTTTGTTTTTTTTAGCCTCTGGCTGCCCAAAAAAAAAAAAAAATCCCTGACAAACCGACGAATCAAGTGCTTTGTCAACTTTGATGGATCACGAAGCGGGATGAATTGCCAAAGTGGCAATTCGTCCCCATCTCTAGTTGCCACTAATGTGAGTGCTTTGCCATCTCAAGGGCAGCGAAAAACCATCAAGATAAAAACATGAGTACTGAATTGGATCAGATTTTAACAAATGAAATACAAGATGAATAGGTCTTTCAATAACGAAACCGAATGAAATTCTGAAATTAAAATAATTATCTTGCACATACCTGTCATTTTTGCAGAATCTATACTGACACAATTAATTCTGCAAGATAATGAATTTATATGTCCAAACAGTAAAAACTGGTACGCTAAGGCAGTAAATTCTACACACATTTATGTAGGAAAATCCCGTCAAACAATGTGCAGCCTCAAAACTAACAGGCTTAGACTGCATATATCAAACAACACAATCCTCTTGCCATGGAATTTTCCTGAAAACAACACTTCTAAAGTGGCAAGGTTTTCAGGAAAATACCAGGTGCAAACTTTAGAATGATTTTCAGAGCAGATGGCTATTGCACCACTTGAACATTTATGTTCCTAACGGCTACTGAGGAAGGCGGACAGGCTCACCTGGGAAAGACAGTCATCTATATAGTTAAGCCACATAACTGCATGGGGTGGGGGAAATCTGTGTTTTTAGACATCCCCATGGCATTTATAATGCATTTTGCAGCTAAACTACTACTCAAAGTCTTACCAGGAATCTTCTAAGACTATGCAGAACGCTTAAACGTTTCCCAAAGGTAGGCGTTCTGCTCTATGCTCTTTTCACAACAGAAGCAAGAACTGATGTACATTCTTCATCCCATATTAAGAAAGGAGTTTTCATATTTAATTACAAAGCCTGAGCTGTCATCCACTGTACATGATGATATTTTATAAGTTTTAATATTTTCAAAATGTTCAGGGAATGCTTCTTTGCAACCAGTCAGCCCTATGGTTCCCACAAGATAAGTGCGTGTAGAAATGTAACTAATGAGCAATATCTACCATGCTGAGGATTAGACAGATTAGATAAACACAAAGAAGCATAGACTTTACATCATCCCAGCAACTATTCCTAGAGATTATACTGAAGGAGGAAACAATTCAAAAACCTGTTCAACTGGTTTCTTTTTTTCTTCTTCCAAATATTCATTCAATTGGGTGTAGAATCGAAAAACAAAACAAAAAACAAAACCACCCACCCATTTTGCACTTAAAAAGCACTTCATAAATTAGAAGCGAGTATGTTTCAAGCTTTCTAAAAGATTGCAGGGACAGGGTTATTCTTTTTACAGATAATTTGGTTTTCAAATGCTACCAATTTCATGGAGAAACATTTGCTTCTTGCAAAAATATTTAAAAATTCAGAATTGCAGTTATCTATAAAAAGAGTCCTTCCTCAAAAATACACCAGTACAACAGAGCCTTCTTTATTATGTACCTCCCTGCTGCTGTTGCCATTTTTCACACCTATGCAGCAGTGAGGGAGAATTTGTAAGACAGAAGAAATTTTAGTGCCTTTTTAAAATAGTTCTGGCTTGTACCTTTTTTTTTGTACACTGGTAACAGGTTGTTTCCAAGGGTTCTTTTTTTTTTTTTTTTTTTTGCTGATAAAGCTTCAGCAGATGGTAAAGATCTGAAAGTAATAGACAATTAGTATGTTTTTATGCAAAGAACCTTTCTTGTAGTGTACATACTGTGCGGTTAAGTGTACATAACTTTTTCACACAGATCAAAATACCGAATGAAAAGTTGTTAAAACAACTGTGAAATGATTGTTTTACCTAACCTGAAAAGCAGAGCAGGAAAGAGCCTGGCTGAGAAAAAAAGGGAGGAATATTTTTGAAACCTTCACTCCTGATCAATATTAATATGGCATATACTATGAAAAGGTATGACAAAGGCTTTAAGAGACTTGATTATTCTTTAAGTAAATGAGATGGTTATTACCGGTACCTTTTCTTGCCTCCTGCTGCTGATACAGATGGGCAGCCAAAGAGAAGTACTCTCTTGTCTGCTGGGGAGCACTCCTCCCTACCACCTCTTTCTTTAGTCACTTTTTCTTTTTCTTCATCAAGGAGCTAAATAATAACATTCAGTTCAGGACTGTAACAGCTGAAAAACTGCAGGGTTATTATTTTTCTTTGCACTAAAGCAAAATAGTGTCCTACTCCTTTATCATCAAACTATCCAATGGTCAGGCGACCACAAAACTCTAAATATTTAATACTGCTTTTGAAAGTTGAAATTGTCCGATCAATATTTAAGACCAAAAAAAAAGCAAAACGCAAAAACAAAAAACAAAAAATGTGCCACTTGCCCATGGTTAGGCATCAGAAGTTAGCAATCACAGGAAGATTAACCTCAAATTTCAAACAAACAAGAAATGACCAACAACAGACTCCTGGCATGTCTCTCCAGGTTTAATATTAACAGTCATTACTAATTCCCTTTCTTGGAGGGACCTTTGTGAAGTCAAACAAAGTAAAATTTGCCTCAATTTCCATTTTAGGAGTTTCCAAATTGGACCAGAAGTTCTCTTTAAAAATGGAAAAGGCAAACAAACAGTCTGCAAGCAGCAATCCTACCAAACATTTAGTCCAAATGGGGCTTCCTCTAATACAAATGGACAACAGAACACTATGACAGTCTCTGGATCAAACAGAGACCCTCAGAACTCAATAGCTCTGAGATATAACCAGATGTTGTGTCACCTGATAATGCAATGCCCAAGGGGGACCCAATTTCTCTTTCACAAAATATTCAGCTTAGCTCTCTGGGGGATATCCTGATCACTCCCATGATCTCCAAAGGGACAGTAAGCCCAGCAAAAGTTCAGATCCAGCATAGAGTGCCCAGTTAGCAGCTCAAGACTTCCCATGCATCCAGCCTCCTCAGGAGGAACAGGCAAGATGCATGTTTTCTGGATGATGGACATGAGGTATCCCAAGAAGACATAAGACCAACAGATTTTGCTTGTGAACCAGAGGTCCCTGCCTAGATAGCATTGATTCAACAGCATTGTGAGGGAATTCCAGTGTTGAGTGTGACACTACTTCTTTCCTTGCCAGGAAGGCAGGTATGGAACGTGGCTCCCACCTAGCCTTTAACTAGGCAAGAACCTCTTGGAGGAACACAGTCACAAAGTCAAGAAGGGTTTTGCAGGACATTGCCTTGTCATAGAACTAAAATCTCAGATGTCTTCCATTAATGTCTTCATGTTATATAGCGTGTATACCATGTCACAAGCATATTGTTTATCACTGCAACAGAAAATATTCCATACTCCATTTTAAAAAAATTCTGGAGAAAAACAACATACAATTTTGGAAAATAACAGTGGACAAACGTGGTTTTTCCCCCAAGCCTTCCCATCTCTAGCCTTGTGCCAGTGCCTCTTCCCTGAACATACTTATCTCTAACTCTGGAAGCAGCAATCTGTTTTCTCTTCTTTTTTGAATACTACACAGACGCATAGCAAGCCAATACGACTGTGGCCAGCTCCAGTCCACATTCGGGACATCTCAAAAAACTGCACAGCTGTTTGAAGGACAAGTTCCATCTAGAAAACAGAATTCAAACACTGTTGCAAGAGATGAACCAAAAGATTATTCCAACTAGATTATCTGTGTTAATTTTACCAAGGGATGGACCTGACACATTGATGAATAACGTTATAAATACTTTTGTCATGTCTTGCAAAGCCTTCCAAGCTTTCCAAGTGTCTCAACTCTATGCCGGAGGGTGAACAGCACACTGTTCAGAAGCCTGCAATTCCTGCCATGGGAATTGGCACAATGGAAACAATCCAAGGCATTTACGTAACAGGGCTTCAGAGGAGGGGAAAGAGGAAATATGAAAGACTGTAGCTTGTTGTACTCCTTGGACAAATTACAAAGCAGAGAACATTGACCAAGGCTAATCAAATACATAATGTAATGGCAACTATGGAAAAATCTCAAGCTGCAGCACTGGTTTGCTGCAAACCTGTGAAGATAAGTACATCACAGAAAAAAAAGAATGCATGACCTAGAAAGAAGACATAACCCAAAATCTGATATTGGTTGCATGGTACCCATAGATGCTACTTGCAGGATAAGCTGACAGAGATTAGAAATGAAAACAAAAACATGGCGTCTAACAGAACTTGAGACTGTGGCAGAAGTGCAGCAAACAATTAATAGTAGAAGGGAAATGTAAGACATCCAAGAAAAATATTCTCCAAATAAAATAAAAAAAACTTTGGAAATACTGAGCAGAAAACGCATTTTTTAAAATGGGGAAAACAGAAGACAGAGAGAAGAGAGAAGAGAGACAAGAGGTAGAGTAGATAGTCCCTAAGCAGAAAACTTAGGATAAACTGGAGGAAGACTGCTGCTAAATGGCTATATCTTCTTTTTTTGCTAAGAGTAAGGAGATCACAGATGGGATGGGGAAAACAAACACAATTCTGCTCCTGAAATACAAGCAAACATCAAAATGGCAAACATTTAAAAAGGCAGTAAAGGTATGTTCTTATCTGCCCAGGAATACTGGTTGGTTGGATATGCATGTATGCAGTGATATGAGAATTCACTGCAGTCATGCACTGCTGGAACACATAATATAAAATATAAACTGAGGGAGAATGAGCAATTTCCTTTAAAAATAATTTCCCTTCAACGATATCAGTTATTTAGTAAAGCAAAACCTGCATAAAATCGCCTCAAACATTACACCACCAAGATGCAATATTTAGTTTGTCAGCTGAAAAACTTACATGATTATTACAAAGGAGGTAATCTATGTCACTATTTTTTTTTCATATACAAAATATTTATGCAGTCTCCACTCATTGCAGCAAATTATGTTCCAGATACCAGATTGCATTAATTGGAAAATTACTCAGAAGCAATATTTGGTGAACTGTACCTCAATTGTACATCTAGCTGGATAGTTGCTTTGTTGATTAACTTCTTGGTTGCGGGACTTCCGGCTTGACGCCACGACGAGACAGCAGCAGGAGGACAGAGCTCTGTTCCTTGGGGTGAATTCTGACCTGTTTGGGACTCCCTAGGTGTTGAAACCACCTCGGAGAGGTGGTGAACTGGGGGGGAAGCCTGTTGATCACGGGGGGGGTGATGGCGGTCATCCCCGTTTGATCCAGGAAACTCCCTAATCAGCCAACGGGCAGAAACAAGCAGTTTTCTGCTTGCAAGTCGTCGGCAGCCAGCAAATAAGAGAAGCAACAATAAGCTATTCAGCATCAGTGTTACTATCAGGTGAGATATATTTTCTACAACTAATTGCTTATGATTACCCCTGGAGAAGACAATTCCTATATACAGAAAAAAGAATCTCCTATCAATCTCATCAATCATAGAGCAGCAGGAAATCTGGAGAGAGGGATAGTTGATGCAAAGAAAATAATTTAAAGATTAATGGGACATTAACTACTCATTTAAATACATTCAAAATATACTTTAAGAATATTATAATTTGGCGTTATAAATCCTAAGAAATTTTCTCATAAGTTATTACTGTACTAGATAAGTCTGGACTCATGTTTTGACTACTTCAAGTCTTTTGGCATAATGCCCAGAACAGTGACCTTGAGCACTCTACCGTTGTTTAAAACTTGGAAACCTTTTTTTCTATTTCTTTTTGATTTCTTCATGCCTGACTGGAACATAGATAAATTAACCCTAAAGTGGATCTTTTTAAACTGTACCTTGGGAATTAACATATTGGGCCAAAGTGAACTTTTTGGAACCACCTCTAGGGACTTGGAATCACTGTTTTGGCCATGCAGAATTGCGGGAACTAGGCCACCAGGATATGGATACAAACACTGAACTGGACTGTGATATTTGGGGC
This sequence comes from Pogona vitticeps, assembly GCF_051106095.1. Lineage (NCBI taxonomy): Eukaryota > Metazoa > Chordata > Lepidosauria > Squamata > Agamidae > Pogona > Pogona vitticeps. The sequence continues at coordinate 126,520,498 of NC_135787.1, forward strand.
TTTTGAACCTCGGCCAAAGTAGATCTTCTGAAACTACCCCGGGAGCTGGAAGTGCGTTTGTTTGATTAGCTTGCGTAAACCTGTGGGAATTAGGCCATCAGGCCGTGGATACAACCACTGCGCTGTACCTTGGCACCTTGGGGGTCTAAATTTTGTTTCAGGCGTATTTAGCCAAAGCGGACTCTTTGAACTGACTCTGGAGACTTGGAATATCTGTTTAGCTGGCATCAATTTGCCAGGGATCAATTAGGACACAGATACAAACATCGAACTAGACTGCGAGTTGGCCTAAGCTCTTGGGCAGCTGGAACAGAATGGCGCAACAAGGACAATTTTGGGATGAAACTAAATCTACCCTTCAAACAATACAAAAATAGTGAGATCCTACTATCAAGAGGCAAAATTAATCAATGAACATTTGAAGAATTATAGCCAACAAGCGACAGGGAATAACGAAGAAGGAAACGAGAGTGTGCCGGATGATCTATGCCAATCCAAAGAGGAGCTGGAGGAAATTAATGGGGAAAACCTAAGAGAAACAATGTTAATATTGGATCAGAGGAGAGTATTAAGGGTAGTCAAGGGGAGAAAATCAGCAAAGTTAATTTTAAAAAAAGCCTGGAAGATCTATTGAAGATATACCAAGTGTATAAAGATCTAGAGGAGATAAATCAGATGCACAAAATGATTTCAGAGGGCATGAAAGATGGCAGAATGTTTAGAGAGACAGAAACGCAAAGTGAAAAAAGAGAAATAAGAGAGGGAATTACTTAGAAAGATGGAAAATAAGAAGGGGGCCCTTAAGGTTGAAAAACATGTATATATTTAACTTTGGGAATTATAAAGGGGCATATCCTTTATATTGAAAAGGAGAATTAAATTGAAATAAGGGAACCCTAACCAAGATAAAGATGTGATATGGTGGGTTTTCTTTTTAGGTAAATTAAACTAGATATAAAGCTGGGGCATGGATCTGGAACCATTTTTGTTAAGAATGTTATTAGAAAATCTTGAGAATATTGTATACCATGAAAGTAATATTATGATTGTAGTCATATTATATACTAAAATATGTACATGAATGACTTGAATGTTTGAAAGATGTCTGGAATTTGGGGGGATAACTTGGAAAACACTGAGATTTAAAAAACAAATAATTGTAAAAAAACAAATAATTGTAAGCAAACCATGTAACACGATGTTTGACAAGCACAAACCAATGTAGCTAGAGTAAAAAACTAATAAAATGTTTAAAAAAACCTTCTTGGTTGCATATATAAGGGTAGACAAAATCAAATTATGATCATGAAAGCTTCTGGTTCAAGTATTGCAATAAAAGACTGAAGTAATACAGCTTTTTTTTGCGTCTTTGGCCTTGGGCAAGCCCAGGATGCCACCAGAAGAAAGGAATGATAAACTACTTCTCTACCTAGAGAATGCTGAAAAGGTTCGCCGTTAAGTCAGAATTCACTTGATGACACATGGTTATTATTCATTGTTAAGATACTCCATAGAAGTGTGACATGGGCTTCTCCCCACCACAATTTGTGGGGATACAAATGCTTTACTACATTAAACTGGGTAAAAGTGGGGGGTCCCTGCTCTCAAAAATTATGAAGACTACAGCAAAAGGCTGAGTGGGACAGTGTTTCAGCGAGACCATGAGGTGCTTCTCCTACGTCATCTTGCTTCAAAAGTATGAAAACATGGTAAAAGTGTTTCTTTTTCATAGCTAAAGGTGGAAACCTTGTTCCTTACTTCAGCTTCATTCTGTGATGCCACTTTTAAAGGTGATGTCACAAAGGTTAATCTGTCTTAAAGGATGCTGTGAAATTGGTAATGGTAGGTATCTATGGTGAAGGTAAAGCTTTCCAGACCAATGATGTTGTTAATCTGACCAGCCTGCAGCAACGTGAGGTCTTCATGTGGCTTCTCTGACTTCAATCCTGATCACGTTAGAATAACTTCAAGTAGAATTCTATTTTTTAAACAATAAAAAGTTAAACCAAGTTCAAAGGAAAAGCCATAAACAGCCAGCCCATTAAAAAAAAACCTGTGACAGCTCCAAAACATCCCTTAGCCATCAATTTTTTTCATGGATGGATATGATCCATGTTAACTTTAATATGCCAACTGTATTTTCCACTTCAAATTGCAATGTTATGCAAAGAACTCTTCTCTTACAATCTTCTCTATAGCAACAATTAAAAATAATTCATTACTGGTACATAGCCAGAAGAAAAACCGAGTCTGAAATGAATTGTCCATGAATCTGTCTGAGCCACCTTTTCAGCTTAAAATTTAAGACAATGTTATCTAGAGACCACAATTCACTGCTCACTGTCTCGTTAATGCACTGATTATCTTTGATGACCTGGGCATTCAAAATGGAAATCCAAAGTTAAAAATGTATAATTTTTACTTCACAGTTGAATATTCTCCAATGTATTGAAAAATCTTGTAATCGATAGACTGAAATGGTGGCTAAAATATGTATATGTAAATTATGTAAGTATTTATACAATGTCCATATATAACGTATTTATGAATACGAGAACGTTTAGATATTTGGACTACCGTGAAATCAAGTGGGAATGCACACAAAAATAATTTAAGGCACTGTATTTATTTTACACATGCTCTGGGAAGAAGCTGGCAAGCAGGTTGTTTATTTAAAAGTTATCACCCCATTTACAGGATTTAAAAGCCGAGGGTGATGAAGTCAGCACACAGGAAAGGGAAATAAATTAGTGTGTAGCAAGTACTCTGTGTTACCGGCTCTACTTTGCTAGTTAAGCAATTCCCTAAATAGTAGGCCAGGACCTACCAGCGTGTCAATGGGATCTCGTAGGGACTTCACCACAAGTAGCAACAAAAAGGAGATATAAAAAGACATTTAGGTTTCATGTTTGGGTGTAAGTTCCCATGAAATCAACAGAACTTTAAAAGGGAACTGCTGAAACTGAGTTAAACTCACACAGGTAACAACACATTTAAAAGTGGGAAGGAAGGAGGGGTAAATGGGGGGAGCAATTGCACAGACACGGGTATATTTAGGGAGCCAATAGAGCAAAGAATCAATTCATGCCTTTAGGAAAAAGTATGGAGTCAGAGGCCTGAGTAACAAAAAGAGGTGGCATTAGTACACAACAATGGAATGCATCATTTCTATGCTGTTTTTACGGGACGATATCTCTCTACATATCTGCCGTGGCAACAGCAAAGGTGCTTAAGATGGCAAGATGGCAAGAAACTGCCATTTTATTCATTTACACATGAAATTCTTAGACATACAGCTCACCATTTCCCCAAAACATGGGGCTCTAGGCAGCCAGGAGTAAAATAAAATAAACATGAGATTCAAGGCAGCCAGGAGTTATATAAAATCAAATAAAATCAAGTTAAGTATAGTTCAAGTATTAAACAGATTAATCGAAGCCGCACGACCCATCTTAAAAGGAAATTAAAAACACATCAGCATGGAATGGAGAGGCAGAAGAGCATCTGCCCAGATTAAAAGACAATTTCACTGCAATCCAATTTAAGTACAAAAGGCCTGCCTCCATGCCATGTTTGCCAGCATTTCTTGCTCTGGTACTCTGCCAGTTTGTACCACTGTCAACTGTAGAACCTTAAGCTGCATACAAGCCAGGGATTACACAAGTTAGAAAGAGCAGTTTAAATAGCAGCCATCAAACATGCCCTATGCTGAAAATGGAGTACAATTTCAATTTAAAGGAAATTAAAGCAGCAGATGTCTAAAACCAGAAAAACTGTTTCGTTTTTCATGCAAGGAAAAAAATATTTTAAAAAAGTTGAAAGAAATCATTAAAAATTAATTTATAAGCACAAAAGCAACGTCAGAATTAATTTGGGCCCAACAGAAAAGAGTGCTGTAGAAAACCAATGATTCCACTGCTTGTAAAAAGATACTGATGTTGTTTCCTAATCACCATGTGCACCTCAGATCTCTAAAAATTAACCAGCGATTAACAAATTGCAAGGAAAGTGACCCCCCCCCCCAAGCCTGGAAATGATACTATAGGAGCTGTCCTTCAAGTGTGGCCACTTATCAGATCCTGAGAGGATGGCTTCAGGTGCTAGAAAAAACAAGAACCATCACTCTCAAACACCCCCACACACACTTTTAAAGTTTCCGTAACAAGGATGCCCATGTTACAGAACATTCTCTCAAAAGCTGATCTGATCCTTGCTTACAGATTCACACCACATTATAAAAATCCAGGTGCTGCTTCACGATGTATTTGTGCTTTATGGATTGGTTTTGTTGCTCTCATGTCACATCAGATTTTGTTTTCATTGCACTCTGCTGTGTTTTAATTGAACTGAATGTTTGGCATCTGAGCACAAAGCAATTCAAACATATTAATGACTTCCTGTTTATCCAAAAGCTGGCTGATACCTAACTCACTGAGGCAGCTGCAAAGACAGGGGTTGGGAGGCAGAGGCTGGGAGTTCAATTCCCCACTGTGCCTTCTGAGAGATGAGTCAGCCTGTGTAGCCTTGGGCCAGCTGCACAGTCCCCGGGCAACCCCAGAAGCAGAAAACAGTAAACCACTTCTGAGTACTCTCTACCTAGAAAACCTTGAAAAGTGTCATCATAAGTCAGAATTGACTTGACGGCATATAGTGGTGGTGCTGGTAGTGGTGATGATGAATCTGAAGGGAAGGGTGGTTGATACCTTTTTTGAACACTGAGAAAATCAGAAACTTAACTAACTTTCAACCCTGTACAGGTTTTCATCAGACTGGGCAGAATGGTGTAGATAAAAACATAAATGTTCCTAAAAACATGCACAGATGTGCTTGTCGGGTTCCTTTGTTTAAAGTCAGTTTCAAATGGTGAATTCAGTTGTTAGTGCCAACCGAAGCAGAATCAGTGAACCCCTAGGTATTTGGTGACTCAACATCTGAAACAAGCTCCACTGATTCGATGAGTCTATTCAAGGTGGGACTAACGAACGGATTTAGGCTCCAGATCTACCTGCCCCAGGTGGTTTTAAATGGAAGAGCTGTCTTCTCTTGTATGAATCAGACTACGGAGGCAATCTCTCAAGCCTTCTTGCATGTGCCAAACATCCCAGAGATATGTACAGCTAAAGCTAATTAAAATGCATTCTCAGGGGTTATTCCTAGGCGCTGGAATTCTTTCATTCTTAGTAAAAGAGTTGGAAAACAATTTTACTCCACCATTCCTAAACAGTTCAACATTTTTTCATCCTTAGAGTTTACACAGCAAAATTTTAATTAGTGTATTAATTAATTGCCTCTGGTACTTTTCAGAATATGTACCCATCATGACCAGTATCAACTTATCTACCATGAATTTGTCCAATTCCCTTGTAAAGCTGTCCAAGTTGGTGACCACTGCTGTACCTGTGGTTGCTATTTTCATAATCTAACTGTGTGAAGAACTACTTCCTTTATCTATCCTGAATCTCACCCCATTCAGTTGACCCTGTGTCTTAGTATGGAGTCTAGGAGAAAAACCTTGAGAGAGAGAGAAATCTCCCTACTTACTTTCACTTCACATCTTCCACAATTTTAGACACTCCTTTTTAGTCTCCTTTATTCATCTTTTTTTCTAGCTAGATACATGAAATATTTGCTCCTACTGCTGGCTGCTGCTGAAGTTTTTATACATACATATTTCAGCTTTGATGTTTTTATGATTTTCTGAAATTGCTTTACTTCACAAAGCCACCCTGAGAATACATGTGTAGAAAAGATAGGTGTGAGTGTGGGTTAGAAAATAAAATCTGCATATTTTGGTTCCAGGACAATGCCACAGATGACAGAGACCAGATAGCTGCTGATTCTCATTAGCATACTGTAGAAGGGAGTCACCAGCAATTTAGCTGTTGTTTACATTGGTGAAATGCACTTAACTTATTTGCAGACATGAGGATCAAAATGGAAAGATAATGACTAATTGCTACAACTGGGAAAAGTAAATTCAAGAGTCCTTACAGAGTACACCTGTACATGATAATCTTTGAACAGCAGCAGCACAAGCAACACAGATTGTGAAATTGTAATTAACAGGCTCGAGTGTTGTGCAGCAATGAGATACTATGTTTTGATAACCAGATTATCCTGTGAAAAAATATCTTAATGATAATTTACACCAAGATCTTTATGTATTCAAAAATACATTAAAAAAAGGAAAACTGAAGAACCAAAGACTATAGTAAATCCACAAAATCTTTCATGAAATGTTTGTTTTTGTTTGTTTGTTTTTATAGGCCATTACTCTCCCGATCAGGGGACTCAAAGCAGCTCACAGTACTAGAAATAATAGAATTAAAAACACAAATTATACATTAAAATAATTAAACGACAAAACTGATTAAAACACACTGAATGATTAAAAACATGTGAAACATTTTGAAGTATCTTTACGAAAAAACGGCATTCAGAAATTAAGTCATGATCGTAAAACACCTGCCTCTAATGTCCTATATTTGTTTGAATCAGAACACACTAAAGATCACACAGCTTCCAGTGAAATGTTACATCCTAGCATGTAATTCAGAACCAAAAATGTAAGCACACTCTTCTATAAACCAAGCGTCTGGCCTTGCAAAGGAACTTTAGAAAAACAGGAGACATATACTCTGCACCACTGAAAGTCATTCTGGACAGATGGGTGCATACTTTCATATTCTGTCTACTCAAGATTTTCACATTACCACGACCCTTCTCAACTGAGAAACTGTATATTTCTCCAAGAAGTCAGTGAACAAAATAGAGCCACAGGTCCTCCAAACTGCACAGAATGAATGAATGAATGAATGAATGAATGAATGAATGAATGAATAAATAAATAAATAAATAAATAAATAAATAAATAAATAAATATAAATTTGTTGCTGTTGTTGTTGTTGCTGCTGTTGTTGTTGTTATGCTCTATACCAGAGCACATTCCAATAGTCAAAAACAGTTAAAATACAACCATAACATACAATAAAAACATACAGTAAACAATTATCATTCCATAAGACAATAACAACAATCAGAATAACTACAATAACAATATAATAATTGAAGTACAGTAATTCTATCCCAATAATCGCCCAGGTAGTTGTATGTTTTATATATTGTGTGTATATATACATATACACACACTATATATAAACATACAACTACACAGAATATCAGAAAACTACTATGAGCCAGTAAATTACGTAACTGGGGGGCCAGTATTAATTGGAAATATTTTTTTGCATGTATTACCAGAGCTGGTCACTAAAGGGTGCCAGACACCATGTTATGTATTCTTCAGTAACAAGTATACTGTACACTTGTCTTTGGGTCCCTCGAATGGCTGGTTCTTGTAATACATGTGAAAATAGGGGTTTTTTTCTGGATTTTTTTGCCATTATTTTTAATATTTTCAGATTGTGGGTAACTGAATTATTGGATACTGATCCCATGGATAAGGGGGTCCTACTGTACACACATCACTCTCCCTTAGCATGTACTGGAACAAGATAACAAAATCATCAGAGTAATTTCCAGCTGCTGTAATACATAAGGACAGAACACTTGGTCCCAAGATCAGTTAACAGTTCTAGCTATATGAAACACTGGGCTGGACAATTTCAACAAAACCAAAGCCTACAATACAACTTAAATGGAATGATTTCATAGCATTTCCACAGTAAGCATTTTAGGTAAGCATCATTTATTTTCATCACTAAGTCACAAGCTCTAGTATCATTATTTAAATCATCTGCAACTTTCAGAATGATAAGACCAGAGGTGTTCCTTCTCAGGGGGCTGTTTGACTCTCTTCCTTGATGTACCCTTAGAGTACACTGGTTCACTGAGCCGTTCAGATGAAAATTTCATCTTCCCAAGCACAATGAGGCAGAGTAGGTGGGAAAGATTTTGGTTTTTAGAAATCCAGCAATGTCTCACTGTCAATGATATTTGACACCTAATCCTTCTTACCTTGAAAAGTTAAGTAGAACTAATCAGCTATTCTTGTAAAGCTTTGCTTAAAAAGAAAGCTTTAAATGTTTTGGCCTTGGAAATATGGGCTGAAATCCTGTTGCTTAGTGTAGTAAGTCACAGTAGAGTAGACCTAGTGAATTAGTGGGGATTTGATGAGTCAATGTCTGCAAAGGTTCCACTGCTTCAAATGGGCCTACTCTAGCAGCAACTTATTTTAGTATAGTACTGTATGTTGCAACTAGAGTAGGCCCATTTGAAGCAGTGGAACCTTTGGAGGAATTTACCTACCAAATCTCCATTAACTCAATGGGCCTATTCTAGTGTGACTTACTACACTAAAAACCAGAATTTCATCCATGGTGTCCACCTCTATTATCCCTAATGTTCTCAATGGTCATTTACAATCAATTCAAATATCACCAGCCCCATATCCCTGCCTTTCTAGGAGGAAACCATGAACACTACAGACACATGAGAGTAACAAAGGCCAATACACTGAAAGCAGCTTGAGTCTAAATTGATTTCAGAGAAAGAAAAAGTCATACCAACAGTGATGGAATACAAACCTCTGTTTATAGGGGTGAAACTGTTATTGCAAAGGAAGGCTATTGGCATCTCATTTATCCTGAATTTGGAGCCCTGTGTTGCATGCACTAATTTCATTAATTGCCTTTCTATAAATGAAACAGAATTAAACACTGTCATACTGGGAGAGTCTTCCAATACAATCATCAAGGAAAAAAAAAACTCTTTTGTGCCTTATGTTATGCCCCACCCTCCACCATGATGCCACTTGCAAAAGCAGATTGGCTGCCAAAATCATGAACTTTATACCTGAGAAGGGACGAAGACTAGGCAAATCTCTGGTATTATTTTCAGGCTAGGGGGAAAAATAAGTTTCTCCTCCCTTTAATTAGTACCGAACAAGCCTACTCCTGTGGAATCTTACTAACTTTTGCAACTCAGCAACGAAGGCAATTTCTGCTTGAATAAAAGCCTTTAAATTGAGAAATGAAAAGAAATCTGAATTGTTTATCTGAATTTGTAATTTATACCTTTTTCCACCCAAAGTGATACACATTCATTACAATTACATCCGTAGATTCCATGGGCTGTTAAGTAACTCACTAGGGGAAAATAAGTTCAACTGCTGATGTGACCCACAGTGCATATTAAAAACTTTTTATAAAGTCTATTTCTACTCCCACAAGAGCAGGAAATAGAACAAGCAGTACTATTGCATTTATTGCCTTAATATTCATTCAGCCAAGCATAAAGTTTCTACCCACTCAGGTTCATTCAACCACTATGGTATATCAATCGTACGTGATTGACTTTAAACCCATTGTGGAATTCCACTACATGATGGCAAACAATGTGGAGAGGGTGGGGTTGGAAAAGTATGTTTTTGCCTTTGCCAGTCTGAGACATTTATCTGTCCACTTAAACTTAAAGGGGGGGGGGTTGTCCTGAACTATCAGCAGTGGCGAAAACCTAGCCACTGTCCTATCCTTGTCTAGCTGAACCCTGTAAATGGCAGCTACAAGGGAGATCTCAGACATTCTACGACGACAATATTCAAAGGAACCCAGGAGCAAAATATGCATTGCTTTAATGGCCCAGCCCACAATCATGTCCCCCCTTCCTTTTTCCACCCTAACAGTGGAAAGGGGGGTTCTCTGGCCCAGAAGCAGATGCTCTCAGGAACCATTTGCAGGTTCTGGCAAATTATGTTTCACTCCTCCTGGGTGGACTAAAACAGGGAGAAAGGAAGCTGGATCTGCAGTAGGCAGAAGTGGAAAGGCTACATCCTTGAATTTATCTGGCTCACATAGAACTGCGCAAGGAAGGAAATTAAATTGCCTTCTGGTTCTCCATCCTTGATCTACGGTAAGTACAAGGAACTGCTTGTTCAAGAGCTATAGAACACTCTTTCAGGATACACCATATTGGCCCCCTCCCTGCTGGAAGAATCTGAGCAGCTGAATGGAGGGCCCTTTGCTTTATTTTTTATTTTCTCCTTGCGTGCTTTCAAATGGATATTAAAAGTTTCAACTTAATAGTTGCTTCCATATGAAAATGTTTAATTGACTTTTAACACTATAGCTTATTATGGTTTTGATGGTACCTGTTTTTAAAACATTGTTAAGCTTCCTTAAAGCCTTATTGCGGCGGAACCCCCATGTCATGCCTGTTCATCATGGGGAGCTCAAGGGAAGGAGCCTATGAGAGGACAGGAGGGGCGGAACAAAAAGGACAGTTAGACAATTAGAGAGGAGAGTTGGAAAAAAGAGGTTTGGAGATAGGGAATTGAAGGGAGAGAGTTAGGAGATTGAATTGAGAAAGTTAAAACAGAGATTAGAAAGTGGAATGCTAGAGAGAATAGGAAAGAGTTCAAAATTATAGAGAATAAATGGATAGTCAAAGAATATTGTAAAAGTGAATAAGAACACACACAAACCAAAGTGAAAGAAAATGATATTTAATGATATTTAAATGATATTTAAATGATATTTAATCCTAAACATCTGTGATTTTCTCCTGTGATTTGCATAACATCTATATCAGTGGTTCTTAGCAGAGCTGATGGTGAAGGCTTCTGGGAGTTGCAGTCCAAAAACATCTGAGTAACAAAGGTTAAGAACCAGTGATCTATATGATCAATAAATCTGTTGTATTGGCAGCACGTGTCTAAGATCTATCTATGTGGTATTGAGGGAATAATACCTGGTGGCAGCACGAGGTGAGGAAACGCATCCAGAGGGTGGACTTGTGTTTAAGGGAAAATGAACAAAGGACACTGGGTGGATGCGACACTTATACTGGCAGAAAAGTGTGGAAGAAAATGAGTGAGTGAGTGAGTGAATAAATGAATAAATAAATAAATAAATAGGGAGGTAGGGAGGTAAGTAGGTAGTAAATTCCCACCCAACTTCTCCTGCAATAGTCCAAATCTAGAAAGTGGCATACATGCAATTAAGAAAAAAAGTGATCCATTCAAATAGGTAAAGCAGCACTTTGTGCACAGCAGATATGATTGAAATCATATTAATTTAAATCATGATTTAAATTTTAAAAACTGGAATTTTTTGACGATTTAAATTTTTAAAAAAAATAAATTTAAATCATGATTTAAATCATGATTTAAATTGATTTTTTAAAAAACTAATCATTGATTTTTATATACCCTGACACTGCAGCATTATTAACTGCAGGTTCAAAGGCCTGAATATGAGTCAAGACTGCAGTGCCGGGCAAAAAGTTCAAAACTCACACATGCTATGGTCGCAATCCAGAAAGGTTTTCATATACTTCAGATTAAAAGGCAGCTGGACAGAAAGGTACAAATCAGGAATCAACATTGGAACAGGATCCCAGCTGCCAATATCAAACTCCATTCCTTATATCCCTTCCTATTTTTGAAAAATCTTTCTATTCCCAGATTTTATGCAAAACGAAAGCAAATATCTGAACTCCTAATTCTAAGGGCCAAGATCAACACAACTGGCTGTATCTACAAATAGTATTCTATTATAGACAGTATACCAAACACCATTACCTATTCCTATGAGGCATAAATAAAAAATGTTATACTTTTATTTTGTACGTTCAGAGAAAGCAAAATTTATTTCCTTAGGGATTTCAGAATACAATCATCATTAGCATTCATCAATGTGTCAGTTTACTAAGAACAGTGTAGTAAGATTAATTCAGTTTGCTGTATTAACAAGGACCAAACCTTCTCTGAAAGCATTTCACAGAAGACCACCCATAAAACAGCCTGTTTCACAATGTATCTGTATACTGGCTTCTGGTTATCAGATGAAAGGAATAGAAAAATATTGAAGAAATTAGAATGTTCTTCATTAGTTACACAAGGCTGAAGTTCATCATTGCATGGCAACATCAGCTTTCACATATATCCATAAAGTTCATGTTAGGGATGCATCCTTTTAATTAAAATGTCAGTAACATACTACAATAGCCATCACAACAATAAGATACCACTTCTGTGAGAAGCCTGAGGCTGAGGAGCCTGACGCCGAGAGAGGCCCGGATGGAGAAAACACGAAACCGGGCCTTCTCGGCGGTGGCTCCTCGCCTTTGGAACAATCTCTCTCCGGGAATTCGCACGACCCCTACACTGGGCATCTTCAAAACCCAATTAAAAACATGGTTATTTATTCAGGCCTTCCCTCCAGCCAATTCTTGATTCTCTTCTTCTTATTGTCCTATTTTTTTAGTTTATTCTAGTTGTTTTGTATTAGCTATGTATCTGTTGTATTTTATTGTTTAATTTTATATTGGAAGCCGCCTAGAGTGGTCCATCGGTCCAGATAGGCGGGGTATAAATCAAATAAATAATAATAGTAATAGTAATAGTAATAGTAATAGTAAGAGTAATAGTAATAATAATAATAATAATAATAACAACAACAACAACAACAACAACAACAACAATAACAACAACAGCAGCAGCAGCAGCAGCAGCAACAGCAACAACAACAACAACAACAGCAACAACTAACTCCAGAAGGACGGCTGTCTTCCAGCATGAAGTCAGCTGACTGGGAATGCAAAAGCTAGCAAGAACACCAGAACAATCCTAGACGTTTTGGCTGGACTGCACCAACCATCTGTGCTACCAGAAAACCTGGGAATTCCACAAGCAAGATTCATGATCAGATAATATTTCAGTCAGATTGGAAAGTTGGGGAACAACTGTAAGAGATGAGTCATGATATTGTTTTGCATTACTTAGTCACAATAAATCTAGACTCTTTGCTAGCTATGTAAGAAATAACCTCTTCTTGTAACTACTTTAATCATTCCAGCGTGATTTCCAAAAGGCATTTAGATGCCTGCAGTTGCCAAGACAGCCCTTTGAAAGTTGGACCTTTGCCTATCTTTAATGAGTAAATTCACCCAGGAAAGCCTAATATACTGGTTATCAAGGACTCCTGGGGAGGAGGAAGAGCTCCTTCTTTAACAAGTCTTGGAGATAGCCCAGAACAGAGCACTAACAATAATGCTAGCTGAAAACACATTATATAGACGCTGTCTATTTCCAGATCCAATTAATACAAGTTTTAATTATTAATGTTTTAAAGCTCCTTTACGGCTTGGAACCAATAACTAACTCCAGGATAAAGTTACGTTTTAAGATCCAAATGTACTTACTCTTGAGATCGTAAGAGGTCCTGAATATGCACATCTTAGCTGAGATGCAACAGGTGGCATACGAAAGGCATTTGAGTGGCACTCAAACTTTAGAATGCCTTCCCAGAAAAGTTCAACTGATGCTTATTTTGACTACTTTGGGTTGCCATGTGAAGCTCTCATTACACTCCCAGGCCTTTAAACTTTTGTTGCTCAGCCAGGGCCTTCCTAAGGTGGGGGCACAGGTCTCACATAGGAGGAGGTGGTTCACACATGAAAAGGACTACCTCAGTTAACACAAACCTATGTAATGGAATTAGAAGGCTTACAGTTCTACAACCTCCCCCCCCCCCCCGCAATTTTCCCTTGTGTTTTATAATTTGGAAATTGAATGAGTGCATTACTAAACCTACATTTGATTGCAAGCTGCAAGGAGGATAAGAGGAGAGCTCTAGCAGCATACAAAGCCTGTCCTAGTGAGTAGAACTGGCAGACTCTTCAGTCCAACAGACTGCCAGGAGATGTTGCAACAATTATTGGCTTCAACTCTGCTCTCAGATACAGATAGCAGCGGACACAGGTAACATCAAGGGAATGTATGACAGTATCAATCAGGCATTAGGTCCAATACAGAAGAAGAAATCTGCTCCCTTGAAGTCTGCTACAGGCATGATCATCCAGGACCGAGCACAGCAGATGGAACGCTGGGTGCAGCACTACTCTGAGCTATATTCCAGAGAGAAGGTAGTAACTGAAGAGGCATTAAATAACATCGAGTGCCTGCCTGTCTTGGAAGAGCTGGACAGTGAACCAACTTCAGCAGAAATAAAACAGGCCTTGGATTCCCTCACCTCTGACAAGGCACCTGGGAAGGATAACATCCCTGTTGAAGTGCTGAACTGCTGTAAAGAGATCATCACCACTGAGCTGTATGAAGTCTTTTGTCTTTGCTGGAGGGAAGGTGAAGTACTACAGGACATGAAGGATGCAAACATCATCACATTGTATAAGAACAACGGAGACGGGGCGACTGCAATAACTACCATGGTATCTCTCTTCTGTGCATTGTAGGGAAGCTGCTGGCCTGTGTTGTGCTGAAGAGACTCCAGGTGTGTGCAGACAGAGTCTATCCAGAATCACAGTGCAGATTTCAAGCTAATAGATCCACCACTGACAAGGTATTCTCCCTCAGACACTTGCAGGAGAAATGTAGGGAACAACAACAACCACTCTTTGTGGCCTTCATAGATCTCACAAAGGCCTTTGATTTGGTTAGCAGGGATGGCCTTTTTAAAATACTTCCCAAGATTGGTCTCTTTAACATCATCAGGTCCTTTCATGAGAAAAATGAACGGCACTGTGGCTTTTGATGGCTCAACATCAGATCCCTTTGACATCCGAAGTGGAGTGAAACAGGGCTGTGTCTTCGCACCAATCCTTTTTGGGATCTTCTTTGCTGTCATGCTGAAGCATGCCTTTGGAACTGCAACAGAAGGTGTCTATCTCTGGACTAGATCAGATGGAAAGCTCTTTAATCTCACTAGATTGAGAACGAGGACCAAAGTCCAACTGAAATGCATGCAGGACTTCCTCTTGGCTGATGATGCAGCCATTGTTCCCCACTCTGCTGAAGACCTCCAACAACACATGAATCATTTTAGCAAGACCTGCCAAGACTCTGGACTAACAATCAGCCTGAAGGAAACACAAGTCATGGGCCAGGGCATGGACTCACCTCCTTCTATTACCATCTCTACACAAGAATTGGAGGTTGTTCATGAATTTGTGTACCTTGGCTCAACGATCTCTGACACTCTCTCCCTAGATGTTGAGCTGGATAAACGCATTGGCAAAGCAGCTACCATGTTCTCTAGACTCACAAAGAGAGTATGGCTTAATAAGAAGCTGACAGCATACACCAAGATCCAGGTCTATAGAGCCTGTGTCCTGAGCACACGCCGGTACTGTAGTGAGTCGTGGACCCTTTGTGCACAGCAGGAGAGGAATCTGAACACGTTCCATATGCGTCGTCTCTGACGCATTTTTGCTATCACCTGGCAGGACAAAGTTCCAAACAGAGTAGTCTTAGAATGAACAGGAATTTTTAGCATGTATACATTACTGAAATAGCAACATCTACGTTGGCTTGGGCATGTTGTGAGAATGGCTGATGGTTGGATTCCAAAAGATCTCCTGTATGGAGAATTAGTGCAGGGAAATCGCCCCAGAGGGAGACCACAGCTGCGATACAAGGATATCTGCAAGCGGGATCTGAAGGCCTTAGGAACGGACCTCAACAGATGGGAAACCTTGACATCTGAGCGTTCAGCCTGTAGTCAGGTGGTTCATCATGGCCTCTCCCATTTTGAAGAGACACTTGTACAGCAGGCTGAGGCAAAGCGGCAGTCCTTAAACCAGCAAAACCAGGGAGCTGGACATGGGACAGATTGTATTTGTCTTCAGTGTGGAAAGGATTGTCACTCTTGAATTGGCGTTCTCAGCCACACTAGACGCTATTCCAAGACCTCCATACAGAGCACGTTACCATAGTCTCTCGAGACTGAAGGATGCTTACTACTATTTGATACTCTCCTTTTTTGGTTACATTCTAAGCATCCTATGATCAAACTGCATTCAAAACCCTTTAAAAAAATAGTTGATGGCTGAAGTGCACAAATCCATGCCATACAACACAACCTGGAACAATCAGAACCTTACAATGTTCCTTGTCAGAGCTAGTTTAAGTTTTCGCTGCACATTACATCCTTCATCCTACAGGAGTTGCTCCAGGACATCTCTATTCTGAATTTCCTTGCATGGCCATGGTCCTATTATTCACTCCACCACCATTTGACAGTGGCTTCAATTCTTTTAGTCCTGGAGAGCCCAGAAGACAATCTTTATGAAAACTGCGCAAATATGGACCACTGCAATATGTCTTATTGAATTTTAGTAATAGGTAAAGGGGAAACAGCTGACGTTTCAAAAAAGGGTGCAAAGCAAGACTCTGCTTCAAACCAAAGTGAGAGATGAGTCCAAAGCATGACGCTAACCTGTCCCTCTAAGTTGGATTCCAAAGCCAAAAGATAATGAGAAAAACCCCCAAAGTTAACCCATTTCTTTTCTTGTGATTAACGGTGTATCAAACAGAGGTTGGGACAAGTTACCCACAGTTGAAGTATTATGAAAAATAAAATGATCATATTTATATTCCATTCTGGCACACTGACATTTCTAGCACTGAAACACCAGTGAGGGCAGCCAGTTTCAGACTGACAACAAAATTTATCAACTAGAGGCAAAAATGTAGGAATTTCCTCCAATACTACAAACTACTTTACTGGGATGTGGGGGTAGACTAGTAGTTGGGTAAGTAATGTTTGTTGTTCAAGAGATAGATTGTTAATTCATCTCAGCCCAGTATTTCTCCTGAGAATACAGAGCAAAGCACTTAAAAACTAATTTTAAATTCTTAAAACATACATTATTGATTTTAAGATAATCTCCATTGATTTATTCATCTTTGTAAAATCCAACTTGGTGCCATGTAGACTTTGCATAATAATCTTTAATAACACTTCTCACCTTTAATTAAGCATTCCAGTGCAAGCTGTTGTTTAATGAGTTAAAACACACACATGTACTCAATACCCTTGCAAAGGCACATACACATAAAACAAAGACTCTCCTACTATGTAAAATAGTGGGAGCTTGAACTCAGCATTGCCCCAAAGTGGTGTGCTCCAAAGATAGTGGCACAAACTGCATCGCCTCATTTCAGCATTTTCATCACTAACGGAATGGGGTATGCCCAACAGAGCACTTCTTTCATTTTTGCCTTTCCTTGTCATATGTGGCTTGTCTCCCTTTACTGTAACACCCCTGCAGTAATTCTGAGTTACTACAGCAAGGACTTAGACTCGATAACTGTGTAATTCTGCAGTTGATACTCATGACATCTGTGGAGCTTTATACTGTTTGAAGAATGGAAGCACAACTAGGAAAATGGCAGCTATTAATATTATGGCACTGCTATTAATAATATTGCATTTGTGAGAATAACCACTGCCACTTTTTGGCAGTGCTTCAAGCGTTGCAGACCTTCATGGATTAAAGCCCATAATTTCAGCCAGCTGCAGATTTCAGAGACCAGAAAAGTAATAATGTTATAATACCCCCTACTACATATAGAGCTGTGCACACACAGCTAGTTTTTCTGAAGTATCACATATTTCAAAGGTATGATAAATTATGAATTACTTCACCTTATGACATTAATCCATCCTCCCAGCCCCACACATTTTCACCTCTGCACACTAAGTGTATTAATATTTTCCTAAAAGTCTAGGATCCAATATGTTTCAGCATAATAACCACAGGTCACTGCAATATGTTGCTTATGAATATCTTCCGAAGGATAATGGTAAGAAGTTATTACCTTTCAATTTTTGTTTGGAAACTTTATGGAATTGTTTCATATTTAAGATACTTAGATGGTTATTCAACTAATCCTCATTCTACACTAACAGAAAGGAAAGAAGCCAGCTTGATTCCTAGTATAGATGGGATAGGCAGTGCCTGGAGTTTCAAAGCAGCTGCCTGGGGCATGGGCCTTGGAGCCATGAAACCATCCCTGACATTGTTTACCACCTCTTCTGCCAAGGCAGCAACCAATAATCCCAACACGCCAACGCAAGCTCAACAGGATGAGCAGGAGTAAGCCACAATACTGAAATCTGTCAGATTTGTTTAAAAATCAACTCTCTAGGTGTTGTAGAAGCAGAGATAAGAGACAAATGTGCAGGCACCCTTTTGTCCAGCCAGCATGGTCCTGCCTTTCAGGTTTTGACACAATGGATGAAGTGAGAACAACAACTAACAGAACACTTCCTCAAAAAAAGACTTCTCCAGGGCACTGCCGGGTCTACTTAAATTGTGATGATGTCGTACCAAAATAAGTGATTCTTTAAAATACCTTCAAATGTGACAAATCTGTTCTAAATCTGTTGGCTTGTTATGTGAATAATACACATGCCCAAACTCAACCACGCAACAAGTAATCAATGTACAAGTTCTCCAATTCAGGCTATTTAGAGGAGTGAAGAGTGGGGAGGGGGGCAGTTTGAAATACTGTAGTTGTATACTCTGCATTTGGCAGGGTGGTCTGTTCAGCTCCCTCAGCTGACCTTCCTTGCTGTTTTGCGTTTGGCTGCAGAACCCAGAAAAGCCCTTTCGCATCATTTCTTACGGGCTTAAAGTCAAGCTCTCTGACTGATCAAACCGAAAGGTCTGATCAGGACCTTCAAGGATCCCTAGTAGAAGAGCCGTGGTTCTCCTCCAGTCTGCCGGACACACTGAATGGATTGCCTCGGCCTCTCTCACATCAGTGTGTGTTTGTTTGCAAAGGGCAATGAAAAACAAAGCAAATATATGCAGAAATATATTGAGAAGAAGGAATGGAAAATAATTACTGGGGGGGGGGCTCTTCCAAGTAAGAACAGTAGTTATTTTGCCTACCACAAAGTGTGTGAGGGTGAACCGGCAATCAATTCAGCTAATAAAGCTGACATAGAAAATGATCTGCAAATGATTTTTTTTTAAAAAAAACAAATGAGAACAACTGCTCAAATAATCAAGGAACTAGTTTTTTCAGGTCTGTGTTCAGTATACAGACATTGTACAGGTGAAAGAAAGCGAAATGAAACTAGCAACCTTTGCAGTAGAATGTAATTCACCCATATATGAGTTACACCCATCTTCCATACCTTGTTCAATCCATTAAAAAGGACTCTCTGATAGCAAAAATGTAAAGTAAAATGACATCAGCTTTGAAACTGGGACAACTAAGATATTTTTTAAAAAAAAATTTATCAGTCTATGAATAAAGGTAAAATCAACTAATGCAGCATAAATATGCCTATAAAAGTTTTGTTTTGGTTTTTTGGACAGCTGTGTTAAAATGTGTTCTATAAAAGTTACTGAGATCTACAAAGGGTGGTTGTTGGGGCTTTTTGTTTTGTTTTGTGTGGGGGGGTTTTTTGAGACTAGAGATTTGGCAACACTATTTCCAAATTCATTCATAAGAATTTTTTTTGAGGGGTCACCTGTTGTGGAGTAGCAATTGTTGTCCCATAGAAAATGACTCAGAAATCATGGGTTTCAGTAAGGCTGCCCACCAAAAAGCCAAAATGGAAGCAGCAAAGATAGGGAGTTCTTCATCTTTCTTATCCAGATCTTGTTTTTCATTGAATAATCTGATTTATTTCTCTAGAGTTCTCACACAGCACATGTAGGCACATTTCAGCTGTATTTAACCCGACACTCCAGAATGCTACTGTTTCTATACTGTGGCTTTTTGTTGCTAAATGGCTTAGCAGCTTGGTAAAGTTTTTAAGACTGAGCAGCGGGACACAGCAATGGATCTCAATGGACGAAGACTAACTACTGTAGGGACAGCAATCCAAGGGCTAACTTTCAATGGTGCCCTACTCTGAGCTCCTGATGGTTAGTGAGGCCAACTATGCACTCTTTAAACCAACACATTGTTCCAATAATCTTTAAAGAGAAGAACTCCCACCAAATGTCACTTCCCATTTTATATTTTATAAAATGAAACTGCCAAACTAGAAAAAAAAAGAGACTAATTAGCATATCAAATAAACTAATTAACTGTGTGTTGGTCAAATTGATTCTGACTCATGAGAACTCTTTCAAGGTTCCCAAGGTATAAGGTCTGCAGAAGTTATTTATCAGTCCCTCTTTCTGATGACACTCTGGGACCAGGCAGCTTGACCAAGGTCACATAGGCTCTCTCCTCCCCCTCAGATCCTGGCTTTGTGACAAGGTGCTCCACCCCAGGTATGTTAAAGACCTGCAAGTCAGCCCTATCGTGACCTGCTGCAACCATGTGAGAAAGCAGCACTGAATCTCGCTACAACTACTGTAGGAGCACAAGGATGCATTGTTGCATATTCTATCAGCAAACCATAACCTAAATAAACAAAAAGCCATGTGGCTGAATCCTGGAAACACTGTTTCTAGTACAGTAACAAGTTTCAATTTTCTTCCAAACACAATGGTACTGAACAAAATATGCAACTTCGAAGGTAAAAGAAGTATATTTCCCCCCCCCCCATGCACTCTGTAGACTTCTGTAGATGATGACCAAGATCTTGTCTTCATGGCTTTTTCTTCTTTAGCAACCCATTGCCATCCAGTGTTGGATACAGGCCTTCCTTTTTTTGTTTTCACAAATTTCTGTTTTGCACTATTGTAATCCGTGCCAGTCCTACCAATTCATCCATCTAACTTGCAGTCTTCCTCTACTGCTTATTCTGATTCATGGTTGCCATTAATGCGTTTCTTTATTAAATCTCCTTGTCTCACAGTGTGGCTCGCCCATACAAGTACTGGCTTACACTGCGCAGACCTAGACGCTTTAAAAATACATATATGAAAAGCTCAAAGAGCAGCAGATAGACAGATGGCAAATATCAGATAGTGGATGAAGTAAGAAACCAGGATATTTAACAAATTACCTAAATAACAGGCATGAAAGAATGTATACTGTCAAGTCAATTCTGACTTACGGCAAGCTTTCCCAGGGTTTTCTATGAAGCAAATACTCGGAAGTGGCTTATCATTCCCTTCTTCCAGGGGTGCCCTGGGACTGTGTAGCTTGCCCAAGGCCATCTAGGCTGGTGCTTCTCCAAGGAGGCACAACCTCTAGCTCCACAGCCCAATGCCTAAACCACAGTATAATTGAAATGGAAATGGAAATGGATAGGTCTGCATGGCTATTAAAATATAAATACTGTCAAAATTTTCAGAACTAGCACATGATAATTATGATCGCAATCATGAGATGGCCATTTATTCTGCTGTTTGATCTGCTGTGAGGAGAGGCCGGTTCACTCCTTTTTCCAGTGACTAAATTATGAACTAGCCCATCCCCAGGGGGTTCCTATATGTGCCTTTCTGGGACCCTGGCAGGAGTTTATACTTTTTAGGTGTGAATAGAACCCTTACATAAGGGTTGTGTTTGTAAAATATCCCAAGTAGAGCTTCTGAGACTAACAACTGGATTTAAGGCTGGAATGTCTCTGGTCTGTAGTAACTCACTTGCTCATATGACTGAGGAGAGGGGATATAATTTGTATCATATTTGGTTCTGTTATTTTGGTATCACAAAATACAGAAGCAGGTGAGTTATCCGGGGCGGGGGTTAGTGCTGCTCCCTGCATGTCTATTTACCATACAATCCTATGTACATCTATTTAGAAGTAGGCTCCTCTGAGTTCAATGAGTCTCAGTTATGAGAAAACAGCCTGTATAAGGCTGTTGCTTTGAAGACTAACACCTTAGCCAGGAAGGTTATATCAGACTAACAATGTATATAAGAAGCAGTGCTCAATGTTCAGAGACGTTTCAGCTATGTGCAAAGTGCTGCAACAAGGTAGCCGATTTTGTCCAAATGGAAAATACTTTCACAATTCTGTATAATGCATACTGGAAGCCCATTCATTTCTGGCCTCCAGGTGAAAGGCATCAAGTTAAGGCCTATTTTGGGCATATATTAGATCTAGCATCTTTGTTTTGTCTGATTTGTGTCTTCCTATCACATTGTTCTAACTCTTCTGTTCTGAACACAACTATTACAGTGTGTACTTTTCTTTATTTTAACCTGAACTGTTTACTGCTTCATATTTTTCCTGCTGCATTTTGTTGCTGTTGCATATACTTTGTTTTCTTTGAGAAAACCAGAATATAAGATTTTCTTAAATATATCAATATATATAAATAAATCAGAAAGTTCTCCAGCCCATTGAAGCAAATGGTAACTAGGCAACAGCACAATCATCCTTTGGTGCAGCTTCCTTGCATTTACATTAAACTTGAACTAAAGCACACCATGGCAAACTGTGCCCCGTATTAATTAGAAAGGAGAGGTGCCACTTGGGTCTTATGCTTCAGGAGCCAAACTTGGGCCAGGGTGGAGCACAGGAAGCAACAAACAAGGACCTACAAGTCATAAAATAGAACCAATCCCACCACTTTCAAATATAACAAGGACCCACAGCTGAGCAGCTGCCTTCCAATTTTATAGAACTATATGAATAGCTCAGTGAGTTAGGTTGTCTGGCTGCAGAGTCAGAGACTGGGTGTTCAAAGGCTCATTGGGCCTCCTGGGAGCAGAGCCAGCCTGTGTAAACACTGAGAAAGCTGCACAGTTCCAGGGCACCCCAAGAAGAAGAGAATGGTAAACCACTGAGTACTCACTACCTAGAAAATCCTAGAAAGGCTTGACATGTCAACATTGGCTTGACATCACATGATTATTATTTCATGAGCATAAATGGACAATAGGATCTGAAGGACACATGGTCATCATCCCCCTGCATCCTGCGAGAACCGGCATGCTCCCACCATCATAGCTTAATTGTCCCTGTAATTCAGATTTCATTATACCACAAGGAGAATTAGACCAGAAGAGGAATGAAACAGGAAGACACAAGTAAGATTCATGAGATCGTATAGCTTCTGTCTTATATAACTAGGGGGGAAATCTAGAAAACATTATCCATAACATATTACCAACCAGGAAGAGAAAATTATTATTTTTTTAATGTAAAAGTGTAGTTTTGCAATTCTGTCACTAAAAACACCATCAAAAAGTAATAGCAAAAGTATCGACATTTCTACATCTTTTCAAATTAAAAGTCCATGTCATGCGTGTGCATTAGCAATGACACCTGCCCCAAAATGTAAAGTTAGCAGGTATGTACAGTGGGGTCTTGACTTAAGAACGGCTCGAGTTAAGAACATTTTGACTTAAGAACCACTCTCATAGGAAAATATTGACTTGACTTACATCCTTAGATTTGAGTTAAGAACTGAAAAAAAAAACACGTGGGAGGCAGGGAAAGTGCAAAATTTGAACTTTCAGTTAACTGTTGGCCAGTGAAAAGGGTGCCTGTCTGCTTCCTCACTCCTCCCAGCGTTTAGAGAGTGGATTGGGAGACAGTCTTCGGACTGCCTGGTACTGGACTGCCTGGACTGTATTTTCCCTGCCTTCCCTGAACTTTTCTTGACCTAAGAAAAAAAGAAACAAAATATCCCCCTCTAGTGGTCGAAGGTGGAATTGCAGCTTCCCATTAGTTTCTATGGACGGAAAAGAGCAGATACGGATCAAATGGTTTTCAATGCATTCCTATGGGAAATGCAGATTTGACCTGAGAACTTTTTGACTTGAGAACCGCCTTCCAATACGGATTAAGTTCTCAAGTCAAGACCCCACTGTAGAAAACTGTAACATACTGACATCTCTCAACTTACATGCTACAATTCTTTTGAAACACCCAAATATATTCTTCCCTCTTGTGGAGAATTAGGTATCTCAGATAACAAGAAAGTACAAAATAATAACAGGCCACCACAATGGCTCAGTGGAGTCAAGGGATGGGAGTTCTATTGGGGTAAAAGCCAACCTCTGTGGCCGTGGGAAAATTACACGGTTCCGGAGCACCCTCAGAAGGGAATGGTAAACTATCTCTGAATACATCATACCTAGAAAACCCTGAGAAGGGTCACCATAAGCCTGAAAAGAATAGACTAGCAGCCTGTTAGAAAGCCAGTGTGATATAGTGGACAGTGTTGGACTAGCATGCAGGAGAACTGGGTTCAAATCCCCACTCAGCCATGGAAACTTGTTGGGGTTATAGTGATGATAAATACTGCTTCTCAAACATCTCACACAGCTCAGAAAGCCATTAGGGCCACCCGAAACTGGAAGTGATTTGAAGCAGGCACTCCAAACTATCCTATATGACAACACAGATTTAACTGTACTGATAGCAGCAGCATCAGAATTCATGAGACCTGAATTTAGTCTTCTAGGTTTCGGCCCCACTGCATGGGAGCCTTACCTTGTGCACATGTAGAGGGCTGGGCTTCCAGCCAAAACTGAAACTAAACAGGCACCAACTGCAGCTGCCAGTGCACAGCCCTGATGGAGCTGTGCACACACGCATACAGCTTAGAGAAAATGTGGTCTTCACTACCTTCAATCTCATTCATTTCAATGGACCTACTCTACATATGACTAATCACAACTAAAATAAATTGCATTGATTTCTATGGGTTCGCTCTAGGTGAGATTAACATTTGTTTTATCTTATATTCTATTATTTTTTAGCATTCCAGTGTCTGGGTTTTGTTCCCTCTTGCACACAAACTCGCACTTCAAATACACAGCTTCCCTTTATGACAGACTTTGGCCCCGAACTACTTTTTTTTTTTTTTACCAGAACCGCTGTCTCTTTTTAATGCCAATTGTGTTCCAACACGGTATTCATAGTTACTATTTTCATTTGCTCACCAAATTAGCCTTGTTAATTTATGGTTAAGAAGACCAGTATGCAAAATAAAAATAAATAATAAAATAAAAGGGGGGAGAGGAAAAGAAAGAAAGAAAAAGAAAGAAAGCCCACAGAGTTCTCTAACCGTCTGGGCTCTTTCTGGCATCCAGTGGTTGTCCAGATTCGTACTACAAAATAAACCCAAAATTCCTCTGGGAGGAGGAAGCTCCCACAAGAATAAGGAAGTGTATGAAAATCAAAGGCCTAGGCAAAAAAAGAGGACAAAACACAACGTTCTTGTTTTAATCTAAGTATGTTAAATATTCTACTTAGGGGTGAACAAACCACACTGATCTTGGCACTAAACATGCTTAAGTAAACAGGGTTACAGTGAATAGCACATGACTTTTGGCTTGCATGCATCCCTCATCCTTCCACATTGCGAAACTGTCTGACTCATTGGTTAGATTGTCACAATCCAGCACATAAGGAGAGAGAGGCAGAAAGTCTCCCTTTTCCCATAATGTGTGTAGAAACTGAGTCCTGTCCTCCTTTTCTTTGTAGATAAAAGCATCTGTTTTCAGACATAGTCAACATATTCAGAAACAACAGGTGAATACTAGTTTGTACAGGCTAAGGGGGTTCCTTTGTGGGGGAAACAACTGAGAAAGAACCAGAATTCCTAGTCCATCTAGCCAGCTAATCTTCAAAGAGGAAGAGAAAAATAGAAAGGCAGTGCTTCTGAACTGCTGGGTTTAAAAGTGACAAATGGGGTATTAACACATAGTTTCTATTGTGTGCATGAATAATTCAGGTGCACTGAGAGATATACTTTGCTTTTCCCTTTGTATGTAGGGAGGGGTTATCTTACCTTTGGTCTGAGATAAACTCAAAAGACAACTACCTCCTCATACCAACTGTAAGCATCACCATGTCATGCACCTAAAAGGGCAGAGTCATTAAATCACAAAGCGCGCCCCCCCCCCAGACAAAGCTGTCCAGTTGTAAAGCAAATAAGCCTGGGGTGAGCTAACAAGCTGCATACACAGAATGTAATCTGCCAGCAGCCAGCTTGGATGTGCAGTGTTTCCAAAGAGGCATTTTATGAGAAAGTTTGACACCGTCAGATACAAGACAAAAACCGGACCTACCTCAAACCGCAAGTCAGCCTCCAAAAGAGGGAAGGCAGTTATCTCAAGCATAAATGTCAAAATGCCACCAAAACCACCAATGAGAATCCACATGAACAAGGGAGAATGAATGGGATTTGAGTGAATGGGTTTTAATTACCTGAATGGCAGAGTAGCTGTTATGAAACTCCTGAGGATAATAACGCACTATAAAAACCCAGTTCTATGTTCCAGAAACCTGGGAATAAAAAGAGGGGAGGAGCACTCTCTGCCTCACACACATGCACGGGAAGAAATCATCTTTTCCTTAGATCTCTAAATGGGAATCAAAAATGCTTCCTATCCCGTCAAAGCCCACTCCCTCCTCCCGGCACAGCCGAGGTTAAAGCAGCAGCAACAACAATAACGCACAGTTCACACCACCATCCTTGGGAAAGTTTCACATTTTGCTAAGCCTCGTTGTGTTGTTAAGCAGGCGCAATCGAAGTCCACAGCGACAGAGTTGCGAGGAGGGAAAAGCCAAACCTTTGCTCCTAATGGAAACCATCTGCTGCTCAAAGGGGGTGGGGATGGGAAGAAGGTCGAGCGATTACTACTTGGAAGAAAGAAGGAATGGGAAGCGGCGGCAAAAACGATGATTCAACCCACCG
This sequence comes from Pogona vitticeps, assembly GCF_051106095.1. Taxonomy (NCBI): domain Eukaryota; kingdom Metazoa; phylum Chordata; class Lepidosauria; order Squamata; family Agamidae; genus Pogona; species Pogona vitticeps. Next base: position 126,546,775 of record NC_135787.1, read on the forward strand.
GGGTTTGTGGGGTGGGGGTAGCGACCGAGTCGACTTCGGCACCCTTCCCCAGCTTCCCTCTAGCGCAATCGGTTCAAGCCGGTGTCTTTGGGGTGGGGGTGGAGGGCTGTCTCCCCGACTCTCGGAACTTCCTTATCAACCAGAGACCCGAAGAAGTGGCGGCGGCGACCGATCGCTGGAAGTCGCCCTCCGCCTGAAAGCGACGAGGAGAGCTTCCCAGGTTGGCTGGGCGCTCGCCCCTGGATTTGTTTGCTTATTCCGATCAGCAAATCAGCATTCCCGGGTGGGGTGTGGGGGCTTTCAACAGGTGGAGCCACCCTTCTGCCAAAGCAGAAGACCGCCGACAAAGAAGGGAGGGGAGGGGAGGGGAGGGGAGGGGAGGGAGAGAGGACTTACCCAAGTTGCAAAAGGCTGGGCTGGCTGCGCCTTTGTGTGCTCGGCTTTCGGAGTGCCAGCGCCGCCGCCGCCGCCGCCGTTGTTCAACCTCCAGCCGCCCCTTCCCGAAGTGGCCGCGCCTCAGCCCCGCAACCCTTGGAGGCAGCGCCCAGCACCCGTCGAAGGGCTGCCCATGTTCCTGGGTGGTGGGGAAGGAGGGCGCGTCCCGCTGCCTCCGCCGCCGCCGCCTGAAGCGAAGCAGCTTCTCCACAAGTCAAGGCGAGCAGCAGCTCTCGGAGAAGAGGAAAGGCAGGAGGGGGGGGGAGAGAGAGGAGGAGAGAAAGGCAAGCGGGCAGGCGGGGGGGGGAGAAGAGAGAGAGAGCGAGAAAAGGCACGCCGCCACACAGGGCGAGAGGCTCGTCACATGATGCGCCGGAGCGCCCGCCTCTCCTCGCGCGCCCCTGCCAGTCCTGCCCCGGGAAGGGAGGAAAAACAGCGAGGAGCCGACACACCTGTAGGCGCTGCTGCTCCGGCTGCTGCTGCACCTAATCTGTGGCGCGCACAAAGCCAGACAGGAAATTGAGAGAGGAGGAGGGGAAAGAGAGAGAAGAAGAAATAAAAACCAAGGAACCAGCTTGGGGAGAGAGGGAGAAGCCTCTTGGCCCGCCTTCTGGCTTCCTCCTCGGGAGGAAAAAAAAGGGGATATTTCTCTCCCTCTCTCCTTCCTTTTTTCGCCTTCCCACACACTAGCCGCCTTCCCCTGAGGAAATTCCCGCTTTTCGTGAGAAGGCGGCGGGGGGTTGGTCTGTGTCGTCTCCGCCGCTCAGGCTTCCCGGGTCGCCGAGGGGGTTTGGCTTGCTGACGTGACGGGGAGGGAGGACTCGGGCGAAACGTTCCAACGTGCAAGATGGTTGGGTTCGGGTGGGTGTAACGCGTGGGCAGGGCGCCGCTTCGCCCCGGCGCCCTTCTTGGCCGCGAGCGTGACGCACCGTTCCAAGTATGCGGGCGGGCGGGCTGGCGGGGCACGCGCAGGATCCGTGTCTCCTTCCCCCGAATGAGCACTTGGGGGGGTTGCTTGGGCTTGGAATTCCTGTCACTGGGTGAACGTAGGCAAGGGTTTCATCCCTGTGCCGGTCAGCGGGAGCTCTTCTGGATTCTGATTCGTGTCCCATTGCTAGTCCTTACTAGAGCAGACCCCTTTGGCACTAGGGGGCTGAATAAGCGTTGACCTACTAGAGAGTGATCACTGCTCTGTCCCCACAAAAAGGACAGGGAACACCAAAAAAAAAAGAGGGCATTCTTCACAAAATAGGACATTTTTTATATTAGGTTTGCATATGCTAATTAAAATTAATATGCGCAAGTATCACAGTCAGACCTTATTGCTGTAATTTAAGTGGAAATACGCTACTGTGCACAATACTGCATGACTGTGTCTTGGTAACCACCTTGGGACACAGCACTGAGATAAAAATGGGATATAAATCGAATAAATGAATAAGATACAGTGTTTCATAACTCTCCAAAATGCCCTGGGCCTTGTACATTCAGCTTACTCAAAGTGAATATATAGAGAATGAAAACAAACAGAGGTCACTGAAGTTTTGTTGAAATATCTAGTTAGGTAACAATCCGTTATTTCAATCGACCTGCCTTCTAAAGTTCACACAGAATTGACATGCCATGCCCTATCCTTCCTACCTCCATCAGTAATTATGTCAATGTGTGTGGTTGTGCATTTTCTTACAAAATGCTCTTCCTCGGATCATTTTACTTTAAAAATTAGAGATATTTGATAAGATATTTTTGCCAATCAAAACCTCTGTTTTCCCTGCTCAGCCAGGGAAACTGATGGGGGGGGGTTGGCCACTTAGACAACACCAAAAAGGAGGACAGCTTTTCAGATTGGGGAGTTGTTACATAACAGCACTGATGTTACCTGTCTGTCATGGGTTTGGAGGGAAAGTTCCATCCTATGGGGAGTGGAAGGCGGGACATCAGGAGGAGGGGCTGTACTGTATAAATATGTGATGCCTGTGTGGTGAAGAGTAGATGCTGAGACAGACTGTGAGACACTGGGTTGGGACGAAGCAGCAGCTGGGGAAGAAGAAGCTGTTGTGGGAGTCTGGGTGTCTGACAGGGTACTACTGTGTGTCAGAGTACCAACCTGAAAGGTTCAGGTGTCTGTGGGTTAGCCAGAACTGATGGGTTCAGGGTCTGTGCTTTAAGTTAAAGGTTCTAGGTGAGCCAAACTGTATGCTTGTGTGTGTGAGAATAAGCCACGTTACTTTATTTTATTCACCTGATTGTTTTATTTACCCTGTTTGTATTTAAAATAAACCTTATTCTGTTATTGTTTAAAAATCCATCCCTGGTCTGTGTGACTTATTATAGGGAATGGTTGGTGGCAGCTTAGTAACTGTGTGATAGATCCCAGTAGGTCTGGGTTTGTCACATTGATTGGTGTCCAGCGTGTGGGATACGACTGGTCCAGTTGTCCAGCGGTCCAGCAAAGCCTTGGCAAGTGTGCCCAGAGCAAGGGGGGTCTAGTCAGGGACAGTCTGAGGCGCGTAGGTAATCTTCTAGGTGTACCTCACGGGGAGGTGCACTAGTAGAAGAACGTGCCAACTGGGGAGACTTAGATTAAGGTGCTCTGAGGCAGCCTGATTTTGGCGGGAAAACGCTGAGGCAAAACTGCGTAGCAACAGTGAGCTAGCTTGCCAGCTGAGAGGCCCAGCAGAGGGGGGTAGGCTCTGACTCGATACTGTTGCAAATTTAGTGCTGAAGAACAGCAGCAATCTCTAGGGAGAGCTGGTTCTGAGGTAAAAGGAAAAAAGTTGTCGTTTTATTCTGAGGCTTGACTTTTTAAAGCAGCCTGTTCTGAGGGGGGGGTATGCCCTTGACTCGAAGCCAAGTAGCAGACATGAGTGATGTGAAAGACCCCCAGATTGACCAAGGTTCTGAGGATGAATTTGGCTCAGTGCAAGGTGACAGCACAGGAGAGCAGAACCCAGAACTTAGAAAATTGATCCTAGCCCAACAGCATGAACTGAGGGTGAGGGAAATGGAGGAAAGATTAGAGAGAGAGAAAATGGCATTTGAATTAGAGCGAGAGAGAGAGAGGATGGAGAGAGAAGAAAGAATGGAGAGAGAGAAGATGGCGTTTGAATTAAGAAAACTGGAACTGATGAACCAGAACAATAATAATAATAGGGATTCTGAGGGAGGCCAACTGTCTAAGGCTGACCTGAAGAAATTCCCTGTGTACCACAAGGGAGATTGTCCTGAGGTGTTCTTTTCCTTAGTGGAAAGAGCGTTTGTGGACTTCTCAGTGAGGGAAACTGAGAAGATGACCATCATGCGGTCTTTAATCAGTGGTAGCCTGGCTGAGGTTTATGCCGAGATGCCTGAGGAATTGATGAAAGATTTTGCAGAGTTTAAAAAACTGGTGTTTGCAAGACATGGGATAAATGCAGAGCAGCTGAGACAAAGATTCAGGTCCCTCACTAAAAAACCAGAACAGACTTTTACCCAAGTGGGGGCCCAATTGGTGAGGCTGCTTGAGAAATGGCTATCGCAGGAGGGAATAGAGACCTATGAACAGCTTAAAGACTTGATAGCCCTGGAACAGTTCTATTCAGTTCTGCATGGGGAATTGAAATTCCAGGTGAGGGAAAGGAAACCGAAATCTGTGGCAGCAGCCGCAGAAATCGCGGATTTTATCTCCCAAATAAGAAAGCCCTTGGGTGAGGGGAAATCTGTAGGTAAACCCAAAGAAACCTACAGCAAGTACTCTCAGGGACCAGGGAAAAGCCAGCAAGGGGGAGGGGCCCATGGTGAAGGGAAGCCCTCAGGCATGAAACCAAGCCCTCAGAATTTGGAGGGAAAACCCAAACAAGAGGAGAGAGAATCAAAATACACCAGAAAATGCTATTTCTGTCAGGGAAAGGGTCATCTGATCTCAGAGTGTGAGAAATTGAAGCAGCTAAAAGGAATGGTGCCTCAGAATTCTAGTGGGACCAAGCCAAAAGCTGTGTTCTGTGTCCAGCAAGAGCAAGGCTCAGTGTCACAGAGGGAGCCTGTTGCCATGGCTACTCAGTCTGGAACAGCTACCTATGCTGAGCAGGCTGAGGAAAATGGTCCTCTTGTGGAGGTAAAGCGCTGCTTGCTGATAAAAACAGATTCTCAGTTGTTTGAGACAGCCGGGGTGGACGTAGGAATACTTGACCGTCAGTATAGGGGGCTGCGGGACACTTGTTCCCAGGTAACCCTGTGCCATCCCGATATCATTCCCCGGGAGTTTATAATCCCAAATGAGAGCATGAAGGTAGCAGGGATTGAGGGGCAGATAATCTCTCTGCCAGTAGCAGAGGTACCTGTCAACTTTCAAGGCTGGAGGGGAGATTGGCGGCTAGCGATTTCATCGACTCTGCCAGCAGCCGTGCTCGTGGGAAATGACCTGGCTGAACATGTGAAAAGGGTGCTAGTGATTACACGCTCACAAGCCACCACAGGGACAGTTCAGGGGGGTAATGATGAGCCAGAGACGGAAGCAGGTGGGGGAAGTTCAGAAGCTGTGGTGGAAACCTTAACCACAGACAGCAGATTTGGACAGGAGCAAAAGGCAGACGCCACTCTCCAAAAGTGTTTCGAACAGGTGACTGACGCCCAGCTAACACCTGAGACCCCAGTGAGATTTCTGGAGAAAAAGGGGATTTTATATAGAGAAACCCTGAGGAATATCTCAAAAGGGGGAGATGGGATCAGAAGTCAGCTGGTGGTACCTGAAAAGTATCGCCCCATGATCTTACAAAGGGGGCACTCTGACATGTTTGCTGCACACTTAGGGGTCAACAAAACACAGCAGAGAATCACACAGAATTTCTACTGGCCTGACATAGGGAAGCAGATCAGGGAGTTCTGTAAACAATGCGATGTGTGTCAAAGGCAGGGGAATAACCGCGATAGGACCAAAGCAAAGTTGTGCCCTTTGCCTGTGATTGACACTCCGTTTAAATGCATAGGGGTGGATATTGTGGGACCTTTGCCCAAGGCCACAAAGAGGGGGAACAGGTTCATCCTAACAATTGTGGACCATGCCACAAGGTATCCTGAAGCCATACCCCTGACTAACATTGAAACTAACACAGTGGCCGATGCTTTGGTGGGGTATATGTCCAGGATGGGATTTGCCTCAGAGATAGTCACAGATTTGGGAGCATCGTTCACATCAAAGCTCATGAAACGCTTATGGCAGATCTGTGGAATTAAGCACAAGGAAACCACTGCCTATCATCCTGAAAGTAATGGGTTAACTGAGAAGTTCAATGGGACTCTAATGCGCATGATTAGGGCTTACTTGGCAGAGAATCCAAACAATTGGGACCAGAAGCTGCAATCCCTTTTGTTTGCTTATCGATCAGTGCCACAAGCCAGTACCGGGTTTAGTCCATTTGAACTTCTATTTGGGAGACGGGTGAAAGGGCCCCTTGATTTGATCAAACAAAATTGGGAGCAGATCACCCAGGAGGACCCACAAGACATTGTGACTTACATAGACACCTTGATGAATGACCTAAGGAGAAATCTAGAGCTGGCAGCAGAAAACCTGCAAGCTCAGAAGGTCAGACAGAAAACATGGTATGACCACAAAGCTAGAGAGAGGCACTTTGACCCAGGGGAGGAAGTGCTTTGGCTTAGGCCCTGCAGAGAGAATAAACTGCAGCTCAAATGGGCAGGACCATATAGGGTCATTTCCAAGATGTCAGACCTGAACTACCTAATAGAGCAGGAGGAGAACCAAGCAAGGAGGGTGGTTCATGTGAATGCCCTAAAACCCTACTACAGAGGGGAACAGAGGGTTTTATTCGCGATAAAAGCAGCTGAGAGTGAGGAAGCTGAATTACCCTTCTGGGAGGGTAGAGGGGAAGTAAAATACAACCCAGAGGAGGTAAAGATCAGTCCTGCACTCACCCAAGACCAGCAGCAAGAACTAAAAATGCTGCTTAGTAAATATCAACAGGTGTTTTCCAACAAGCCGGGGATAGTGAAGGGAGTGATGCATCGGATCCACACAGGGGATGCACCCCCGCAGGCAGTATCCCCATACCGAGTAACGGGACCCTATAGGGACAAGGTGCGGAAGGAGCTGGACGAGATGCTGAGGGAGAACATAATCGTCCCCTCTTCTAGTCCTTGGTCCTCTCCGATAGTCCTTGTGGACAAGCCTGATGGGAGCATTAGGTTTTGTGTCGATTACAGGAAATTAAACCGTGTAACCACTCCTGATGCCTACCCAATGCCCAGGCTAGACAACCTGATTGAAACCATAGGGGGTTGTCGGTTCATCTCATCATTGGACCTGGTAAAGGGATATTGGCAATTAAGAATTGATCCCAGGGATCAAGAAAAGACTGCCTTTTGCAGCCCTTTTGGTCTCTATGAGTTTCGAGTCCTGAGCTTTGGTCTCAGAAATGCACCAGCCACATTCCAAAGGCTGATGGACCAGACCTTGGCAGGGCTCAGTGACTTTACAGTGGCCTACATTGACGACATAGGGATCTTCAGTAATACCTGGGAAGATCACCTGATACACCTGGAGTTAGTGCTGCAGAGGTTAAGTGCAGCAGGGCTAACAGTAAAGGCCAGCAAGTGTCAGCTGGGTAGCCCAGAAATAAAATACTTGGGTCACATGGTAGGGGGAGGAATGATAAAACCCCTGGAGGCCAAAATAGAAGCTGTTCGTGATTGGCCTAGACCCAACACCAAGAAAAAAGTCAAATCATTTCTTGGGTTGGTGGGCTACTACAGAAAGTTCATCCCGAGGTTTAGCGAGATTGCGGCTCCGCTGACCGATCTGACGAGGAAGAAGGCTGATGACCGCATCCCGTGGACCAGCGACTGTGAGGCGGCGTTCCAGAGGTTGAAGGAGGCGTTAATCAACTATCCTGTCCTGCGTGCTCCAGACTTCGACCGGGAGTTCATCATCTACACCGATGCGTCTAACAGCGGGGTAGGAGCAGTTCTGTGCCAAGAGGATGAGAATGGTGACCAGCATCCAGTGTCCTACCTGAGTAGGAAACTTCAAAAAGGTGAGAGACATTTGGCAACCGTGGAGAAGGAGTGTTTGGCCATAGTCTACGCGATCCAGAAGGCCAAGCCTTACATCTGGGGAAGACATTTTGTTCTGTGTACTGACCATTCACCATTGCAATGGTTAAAGACAATGAAAACCCACAATAGCAAACTTATGAGGTGGGCTTTAAACCTACAGGACTATGACTTTGAAGTGAAGGTGGTCAGAGGGTCAGTGAACTGTGTTGCTGACGCCTTATCAAGAAGACCTGAAGACTGAAGACGGCGAAAGAACATGGACTATATGTATATAATGGTGAACAAAAAGTTAAAATGTACCTGTGTTTTGAATTTGGGTTTGTATGAATAAAGGTAAATTGATGTACTGTATATGGTAAAATGTTTAAATGCATATTTGCTATGGTTAACTTGGAGTGTAAGTATATGTAAGTATTATATGGTATGTATAAATGTTGTTGTGTATTTTATGCAGGTTGTTTTTTTGGTGAAAAGCACTTTTAGCTTTCCCCCTACAAAACAACTTTTAAAGAGGGGAGGTGTTACATAACAGCACTGATGTTACCTGTCTGTCATGGGTTTGGAGGGAAAGTTCCATCCTATGGGGAGTGGAAGGCGGGACATCAGGAGGAGGGGCTGTACTGTATAAATATGTGATGCCTGTGTGGTGAAGAGTAGATGCTGAGACAGACTGTGAGACACTGGGTTGGGACGAAGCAGCAGCTGGGGAAGAAGAAGCTGTTGTGGGAGTCTGGGTGTCTGACAGGGTCCTACTGTGTGTCAGAGTACCAACCTGAAAGGTTCAGGTGTCTGTGGGTTAGCCAGAACTGATGGGTTCAGGGTCTGTGCTTTAAGTTAAAGGTTCTAGGTGAGCCAAACTGTATGCTTGTGTGTGTGAGAATAAGCCACGTTACTTTATTTTATTCACCTGATTGTTTTATTTACCCTGTTTGTATTTAAAATAAACCTTATTCTGTTATTGTTTAAAAATCCATCCCTGGTCTGTGTGACTTATTATAGGGAATGGTTGGTGGCAGCTTAGTAACTGTGTGATAGATCCCAGTAGGTCTGGGTTTGTCACAGGAGTGTTTTCCATAAATGAAGGCATAAAACTACAATATGATGTACTTGTTCGGTAATAGATTCAATTGATTCTACTCTTTGGAGGGGCTGACAATAGGTAAAGGTAAAGGTTCCCCTTGACAATTTTTGTCCAGTCGTGTTCGACTCTAGGGGGCGGTGCTCATGCCCGTTTCCAAGCCATAGAGCCAGCGTTTGTCCGAAGACAATCGTCCGTGGTCACATGGCCGCACTTAGACACGGAACGCTGTTACCTTCCCACCGAAGTGGTCCCTATTTATCTACTCACATTTGCATGCTTTCGAACCGCTAGGTTGGCGGGAGCTGGGAGAAGCGACGGGAGCTCTCTCCGTCGCGTGGATTCGACTGCTTGGTCTTCTGACTCTGCAGCACAGGCTTCTGCAGTTTAAGCCCGCAGCGCCACCACGTCCCTACAATAGGTACTGGCCCATATTTGAAGAAGTGATTTGTAATGCACAAGAGCTCACACTGAAATCATTTTTGTTAGTCTTATGGACAACACAATACTTTTGTGTTTGTACTTGCTGTAACAGAATCACAACACACACATGCACACACACATGCACACACACACACACACACACACACACCTCTGCAAATTAGAATGGAATATATGAAGCTGCCTTGTCTGTTGTTTTAAAAAAAATACTTCTACTGAATACTGTTTGAACCCTTATCTCCATAGTCCAAAACACAATGTACGCTTGTGGTAACAAGTCACCCTAACCCAGCCTTCCCTAATGTTCTAGATTTTGGAATTACAGTACCCACCATCCTACAATTGTCTTGCTGGCTGATAGGGACTGTAGTCCAAATATCCGGAGGTGCCTTAGGCTGAAGTAACCAGTATCTGCAACCACAGCTGGTTATTATTGTATTTTTACCTTGTTTCCCCCAAAATAAGACAGGGCCATATTAATTTTTGCTCCAAAAAACTAATTAGGGCTTATTTTCAGGGAATGTTTTACTTTACAGTCATGTTAACTTCTTCTGGTTGCTGCACAGTGGTGCAGGGTGGGGTTTCATTTAACAGACTTATTTTTTTGAGTAGGGCTTACATTACGAGCATCATGAAAAATCGTTTTTTGTTGTTTAGTCGTGTCTGTCTCTTCTTGACCCCATGGACCAGAGCACGCCAGGCCTGGGGCTTATTTTCAGGGAAACAGAGTAACTACCATCCTTAGTTCTGATTATCATAGATCCTTCTTGCTTGACAGCTATAGAGATTAGCAGGCAAGGTGATAGGAGGCTAAAATCCTAAACCCAACAGAAATAAGATCTGTTTGTAAGTAATCATAGTTAAGACAAGTTTACAGCTCTCTCCTCACTTCCTGCAAGGAAGCAGGAGGCCCAATCTGTTCACTTCCATGCAAGGAAGAAAATAGTAAGCCTTCAGATCCTTTCCTCCCATCAAGTAAGCCATGATTCCGGAGCATGTCTCCTGAAAGAGAAGACTGATTTTACAAACTCAGACATCATGCAGTTCTTGTCTTAATGCTCTTTTCAGCTTGTAATACTAAGCTTGTTGCCCAGGAGTAAGTCCAACAAATTACAACTGGACTTTTCTGCCTTGTAATTCTGTGATCTATGAGTGCTTTCTTGGAAGTGGGTCCCACTGAATTAAGTGGCAGTTATTCCCAAGTGTGGTACCATAAGTGTGCTTACAGCTACTGCCTTACTTATTTAATATCTATGTAATACAGATGCACATTTTGCAGACACAGTACTGTACCTAATTTCTTACCTATACGTGCAGGCTGCTAAGGCTGTAATAATAATAGATAGATAGCAAATCTAGCACATTTGAAATGTTCAAGATATTTCTTGCATATTATCATGGTTATTCTCCACACTAAAGCAATTCACTATATTTAACCAACATTGTTGGAGGAGGGTGGGTTTAGAAAATACTAGGTTGCTCAAGGTCCCTTAAGAAGTTGGTGGCTCATGTAAAGGTAGAAGTAGACACCACATGACATAAAGAGTGATGCAGTTTGACCTGCCAGTTGTCCCTGCAAATCAGTGCTATCCCATATGTTGAAGTGAACCAGTGGTCAGGGTAAATTAAGTATCCTGGAAAAGAGCAATACCCTGATGCTACTGTGGTGGTGGGGCTGTGGGCTAAACCGCAGAAGCCTGTGCTGCAGGGTCAGAAGACCAGCAGTCGTAAGATCGAATCCATGCGACGGAGTGAGCGCCCGTCACTTGTCCCAGCTCCCGCCAACCTAGCGGTTTGAAAGCATGCAAATGTGAGTAGATAAATAGGGACCACCTTGGTGGGAAGGTAACAGCGTTCCGTGTCTAAGTCGCACTGGCCATGTGACCACGGAAGATTGTCTTTGGACAAAACGCTGGCTCTATGGCTTGGAAACGGGGATGAGCACCGCCCCCTAGAGTCGGACATGACTGGACAAAAATTGTCAAGGGGAACCTTTACCTTTACCTTTCTGTGGTGGTATGAAATACAGAAGTGTGAAAGCTGATACAGCATAAATGCCCAAGCCTGAGGAATTTGTAGGAAGTTTCAAAGAAAGGGGATATGATGTAACCCTCTCTGCTCAGCAGAGCAAAATAATTAAAGTGGACTAGAGATGGGCACAAACCACCAGTTCGGCAGTGCATGCCAGTTTGTTTATTGTTCAGCACTACAAAGCCCCACCTCCTCCAGCGGGCACCCACTGAGGGGCAGTGTCCAGAGGAGGCAAGGCAAGGAAGCCAGGCTGCAGCCTCCAAGTGGGTACCTGCCAGAGGAAGTGGCCCTTTGAAGTGATAAACAAACTGGCAGTTCATGCCCATCTCTATGCTTGACTATAAGAAGTCAGGCATTGCTAAAAAGAGTAATTATTATTAGAACAGAGGCAGAGAATGTATGGCCTTCCAGATCATCGTTATCTCTTATCTCTGGCTATGGTGGCTAAGTGTGTGTGTGTGTGGGGGGGGGGGGTTACAAGCCAATAGCATCTGAAGCCATGTTCTCTCCCTGGGGCTTCTCCCAAGACCTGGAGCCCTTGGTCCATTCTCAAGTTTATTTCCCAGACGATGCTTGCCCTACATGTATGTACACATGAGCTTGACGGGTGTGTGTGTGTGTGTGTTTGCACAGACATGTTTTATGGGCTTTGATCAAGCAACACCACTGCCTACAAATGTTAAACCAAGTAGAATGGTGTTAAAGAACCATGGGAAACAAATTGGGGAAAGATAGAGTAGCGAAAATGTTGGGGCTTCTTTGTAAACTTTTTAAAAAGTAGGCTTGTACCAAGCCAGTTTCTTTGCCCATGTTTATTTTAATTAGTGGGGCAGGGGTGGCGGAGTGCAACTTTGTCTGCTGGGAGTTAAAGTTCAGCAACATTTTGGGGGGAGTGGTGTTGAACCTACCTCTCCTCTAGGAGGGTGTTGTACCAGAATAGATCACCTACCAAAGGGAGCACCTCTCATATGCAGGCTATTTTTAGGTTGGGTCGAGTCACTTCTGAGTTAGGGTGATCCTAACAGTTTTTCAGGCATGTAAAATATTAAAGCAATGGGTTGCCATTGCTGCCTCCCAAGTGAGATTCTATGACTCAGCAAGGATTTGAATCCAGGGCTCCTGAATCCTACTGAGGCATTCGCTGCTGCGCATTGGGCTTTAAAGTGCTACCACTTGAAAGCCCATTGTGGAGGTAGGAGGGCGGAGCTTCCAAGCATGACATTTAATATCTGTTTCTCTGTCCTGTTTCCCCAGTCAGTGTTCTACCCCGTGTGTTTAGTCGTTTAGTCGTGTCCGACTCTTCGTGACCCCATGGACCAGAGCACGCCAGGCCCTCCTGTCTTCTACTGCCTCCCGGAGTTGTGTCAGGTTCATGTTGGTTGCTTCGCAGACACTGTCCAGCCATCTCATCCTCGGTCGTCCCCTTCTCCCCCAGCCTACTTCAAGAGCGCCTCTTTTACGCATGCTCCGTCGTGTTAGGGTGGGAGCTAGCTGCCAGCAACCACCTTGGGGGCGCAGCCGAGTGAACCCCCTCCGTAGCCCAGACGGTGCCCGGGGGGAGTCGGAGAGCGCTGGAGGGCGCGAAAAGGCCTGCCCGCGGCCCGGCTCGGCGCGGGTTCCAGCAAGAAGGCGGGGAAGGCGCGGGACTTCTCCTGCTGCCTCTCAGGCTGGCTTCCACCCCTCAAGCCCGGGAGAGGAGGCGAAGGTGAAGGCCAGCGCGGTTCCCACGCCCCGCCTGGCCAGCTCTGCTGGGGCCCCGTGAGTGCCTCTTTCTCGAGTCCGGAAGCCGCATCCCAAGCGGCAGCCTCTGCTTCTCCTTTGGCCTTTGCCTTTGGGAAGCCCGGCTGCTCCTCCTTCCTGCCTGGCCCTGATGGGCGGGAAGAAGACGACGACGAAGAAGGGGAAATGGTTCGAGAGGAGCAGCGGAGCGGAGACGCACAGACCAGTCGCGTCCTGGGTTTCCCTCCCCTCACCGCGGCCGCGCTCTTTTCCCTGGGGGAGCTCTCCCTGCACGTCGGAAGGGGCGCATTGCCCAGCCCTTGGCGTGGCCTCCAGCTGTCTGTCGGAAGCGCGGGAAGGCAGCTCTGCGTTCAGTTCCCTCCTGCCGCCGCCACTCCTCCACCTCAGTTTCTCCAGGAGGAGAAAGCCGGCTGTTCAGAATAGAATAGCCTTTGTGTTGGGAGCGGTTTGTAAGAGGAGGAGAGGATGGGAAACCAAACCGAGGGCAGCCGGCGACTCTTGTTTTCAAAACCAAGCAGAGGCGGCTCGTCGCCGAAGGAAAACCAACGGAGAGCCACGAAGTAGCGGGACGTGCACCCCACGAGGGGGAAAGGGAACCTTTCAGATTTGCGCGGAACAGTCCCGAAGTGGGTCCACTCAGCAAAGACTCACTGCCAGCGAAATATGTAGAGCGCTGCCCCCTCGAGTATAATTCCCGGGGGGGGGGGGGAGAGAAGATTTTGCCTCACGGGATAAGTGATAACCGTCGACCTAAACCGGGGGGGGGGGAATCTCAGTGGGACATTCCCCACATTTGTCACTAATCTGGGGTTTACTCCCATGGGGTAGGATTAAACAGGAGAGGCACGGCCAAAAAAGCTCACTTGCATATTTTAAATACAGTACATTGTTGTGCAGCTGGTTTTTGTTAACTGAAAAAAATGTGAGATTACCTTTACGAGCAGAGAAATTAGCTGGAAAAAAAAATCTCAAATAGCCATACTTTAATTTTGAAAAAAAAAATAGTGGGGTGTGAGTGGCCTCATGAGTGTTGGGGGTGTCTCAGAACATTACAAAATGGCCTTCACACCCACTAAAGGGCACAAATAAGCCTACTCCCCAATCCCAGATAAACAAGCAATTCAAATGGGTGCCAAAGGAACCATTCAAAACTGAATTTATTACTGAACTCCTCAGTCCAGTGAAACTAAGGAGGCGCTGTCTAATTCAGTAACAGATTGTGTACATGTGATATTATTATTGCTACCTTATGCTACTTTTCATTGCATTTTTGTGTTACAGTTACATTTGGGTATATCTGCTGGTTGGAGACCGTAATAAAGCTATTAATTATTATTAGAACCGTTCAAAACATCACATAAGGGGGAGGGATGGTTTTAATTGTATCAGCTGAAGTGGGCTGCAGTCTACAAAAGCACATGCCAAGTAAAACATGTCATTCTTCATGGTACCACAGGGCTCTTAATTTTGCTACAACAAACTGTCCCATAGAAATATTTTTTAAAGCACACAAATAAAAACAGCAGTAGCGGAAGAGCAAAGCCATGACTACACAACCACAGCAAGTCAGAAAGCTAATATGTTTTTTATTAGCTGCCCAAAGGAGGCAGAACCTACTGCCCTTGGGAATTAAACCTACCCTTTGTGTGTAGATAGAGTCATTTTGTCTATATCATGATCCACATGTGAAGAAAATGACTCTTCACATGTAGATCACGATAACGTGTTACTCGGACTATGGAAGCTAAACAGAATATTTAGATGTGTATATGGTGGGTGGCTTTCCTTGTTGTGGTGTCCACTCTGTCTCCCCTTTGAAATTAGACAGTCTTCCAGTGCTATCACTTCTGCCATGAGTTTAAAATGTACTTGCTCACCCAGGCATTTTTGTGACTGTTAACATTACCAGTCACCCTTGCTTTCTAATGACCATTTTAAAATGGGTTTTGCTAGTAATTTTTTTTTGCCTATTTGTTTTATAATATTATTGAAAACAGGTTTGAAAATTTTAAATGAAAAAAATATAGAAAAATGCTAAAATAACAAACATGAAAAACAGCAAAAGAGATATCCCAGTCTGCCCTTAGAAACCAGCTCCTTGTGGATACAGATGCACCTCAAGGTCAATATACTTAACCTGCCCATGTTGTTGTTGTTTAGACTTATTTACTGCCCCATAGGGCTAGAGCACTCTAGGAGTGATTCACAGTTTAATTATGCGGGCTACACATCCCCCCCCCCCCCCGAACTGGGTTCTCAGTTTACTGAACTCAAAAGGATGTAAGGTTGAGTCAACCTCCAGCTGGCTGCCTGCGCCTGGGATCGAACTCAGGTCATCAGCAGAGCCTTAACTGCAGAACTGCAGTTTAACCACTGCATCACAGGGCGCTCTGTGTTAAGCTCTCAGTTTTGATGCCCCTGTAATCCTTAAAGCAACATGATAATGAATTAAACTTAATTGCAGTGAGGAGCATTTATCTTTACAAACAGAAGTTTCCAAGTTCATAGCAGCAAGTGTTTATGTCTTGAAAGGGTAACCACATTTGTATGACAGAGACCTGCACAGAAAGCCTGAGGCTAAAATTAATCATTGGCCTTTCTTCAGTGTTGAGTCCTCACCACTGAAAACTCATGAATTTGGGGTCTTGTCTGTAAAACTGAGATATTGGTGCCTTGGAGAGTTTCAAATAAGTTTGCCTTATTTTTAAGTTTTTATTGATCCAATATTACTGAAACAAGAACTTTGCAGCAATGCTGTGAGGAATAATTATAAGTGGTTATAGATTACATTTTCCAGTATATGTACTCTTTAATGAGAAAGGATTTCAGAAAATGTACCTCAGTTTTACCACTTGATGAATAATTAAAGTTAGTTTCCTCCTTTTTGAAAAGTATCCACAGTAGATACATTGCTTTAGAGGAAGCAAAAAGGTATTAAAATTGTTATTATGATTACATTTATGTCCACCTCTTCTTTCAAGGGCACAATAAGTGAAGAATTTGTTTTAGTCAGTCAGTCAGTGATAGTAATTGTATATTTCATTGTTCTATTTATGTTATATAGTTACAATATCGCTGAAGTACACTGCTGCTGTTTCTGGTATGTGCCTTCAGGTCATTTCTCCAAGTGACCTCTGAAAGGTCCTGTCATAAACAACACTGTTTGGGTCTTGAAAACTCAAGGCTGTGGCTTCTGGTAAGCTTGAGGGAGAGACACTGTCTCACAAATGACCATCATGTAAGTCATTTGGTTAAGCAGTGACTTCATCCCAGGGCTCTCCAAGTCAAGTAGAAAATTAAAGATTACATAGTACTGCATTTCTGCTTAGCATCCCGTTAAAGTCTCAGCTGTCTTGGATAATGTAAACAAATGCAAAGTTTGTTTGTTTATAGTGACAGCATTATTTATTTGATTCACTTGTGTGGAAAACAGCAACAAAAAGATTAGATCTGAATTATGGCTTGATTTTGCTTGATCTTCTTCTCAAGTCTGCTGTGTTGTACATGAAAGAAAAATGAGCTAGTTTGTTCCGCTGATGGTTCATCAGTGGGATCTGGCAGCTGGGAGTCTTTTTTCCCCCCAAGATGTTGTAATGTGATGTCCATCAGAACCTCAACTAAAAGAAGGGCTCAGAAAATCAATAAAAAGCCATTGGCAGATCTGAAGAAAGAACAGTCAAAGAGAGGAGATTTTTTTAAAGTAGCTAGTAATTGGGTTGCAGTCTTGGGGATGCTGTTGCCCGGGTTTTGAGAAGCTGAGTTTTTGTTTTGTTTTGTTGGCAATTTAATGCTGTATCAGTGCCGTCTGCTTATAAGAACACAGTTGCTTTTACTATGCCATCTGTGCTATTAATTTTGTAAATAAATTTTAAAAAGATGCCACCAGATGGCATTGGTGAAAGCTCTCTTGACCACCAATACATCCTAAAATGCCAGGCAAACCCCAGATTCAGGAACAGACCAAGACAGCTTTCTGAAAGGGACCAGTGGAAGGTAAATACTCAGTGAGAAATAGACCATACACCACACATTTCCTAGCTTTCAATATCATTTAAATTCAACTTCATTTTATTTGATGCTATTCGGCTCCCAGTTGCTGCCAGGCCTTAGAAGAAGATGAGGTGGAGAGACAGAGTCAGAATGCACATGGAGGATACACCCAAGTTACTGTTGCTGAGGGCAGTGTAATTTCTCACATGTTTGTAACTGAAATTATGCACATTACCACCTGGTAATGGGACCCCTGGTATCCCATGATTTGCCTGTAATGTCTCATTGTAGATTAAAGGAGCAAGAAAATGAACTTCGCATCCTCCTGCAGTATAATCCCTCACATGAATCAGTTTTTCTGCTGTATTCTATCATCCTCCATCTCTGTAAAACTATGGCATCTGTGCTATCAGAAGTGATACAACATGGTTGGTATTATCCTTGATTCTCCATCTGTCCATTTCAACCTGTAATATTATCATTCATATCATTCAGTCTACATGGGTGAGGTCATGGAATGACAGAATTATGCTGTAACATGACACTGTTGACCATGGCCATCTCTTGTATAACCCTACGAGTGTCTTTGTTTTTCTTAGTAGAATGGTAGTGCAATTCTGGTTGTTTGTGTAATGGCTGAAACCTGTCATATCTTACTTTATTACAACAGGGAAAATAAATGTATAACATCAACTGGTTCCATAAGTGGTGGGAAAACAGGACACAGAAGATGGACACACCCTGTGCAGTGTTATCTCCTCACTTGTGTTTTTTTTTTTAAATCTTCATTTGGATTAGTGATGGTGTGAGGAATGCCCTAACACAAACAGATGACTCAAGCAGTACATGGTTCATTGACAGGTGATAGACATAATCTAATCAATCAGTCAAGGTCATACGTAGTCAAAATAATAAGATAATTGTCACATTTCTGCTCAAGGAAGGAACTGATTGATAAGGAGTAAGTCAAATCCAAATTACACCAGAGTGATATTCATAGGAGAACAGATGGGTGGGACAGGAGGAAAAGAAAGAGGGAGAGGTGTGTATTTGCTCTGTACCCACGAGAAGGCGCACTCAGAAGAAACCAGGAGGCAATGGAATAGTTCTGTAGATTGCCAGTCTTATGGCAATGCAGCCAAACATGGAAAAGGAAGGTGCATCATTTGGACAGATACCTGCAGTTTCACTCTCAATCTTAGGTGACAGACATTTGTGCAGTGAAACAGGATAAGAGAGGTAGTACGTATATCCATCTCTCAGGGATATAATTAGCATGCTAATGATGCCAAAAGCTCAATTGGTGGCTGATGATAGGATGAGCATGGGGTTGTCCCACAGAGGAGATCCACATCTTATATTATCTTAATTATTGCCTGATAAGAATGAACAATGCATCCTTCCTGGTGCATTCCCAGGATCAGATTACAAAGCCCATCAACTCCACACAACCTGACCAATGATGGGGGTGACAGGACTTCTGTCTAAAATTCCACTTATCACACACCAGTTTGGAAAAAGTTGGAATAGGGTATCTCAAGGGCAGTCTTGCAATTCCCATTAAGTTTTGTTACAATGTTTTTCTGCATGTCACAATCAATTGCATTGTGGCAACCAAATACAATTGCCAGTAGCAATGCCAGGTTGCTACTGGCATACAATTGTCAGTAACAACCAAAATGGCACAAGTTCTCTGTGCTGGTCCATAGCTAAGGCTGAAAGACTGCTAAGCAAATGGATAATATCCACGAGTGCACAAAGCTAGGGGCAATAACACCCTCTCACCTTCATTCTAGAAATATGAAAAAGCAGATAGAGAACAGGTATGGATTTACATAATACAAAGCGTACTTTTAAGAATTGCCAGATTCTGATATTTTCACCCCTTACCCTCCCATTAATTTCACTGCTAGAGAAAGTTAACAAGATTTAATGAATGATACAAGCTTTGGGAAATGTCCTTAAGTTGAAATCTGAAGCAAGTTTAAGATGGAGCAAGTCCCCAATGGACATAGTGAGCTTCACTTCCAAGTAAACACACATAGGATAGCACTGTGCACTATATGAACTTAGCCATTGTCTAATAAATCATGCATTTTCTGGAACCTTGGAGATCTAGAAAGATGAGTGAAATGGAAAAGATTTATGAATTCTTTCAAAAAGTGCTCGTGCATGTTTTTTGCTCAATTCCACACTGTTATGGATATGTCAGAAAACTGTTAGAAAGTTTATAACCTGAAGATCTCACTTGTTTAAAAAAAAAGAAGTGCCCTCAGAGAAATTTATATCCATAAATTAGATCAATACTGTTATTGTTAACAACAACAACAACAGAAGAGATGTTAAACTCTACAGGAGGTGAATGATACATAGCAACTGAGATTTCCTCTTGAATTACCTCATCCTATTTCTCTCTTTTGGCAGAAACAGATGGAATTTTATTTTCTCCCAGTTACTTTGACCTGAGAATAACCACAGTTTAATGCAGAGCTAATGAGATGGAAAAGTTATAGCAACAATAAAAAAACTTAAACTGCACATGGAGACGATGAAACACAGTTATATGATAGGCAGAACAAGAACAAGCAACACTTCATCTATTGATTAGATTCAGTTACCTGACGGACCCACAGTTAGCCATTGGACAATGCTGTTAAAAGAACCCGGAGGCCAGCCTAGGGACACAAAGGTGAAAGAGAAGTCCATCTCTTAAAGTGATATGAGAGCACAGCCCTATTCACTTCCATGTGCTTTTGCACTGATGCAGTGGGCTGAGCAATGTGATGGCAACATTGCAAGTCAATCCATTATTTCTCCGGACTAATGTTTTTCATCAAAAAAGAAAAACATGTCTCCTCTACTCCGTTCATTTCTCTAGCCCTTCACACATTTTGGAATGGGGTAGAAAATGAAGGTCAGTACATTAATGAAAAAAAGTTGGTTAGATGTATGATTTGGGGTGTAAACAGAGGGAAGTTCTGGATGTACTAATAGACCAATGATGCACAGCAATCCAACGAGGGCTCTGAATCCAAATTAAAAATAGAAACAACAAAAGTCTCCCTCATCCCTAAATGAGGCTGTGGAATCTTGGATCTACATTAAGCAGATGTAGATTTGAGCTTGTATGTTCAAGTTCCACTAGCATACAGTTCATGGGTACTCGGGATACTTTCCAGTAGAAGGGCATATAGCTGGCTGGATAGCTCATGGGTCAGGAATCCCTTCTACGGGAAGACCCAGCCTGTGTGGTCTTAAACAAGCTATATACTCTAGTCCAAGAGCACCCCTAGATGAAGGGAATGGCAAACCACTTCCAAGTACTCCTACCTAGGATCCCCTAGAAAGGGTTGCCAACATTGCCGTAAGTAGGAATCAACTGAACAAATAACTATTATTAGAAGAGCATTCAGCTGGATCCAGGAAGTGGTGAGTGGTAACGTTATAGGCTGATAAGGTGCAGTGCTATTACATTCTGTGCTACAGAGAATGCCATTTCATGTATTATTTTAATGTTTCTGAATGTATTTTACAGTTTCAGTCATACATCTTTTTTAAAAATGCATTTTTATTTGATTACATCTAGGATGTTTTATACACTTCCCAAACTTTGAAGGCTTGCCTTACTAATACAATATGCATTAGGCATGGGTTAGGTGTGAGGAGTGCCGTGACTTTGTGCCCTGACTCTGATGAGGCAACTACTCATTGAGCTTTCTGCATGGTTGTGAGGAAGTGAGATGAATGCAGAAGCATGAGAATTAGCAAACCAGCATAAGGTGGAAGCAGGCTTCAACATAAACATGTGCATGAGCGTGTGTGTGTGTGTGTGTGTGTGTGTGTGTGTGCGTGCATGCACGCACCCTAGATCTCTCTCTCTCTCTCTCACACACACACACACACACTCACACACCCCTGCATGAGGAAACTGGTGGCTACCACAATGCTATGCTGGATGGGGTGCTACCTTATCTTTGGTTGCTTTGCAAAAGGTCATAGTTCAGTTGTTCTTATGTGCTGTTAAGTCCCCTTTGACTTATGGTGACCCTATCAATGAGCAAAACTCCGAAATGTCCTGCCCTCAACAGCCCTGCTCAGCTGGTGTGAACTGAAGCCTATGGTTTCCTTCAGGGAGTCAGTCCATCTTGTATTTGGTCTTCCTCTTTTCCTGCTGCTTTCCACCTTTCCCAGCATTACTTGTCTTTTCCAGAGATCCTTCTCATGATGTGCCTAAAGTAGGACAGCCTCAGTTCCAGCATATTTGCCCCCAGAGATAGTTCAGGTTTGATTTGATCTAGGACCCACTTGTTTGTCTATCTGGCAGTCCAGGATATCCACAAAGCTCTCCTCCAGTACTGTAATTCAAACAAATCCCCCCCCCCGCAAACTAAGGCTATATAAAACCACCCCATCCTCATTATATGCTCTCAGTGAGAGATCTGTGTAAACCTGCGCCATCGCCAAATGCCTTGGGAAAGGCCATAGCTCAGAAGTAATGCACCAGGGCTTAAATCCCATAGGAGGCGAGAACTGCAATGCTGGAATGGTACAACATCCTTCCTTTCCCTTCCCACTGTCTTTGGAGGGGCATAAACCCCACTTCTGCTAAGTTTCCCAGTCCTTCAGTGTCATTGTTCCGGGATGCATAGGGGCATCCAGTAGAAAGGGGCAATCTTCCCATCCTATTTCCTCCTAATTCTATTTTTTCATTTGCAGACGGACATCACTGGATCCCACCTTTAGTTTAACTGCTTTGCATCTCCAAATGAGGCTAGGAACCAGATTTGTCTGTGGCCCAGAAACGTTACTGGCAGGCACTTGACAGTGCTTGGCCAGATGGAGGAAGGCTCTGACCCTGGATAAGGCAGCTTCCTTGGTCCCTGAAGTTTCTCAGGTGACAATGCCAGGTGAGTTTCTCTGATGTTATATTTATTTATTTATTTATTTATTTATTTATTTATTTATTTATTTATTTATTTATTTATTTATTTATTGCATTTATATGCCGCCCATCTAGAAATAGTCAACTCTATGTTAAGCAAGACCGAGGACTTCTTGACTTCATGAAATGCGTTGCAGGCATCTTCTGCTTTGGTGTACAAGAATCCATTCCTTTTCATTTTGTGTATTAGTCCCTTGCTGGATTTTGCTGAGGAGAATAAAAGGCTGCCAAACATATTTTTTAACCAGTAATGCCAAAAAAGACAGTATCCTTGGAGAAAGGATACAAACCACTTGATTTGTATTAATGAAATGCAGATTCCCTCTTGCTCACAACACATTTCCTTTGTCTCTCTTTTTTCCTGTTAAAGATCACAGCTTATACTCATACAATCCTCATTTTTCTTTTCTGTATATACAGTTAATCTTTCTAGAAAATCTGATGTGTAAGTGTAGATTGAAAATAAACAGGGGGGGGGGGAATCTGAATCATCTTTTTGTTCTGCACAACTGAGTCCTGTAAGTAATTTACAAACTTATTCTGTGAGGCTGCATGTTTAAGATTCTTTAGTCTTCTCTGTTCTTTGTACACCTGGTTTAAATTTATAGGCATAATTTTAATACACAGGCAGCAGTAATTTTGTGGGGGAGAGAGGGGGAGGGAGAAAGAAAGAAATAGAACAACTTGGTATACTGATAAGTTAAAAATACTGTTTTTCCAGCCTCAGTTCTCTGTGCTTCTGCAGCACCGAGGGTTCTTATTTGTATTGAGAATAAGCTGGCCACAGTCCAGTTTGTGTACAATAGACAGCAGAACTATGCAGCTTTTTGCATTCCAGCTAAAGCAGAATTGTGACAGGTCTGTTGTAGCCACCTGCTGCCATCTGCCCCCATTCCTGCTGGTAATGAGGAGCCGAAGCAGCAGACAGGCTAGCAAAAGGCAAATGGCCTGTAGAACTGGAAGTAGCCATCAAATAATAAGTGGCAAGCAGAGGTCAGGTAGGTGGTAAGAAAGGGCTACTCCCAAGTTGATCTCACTAGGAGCCTGTCATGTCTTCCCCAATAGCAGCTACCAGCATGACACTACAGAATAAATTCTTTAGCCAGAACAGCTGTTTACAAATAACACAGGTTTGGCACAAGGAGTTTATATTTTCTGAGGAAAAGGACAAAGTAGCATCACCACCACTACCATTTCAGCTGCAAAGGCTGGCTAAGCTTCCAGCAGGAGCTTAACTCAGCACCCTGGCAATAAAATGAAGTTCTACCTACACTTGAAGGCAGTGGGCGAGTTTATGAGTGCAAGACAAGTGGTGTGGGATGCACCGCTATCCTTCAAGAAAAGGAGAAGAAGGCTTAGGAAGAGCAGTTGAGAAGGGCTGCCAGGGCTGCCCCCCCAGCATCTGCTGTCCGAGGCTAGTGCTTTATCTTACTTAGCAATTGGGCTGCTCTGTCTTAATACTAAACAAAGGATAAGGAGGTATATAGTAGGTTTCTCTCTCAATGCTTTGCGAATGAACATGCACGCCTACATGGACCATGATCTGCCAACCTGCTACAGCCTAGAGTTGAAAGTGCTGTTCCCTCGTTTTCTACAATATCTGTCTTATCCTCATTCTGTGAGGATGATGATGGCATGGAAGACTTCCATAAATACACGTAGTAGGAGCAGAGCTTAGAAAAGTTACTTATTCAGAGTGCAACTCCCAGAATCTCCCAGAGAGTGACTTTGGTAGCCATATGGGCGGAAGTTGAATATAAACAAACAAATAAATAAACGTTTGGTGGGGGATTCTGGGTATTGTAGTCCAAACAAAACAAAACAGTAATCTTTCCCAAGTCCTGGTCAAAAACCTTTCTGTGATTTCAGCTGCATGTCTTTCAGTAAGAACAGGGCCCCCCAGATAAAGGTTTATTTCTGCAGTTTTGACTGCTAAAGTATCTGCCAGCGAGCATTTTGAGTGGTGAAAAATGCAACCTAAGCTTTCACCAAAAAAGAGAGCTTATCCCTGATTCAGTAAATATAATACTGAGAACTGTTGTGTTCTTAATGTGTAATTTTAAAAGAAAAAAATGTGTAATTTTTTTTTAAAAATTAGGGATATTATATTATATGGTGGGCACTGTATCACTCTGTTACAGATGGTGAAGGAAGGGTTTTCTTTTCCCTGCAAGATAATTGGCTCCAAAAGTGATCTGAAGATAGGGTGAAATGTGTATTCGCACACATCATTTTTATTATCCAGCCTCAGCCCCAGCATCTGAATTAGCCAATGGAAGTGGTTATGCACTTACAGGCTCACCTTTTGTGAGAGCCATAACCAGAGGGAAATGAAAGCAGGCTGCATAGGAAGTCCTGTTAGTATGGCCCCTTCAGCAGAAAGCATTGAAATTCCTTCATTCTGGTCTTGGGGTAGGCAGACAAAGAAACAACAGCTGGAGGCAACTGAATGTGACAGGCTCCATCTGCATTCAGAACAGAGCCTGTGTGTCAGGAAAGCCTGCCTGCTTTAACTTATTTTAAATACTTGTGCCTGCAACAAAATATAAATCCAACACAGGCCTGACTCAATACAAGTATAAATTCAGCAGAGTGTGAAGGAGAGAACCACGACGTATGCGGCACAATTCTTAGCAGTGAGCCCCCACCGAGGGTGTGACTAGACAGGTAGGCTGTCCCACATTGATTCAAAGTTTCCTATGGAAGTTAAATAGTTGTTGTTCACACAATGTGTGATGTTTGGGGGCAAGAGTCAAGTGTTGACAATTCTCACCTGGATTGTGAGTTTAATCCTGCTGTACTGGTATACGCTTCAGCAGGGCAGCAGGAACCTTGTCCTCAAGTGAGTACTTCTCTCTCCTCCAAATATTTTTCTAAATCATGCTTTTCTAGTACAGTACAGCACTATATCGGAGAAACGTTGCAGTTTCCCAGGTAGGTATACGTATCAATTCCATGTTATGTCAATTGCCAATTTTTCTTTTTAACAATGTTCCCTGATCAGTGTCGCCCTAGGACACACCCACCACTGCCCCTTTGGATTGATATACAGTGCTGCCTCACTAGACAGTTACCCCACACGACAGTTTTTTCGCTAGACATTGACTTTTTGCGATCGCTATAGCGATTCGCAAAACAGTGATTCCTATGGGGGAATTTCACTGGACAATGTTTGGCCCCTGCTTTGCAAACCGAGTTTTGCTAGACAACGATTTTGACAGGTTCCTCCATGCACGCAAAAGGGGTGTTTTCAGGACCTAAGCTTTGCAAGACAACTATTTAAACAGCTGATCGGCAGTTCGCAAAGTGGCTTTCCTATGGCCGATCTTCGCTAGACAACAACGATTCTTCCCCATTGGAATGCATTAAACAGGTTTCAATGCATTCCAATAGGGAAATGCTTTTCGCTAGACAATGATTTCACTAAACAGCGATTTCAGTGGAATGGATTATCGTCATCTAGTGAGGCTCTACTGTACATGATTATCACACATGCTACAAATACACACACAAAACGTCATGTGAGTGGAAGTGCTACAAAAGAATAATGGGCTCTGCTAGCAGAACAAAAAGTAATAAATGTTCATAAAATAAAATAAAAAGGCTGGGTTTACTTGTGATGAGCTGCACATCACGTAATCTACAGAAAATACACTGAATTTTGCTGTGCCAGTTCTGGCACAAAGTGCAGGATAAACTGAGCTGTGGTTGCACTCCAAGTTCAACAGGGCTTATTCCCAGGCAAAATGTGGAACTAGCTAGTTAAAAATAATACAGTTTCCTGCAACCAGATTTCTTTTTGAGTAATGAGGGTGGAACTAATTTACATTTCAAAAGAAATATAAAATGTCATCATAAGGTTATGGATATGAGTGCAATGAGCAACCTTTTCCTAGTTACTTTTCTAAGCATTTTTAAAGGAATCTTTAGAAGAATTTTGATACAAGTTTCTCAAGTTCTTTATCCTTGTTTTATCAGTCCTAAGTGGCAAGGGAAGCATTGTTTGCAGTCTTTCCTATTTTTACCAGTACAGTATTTTCAACTTGCTATATCCCTGAGTGGTCACTGAAACCTGTTGATTACTGTATTTCCCTTCAATGGTAACAGTAACAACATGTTGCACGCAGTGCTATAAAACCCTTTTCCCAAATGGAGCAACAATAACGACAGTTGGAACCTGGCTGCTTTGCAAATAAACCAATAATGCAACAAATTATATTCAAAAATCAAATAAAGTTCCCTGTTTCCAGGTAAGTGGCCAAAGTCTGCAGTCTTGAAATGCACTCATATGAACTGTAATAATTAAAGGGATTTACAGACACTTATCCTCACAGATGCAAAAGGCTAGAGCAAACATAAGCCAATCACTAACATTTTAGATGTTTGAATACGAACAAACTGGAAGAGTATCTCTGAACATAAAGTACTCAAACTGATGTTTGGGGAGGAAAAGCAGCAAATTTCCATTTTAGAAAAACAACAGCCCTAATCTGCCTGCAGTCAATGTTCTTTCTCATTTTCCTGGCTGTGACTGGGAGCAACTGGAAGGAAACCCTGGCTTGGCTGTGCACGCCTGATGCAATGCTGTGTGCCCCTATGCCCACACAGCTTAGAGGGAACGTTGCCTGCAGTTCATTGTGTAGATGAGTGGGTGCATATGCTTGCATGCTTACATCTATGCAGGAAAACACTTATACTTGACAACTGGGTCAGTTCCAGGTTCACAAAAAAGTGCAAGGAAAGCCTGCACATTTTTGTCTTCCAGTTCCTGGCAGATGGTTTGCATGCATTTGCCTTCAGTTGTCAGAATTAACTTCTGGGATGCAATCCACTTGAAAAGATTTGAGTTCCCAGGCCCATAGGACACAAATCTGTATTAAAATTAGTGTGCCTTAACTTATATCTATATATTTAGCAATACTTACCAGGATTTATTTAACTTTCAGAAAAATACAAAGACAACCAATTGATTTCCCATCAAAATCATGCCAAGTCAATTCTTTAATTAATTACCACCTCATCACATATCATTCTAAATCAGTTTCTCCTTAGTTAATTTGCAGTGACTGTTAGATGTGAGAGGAGAGGTAAAAACAACAACTATCTAGGGTTGCCACTTAAAAAGATTTGAGTCCCAGGTTCATAGGACACAAATCTGTATGAAATTTGTTTGTTTTCTTCTTCATAGATAGCCTGAAATGTGGCCACATTTCCAGCAAAATGGAGTTTCAGGACTGCAACAGAACACCAACACAAACCAAAAAGCCCAAGTCCTCAATTAATTTCCCAATTCCCAGCCAGATCCTTTTCCAAAGTGCAATCAATTCACCTTCTAGCCAATTGCTGCTGGTCATCAATCGTCATTACCTTCATAAATTCAGTTCCAGATAAAGTGGTGCACAGTTTCATGGGGGGGGGGAGGGATCTGTGATGGTGTTAAGCAGAGTAGGAGCTGGAGAGTGATGTACTGCAGGTAGAGTCAAGGGAGCAGGGAAGATTATTAGGAAGCAAGTGAATCATATTCTGGGGCTGAGAGGAAGGAGAAGGAAGTGTGAAGAAGAAGTGAGCAAAACTGGACGAAACAGAGGGATATGGATAAATAATACAAGTGGTGCCTTGCTTAATGACGATAATCCGTTCCAGGAAAATAGCCATTAAGCGAAAACATTGTAAAGTGAAAAATACCCATTGAAACGCATTGAAACCCCTTCAATGCGTTCCAATGGGGTCAAAACTCACTGTCCAACAAAGATCCTCCATAGGGCAGCCAGTTTCGCTGCCTGTCTTGCAAGGAATCCGTCCCAGAAAACAGCGGGGAGCCATTTTGTTTACCCGGTGACCATTTTGAAACCGCAGATCAGCTGTTTTAAAATCATTGTTTTGTGAAGAATCAGTTCCTGAAGCAGGGAACCGATCATCACAAAGCGAAAAAAACCCATTTAGACCATTGTTTTGAGATCGCAAAAAGATCATCGTAATGCGGTTTTGTTGTAATGTGGGGCAATCGTAAAGCGAGGCATGACTGTACAGGTAATCTATATCTGTTTTGGACTTTCTGGTGGTGTCTCTACATGGGCTTGGAATTTTCTTCCAAACAGCACATGTAGAGAAAAACAGGGAAAACATACAAAGAAAAACATCCAGAGAAAAACACAAGAAGAGTACAATATGAAGCCGCACATCAAGCACTTTCTCTCTGTACCCCACAATACTAGACACTGAGAAACACAAAGATGGAGAGAAACCAGAACTCACTGTGTGTGTTCATGTGTGTGTGCGCACACACAAATGTCCAGCACTTATGTTTGGAGTGCTCAAAAAAGAGCATTCTACTCTGATTCTTTAAGGCAGGGGTGGGCAAAGTACAGATTCCAGGCACCCTTAGTATCATTTTGTCCCTTCCTTGCCCCTCACTGCAAAATATTTTTAGAGATTCTGGTCAGCTTTGATTTTGAAAATTTGCCCCAATGATCCTCCCCTTGTTTTAGTAAAATAACCCTAAATTGTCAGTTGCATGCCCATGAAAGCTAGTCATTTCTAAGTCATGTCATGAGCTACCTGGGGAAGTCTTCACCTGAGGATGCAACGCAGACTGACATGCCCCAGCTGGAGAGCTCTGTGCTAGAGGATCAACTCAAGCTCCAGCGTGGGAGTCCAGAGGCCAAAGGAGAGTCTAGACCCTCTAGAGAGAATGCCAGTTCAGAGACCCTCGCTGATGGACACTGACACCAAAACCTTGTAGTGTCTCAAGGTGGAGGACAGGCCAGCCCCAACCAATGCAAAGTACATCAGACAATGCATTAGGTGTCGGGTTTTCCGGAGTAACTGCCAGTTTAGGAGGAAGTGATCCAGCTACAAGCTGCAGAAGAACACTGTCTCCACAAAACCCAGTTGCTGAGAAGGAAACTTACTGCTTTCTCCTTGCTCTTAGCTCTCTTGAAATTTCTGAATCATTGATACCCCAGCAATTTGTCTTCGATGCTCCACTGCTTTCTCTGCTGGTCACTTTCGCTCCAACTGACAACCCAGCAAGACTCTGCTTTATGGCTCAGCTTTGGCATATATTCAGCCTCTACGTTGGCTTGTTCCTTTGAACTACCTCCTACCATCTCCTTGGTGTGCCAACCGGGCCCAAATTTTTTGGACTTCCTTTTCAACACTCCCTAAGAAACATGCACCTGCGCCTGGCATGCTTCTTGGTTTATGGGACATCTACAGCTGTAGACCAGGGGAGGCTGAAAACTGGGCTGCACAGAGGGCAAAAACTGGTGTGTGTGTGTGTGTGTGTGTGTGTGTGTGTGTGTGTGTGTGTGTGTGTGTGTGTGTGTGTGTGTGTGTGTGTGTGTGTGTGTGTGTGTGTGTAGATTTCCAAAGCCCCCCCTTTCTTCCCCTTCATATATCTCTGCTTCATTCAACGCTACTCTTCTTTTCCTTTCTTTTCCTTTTTTTGACACCAAGGGGAAGTGTTTTTTAAAAGCTTAATTGTCACATTTTTAGGAAGTGTTATAGCAGGGATAGGAAGAAAGCTAACTATTCATTTTCCAGCTGTGACCACTTCCTCTACAATCCTGGGCATGGGTGTTAATCTCAGGAAAAACTTCCTATGGCCAGCAATGGGAGAATTTTTTTTTTTTACCCCTTAAGATTGGACTGGAAAGCTCAGTAGGTTGGAGCATGGGGTTGGGAGCTCAACTCTCTGCTGTCACTCCTGCAAGAAGTGTGATCTTGTGCTTTCTTGGTCAGCTTGTGTGGTCTTGGAGCCACTACCAGGAGCAAGGACTAGTAGACCTCTTCTGAGTGCTTTATACACAGACACCTTGGGAAGAGTCAGTATCAATTGGAACTGACTTGATTCCAAATTATTATTAATAGTAGCAGTAGTACTTGCTTTGCTGTTATTGTCATATAACTGTAATTGCTTTTCAGGGAAATCGGGGAGGGGGGGTATTGCAGCAGCTGGAGAGAGGAAAGTCAAGCCTTCACTTCCTAGCTGTGATCTCTTTGAAAATCTCCTCCTGTGTGGCCATTTAACATTCAGGGTTTGGGGAAATAGTTTTGGGGCTCTGGGTAATAAATTCAGTGCCTGATCCCCATGGCCCCCGGGCATGACACGGCTCAAGCATCTGAAAAACCACAGCCCAAATATAGCTTGGGTGAGAAAGTCTGGAAGACCCATGCATGGAGACTCAGCCAGATGGCCACAGCCACAGAAAGGGAAATGAAAACACCATGCGGCTTATCTCTCCAGCCTCTCTGCTTCTGAAGAATTTTATGATGCCTCATCTGTTCATCAAGTAGTGGGAAGGAGCTGGAACTGCCTCTCTTTGAGCTCCCAGTAAAGGACGGCAAAGAGATAAGACCACCAGGGATGAAGATATATATTAAGCAGAAAGCTGGAGGGATTGAGAATCATGTTCTGGCCTAGAGTAGCCCAGGAAATTGTAACCAGGAGGTTAAGTAGTTCAGGAAGAAGCTTGCAGAGAAGCTAAAAGAGAACTGCAGGGTGCCCAGGGTCAGGAATGTGGGAAATGCTGCTCACAGGCAGATGTTGCTCCAAAAACCGCATTTAAAAATATTGCTGTGGGTTTGTGGAATTTCCAGATCAAACAATCTTGGAAGATTTTTATAGGGTTATGTTTGATTGTGAGAGGAGGGGGTGGTAAATATTCAGTTATGCTAACAATGTTGGAATTCAGATAGGGAGCCCTCAGGACCAGATGAGATTTTTTTTTTTTTTTTTTTGCATGCTGAGTGCCACTGAAACCCATAAGAGCCTATTTGGATTGGATCATCGTTTGGTTTTTAAAGAGAGACCTCTGCAGTTCAAGGAAATGATACTTTCGTTCAATCCCAGACGTTTGGGTCTGACTATGATTACATAATAGTAAAGGAACAGAGTTTGATCAAGTTTCTTTTTAAAACCTGAGCTGCCATAATTCTGTGGCCAACACATCCATGCTCCTGATGCCTAGGATGTCTCTTTCGGTGATAGAAAAAAGTAAGTTTTCCTGGCTCTGTGAAGGGAAGACATTCTGGTGGCTGTGTTCAAGTAGGGATCACAGTATTGTTACTGAGTAAGGGTTGATCAAAAGTCTGGAATAAAATGTAGTATCCATCTATTATACAATATCACATTTTGCTCCCATGTAGCTTCAGCCTCCAGCCTTCACAGTGCTGCCTTCACAGACTTTTGGAGCAGACCCCAAAAGCTTCTTGCCTGCAATCAAAACATGCAACTGAGAGAGAAAAGGGGCTGGCATTTATTCATCATAATTTCCCACTGGGCTCTGGATGCACTGAAGTTAATGCTAATTTATCCCTTGACTGAAAACCATAGACATTCGTTCATAGAGCCACAGGTAAGTTATTTGATAAAATCAATGCAGGCAACGAAATTTAACTCATAGGTGATCTTGGCAATAATACAAGCTTGGAGAAAGCTATCGTAGCATGTACCTGCATTGTCAGTCATTAATCAGTAATCCTTCATAAGCTGGCTATGTCATCCAATGTGCACAGTTGCTCAGCGTGTGTGTTTAAATAAAATACCAAAGCAGTCAACTGTGAAGGGATATTGGCAGCCTGTTTAGTTAATGTTGTTCACCTTTTTTCTTTCTTTCTTTTTTCTTTTTTGGAAACAAAGCATGCTGTTCTCAAGCTTCAAGGAGACAAACCTTATATTGCACAATGACAGTAAAATGGGCTTGTTTCTAATTCAATTTATTATTTCCTTCTCATCTCTCAAATAGCCCAAGGAAGATGAAAGTTCTGTTTATGAACTTTCCAATGACCTCAGAACAATGTGTCTCTGGCATTCAGTTTTTAGGGGTCAGCTCTGGTCTATATATTGCACAGAATATGGAGATGAGGTAGTAAATTCCTGAGGTGGCAGAACTGGATGTACCATGCCAGACTGAAGGCAAAGAATGCACTTTCAGGTTTTTTTTAAAATGCTGCAGCCAGAAAGCCAGTGAAACAGCATTGATTGCAACAAAACTTTATCACCAGTTTGTGCTTATGTAGGTCTGTGTGTGTGTGCACACGTGCATGTACACACACACACACGTATAAAGTGTTATTGTGAAAGAGAACACTCACTTCACAATGACATACCCTATCTGCTGAAACAAAACAGTCCAGTCTACCACCTCAGAGCAGACTACTTTACAATTGTAGAATCGTAAAACTGTAGAGCTGGAAGAGACTCAAACGTTTATACAGCTATACATCCATGTGGATAAAGAAAATCCACAGCTAAAATACCCCGAGACATGGCTCTCTAATCTCTGTCTGAAAACTTCCAATGACAGAGACATCACCATGTTTTGGTGTAGCCTGTCCTACTATGAAGCAGCGCTTACTGTCAGGAAGGTCTTAATATTTAGGCAAAATTGCATGTCTTATAATTTCATTCATTTCTTCAGGTCCTATCCTTCAGTGCTGCAGAAAGCACGCTTGTTCTGTCTTTGCAGCCCATCAGTTAATTGAGAGTGGATATTCTACCACTTCATTCTGTTCTATTTGTACACAAGAATTCTACATCTTCAAATTGTACATTTTCAAATTCCTAACCCATTCCATCAAGGCAATGATCCAAATACCACACAAATTCCTACAAATTATGCTCAAAGAATATGGCCAGAACATTTTTGACCTGAAGATGTTTACTTTCAATGCCATCTCTGATCCTAAACCTCTTCTGAGATTTCAAGCCTCAGCCATCTATGCCTGTGTCATTTCAAAATATATTCAGTGATTTTGTTGTGACTTCATAATATGAAACATCTTGCTAGTCTGCTAAAAGAAATAGAAATTGGCAGTGATGGAATAAACAGCCGTGGGGTGTGATAGATTTTACTGCTATATTAAGAAAGGGAAGCAGAAAGAGGTACAGACTTACTTCCTGCGTCATTGATTTGACAAGTATGCTGATGAAGATGTTAGAGCAGATGATCAAGTAATTTAGAGGACAAAGAAGCAATGATTAGCAGTTAACATGAATTTAAGATCAAATCATGCCACAACAATCAGATTTCTTCCTCTGATAAAGGAATTGGTTAAGTAGTAGGAGAATCAAGAGTTCTGACTGAGACTTACATGTTATCTCTCCTTTAACATGTGTATGTGGATGACCATGCGGGCAAACATGGGATTGTTAATGTATTGTGTGCATTTTTTAAATCCAACTTTTCTGCTAGGTCATTCAGAATGGTGTACACAAGTGCCCCCAACCACCACACAACTGGCTCTATAGGCTTGGCTGACAAGGAGAGCCAGGTAAGTGTAGTGGTCATGAGTGTTGCCCTGGGACTTGGATGTCCCAGGTTCAAATCCTCTCTGCCTTGTGCAATCTACTGTGTGACCTTGAGCCAGTTTCTTCCTTGAAGTCAGAAGATCGTTGAGGATAAAGTGAGATAATGAGAGCAATGCTTGAACTAATTGAGGAAAAGGGTGAACATGAGGGCTCACTATGAGCCAGTCACTGAAATTCATTGTTACAGAAGTTCTCTGCTGCTAGCCCCAATCGCTAATAATCACACCACATTGAATCTACCCCCTGTGAATGTACACCTGCTTATTTATTGCATGAGAACTAGACCGATGGTTTCCCTATGTGGGATCCCGGGATATCTTTGGACTTCATTTCCCAGAAGTCTCAGCTACCATGGCCAATGATAATGAATTCTAGGAGCTGGAGTCCAACAATATATGGGAACCCTCAAGGTAGGAACTACTAATCTATGCATTTATCCCTGAATTCTCCTCTTTTTTTAAAAAAGAAGGAGCAAACAATGGTCAAGCTGATACATTTTCATTCAGGCATGCTCTTCTGATCTTAGATTAGAGCTAAACTATTAGCTTGTTTACACTAATGTTGTGAGTTTCTGGGTGACAGAAGAAGTGTGAATCCCAAAGAAGATTTTTGAGCTGTTAGCTGATAATTTTAGTCACCTCATTTCACGAACCATTGTCATGGATGGCCCAAGACAATTTATTTTAGAGGCCAAGACCAAGGTGGTGCCTCCAGTCTACCGCTCTATGTACAAAAGTTGACTAGATGGGCAGTGGGATTCTGCTTCCACACCAACAATGAGTTAGCATCCTCCAGCAATTGCGACAGTGGGGAACAGTTGGAGCATTCATGAGGAAAAGCTAGGAGCTTGCCACTGTTGCCCCTCACATCTGCTGCTTAAGGACATTGCTCTCATATTGGGGCCACTACTGGTCATTGTGCAATATATATTTACCATCTTACAGAAACCTGGGGAGTGTTGGGAATGTGGGGTCTTTATCCTTCCTGGACCAGAGTTCCATATATATTTTTAAAAATGTGAACAACACTACTATCTCAATTTACACAGAGGCTGAAATCCAGTACTCAGTTGCAACTACAATAGGACCATTGAATCAGTGGGGATTTGGCGAGTCAACACCTATGTAAGTTCTATTGATTCAATGGGGCCTGCTCTAGTTGTGATTTGCCACTGGATTAATGTGAGAAGCCACCGGTATTTACAAAACACGAATTTGCTGTTAGTGTATACATGAACGTTGGCAGGAACAAGAGCCCCTTCTATCTACTGGTTGTCACTTTAACATCCTGTTAATATTCGAATATGTGGTTTATGGCACGGAAAATATTTACAGACCTCAACGCCTTGCCCTTCCAACCTCCTCTTTGTCATACAAATGCTGCACTGTTCTATCGAAGGAACATTATCTTTCTGTTTATACATACTTGAACTTTAGCCCACAGAATGTCACAAACAGAAGGCACTGACAACAGAACCACCCCACTGTGATTAACAAAATGTATTCAAATTTATAAGGGCCATATTCTGCTCTTTCTAGGCAGTCAAGCTGCTAGTGGAAACTGATAGGAACTTTGCTGTTAAACCACCATCATTGAAGACTTAAATCAGAGCATGGAAGTTCCAATTAACTGGTTACTTGTACTTAATGCCTCCTTTTCTTTCCAATAATGAAGATACAGATTGCATTGCAATTGTACCCACATGTAACTAATGACCAGGTGCAAGGATCCCCCCGAAATTTTGAGTAAGCCCAGCTTCTCTGGGCCTCTTGATTAATGGCTAAAATCCAGTTGCTTAGCATAATAGATCGCACTATAATAGGCCCACTAAATCTATAGGGATTTGTAATTCTATAAATTACTTTGTTAAAATAAGTCATAGGAGGAATAGGCCTCTTTGAATCCATGGAATCTGCAGAGCAGTCGACTCACCAAATCCCCATTGATTCAATAGGTCTATTCTAGTGTAATTTACTGTACTGTACTGAGTAACAGGATTTTGGCCAGTATGCCATAATTTCAATTTGATCTATATGTAAATTATTTTATGGAGCAACCCAGATAGGAAAATTGGGAAGAAATGCATGGACTGATCAGGTGATTTTTACTTTGCTTCATTTGACTGGTCATAATGAAAAAGAACTTCTTTCATTTTTAAAGGACGAGGCTCGACAGAAATTGTCAGCTTCTGCTGAATGGCAGTACCTACAGTTGCATCACTCGTGGTATTTAAATACAGCCCTACAGTGTTACATTGTCTCTTTCACTCTTGGAAATGCTTATAGAATCAGTACAGAAAAAGAAACACAGAGTATTTGCTTATACAGTGGTGCCCCGCTAGACGGTTACCCCGCTTGATGACGAATCTGCTGTACGATGAGTTTTTGCAATCACAAAGGGTTTTTTTCTTTACAATGATTGGTTCCCTGCTTCGGGAACTGATTTTTCGCTTAACGACGATTCAAAACAGCTGATCAGCGGGTCGCAAAATGGCTCCCCGCTGTGTTCAGGACGGATTCTTTGCAAGACAGGGACTGCAAGATGGCTGCCGCATGGAGGATTTTCGCTGCACGAGCAGGTATTTCCCCCATTGGAACGCATTGACTGGTTTTCAATGGATTTCAATGGTTTTTTTTCACTTGACGACAGTTTCGCTCTACAGCGATTTTGCTGGAATGGATTATCGTCGTCAAGTGGAACACCACTGTAAATACTTACTGTAGGTCAACAAAGAACATGCAGGGCTTCAGGAAGGAATGGCGCAAATAAATAAATGAATAAACAAACAAACAAACAAACAAACAAATAAATAAATAAATAAATAAATAAATAATCCAACTGCCCAATTTTACCTAATCAATCAACTCTCATACAGATTGCATTTAGGGATTGTAAACTACAACCTATTTGGCAAAATAGTATGTGTGGGATGCACTAGACACCAAAATACCCTTTTAAAAGAGATCTGAGTGAATGTTCTAATAGCTGGTGTTACAGCTCAGGTGATACACCATTTAAAGACATGGCCTTTCTATGTCCAGGCACAGCATCTCTTTGAGAGGAGGTCATTACTCGTATTAACTGTGCAGTAGAGACTATCATTTGACTTTTGCTAAT
This sequence comes from Pogona vitticeps, assembly GCF_051106095.1. Lineage (NCBI taxonomy): Eukaryota > Metazoa > Chordata > Lepidosauria > Squamata > Agamidae > Pogona > Pogona vitticeps. The sequence continues at coordinate 126,582,916 of NC_135787.1, forward strand.
GTTTATATACTTTGAAAATATTTGCTTCTTGGATGTCAACCATTAGTTGACAGAAATCTATACTGCAGCTTTAAAAAATAAAGTGTATTACAACCTTGGTGTGATAAATGCCCATCTCCTGTTAGCCAGTGGACTGAGGAAGTGGACTGAACCTGAAGTGAGGCAGCACCTTACCTGCAGTCTAATGGACCAGCTGCCCAGCCCCTGGGGAAAGCATCAGAGGATATCTGCTCCAGGATGGTTTTTGAGCAATACTGATGACACCTTCTGACACTAGGACGATTTATTAGTTACAGTACCTGGCAAGAGCTGCATCATTTGAAAAGAAAGAAAAGTATCTGTTCTTTCCATTCAAGATATATTGAAATGTCACATTTCCTACAATCCATTATAAACAGTTCAAAAGGAGCTGCATTTTAATGTGAAAAATAGCAGCCTGTACTCCAGGTGATGCTTTGATTTGTGATGCCCAGATTTGTGCTCTACCCCTCTTCTGTTGGGTAGAATAAGTGGCAGATAAGGGTGGCAGATAAGAGGATGGCTAAGTTCACTCTATCTTCATAATAACCCTGCAATGTTGGCTCAGCTTAGGTAGGCTCAGACTTGCCTGTGATCACCCTGTAAATTTGATGGATAATAAGAGAGGCGATATGACATCTCCTCACCCAAGATCAGTATGCTAAGCACTGCACCACCCTTTCCAAACTAATCCTAATACAACTGTGTGTTCTGTTATATACTGCTGCTCTGGGCAGGTTTCTATGACACTCCATGGGGCTAAGGATTTTTTTTTTTAATTTAAAAGAAAAGTGTGATAGTTTTCTGGTACAGACATCCCATCTGCTGTTTCTGACTTACTTCCCCACAGATAGGACAGATAGGACTGTTAGTGCAACAACTTTTTTGTTTCTTCAAGACCAATGTTGCCTGACTGGTCAATGAAATCAGAATGCTTTGATTTGAATTCCCTGCATAGAAAGCTCTGTGGTTTAGGTATCTGGCTGTGGAGCCAGAGGTTGGGAGTTTGATTCCCCACTTTGCCTCCTTGACATGGGCTGGACTTGATTGTATGCTTCTGGTGCACAGTGCTTGGGGTGGAATGTGGCAGCTTTAACTTTGGTATGCTACAGGAAAAAGTATTCTTTATGGAGAGACTGCCCCTGGGTGGGTGGCTGGCTACCTCTGTTTAAAACAGAGCCATAGCTAGGATTGGGTGACCATGGCATTGACTCAGGGTAACCAAATCAAAGAGTGCAAACATATGCTGCTGAAAAGTCATGAACCTGACCCCCAGAAGTGTCTCCAATGCCTCCAGCCACAAGGAAGGAAGGACAAAATAAGTGGACTCAAGCATGGATCAATAAAGCCACTAAATACCCAGACAAAGGCATTCCTTCCCATTCCTTCATCCAGTCTCAAGATATGTCATTCAGATTTAGAGGTTGTGCAGAACTCTTCGTAAATTGACTATCTTATCTATCCAGCTGGGGCAGTCATGAAGAACTCCTGGATTTGACAGTTTGCTTGCTGCTCCTGGAGGGGACATAACTGAATCTCAGATGAAAATGAGCCCACATCCAGCCAAACTTTTGTGGAGTTTTTCACAGCAGGTGTTGAAATAGAGTATGGAGAAATGCCTCATTTATATATAGTATAAATATTTCAGCATAGATCCTGAAGCTGAGGCTCCAATACTTTGGCCACCTCATGAGAAGAGAAGACTCCCTGGAAAAAACCCCTGATGTTGAGAAAGTGTGAAGGCAAGAGGAGAAGGAGACGGCAGAGGACGAGATGGTTGGACAGTGTCACCGAAGCTACCAACATGAATTTAACCCATCTCTGGGAGGCAGTGGAAGACAGGAGGGCCTGGCATGCTCTGGTCCATGGGGTCATGAAGAGTCGGACACGACAACGACTAAACAGCAAAAAATAAATATTTGTATATATTATACATATTTATTGTATCATATAAGTATTCTATACTCGAGAAGTAATACTAGACTATATTGACTGAATAGCACTGAAAACATTTGGTGTTTGAAGGAACGTCTGTCATATATCTCGGATTGATTTTTACATGGATATCCCCATGTGATATTTCAATTACTGATGTGAACATGCATGTGTGAACTTTCTCTCTCTCTCTCTCTCTCTCAGTCTCTTTTCCTCCCTCCCTCCCTCCTCTCATTCAGGTTTACCTCAAGTTGGCATGTATGAAAAGCTTCTCCTCTCTGACCATCAATTTACTTCTGTGTTCTCACTGAGCCAGGACCTGAATTTCAATTTTTTTCATGGTGTGGCATTAAATTTCCCTGCTGCTGCCAAGCAGAGACAGGCCTGCCATTACTGTTTGAGTGATTTTGCTTCTAAAAGATTAGTACATATGACTTTACCAAAAAAATAAAAAATCACCCAACAAATGTTGATGAGCGTAATGACATATGATGATTTTCATCTTGCCATCAAGCTCTTTGCTAGCATGGAATACGTAACTGATTTCAGGAACACAGACTGTCGTTATAGGCTTGGCCCCAAGAAAACGACTTCCATCCTGATTTAATTGTGTTCCTTCACTGAGTTGACATTTAAAGTAGATAATAATTCCACTACAGCAGACAACTGCTATTAGATGGTCGAAATGCAAGAATGACATCAAACAAGCTAAAGAGATGGAATATTTTGTTAGATAAGAATAAATATACTGGTAAAATCTGGGAGGGAAACTTTGTTATTTATTCAGAAGCATTAAAATATTTTTAAAACCTCCTGTACAACTCATAATCAGTTTAATGTTTGCACTAAACATATTCCAGCAGCAAGTCTCGTAGAACTTTCTTTTTTTCTTTTTTAAAGGAAAATACAAACCTTGAAAAGCTACCAGACAAAACCTATTTGAAAGAGGCCAGTAATGTGATATTTGTTCTGTAGCAAAGGACTTAATGCTAAAAAGACTTCCAGACTCACAGGTTTTAAATTTATTAAATTCTTGTTTCAATACATATAAGCAGGTTATAAAAATGAAACAGCCTGTCACCAAGATTTACATTGCCTTGTGTTACAATGCATCGCCAAGTACTTGGACTGTGTGGCATATTATTCTCACCCTGTGAACATATGGGCCAAAAAGCCAGGTGAATAATATTAGAAGTTACAAATTTCTATTCATCAAGGATTTGAACTGATTATAATAAACACAATCCATAATTCACTGAAAATAGAGATAACATTCAGTAGCTATAAGAGAGTCAAAAATCTGTTTGCAAGAAAAACCTGTTCTCACTTAAATGATTGCTTTCATCGTTTTGGATAAAAGAGGGGAAGGGGAAAGACAAAGACATTTATTACCACCAGCTCCGTTCTCATACCTCAATCTAAAGTCATCTTTTACATTTCAATAACATTAAACTTTTGCTCCTAACTGGAAACCCCACCCCCCAAACTAGCATATACATGTAACTGCACTCTGAGGAAACTGTCAGGACTGGGGCCATGCTAGAACCATGCAAACTTAGTGCATACAGGATCAGTCCCATTCCTCTGGGGATAACTGCTCTAGGGATTGCAGGACTGGGCCCTTTCCCTGCAGCTGCTGCCCAGCTCCTCAGGAATGCCACCTGTGGAATCTGAGGACTGGGCTATATGAGAACAGGCTTTCCCTACAGACCTTTGCCTCAGCAAGGAAGGCCTCTTGTTGTGCTGTGATTTCTGTCTTGCCTGCTGGTTCTTGCTGTATCTGCTTACCCAGTTTTTCATACCTTGTGTCCCCGGACCCTGCTGTCTTGATACTGTTCCTCCTGACTTTGACTCCTGGACTGTCTGACTATGATTCATCGCATCCTTCTATTTGGCTGCTGTTTGGACTCAAAACCTTAGCTGAATGGTCTCTGCTTGGGCTGTGGGGTCGTTTCTAACTTGTTCCTGTGGTCTTGCTTTGGACTGGGTCCTGGTGCCTTTTCTACTGAATCCTGACAGAAACTTGATGAGAAGTTTGTTTTGAGGAAGGAGAATTCATATAGTTTTTTCCCAATTACCTGTGGTCCATCTTCATGATGTCTTTCTCTACTATCTCATTGGTATAGGAGTAGCCTGCATGCCTGACAGCTATTGCATGAGAATGCAAGTTCTAGTATGTTTTAATGAACAGGTAGATTCAGCCCCTAACAATGGATCTTAGGTCTGAGGACCAACTAGACAAATGCAGTCTTCTCAAGTAGAAAGTTGGTGGTAAAAATCCCTGTTAAAATCATCACTGGATTAGGTACATACCACAAACATTCTTGTCTGACAGTCCTATGATAACTGACAGGGAAGTGAAATAGATCTCACCATTGGCCCAAATAAGCACCACTGTATTGTTTATTCCTTCATTCCACTCTCTACCCTTTCTTCAGTTCACAGAAGGCTCTCGATGGACTGTTCTTCGGGGTTGTTGGATGGGCCTGCCACTTCTTTCCTCAGCTTTATAGAAATCTATACAACTGCTCATCAAGGTTATTGCATGATGGCTGAAGCATTAAGGGTTGACCTGCAGGTATGAAATGAGCCATCACAGATCAAACACTACTGCTAGATTTTCTGTTTCACTTCACATCCCTTCCAATGCAATGCCTTTCAGTGGAATCTGTTAGCACATTCAGCTGTGATTTATCAAGAACTATTGGCACATTTACCTGAAGAGGTATATTACTGCAGCCTCTTACAGTTGCTCCCATCCTACTTGAGGTGACTCAGGGTGGGTTGTGCACTGAGGCGACAATGCTGGGTTATTGCAACATTCTGAGTATTTAATGTGCATCCAAAACAATGCTCCAGTTTGCTTTTGTTTATTTATTGAAGTACATTCTTCTGCTGTTATCACAAGATTCAAGGCACTTTCAAGAGAGCAGAGACGCTGGATGCTCTATCGTCTGAGGCAGGATATGCCGCCTTCCTGTCATGTGGATTGCCCACTGCCCTGCCTGCCATTTTCTTGTCTTCCACAACAGGAGAAGGTGAAGGCAGAAACAGGAGGACTGGGAAGTTGAAGGCTGCGAGGGTGGCAGCTGTTGATACTGGTGGATGGAACTGCAGTAATTGCAGCATACACCATATGTATGAGGGGAAGGAAACAGCAGCAGACATGGCAGCACTTCTTATGGCCAGCTCTGTGTAAGCCAGCTAACTTCCTTCAGTGTTCAGCCCACTGCTCTCACAGAGGCATGGCTCTGAGCTTCTTGAAGCCATGTGTTTAAGGAAAGTAGCCTGCTCTACATCAAGCTGCCACAGCAGCAGCTTTTTGGGGCTGTTCTGGACTTTCTGAAGTGGCAGCCAAGGAGAGCAAGCAGCACATCTGTCTCTCTCTGAGTAACCAACCACCTGAGGCAACCAGGTCATTGTGATGAACAGCTCCGAGAGACAGTGTTGTGTGGTGATTTGAGTACAGGACAGGGACTTGTTAATTTTGTGAGTATAGCAAAGAGGATGGGAGCCGTGTATGCTACTCTGAACTTATTGGAATGCAACAGATGGTGTGTGTGTGTATGGGAAGGGTAATATGACATCTGTCCAGACCAAAAGGCAGACAGAAGTACAGGAGAACTGAGTAGGAGTATGTACACTGACATTTAAATCTTTATGCATTTTTCTGTCATCTTTCTACAGAACCATTATTACTTACAGTATTTAACTTATACACCACCCAATAGTGTGATACATTCTCTCTGGGACGTTAACAATCAACACATATAAACTACAAATAATACAATAATGATAATAAACATAGACAAATGACGATAAAATAAACCTACATGGCTTGTCAAATCTAACATAAGTAAATGACATCCAATGTTAGACATTCAATGACATACATCAATAAAAGTCACCTTTAAACAATTCTGTTTTAAGTAACTTCTTGAAAACTTGGAGGAAGGGCACCTGGTGAACCTTAACTGGTAATTTATTGCACAAACATGGGGCTGACTCGAAGCAGTTTAGTCGATGCCAGCCACCATTATTACCATAGAATTACATACCTTTTAGCAGCCATATGAATAATCTTCAAGTGATAATATAATTTTCAAGTTGTTCAAGAAAATGTGCAAAGTCCAGACTCCTATGTAGTTGCAGAACAATCTCTCCTGAGTGTGGGTTAAATGTGGCAATGTATACTATATAAATTAAAATAATTAATAAAATTTATTTGGGAATAAATAATATATAGCTACTGTGAGCTGTATTAAAACAAAAATTATTTAGTCTCTGTAAACATTTCAGCCACAGCATACCATTGTATATCATTTGTCTCTCTCTCTCTTTGTGTGTGTGTGTGCATAGCACCATAAGAGCCATCTTTTATTACAGCGCAGAACCCATAAGGCTGCTTTATATTGTGAAATATGTGGCACATTTCAGCAAGGGCTAGCACAAACTATTCCTTGGGAACACCTACAGATTATGTGAGTTTTTCTGAAAATGTGAAATTTCCCTTACTGAATAATGGGCTTATGGGAGAGTCCATCATTCTTTGGGATGAGAGCAGTAGTAGCAAATCCAATAGGAAATAAATAGTTGTAGCTTTCTTATGTGCTGCTCATACATGATATATTGAATGCAGTGTTTTTATTACCAGGATTACGGTTCATTCGCCAACAAAATATCAAATAAGGTTTCCTCTTACTGGTTTCTCTTCTACTGCCCTGCATGTGGAGACAGAGAACTGGGAGAGTTGCCAAAGGCTCTATTTTAGAAGACAGAAAGAAGGAAAACACTAAAACATGAAATGGAAGTCACTTGAAGCTTCTTTTTATCTTGAAAGTCATCAAAACACTTACAAAAGTGAACTGGGAGAGCCTTGAATTTCACCTCAGCTGATACCCTTAGGCAAGGTACTAACACTTATTAATCTGCCACCATTCACACTAAAATTACCGTATTTTTCGCACCATAAGATGCAATTTTCCCCCACAAAACAGGGGGGTGGAAAGTCTGTGCGTCTTATGGAGCGAAGAAAACAGATTATATTTTCCTGTTTTCTTCTCCTAAAAAATTGGTGCGTCTTATGGAAAGGTGCGTCTTATGGAGCGAAAAATAAAATTAAAACATAAGTGGGGAACCTCCTCTTTTTTTTTCTTTTGATCTGGCCATGATAGCAGGGGGATTCTGGGAGCTGCAATCCCAAAAAGTAATTTGTTCCAACTCTAAATGACAATATAAATAATAATAATCATACCTATCAAGTCAATTCCAACTTACAGTGACATTTTCCAGTGTTTTCTAGGCAGAGAGTACTCAGAAATGGTTCATCATTCCCTCTTTCTGGGTGCATCCTGGGAATGTGCAGCTGGCCCAGGACCACACAGGCTGGCTTCTCTCAGAAGACACAGTGTGGAATTGAAGCCCCAGCTTCTAACTCCATGCATAGAACCCCACTCAGAGTATGTCTACACAGCAAGGGAAATATGAATTAATGCAAATTCTCTCATTCTGAAGTCACACCGAGGCATTCCGTTCTCTTTGATATAAGTGCCCAAGCAGGCAGATAAAAAAAAATCTAATTGCAATTCCATTTCATGTGCCTGTAGGTGGTGCTTTCCATCTTCAATGACTATTTCCTCGTCTTGATGACTGAATTGCTCATTAAGCATAAAATAAAATAAAATAATATGGACAGATCTGCCCAGATAAAGCTATTTTTTAAAAAAAGTATCTAGAGAGACACGTTGTAGAGAAAGATGAGTGCTGGTGCTCTCTCTCTCTCTCTCTCTCTCTCTCTCTCTCTCTCTCTCTCTCTCTCTCTCTGTGTGTGTGTGTGTGTGTGTGAGTGAGTGAGTGAGAGTGATGGTCCTCTCTTATGAGGCAGAGGTGAGTGGGTTTGTGTGTGTGTGTTTGTATTTGCATGTGCCCAGTTGGTCTTTCCTTTCTGCATTGGAGAAAGCAAAAGGATTTGACTTTTAAAAAGCAGAAAGGAACAACTATGGATTGGCAGTGTGGGACTTTGGGGTGATGGCTTTTTCCCCCTGTGCCAAGATGATCTAGTGCTAAATCAGCACATCTATGCAGTGGCTCAGTGCTACAAAAATTTTAGGACACTTGGGGGACAGATCATAAGGGTGGATCTTCATGAGAGAAATATCTGTGGAATATACCTCTATGCTCTTCAGCCCTTCATCTCTGTGGAGCATCTTCCAAGAACAGGGATATCCTCAATGGGAAGGATTAAGGAAATCTAAGGAAGAGGGAGGCTTCAAACTTTGACTGATTATTTGGAATCCTTCTTGCTCCTCATTCCCTGTTCCATAGTCCATCTCCAAGGCCAACAACCAGAGCACCATTGCAGAACTGAACTACAGCTTGCAGAAAAATCACAGAATGGGGGGAAAAAGGACACCCATGATCTTGCCTAAATTGCTCAACTGATTAGATAGACATACACAACAAATGAAAAATATGTTTTTGTGTTTGTGTGTGTGTGTTTTACAATTAATCAGAACCAATTAGGACTTTTATAATCCTGAAGAATCCAATTTCATATTTTCCCAAATTCAATGTGTAACATAAGAAGCACGGAAATAATACTTTTCTTATTAATTTCAGTGCATAGTTTGAAGAAACAGACTGTCCAAATACTTACAACAGAGTAATAATAAATCTTTGGGTTCAGTTTCAGGGCTTTGGCTTCAGAAAGTATAATAGCATCATTCTAGATGGTAATTGGAAAATTCAGGACAACTTCTGTGTGGCGAAGAAAGCTCTGCATGTATGGGGCAAAAATCTACTTGCAGATATGCACCACAGACACAATGCAGCAAGTGCTTTGTTGCTGCTGTTGATTGCCCACATTTATTTAAACACGCATAAGGCAGGAGCACAAAGCTAACCATGTTTAAAGTACTATTATGTGGAGAATAATAGTACTTATGTGGAGAATTAATTCTCCAGTTGAAATAAACTGTGACTAACTGGCTGGGTTGCATCTATATATTCCCAGTGTAAGAATTTGTGGGATTATTAGTGTCATTTCGTCGTTTAGTCATTTAGTTGTGTCCGACTCTTCGTGACCCCATGGACCAGAGCACGCCAGGCCCTCCTGTCTTCCACTGCCTCCCGGAGTTGTGTCAAATGCATGTTGGTAGCTTCGATGACACTGTCCAACCATCTCATTCTCTGTCATCCCCTTCACCTCCTGCCTTCACAGTTTCCCAACATCAGGGTCTTTTCCAAGGAGTCTTCTCTTCTCATGAGATGGCCAAAGTACTGGAGCCTCAGCTTCAGGACCTGTCCTTCCAGTGAGCATTCAGGGTTGATTTCCTTCAGAATTGATAGGTTTGTTCTCCTTGCAGTCCAGGGGACACACAAAAGCCTCCTCCAGCACCACAATTCAAAGGCATCAATTCTTCGGCGGTCTGCTTTCTTTATGGTCCAGCTCTCACTTCCATACATCACGACAGGAAAAACCATAGCTTTGACTATTCGGACTTTTATCTGCAAGGTGATATCTCTGCTTTTTAAGATGCTGTCAAGGTTTGTCATCACTTTCCTCCCAAGAAGCAGGCGTCTTTTAATTTTGTGGCTGCTGTCTCCATCTGCAGTTATCATCGAGCCCAAGAAAGTAAAATCTGTCACTGACTCCATATCTTTCCCTTCTATTTCCCAGGAGGTGATGGGACCAGTGGCCATGATCTTAGTTTTTTTGATGTTGAGTTTCAGACCGTTTTTTTGCACTCTCCTCTTTCACCCTCATTAAGAGGTTCTTTAATTCCTCCTCACTTTCTGCCATCAGAGTGGTATCATCTGCATATCGGAGGTTGTTGATATTTCTTCTGGCAATCTTAATTCCATTTTGGGATTCATCCAGTCCAGCCTTTCGCATGATGTATTCTGCATATAAATTAAATAAGCCGGGAACAATATACAGCCTTGTCATACTCCTTTCCCAATTTTGAACCAATCAGTTGTTCCATATCCAGTTCTAACTGTTGCTTCCTGTCCCACATATAGGTTTCTCAGGAGATAGACAAGGTGGTCAAGCACTCCCATTTCTTTAAGGACTTGCCATTTCTTTAAGGACTTGCTTATTAGTGTAGTGCACTCCAAATTACAGAGGCCAACTTTTCCTTCTCTTGATGTTGCTATATGGTATCTCCCATTATCTCTCAGCATAGAGTACACTGACTAGTAATATGGCAGGGAGGAGGGTTACAAGTCTCCTATCCCTACTGTACATAGAGCTGCACTGGAAGCCAGCACTAGCTCAGTCAATTGCTTGTGTGCTTATGGTTCCTGCCTTCCTCAGACCATGAGAAGGTAAAACAATTTCTGGCCTTGCTTCCATAACAAGCCTGCAGAGCTCCACTTAGTTCCCAGGCCCTGATCAAGATGTAGGTTGCTACTTATAAATCTCTTCATGACTTGTTTGCACCATAACAGGGTGAACTACTTTCTGCGTATGTGTCATTGAGATTAGATACAGAAGAGTGCACTATAGGTATGTGTGTTTAGTCGTTTAGTCGTGTCCGACTCTTCGTGACCCCATGGACCAGAGCACGCCAGGCCCTCCTGTCTTCTACTGCCTCCCGGAGTTGTGTCAGGTTCATGTTGGTTGCTTCACAGACACTGTCCAGCCATCTCATCCTTGGTCGTCCCCTTCTCCTCTTGCCATCACACCTTCCTAACATCAAGGTTTTTTCCAAGGACTCTTTTCTTCTCATGAGATGGCCAAAGTACTGGAGCTTCAGCTTCAGGATCTGTCCTTCAAGTGAGCATTCAGGGTTGATTTCCTTTAGAACTGATAGGTTTGTTCTCCTTGCAGTCCAGGGGATTCTCAAGAGCCTCCTCCAGCACCACAATTCAAAGGCATCAATTCTTCGGCGGTCTGCTTTCTTTATGGTCCAGCTCTCACTTCCATACATCACGACAGGAAAAACCATAGCTTTGACTATTCGGACTTTTGTCTGCAAGGTGATGTCTCTGCTTTTCAAGATGCTGTCAAGATTTGTCATCGCTTTCCTCCCAAGAAGAAGGTGCCTTTTAATTTCAGGGCTGCTGTCTCCATCTGAAGTAATCATGGAGCCCAGGAAAATAAAATTTGACACTGCCTCCATATCTTCCCCTTCTATTTCCCAGGAGGTGATGGGACCAGTGGCCATGATCTTAGTTTTTTTGATGTTGAGTTTCAGACCGTTTTTTGCACTCTCCTCATGCACTATAGGTATACTGCATGCTTAATAATTGTGCAGAGCAGAGAATTTTAGCATGTGTACCATATTTCACTTCTATCTTGAATATAAGCTCAAGGTAGAACTCATAGTCCATTCTCCTTTTTTTTCTTTATCCTCATAACCATAACCTTGTTAGTGACACTGAGGGCTGAATTGAACAGTTAATCTGTCAACATGTCACATCTCTAAAATACCAATATTACTTCAGCTCTACATAGGTTTCGTCCTTGGAGAAGAAGTGGCGACTTCAAGGCATGCAGTGAGCTTCATGGCTCAGTAAGGAAACAGTGGAGAACATTTGGTTTTCCAGATGTTTTGGACTCCAAATACCACACCTGGGAAATGCTACATGTTGGGGTTGCTGATTCACAATTTCCCCATTGACCACATGAAGCTGTGGGAAATGCAAATCAGTCTGCAATCCCATATTCCCAATCCCATAGTTTTTCCTCCCCAGCAGAGACCCATTATTTTTTGTAAGTCAAATCCTTTTGCTTCAGTTCAAAGCATGTGATAGCTTTGAACAGATGCAGAAATGAATGCCCAACTGAACGCACACAGACACAAATACAAAGCACCTTCCCCTCACCTCTTGCCTCATGAGCTGTCACACACAAGCCACACACACTTACAGGGAGCAAAGCCCCTTTCCCAAGGCTGTTTTTTTAAAAAATCCTCTGTGGGTACCACTCCTGGGTTTTTTGGTTTTGTGGTTTTTTTTTTTTTTTGTATTATAGGCAAAGAAACAGAGCATGTCTCCTACAAGGTTTTTGAAAAAAGGTAACAAGATATGAGGAAATTGAAGTAGGAAGCCTTGTACTGTTTGTGAGACAGTTCTTTGTAACAGCATCACCTACAGAGCTATATGCAGAATTGCAAGCAAACAATAAAAAAGAAGCACTCTCCTGTTTTCTGTGTGGCCACTAAAATTACACCTGAATTCTTCAGTGTAATTTCATCATGAGTGAAAGCAAGATAATTCTCATTTCCCTCTTTGTGTAGTTGTAGCCTAGAAAGACAAAGCGGGAGGGAGAGTGCAATCAAGCTGTGAGTTGTCTAAAACTGACAATTCTTTTTGAAATGGGAAGTTCTTAGATGATGTTTTTGCTTGCAGGATTTGGGGAATTCAGCTGTAGCCCAAAAGAGCAACTTTTGTCACCTCTGGCAAAAGATGCTTGTGGCCATGTTTCAATAAAGTCCCTTATGCCTTACTATAATCAATCATCCTGCCTTATAGAAACTATAGACCTTTTGCTTTCAGCCCCTCCCCACCCCGAACCATGTCTGATTATCTATGCTACTTTCAGTTTCCCTAACTAGAAGTACTGCATACCCCAGTGCCAAGACTAAATTTGGGGTTTGATCAGTAGATATACAGGCCAGATGACTGTGACCTCTGCAAGCCACACTTTTTCCATTCTGCTGACTATTGCATGGCCATTGAAATCATCGTAGGAGGGAGCTCAACCGGCTTGCCTTCCTCTCATCCTGGTATTAGCTACTCTTTCTTCAGACTGTTGGGTGGGAGCTTTACCTATGTTTACCTATCTGAGAAATATTGCTTTATCTCTCTACTGACTTTTGTGCCCTTCAGTGATATCAGTACTAACCTTCAATTGGTTTTGTAGGCTCTGGTCTAGGCACATTCACTGCAATTGGCTAAGATTATTTATCTTGCTAATCAAACTACTGTAGCTTTGATCTTCACTCTGAGCTGATTGTGTTTACCGACTGTGATGCCAACAGTTAGCCAAGTCTGGTGATCATTTGATAAATCCTGATTGACTGGGCTTAGCCATGAGAAGAATTTAAGTATGTAAAAGAAGAAATGGCAGCCACTCCGACAAACAGTGGCATCAAAAGAATTAGGAGAATGGGGGATGGGATATTTTCAGAATTTCAGAATTTTTAAAGAAATGATTTCTAACTGCCTCTTTAAATAATTAACTGTATCTCTTTAAATAATTAATTTTATCCTGAAGACTGGGCTGGGATCAACTTCATTATAACTTTAAGTTTAATAGCAATCAATAGAAACTTGCAAGGATGTTCAATATATAATCTTTTTAAAAAAATCGGTACTGCATCTTGCAAATTCTCCTATGTGAAATAGTAAAGAGCAGCCAAGTGTTCATGATTATTTTTCCTATTTATCTCCACTTACCTTTGATCACACTGCAAATCAGCAGCATTTATCATTTCTGGCAACCGGCAACCTTGATCAAAATGGTTGTGTGTGTGTGTGTGTGTGTGTGTGTGTGTGTGTGTGTGTGTGTTTAGCTTTGTAAAGCGGCAGTGTACTTTCCTCTACAACGTTTGGCTATTAATGGATACCAGAAGATGTAATAAAATGGGTATTTTAAAACAGAGTTTGCCATGCCATAATATTTGTTGAGCTAGCACTTTCCGCTACCAGGAAAACAGCATGCTCGATGCTTTTAACATTCTTCCAGGTTTAGCCTAGGCTTAGCACATTTTCACTATGGAAATCATAGCGCACGTGCAACTGCTCAGCAAGAACCATCAAAATAGGTGGACAGATGGCTGGTTTCAGGACTGCAGATTCACTCCCTCTATCTCTGTGTCAAGCTGAGGTTTTATATATACATTAAATAATTTCTTTTCTCTTCAGAGGAGATGGGAGGGTGGCTCTCTTTAAACAGGCCCCTGTGGACACCAGAAGAGCAAGTCTCTCCTATCTGTTATTGACTGTGCTGGATTGAAAAAAGAATCTTGACTATGAAAGAGGTAGGAACCAAACCACTTCCGTGTGCCAGAGAGAACGGTCTCCCAAGGGGAAGAGATATTGATTTTAGCAGGCTAACTTGAAAAAGTTGCATGAACAGTTTCCCTGAAAATCTTTTCTAGGACCAGTGATTGTCCATGCTCAGGAAATGTAAGATAGAAAAACAAACAAAAGCATATTCCATCTTGATTCCCTTTGTGCTTTTGCTCTGGCAATTGTGAAATGGGGAAGTTTATCTTATCTTCCTCTGTTGTTCTTTTTTTACAACCTGGTTCATCTGTCTCCCTGTTGTTTTTTTTAAATCCTATTGGTTGTTTCATTAATTTTGGATACCTTTCCTGCTTTTGTTTTGTTTTCAGAAAATATTGTTGTAACTCCTAATATGATTTCCATATGTTTGTTTGTCTATTTTTGCTGTTTAAGAATTGACAGTGGTGCAAAGCCATGCCTCCTATTAGATAAACTAACCAGATTTGGGATATCATGAAAGGGCAATAATGTATTATTACATTTTTTTTAACTTTCAGGGATGGGAAGTAAATCTCAGGCTTGTGTGATTTTCTGCCTTACGTACCAAAATAACTTGACCAGTTTTGGGTAATATGTTATTTCAACCTCATACACTGCCTCTGGGGGATGGGGGATGAGGGTGGGTGGGGTGGGGTTGGCTGGGAGGGACTTTCTGGGCTGGGATGACTGTCAATCAATCCAGCAGTGACCAATTGTTCCTCCCCTGCCTCTGATTTTAAAGAGAGACACGCTTCTCTGCTTAAGTATCTTTTCCCCTCTCTTTTTTGTCTGCTGGGAGTTGCTGCTGTTAGTAAGCATGCAGTTAGTGTAGTTACAATGTAGTCTGCTGGAGTCTGCTAGATAGAAGAAGTCAGAGTAGTCTGTTGAGGCCTGCTACTGTAAGCAGTCACATTACGGTGGTGCCTCGCATAACGAGCGCACTGTTTAACGACGAATTCGCATAGCGATCCGTTTTTTGGGATCGCTAATGCGATCGCATACCGATGCTTTCTATGGCCGAAAATCGCTTTGCGACGATCGGTAAGCGTTTCGCTTACCGATTTTCGCATAACGATTTTTTAAAACAGCTGATTTTTTAAAAACAGCTGACCAAAATGACAGCCGGACGCCCAAAATGGCCACACGCAGTGTTTTTGCGCCCTGCCCTCGCTTAACGAGGGCGCGAAAATGGCGGCCGGATGGGGATACGTCGCAGAACGGTGAGTTTTGGGCCCCATTGGAACGCATTAAACGAAGTTTAATGCGTTCCAATGGGTTTTTCCATTCTGTATAGCGATGTTTCCCCATAGTGACGGTTAATCAAACTAGAGTGGATTAACCTCGCTATGCGGGGCAGCACTGTAGTTCAATATGCTCTTTTGATCTATTCAACTAAATGAAACTTTTAATTCTTTCTCTTACCAATGTCTCAGAGTGAGTTATTGAGATTGTAAGTGCCTGTTGATGAGAAGCAATAAAGGGTGGTCTACTATGAGAAGACTTGAAGCTATTTGTACTCTGTATGTCCCTGCACTTTTGTTCCACAGCTAGATGTTTTTAGCCAAAATTCAAAACTCTGCAACATAACATGCATCCTGGGTGGGTGGGAGAGGGTACCATTTGCTGCTTCAGTCTCAGGTATCAAAAAGTCTCAAGCCAGACTGTTAAAAAACTGAGGAAAAATATCGCATTGCACTCCCTCTACATAATGTTTAGTTGTTTTATGCCATCTTTGTCCTGATAAAACCTCCTCTTTCCACATCTGCATGGTGTTCTGCCTTCTAAAACCATATAGACAAACTTCAAATTCACCCAAAATGAAACTTTTTAAAAAAAGAAAAGAAAAGATGGTCTGTTCCTTTACATAAATTACATTTGGCTGCTCTCAATTACATCAAATACTCATTCCAATGTAGTTGATTTTATGTGGGGAAAAAGGGGAAGTGAGCAAGTCATCTTCCTCATGCAAAAATTAGCTGCAGTGCACATGAAAATAAAGCTAATGTGGAAGCACACAAAGATAATTTTGGTTGGTTTAATCATGTAGAAATCAGAATATGAACCACATCCATTTTCAATTTGACTGCCTTCTGATGTTCAGGTTTCCTGTTCATTCCTGGGTTTTGAAAAATTGCCACTTTTTAAAAGCTTAATGAGTGAGAGGCCTTAGCATTTAAGATGTTTGGTACTGAACATTTTTTATACATTTTTATTTGTGCAAAACCTGTCATGAAATGTTAACACATTCAGTGCTGAAAACAGTCCTTGATAGTGGGAAAAATAAATGAATGTAAGAATGCGGAAGTGCTTGGATTGTACAACACCTGTGTCAGAACTGAAATTGAGCCTTTATTCCTTATCATATCCCTGATTTTCATACTGCAGCAGTATCTTATTCCTGTACTGAAACAGCAAAGCAAAAGGCACTCTGAGGGTCAGCTATATGCTGCTGAAAGCTGGACAAGTTCTTCGTACCTCTTGCAGTTGGCCAATTAGCTTGCTTTGTTTTGTTATTGGTCACTGGGTGGTAAACACTGCCTTCATTTGCAGGCTGTTCAGAAGCAGATCAAAACCTAACATGCCTTTAGAGCAGGGGTCTCAAACTCATGGCCCATGGGCCAATTGCAGCCTGTGGGATGATAGTTTGTGGCCCCCGCCTTAGTATGAATGTTTAATGTTAGTGTGGCCTGCGAGTTTGATATGTATGGCACTTTACAGTGTTGTGTACAGAGCTGAATGAACCTACCAATCACGGTGGGGTATATGGTTCTCGGGGGCGGGACATCGGCCGGGCTTGATGCAAGCAGAGATACATTTCTCAGTGAGTGAAAGTTACAGCAGCATTGCCATGGAGTGTTTTCTTCCATGCCTGGCTGCCTGCCTCATTTCTATTGCGCACACACAGACATTCGTCCCAGCGCACTGCGTTCACAACACTTCAAAAAAAGTTTTTTTAAGTTGCTGCCCAGGAGACATTATATGTATATATACATATATAAATCGAAGTGATGTGTACGTGGCAGGAGAAAAGAAAAGTAAGGAACTCAATGCAGCCTAATGTAGTCTGCAGTCACATAGCGACACCTGTCCATCGGCAATAACAGTCCCCGATAACCCAGACCAATTATAGGGTCACACTGTTATTTGTGGGCCATTGTTTTTTATTTCCATCATGCTATTTGCATTGCCACATGCAATGAACATAACGTATATTTCTATATAATGTATAATTAGTCAAAACAAATGACATCAACAATAGCGCGGTGTCCTTTCTGCTTCTTTTTCCTGTAACAACAGCACAGCGGATAACACTCCATGAGCATTCACCTTTTTTGTGCTCGCTATCCCGGTACTTTCTACTATCTACAAATTTCATGGTGTTCATGTCATCATGAAAGACATGAACATTGAGCATAAAAACAAAGGAGACTGCTACTGGGCTTTTATCTGCCGATCACTGTGCTGTGGTTACAAGAAAAAGAAGCGGAAATGACGCTCTCCATGCGTCGAAACGTTTGCCATGCATCGGTTAAGCGCTTGATTGAAACTTCAATGTGACAGTGACACCAAGTGGAGTTATATATATTACACAGCCCGAAACATGTCTTTTTCAAACCCTGCAGTGAAGAGAAAGGTTGGTGATGAGCACAGACAATTTCAGGAAAAGTGGGAAATGCAATATTTCTTTGTTGAGCACAGGGGCACCCCGAGATGTCTTATTTGCACAGAGAAAGTTGTAGTGCACAAGGAATACAATTTGAAACATCATTGCACAACTAGACACACTGAGGAGTATGCAAAATACCAGGGAGATGAGATAGCCAACTGGGTTGCCCATCTTAAAACATGTCTACTGAGGCAACAAGATTTCTTCAAGAAAGCAACCAAAGAGAATAATGCAGCAGTCGAAGCTAGCTACGTCATTAGTGAGATGATTGCTAAAGCAGGAAAGCAATTCACAGAAGATGAATTTGTTAAAATGTGCATATTACAGGCTGCAAGTATACTCTGTCTGGAAAAGAAAGGTCAGTTTAGCAACATCAGCCTTTCTGCCAACACTATGACAGAGTGCATTTCTGACCTATCAAGTGACATTTATGAACAACTGTGTGAGAAAGCCAAATATTTCGGTGTATACTCAGTCGCTCTTGATGAGACCACAGACATCACTGACACTGCCCTGCTCGCAATGTATGTCTGTGGTGTTGATAACAATTTTGAAGTGCTGGAGGAGTTGCTCACAGTAATTCCAATGTATGGAGATATTTCACCAGCTGTGTGATGCCATTGAGAATGCCGGTTTGTCGTGGAAGAGGTTTGTTGGAATA
This sequence comes from Pogona vitticeps, assembly GCF_051106095.1. NCBI lineage: Eukaryota > Metazoa > Chordata > Lepidosauria > Squamata > Agamidae > Pogona > Pogona vitticeps. Next base: position 126,601,194 of record NC_135787.1, read on the forward strand.
ACAACCGATGGAGCACCATCAATGACAGGGAGAAAAATGGATTGGTGGCACTTGTTTTTTTTTTTTTTTTTTTAAACTGGAAGACGAGGGTGTGGAGGAAGCCATTGCTCTGCACTTCATTATCCATCAGCAGGCCCTTTGCAGCAAATGCCTGACGTTTGACAATGTGAAGTCTGTCGTTGTGAAATGCATCAACCAAATCAGATCCAGGGGCTTAAAGCACCGAAGGTTACGTGCTTTTTAAAGAGGAAATGGAGTCAGAATATGGGGATGTGCGCTATTTCACTGAGGTAAGTTGGCTCAGCAGGGGAAACATGCTGAAGAAATTTTTTGAGTTGAGAGTAGAAGTGTAAGCCTTCATGGAGAAGGATGGAGTGGCTGCTCCTGTGCTAAGTGATCTCAAATGGCTCATGGACTTAGCTTTTCTTGTTAATATCACACATGAGCTTAATTGTACTGAGCAAGAAGTTACAAGGCCAGGGGCAACTTGTCAGTGCTTCCTATGACAACGTGAGAGCATTCTCCACAAAACTTGTGTTATGGAAAGCCCAGCTCTCTCAGACAAACCTTTGCCATTTCCCAGCATGCAAGACACTCGTGGATGCAGGCACACCATTCAGTGGTGAGAGGTATGTTGATGTCATTTTGAAGCTACAGGAGGAATTTGATCACAGATTTGCAGACTTCAAGACTCACAGAGCCACATTTCAAATTTTTGCGGACCCCTTCTCCTTTGATGTGCAAGATGCCCCTCCTGTGCTTGAAATAGAGCTCATTGACCTGCAGTGCCACTCTGAACTCAAAGCGAAGTTCAGGGAGGTGAGTGGAAAAGTAGACAAGCTCGAGCAATTTTTTAGAGAATTGACCCCCAGCTTCCCTGAGCTTTCCCGAATGTTCAAGCGGACCATGTGCCTTTTTGGGAGCACATACTTGTGCAAAAAGCTCTTATCCACCTTGAACTACAATAAGTCCAAGTATAAATCCAGACTTACTGATGATCATTTTCAAGCCATACTGAGGGTCTCAACTGCATCCTCCCTCAAGCCAAATGTGGCTCGGCTATACAAGAGGAAGCGCTGCCAGGTCTCTAGCAGCAAGGAGTAGGCAAGAGAAGCCATGTTCAGAAGAACAGTTCATGTTCTTCAATGTTCCATTCATGTTCAGGACAATTCATGTTAAGAAGAAGATTAAAGGTTAAAGAACTTTTAATATAGAAGTTGGAATCTGAATACAGCAGATATAGAAGACTGAAGAAACCACATAGTTGCTCACTAGAGAATTTATTATTATTATTATTATTATTATTATTATTATTATTATTATTATTATTATTATTATTATTATTATTATTATTATTATTATTATTATTATTATTATTATTATTATTATTATTATTATTACTGATTGATTGATTGATTGATTGATTGATTGATTGATTGATTTTCTTATTAATCCTTAATTTGTTTATTTTTTCATCTTATTTTGTGTTAAAAAATAAAAATAAAGAGATTTGAGACGATTGGAATTTTTTAAACAAAGCTTTTCTTGTGGAAAACCTGATGTGGCCCAGCCTCACCCAGACTCTGCTTCCAGCCGCCCCCAGGTAAATTGAGTTTGAGACCCCTGCTTTAGAGTATCTCGTGCCACAGTAAACAGAAATGGCTATTGCTTGAAAAAGCATAACTGGGAATTCAAGTGAACATTATCTCTTACTTTGTGTGAAAAAAAGAGGCAGGAGGGAGACATTGCCAAAGTGGTTATGCTGATAAGAAACCATGTGGCTAACCTATCTAGCTGGCCATTGAAAAATGAGGAGAGCAGCATACATTTGTTACGATGTTGTATGAATAATGAGTTTACCATACCTGTAGCATATGAGAACTTTGTCCTTGTTAACTGTCACCTAAGGTTCTCAAAGTATGGTGTCTCCCCTTCTGCACTGTATCAAATAAAATGCTGGATAAGGAGAAAATACTTTTTTAAAAATTTCCCAGACAGAAATCCAGCCAAAGTTAAATACTTGTGCCTGAATTCAGTGTTTTCTTAGTAAGCAACAGCTTCACTCTTTCTTAGGTATCACCCAAGTGATAAACATTTTAAAATAATCTGGAAGGAAAGGCTGAAAAACCAGAAAAATCTTTTTTTTAATGTTGTGGAGTGGATTGGAAGAGGGTAGGAAGAACTCCAAAAACAGACCATAAAGGCATTTGTTCAAAATGTTGCAGCTTGTCAAACCTCATTTTTCTTTCTTTCTCTGTAAGTACTGTTTAAAGAATAAATGGTGGTGTCTTGTGGGCATTTTCTCTTTTAGCAACAGGAACACAGAGAGGGAGGGAGAGGGAGGGAGAACTCTAGGCCTTCTTTGCTGCCTGTAAAGGAAGGAAACTGGATTCTCTCTCTCTCTCTCTCTCTCTCTCTCTCTCTCTCTCGCTCTCTCTCTCTGTGTGTGTGTGTGTGTGTGTGTGTGTGTGTGTATAGGCACACTATATGCTCTTTCAGATAATTCCTGCTGAAAGCCATTCAGGAAGCAAAAGTCTCGTGAGCTGTCTGCCATCATCATGCCTCTGGGGAAACATCCCACAGCTGGCACATTCAAGTATTGGTTTAATACATTATATCTGAAACAGAATGACTGGAACAGCCATTACCGCTGTGATTTTGTTGTCATGTTTCTCCATTATAACCACCTCCCACCAATGGAATTATATTTGCCCATTTATAATACTAAAGTAAATAGCAGAGAGTGGTTGTGCATCTTCCCAGACTTCCTAACATACCTTCAACTTGCTGATCAATTACTTTGCTTGGATGCCAGAGTTATATGAAGGCAACTCACAGAAAATCAGGCTCTTATAAATTGTATTCTTGAAGGCTTTCATGGCCAGGATCCAATGGTTGTTGTAGGTTTTTCGCGCTGTTTGTCCATGTTCTGGAGGTTTTTCTTTCTAATGTTTTGCCAGTCTCTGTGGCCAGCATCTTCAGAGGACAGGACTTAGAACCAAAACACAGACAGAGTTCTAACTCCTGTGCGCTGAAGATGCCGGCCACAGAGACTTGCGAAACATTAGGAAGAAAAACCTTCAGAACACAGCCAAACAGCCCAAAAAACCTACAACAACTCTTATAAATTGTTCGTTTCATTGATACAAGACAAGTTTATTCAGAGGACCAAACAAGGCTATGTGCTATCGCTATTTCTTGCAAACATTCTCATTATTGAGATTATGTCAGGCTTAAATGTGTTTTTACTTTCTCCCTGATAGTTTGGAGAACATTTTCATTGCTCCTATACGAATATAAAGGGTTGGATCTAAATATGCTTGTACTCTGAGTGTGTCTACATGACATAGTCAAGTCAAGTTTAAGTTTATTGTATTAGCTAAAAGCTGCCACAATTGTTTAAAATGCAAATATAATCGAATAAAATCAGAATAAAATCATGGAGATATAAAATAACAAGAGACTGTTCATATCTGGGAGTCTCCAGCACAATTGACTGCAATGGCTCTCAGGGAATTAGCGCGAATGTTTCTGGCCGCTTTTGCTAACAGTGCTGTTCTTTAAGTGATATATGGGTCACAATCCAAAAGCAACCTGACCACCTTTGTCTGGGGGCTTTCGTCTTGTAGAGTAGCCAAAATGTTACCCAGGAATTTTTCTCTGGCGTTTTGGTAGAGCTGGCAGTTAAGTAAATAGTGGACAACATCTTCTATCTCACCTGCTCCGCAAATACACAACCTCAGATGCTTAGGTACATTCATGTACCTGCCGTCTAAGACAGCAGTTGGCATGGTTTGATAACGAAGTTCTGTGAATGCGGTTCTCAAGGATGGAAAAGTAAGTGTTTGTAAGTATTGCGCCCTTGAGTGGTTTGTTTTCAGCAGATGGTACCACTGCGAGAAATTTGAAGAGTGGATTGAGGATAAGTCCTGGTCGTTATCCAGTTTGTAGAGCCAGTCCCTCAACATTCTTTTAACACCAGAAAAAACAAAAATATCTGTAGAGAGGGATCTACATTTTAGTAGGGCTTGAACTGAGGTTGCCCAGCCACCACTCTTCCATTGCTCTACCATGCAACGTTTAGGTGGTCGGGCATATCCATCACCCTCTTATAATAACAGAGTATAGCTAGGGTTGCCCTGGCTTTAATGGACACCATACCTGTCTCTGTTTTGAGAAAAGCTGCTGGGGTGCCCTGGGGTACCGTGAGGATGTGTCTCAGAAATTTGTTCTGTCCTACTTCAAGATGGTGTAGGTTGTCCTGATTTACACCCCAGATCTCAATTCCATAAAGCATTTGAGAGATGACCCTCCCTGAAAAAACTTTTAAAGCTGGTGTTACAAGTTTACCACCTTTGAGATGGAAAAATTTGACCAGAGCATGGCTAGATTTCTGAGCCGATATTTTCGTGCTCTGTATCTGGGATTTCCAGCAGTTTTTCTCATCAAAATGCACTCCTAGGTACTTAAAGGTCTGGACTTGTTCTATTTTGTTTTCACCTATAGTCCAGCTAAATTTGGGTGGGTCCTTTCCAAAAATCATCACTTTGGATTTTGTGTAATTTATTTTTAGTTGCTCTAGGTGGCTGAACTCTTGGAGTTTATTTTTTACATGACATAGTCATAGCAGTCTGATTTCACTTTTACAGCTATAGCTCCATCCCATGCAATTTCAGCATTCAAAAGTTGGTAAAATACTCCTGAGTGCCCTGCATTCAAGGTTTCATGCACTCTCTGAACTACAACGGAGGTCAGATTAACTCAGTAAACTCCAACTTGACATTTAAAGCGTGGTCATACAGCTGTATCTGTATAGTATAGGTACACTGTATACTACAGATCAGTGGGAATTTTGTCATAACTCATTTAAGTTCCTTGAATTTCAGCACATCGATTTCAAGTGAATCTAATATAGTATAGGATTGCTAAAATATATGCAGACTGGTCTTACAATGTTATTTAGGGCCTTCACCATAAACAGAATTTTGATGGTCAATTTTTGTAAAGGTTTTGCTTTTCAGCTAGAAAGCTTAACTTTCCCCCAAAAGTCAAACCGGTGGTGATCTACCAATAGTTGCAACATTTGTTTTCAAACTCTGAACTGAAAAGGGAATGTCAGCTGGTTGCCAAATTTCAGGCTAAGCTGAAAACTGTAGAGACCTGGAGCTTCTGGTGAGAAGGGGCATGTAGGTTCTTCCTGTCTTGATTTTAAGTCTAAATTGTACTCCCATCTGTATTTTACAGGATGGAGATTATATGAAATCTGAAGTTTAAATTGTTTGCAGAATAAAATATTGAAATTTGTCTAGGAGTTCCCAAATGTTCAAATTCTGTTCTTTGGGGGTAGCATATTTCAATATACTGAGGTTTTTTGAGTGCAGGAACAAGAACAGTCTCTCATCTTTAATTTTCAACAATTGACTTAAGTTGTATCTTGATGTGTTTCAAGAAAGATCCCCCAAATTAACCCTCATTGACAAATTCACTATGAAGTAGCCAAAAGGACTGCAAGAGGTTGTTCCTACACTATTTTTTTTTAAAAAAAAACTTTAGCTTATTTCAATCAACTTGGAAGACAGCTGCTTGGAAGGCAGATTTTTTTTTTTAAAACAGACCTCAAAATAGTTTATGTTCTGGAATAAAATCATAATTGCTGCTTGGTATATTGTCATCCATCTAGACATGAACTGGAAAAATATTTTACCACAATGGTAAATTGTGGAGTTGTCAGTTAATATTCTAAAGGAAATATATCAAAATATTATATGTAATACTTTGTATTTGAAGAATCAACCATGTTGAAGAATCATCAGAGCATTTGATGTATTGCTCTCTGTCTTAATATATTAGGGATACATTTATTTTGGAAAAATGTAAAGGAAAAACATTACATAGACTAGGCATATTCAGTTTTCTTGCTCATGAAAATACAGAACTCTTTCCCTCCCATGACTTTGGATTTCCATTTCTAACCACACATTTTGATTCCAAGTGGGTGAGAAGACAGAGGAGGCAGGTATTGGGCAGTGCAAAGGTATGTTCTACATATGCTCAGGAGCACTCAAAATATTTCTTATTAAGAATTCTTCACCCTTGATTTATGCCACTGATAATCATAGCCACGTACTGTTGCACTTCAATATTGTGTGGGAACAATGTTCTCTAACTGGAACAAAGACGTGCAACCTTTTTCAGTCAAGGCAAACAGGCAACAGAGTTTGAAGGTTGAGTGAATAATAATTTTCTCCTGCATGGAGTAGGAAAATAAACAAACAAACAAACAAACAAACAAACAAACAAACAAATAAATAAATAAATAAATATACAAGGCAGTGAAAAAGTTTAATTGAACCTGTTTTTAGATCTATAGCACAGGGAGATCTGCTACAACACGGCCCTTTCCAAATGTATCGGACTATGAATGCCGCTGTTCCCAGTTGACAACTAAATTACAGAATTTGTAGTCCAAGGCATTTGGGGAAGTAGAGATGGGCACAAACCACTGGTTTGATGGTCTGTGCCAGTTCATCCTTTGGACAAACAGGGGTTCAGCACTTCCCTGCCTCGCCTCCTCTTCTGTATTCTCATCACTTAGACTCAAAATGTGTGGTTAGAAATTGAAATCTAAAGTCATAGCACAAAATGGGAGCGAAGGAAGGAGAAAGAAGTACTCTTCCATACTTTGTATCAACATAGCTCAGCTTATAAAAGCTGAATGGCAACTTTTTCAAATCCTTGTTTTTTTCAAATGAAACTCCTTGTTCCTGATGCCTCCCACAGCATTCTTGTAAGCGGTTCATGCCTGTCTCTAGCCAAGAGTGCATTTCTTAAAACTAGTGTGCCACTTGCACCCATTTTTGGAAAGTCTGATCTGGCCAAGGTAACACATGGTAACACATGGCCATGGTAACATATGCTTTAGTTACATTCTGGTTAGATTAATACAGCTCCATGTGGAGCTGCCTATGGAAAGTGCCAGGGGACTTCAGTGGGTCCAAAATGCAGCAGCCATATTGCTAACTGGGGCAGGGTTCATGTAACACCCACCCACCCACTAGTTACAGCAGCTCTACTGGCTGGCAATCTGTTTCCAGGCACAATTCAAAATGCTGGTTCTAACCTATAAAGTCATAAATGGCTTGGGTCCAAGCTATCTCAAGGTCTGTACTCCCTTTATGAGCCTGCCCAGGTGTCAGGCGAGGCCATTCTCTTAGTCCCACCACCTTCACAGGAGCGTCTGATGGGGACACAGGAGAGGGCTCCTCTGATGCTGCTCCCAGACTTTGGAACTCTTTCCCACAGGAGGCCAGACTGGCCCAGCTTTGCTGTCCTTTTTCAAGCAGGCAAAGACTCTTCTCTTAAGGCAAGCTTTTCTTCAATTACTGGCTACCTGAGTGGTGCTTTTAAATGGATTGTTGTGTCTTACTGCTTTGAATGTTTTTTGTATGTGTTGCCTTTGTTTCTAGTTTTAAATGTATTTTAATGATGCATTGGGTCCTTTTTAAGGAGAAAGGCAGGGGAATAGACAGACAGACAGACAGACAGACAGACAGACAGACAGACAGACAGACAGACAGAGACCAGAGGACCAATGTTTGCTACAATAACTTATGGCAATTTCTCCCAGGGTTTCCTTTAAAACTTATAACTGAGGCTGGTATCTTTTTCTATCCAGCCGTTTATGCAGTGGCCATAGCACAAATGATCTAACTTTTACACAGTCATGTATTGACTTGTTAGCACCTCCTTGCATGAGTGCATGTCTGGTATTCCTAAATGAGATCTCTGCTTGTGCAAGCATGGAGATCTATGCTTGCTTAAGCTGAATATCCTGCATTAGTGCAGTGACAGAAGACTTTGCTCCACTGGCCTTTAAGTTGAAACCTAAGGATTAAAAAACTTTACCCACTAATATTAATTTAAAGTACATTAGGGTTTGGGGACCTCCAACCAAATTCTTAATGAATTAGCTCTTTCATAACATCAGGTCCAGCTTTTACTCAATGATACCTACTTCATGCTAAAGATACAGATATATATCCTTCCTGCCTCAGTGTTATCTGCCTCTAACATTACACAAATACATACAACATTCTTTTTGTAGGAGTGAAGGAACAGAATCATGGTTACAATTAGAATATATATGACAATATTCTAATTGTAACCATGATTCTGTTCCTTCACTCCTACAACAAGAATGTTGTATGTATTTGTGTAATGTTACAGGCAGATAACACTGAGGAAGGAAGGCAGGAATTTACTATAAAAGTTTAGGGTTCATATTTTGAAAGGGTGAATAAAGATTTCATCTGCATTTCAGATTGTATCACAGCTTCCTATCATCTGTCATAACCAGACAGAGTGAACTCTGGATCACACCGCACCTACTGAAATTTATTTGTTCTACACGTTTTCCAAACATAATTTTTTAAGTGTCTGATTGTCTTACACCATATGTGCGCATTCCAGGCAGCCATTTTACAGTCATAGCAGCCACTATAGAAAGTGCTGTGCTTGTTATTGTTATGTGCTATCAAATTGCTTCCTACTTACGGCTACCCAGATAGGGTTTTCAAGGTATGTGAAATGTTTGAGGAATGGTTTAGCATTGCCACCTCCGAAAGAGATTCAGACCTGGGTTTCCTGAGCCTTAATCCAACACTTTATCCACTACATGAGACCGGTTGTCCTTGCTGCCTCATTTCCAAATGAAAGTCTTCTGAAAACCACACAAGATTTGCATAAATTGTATGCACTGCTATTTGTGCCCAGGGCTTTCTTTGGGTGATTAAGATGCAGTTATACAAGTGTACACTTGGTACAGATCTTCCAGTGAATATGGGAATGGGAGATGGGATATCATGCATTAGCCTGTTTCTTTCCTCCATGTGCTAAGTCTAACAGCTGAATAGGACTCATAGCACTTTTCCATGGTCATTTGTGTTGAGGATAGCTCAACAGGAGAAACTGATTGTGGCTGGGGCACCACATTATAATGATATTGACGCTGTTGCCCTTGGTATATAACATAGTTGTCTCTGTTCCATTTCTGCAGTGGTATAATGGTACCTTTGGAAGGGCAGGTGTTCAGCATGACAGTCCACAGAACTAGGCCTCTCCAGAAAGGATCCAAAAACACAAGCAGCTGGATTGGTCTGTATCAAGAATGAGAAGTAGACCTTTTGTAAAGTTAGTGGATGTTAATTGCCCATTGAAGATCAAAAAATGATTTGCATTCCAAAAGGGATTGTTTGCAACAATACACCGGCCCTGGGGAAAATAAATTTCTTCTCCTGGCAACTGTAAATGTCCACTGAAGCTCAGTAGGAACAGGGAAGCTTGTGTGGAATGACAGATGATGTTGTTATCCCTCCTACTTAGACAGTCATGTCTCCACTATACTGCTGGTTTTCTAGTTAAACATATTTTTTTAAGTGGGACAAGAGGATAGCAATGAATGTGGTCAGACGTTTGGCAGACAAATCCTGTGAGGGAATGAAGGAATTAAGTATTTTAAGCTTAAAGAAAGGAAGATGGGGGTGGGGGTCAATAGCACTCTTCAAAGGCCTGTCATATAGCTGAGGATAAGATTAGAACAGTTGGAGGAAGGTAGATTTAATCAAAATTTGGGGTATACAGTAAGAGTATTTTGACAGTGAAACCAGTGAATGAGAGATAGTTGACTCTGTGTCACCAAAAGTCTTCAAGCAGAGGTTAGGCAACTATCTGTTTGGGATATTTCGAAGGTGTGATCACATAGGCATATTGGTCACATTTTGGACCACTTATGGCATGGTCCAACCGCAGAAGCCTGTGCTGCAGGGTCAGAAGACCAGCAGTTGTAAGATCGAATCCACGCGACGGAGTGAGCGCCCGTTGCTTGTCCCAGCTCCCGCCAACCTAGCGGTTCGAAAGCATGCAAATGCGAGTAGATAAATAGGGACCATCTCGGTGGGAAGGTAAACAGCGTTCCGTGTCTAAATCACACTGGCCATGTGACCACGGAAAGATTGTCTTCGGACAAAACGCTGGCTCTATGGCTTGAAGAGCGGGATGAGTGCCCTAGAGTCGGACACGACTGAACAAAAATTGTCAAGGGGAACCTTTACCTTTACCTTTACACAACATACAGAGAATAGTGCTTCAGCCTGAATTTGACCTGTGCCAAGCTGAACTTTTTTGGTCCAGCAGTAGGTCCACTACATTTGAGGGATGAGATAGAAGAATTTCGTGACAGACAGAAGGGTTGCTTTAAGGACGATTGCTCTTGGCAAAGTGACCCTTTCTAATGTGATCAGATGTGCATCTTTCTCATCGTCTGATCACAGCTTAACCTTGAATTTTCTGAACAGAGAGGAAAGGACCGGACTAGGAGGACTAGATTCTCTCCAGATGTTGGCAGCATGGCTCATTCACATGTGAACGGGATGCCCTTGAGTCTCACTCTTCTGGAGGCCAGAAAAGTTGGCACTTTTCTGGTGATTGCTGGATAACAGCTTCAATATTGCGGACAACAGCTTCAATATTGTGGATAATTACTATTATTGTTTATAGAGGATAATGAAAACTTATTGCACAAGGATTTGATAAACACAGTGTCAGTGGTAGCATATGTGGACAGAGCAAAACATTGAACAACTTGGAGAAATCTTACTGAAAGAACTTGGATATAACACGTGTAGTCCATAATCCTCTCTGGAAAAGCTCACATATAAACACACAGAGATAAAATGATTGGAAATAGGACAACTTTGTGGATACAGAGTGCTCCTTTGCTGTTTATGCAGGCAAAGACTCCTTATCATACCTTTGATGAGTGTTGAAACTTGACAGTTCACAGTTGTAGTACGATGGCCTTGGCCATGTTACACACTCCCAGGGCACCCCCACCCACCCAGAAGATAGGCATGGTAAGCCAGTTATCAGCACTCTGTTACTAGGAAACCCTGGAAAGGATTGCTGTAAGCTGAAGTCAACATGATAGAACATAATTAATTAATTGGACTCAAATGTCTAGATACAGAGGTGAAACCACACTTAGAATTGTTACAGAAAGCTTTCTCTGTGGCCGAGCAGGTTGGCCTTTTTGCTTCCTGTTCTTCATTATATGGCATGTAATGTCTTGTGCTGTAGGGTAAAATACTTGACCTTATAACAATTTTGCTTTTTAAAATTGCTTTAAAAGACCACATTCAACTCCATAATTACATGACAAAAAAAGTGCAAAGCTTGTGTATTAGACACAGTTATCAGATGATGGGATACATTATGAGCAACACTCACCCTCTAAAACTACCAACCGCACGAGATCATTCTATGTGACCCTAAGCCTGTGGTGGTGAATCACTAGTTTAGAAGTCATATTTCAGACAAAGGAATGGTAAGGAGGAATACAATCCAGCACTGCAGTTCTGAATAGCCAGGAGAAACCTTGTGCATACGGAAATGTGAATTATATATCAAGTTTTGGGTGGGGGAAGTGGGGGACGATAACACCTCCAAACTTTTAATAAAACCTGTAATATGTTTCCACCCGTAAAGTTTTATGAGTTTTCTACTGGAGGGAGTAATCAGGAAAAAATGGAGACAGCAGGCTGTTTTTCATTTCACTGTTCCGCCATTAACTGCAAACACATTTGATTTTCATTTGTTCACATTGTACCTTTGAGTATGACCTTTCAATCTTCACTCAGGCAGAACCCCTATTAAATCTGAACGAGGATTTTTACTTAAGTCAAGACAGAAGGCGGTGAGCCCTCCCACAATTCCCACACTTTTCATAGTCCAAGGAAGAAAGATACCAAGATTCTATCCTGCTTCCCTCCCCACTCTGGTAATATACTTTTAGTGCAACTTTACTATGGACGCCATCATAACAAGGCCATTTATAAGAACATTTTTTCTAGTTGTCCTTATCTTACAAGGAGCTGCATTTTCTTGCTTCTATGTGCAAACAGTATGCCGATACTAGTTGCAAGAGTGCCACATGACCTAGTATAAATCATGTGGATTTTTGCCCTAGGTTCAGTCATGGGGCAAAAAAACCCAACATGAATTAGCAGAAAGTCCAGTATTTTTCTTGACTTTTTCATTTTGGTACATAATTTGTTTTCATAATTAACCTCACCAGTTTTATTACTCATGACTGAAATCCAGTAGTAAGTCACAACTAGAGGTGGCCCAATGAATCAATGGAATTTACATAGGTTTTGGCTCACCAGATCCCCACTGACCTAATGGGCCTGCTTCGGCTATGACTTACCTCTCAATTTCAGCCATTGTGTGTGTGTGTGTTTTTTAACAAAGAAACACAACCAGTTGCCTCGGGTCAGAGTATTTCTCTGTCAAGTCCCATATTTGTTTGGTTTGACTGACATCTCTCCATGATGATGAATATTTTCAAACATTTGTGAGCTGAGCATTTTAAAATGGATATACCATCAGTTTGAGACCCTGGCAGGTATAAAGCCACTAAGCGATAGTTTTGTTGTAATTTCTTTTGGTGATGTTAATGACAGAAGGTCTGATACTAGTGGCTGCTCCAGTGGATCTCATTTGCTTGATACATAAAGCCCTGGACATGGCACTGTTACAGGCCATTGTGTGAAGGTTTACTGGTAGCCTCCATAAAAGATATAATGACACAAATTGTACAGCTGCTGCAGCAAACCTATGGCCTATCACAGTGGTTCTTAACCTTTGTTACTCTGATGCTTTTGAACTGCAACTCCCAGAAACCCCAGTCAGCACAGCTGGTGGTGAAGGCTTCTGGGAGTTGCAGTCCAAAGCTCCTGAGTAACCCAAGGTTAAGAACCAGTGGCCTATCAGAAGGAAGGAAGGAAGGAAGGAAGGCAGCTCTTTGCAAAGATGAAGGATAAGGACAAATCACAATTACTTGAGCCTGAAGGCCAAACTAGATCAAACGTTGATTGAATTTCTCCCAATGGTGCTCCCTGAAGTAGCAAAAAAACACCTGATTGTAAATGCATGTTAAAAGCAGAAGCATGATTAATCACTGGAATGTAACTCCATTAGAGGTTTGGTTGCTGAAAGACAAATAACAAAATAGATCATGTAACTAGAAGGTAAACATTGAAATAATAGGAAATACCCTTTTCCCTGAATGGTTGTATCCTCACTCGGTCTACTCTTAGTTGTTTTGTCTGTCTGAAGACAAGAGGCGTCTTAGTTTAAAATACACTTTGACACTTTGCTTAGTGCTTAGCCCCTGCAGCCATTGGTGCAGGCGTATGCTTGCCCAGATGCATCCTGTGGACATAGGATGTAGCCCTTGGCACTTAAAGGTTGTGCTCTCCTGATCTATTGGTAGGTCTTCAGAGGTAAATTATTGGTCAGAATCCATATCAAACTACAGGTACAGCAGTAATATTATGCATCAACCATCTCTCAAGAGTTAATTATATTCCTCAGCTGAGGAATGAAGTGTTATACACTTTCATATGTAGAGCAAAGCAGAGGAAATAATATACCTAGAAGCATTCCCCAGAGCAGATATTTCTTAGGCTGGTATATGCATCAGAATTCAAAATGTATTCTGAAAAAAAGTGGTACTAACTCAAAAAAGAACCCCTGTGTGATCTTTTAGATATCTTCATTTTCGGGGCTACTTAAAAAGATCCTGGCACAGAATTTTAAATGTGTTCTTCATTTTGCTAGCCTCTCTTTAAAAAAAGGAACACAGTATTCCTGAATTACATATATTGGCTTTATTAAAAATCCACTTACATCTTCAAAGATGCTCCTCACATGCAGAATTTAATCTAAGGACAGGAACTAAGCAGCAGCTTTGCAACTGCAGAGGCCCTCTTCATTAATTTGTTTCTGTTTCTTTAAATGAGTATTAAAATACTAGTGCTTGGTTTCACAAAGAAGGTAAACTCTTTTAACTCTCTCTTTGGCACAAAGCAGCAGCATTTTTTTTTTTTTTTTTTTAATTTTATTTGAATGAATATTTGCACTAAACCTGTGACATTTTAATCAGGAACTTTGCAAGAGACATTTGGATAGTTTTAGCCACTGCATTTCATCTTAAACAATGAGAAAAGTACTTCTCTTGAAAAGATGGAGAGGGAAAATAAAGAAGAAATCTGGCACTTTGCGTAAACCAATAGAATCTATTCCCCAATGCCTCCCCCCCTCCACCCCAAATTAAAGAGAATTAAAGAAAGTGTCTTATAAATTACTGGAAATGATCCCAGTTCCCCTCATAATCCCCAAAAATGTGCAGATTCATTCAGGTGGTCTGTGAGCACATGACACAGATCCAGCCATAACTTAGCACTTCCAAGTTACTTTGGTTTAACAGTCAAGATTTTCATCTTCAATGAAATGGAACTGAGCTTGAAAAGTGTATGTTTACTGAATAGTAAGATATGTTCAAAGAAGATTATTTACAGATTAAGTGAGTACAGAATGGCTGCCAAAAATGCAGAGTCCTCTTCATGAACACAGTAGGATTTAACTTTGAGCAAACACGAATGTGATTATACTATTGCTGTTATGTTTCAGCAAGTCCCTTCCAAGCTGGTGCAACACACAGGTATGTGAGATGTTCAAGGAATGGTTTATCATTGCCACCCTCCCAATAAATTTCCAAGGCTGAGCCAGAATTTGAGCATAGATCTCCAGGGTCCTAGACATGGCAAGAAAGGTGTGCATCTTGATTGCACTGGGAAGGATCACTTTGTCAGGAGTGATTTCCCATAAAGCAACTTTCCACCCATTGGGGAATCACTCCAGCCCAGTCCCCAAAGTAGTAGCCCTACTTCTGGACTAAAAAGTCCACCCAGGGCACAGATCAGGCTGGAGCACTATTGCCTGTACGTCAGATTATCATTGGGATATAGCTTGCACTAGCCCACACCACAGACAGTCCAAAATGAGAGCTATATGTCCATGTGACCACAACCCTAGTTGAACACTCTGTCCACCACACTAAACTGACTTTGACTGTGCTAGATCATTGGAATTTCATGATTATTTACTCGGCAATAGGTCATCAACTTCTAATCAGGCAGCAAAACCATGTCCTAACCTGGACCATATCCGTATTTTTAAATCTCTGTGAAAAGAATTAAAAAGCCACATTAGCATTCCATGTACTTATAGATTTGAATGTATGCCTTCCTTCACAACCTCAAAATGCAATCTGATATACATTTCCTCTGGAAGATGCAAGCCTGAATTCACTTCCATGTATTCTAAGGGCACAGGATAGTGGCCTTAAAATGCAGTTCTGCTGTATTCATAGTAATTAACCCCAGAGAGCCCTGGGATTTGAAACACACACCTGTCCTCGAATAGTGACTTCCTTAGAAAATGCTGGAACTTATGTGATGAAAGAAGACTGCGGAACCTTCATATTTTAAAATGTGGGGCAGTAGTACAAAATATGTATGCCTCTTAGGAAAGTGCCCTATGCCGTTGTCCTAAAATTAATTAGAAGAAAGTAGTGGGGGAGGGAAAGGAAGGTTAAAACGTTGGCTTAGTCTTGAAATGTAGATAAACCCATCACCAGCAAATCACCTAACAGCTCTGTCCATCTCCCCACTGGTGGTGGTGGTGCTGAAGAGAATTTTATCCATCTCCATCTTTGCCACACTCCAAGAAATATATAATTGTCGGTTGAAACTATCCAATTTAAAGACATGGTTTCAGCTCCTGGTTCTTCAAACCTACATCTTTCATGCCTCATTTGTTGCAGGCCATCTGTATGCTAATGTGACCTGAGGGGATGATATAAAAGAGTGGGGACTTTGGGAATTATCCCATTCGTATTCAAGACAACCAATAATAGTAATGTTCCTCAAAGCTATTGATAGAATATGCAATTTGCCATTCTGTCATAGAAGCATGGGAAGGACAGAGTGGGCAGAAAGAAATATACTGTGCTGGTAGAAAAGAATGCTTGTTTGATGGATGCCAAGACCTTTCACTGAAGGTCCCAATGACTGGCAGCACAATTCTTAAGATGACAGGTCTAGTCAGCAGATGGCCTGTCTTTCTCTTCCACTCAGTCAAGAGTCACCATTTCCATCCTTCCCTTCTTTCCCCTCCTATTGTCAGTCTTTTATGGGTGTGACTACACAATCAAACATCACAGAATTTGCTCTGCTTATAAAACAGGTGAATTCGAAGTATGTTTTTTTTACTGACTGCATGACACAAAGGCTGAGTCAAATTGGTTCAGCCCTTTTTTGCTCCCAAAGCATTTCTTCTTCTGGGGGCTACTACTTTTTACAACCCAGAACGATCTAAACAGGCTTTTTCTCATGTGATTAGTTGTGATACATTCTGGTAAAAACCAGAGTTGTGTATCTATAGGTAGGGTATTGTTTCAGTGATGTAGACAGTTAGGGCATGACGCTCAGGGCCAGGAGGGAAATGCAAAAGAAAAGCATCATGAATTTAATGTGGGGAATCGGGTGCTAGTCCTGAATCCTGTCAGACACAGTAAGCTTCAGATTGTCTGGCAAGGCCCCTTTGTTGTGAAGCAAAATCTTAGTATTGTTAATTACTTAACGGACAGGTCTGAAAGTGAACTTAAATTGTTTATCATGCCATTTAATACCGTATATGATTGGTGATGAGGTAATTCCTGCACAAACTGCTTGAAAATAAAGGAATAGTGTAACAGATTGTAAGGGAATGTGGTGATCCTTCTTATGGAATTATTCTGACATGTGAATTATAACATTTTTTGCAAAATTAGTATTTAAGTTTTTGATATTCTGTGCTCTTAACTGTTAAGTAGCTTTCCATGTTATTTTTCCATAGAAAAGTTTTTGAGAAATGTAGCAGTTTGAAGCTTTAAATGAAAAGTGGCTTCACAGTGAACTATAAGGCAGGCCCAGAGGAAGGAAGAATCAGTAGAGGTGGGACCAGGGGAATGAATGAATGAAGGGTGTACTTGCTGTGAATTGAAATGTAACTTGCATCATGTCCAATATGAAAGGTGAACTCCCAAATCAATTTGCAACCCCTATTTGAGCACTAATTACAATTTCAAACATGCAATGGGCTGTGAGACAAATCACAAGAAAGCTGAAATGTTCCGATTTGGCTTTCTGTGTAGTCACACACTTTCAATTGAGGATAGAAAGATATAGAATTCTGGGGGAAAAGCCATGTACAAGATGATGGTACTAAATAAAACAATGACAATAAAGTGCACAGAGTGCCCCTCCCCCCGTTCTGCTTCTGCTGGTAACAAACTGCCAAGTAAATTCAGAATCTTCCATCTTTTCAACCATCTTGTTCCTTGAGGGATATGTGTCAGGGAGAGTTCTATAGAAAAGATCCTCCCCAAAAGTCTGACGGTACCAAAACAAGAAGATTTTTATAGAGAAGATACGGGAAACAGTGGAAATGGTTATTTTATCAGAAGTGATGAAGGACTGTCTTTTACAAAAGGCAACTGAAAGATGGGACTTATTCTATACAATGGACTGAGTCAATAGACATCGTATGAAGAGCATACATTGAAATGAGAATTTAAACCTCGAAGGCAGAAAATAGTTAAAAGAGCAATCTGAAATTTTGATATGGCAATATGTATAGAATGGATGTTAGCATGTCATTGTTTCTCCTTTCCCCCCTTAACCTCAATCCCTTTTTCCTTTCTGTCACCCTTTGTTAAAAATAAAATTTAAAAAAAAGTGAGAAAAGATCCTGCCTTACAGAGTCTAGACAATGAGAGAATATGTGGTTCTCCAGATGTTCTGGAACTGAAACCTTAATCAGATCTAGCCAGTACAGTCAATGGTGAGGAATTACGGTGACGCAACAACATCAGAAAAGTAACTTTTCTGGCCTTCCCTTGCTCTAGATGGTTTATTCACTACCTTCCATGAAAATGATTCCAGGACACTTTGGGCAACTCCATGACTGCCAAGCATGAGTGTCTTTGGAAATTGTTAAGAGATCAGGGGAGAAGTGAAAGCAAGTTGTACATATTAAATAGATTGAGTACAGTGTGTTTTGTATGACTGCATTATGCTATTGGCGGCTATATTATTAAAATCATCTTTAAACCTGACCTGTTCTCTTGGAATAAAGAAATGACCATCTTGAAGTGTCCCATATTATTCCCCAAACAAACACATATTGGCTGAAATCCTGTTCTGCAACTTTATGCTGCATAAGATTGATTATGTCATCAACTGTGGCAGTTTTCTGGGAATGAAAAATTAATGACCCTGCCCTCAGAGATTCTGAGGCTCCCTTGGGAACCCTTTCATCATGGGAAGATGTAGGGGGCCACGGGACCAGGGAGTCTTTAATTTTGTAAAGTCGCCACTGCTGAAATGATTTTAACGGCTGTGGTGATTTTCACTGCGCAGTTGAGCAACAGTGTTTCAGCCGATATAAATGTAATGTAAATGTAAATATAATTTAATGTAAATTAGGTTGAAATACAGTGACATTCATATGTTACATTTATATGTAACACCGGCCATAGTTTAGAGCTGCAGGGAAAAACCTGAATAAATGCATCCCCTCCTTCCTATCTTCTTGGCAGGACAGTGGACATTTTTATTTCTGTTTACAACTAATTGTAGTTCAGTAGTTTTTATGGGGAAGCTAGCTGGATAGTTCAGTGGTTTAAGTGTCTGGCTGTAGAACCAGAGTTTGGGAGTTTATTATTTATTTATTAGTCTTATTTATAGGCCACCTTTCTCCTGATAAGGGGACACAAGACAGCTCACAGTATTAAAAATACTGTAATAGAATTAAAAACAGAGTAAGATGTACATTAAAACAATTAAACTATAAAACTGATTAAAATACAGTTGAATAATTAAAAAGAGGTTAAAAATGTTAAAACATTAAAAACTATCTTAACTAAAAAAATGGCATTCAGGGACCCAGTCATGACTGTTAAAAGCTTGATTCCCCACTATGTCCTCTGTGAGTTGAGCCAGCCTGTGTAGCCTTAGGCAAGCTGCACAGTCCCAAGGGCACCCCAGAAGAAGGGAATGGTAGACCACTTCAGAATTGACTTGATGACCTATAATTATTAGTGGCAATCTTAGATATATGAACACTGGGTATTAGTGGGAGGGAGGTAACAGGCTGAAGTCATTGTTTTCAGCCATTAATTTAATTGGTAAAGTTTGTCTCATCTCTAGAATAGTCTGGGCTCAGTCCCTTTGTTCTATTTACCTGTGATTTTTTTTCTGTTATTGTGTTCCTCTTTGACCACCATTAGAGAAGCAGCCATGCAGGTGCTCCTGCCTGCCTTCATCTTTACTTTTTTCCCCCCTTCGGACTGTAACTGCAGATGATAACTGTAAGTAAACTTACATTTTCTACTGAAAGATGGCTTTAGAGTGACTTTTATTAAAGAAAGAGCTTGATTTGAATGTTAAGAGAGGGTTTGATGAGACTGAAGTTAATATTTCCATATTTCTGTGGTTTTTCTCCCTTGTACTCTGCTGACTAAAGGAATGACCAAATACAAAATAGTATTAAAGCCTTTTTACCAAACCCCCTCAACAATTTATTTTGAAACTGACAGCTGTGACCATGTAGAATCCAGTGTAATAAGCTAGGATAATTACCAATGGTATGAAGCTGGCTTATTTTCCTATAATTAAAACTATGGCTCACAAAATTTATTTCCCATCTATTCCATATTCACAACTGTTACGTCCTAAATCTATGACAGTTTGCATTAACCTTGAGCTTTTCAAAAAGCCAAAAAAGTATTTAACTATAATGTAAACAGACATTTTTACACAATGCACATAATAATGACTTCTGTTAATGCACACGTTTTATACTGCACCTTATCCTAACATGTTCAGGACATATGCATTTTTGGGCCAAAAGCTGCATTTCTGACAACTCATAAAAATCTTATTCTATCAGCATAAGCAAACATATGATTATGCACGCACGCGCGCGCGCACTCTCTCTCTCTCTCTCTCTCTCTCTCTCTCTCTCTCTCTCTCTCTCTCTCTCTCTTCAACAAAGTATCAGATCTGAAGAATAACTGTGTTCCAATTTGGATAACAGTTTCCAAAATCTGAATCAGTCCAAATCCTACGAAAATTTGCACAACTTAACTTTTTCAGGCATCCTTAGTTAGACTAGCCACAGTTTATCTTTATTTGGAAATAACAGGCAGCTGTAGTTAGTCAAAACTGAAGAAATGTCTTCTGATTTCACCAAGGTTATACCAGGAGATGAGAGGGTGGGAGCACACAAATCAAGAGTTTGTACAAAGCTAAATTGCATTTTAGCATTATATTTGTACTGGAACACTTCTAGGGCACATGGTTTGCCTGCGTAAGATCCCAGTACTGTATTAATCCCTAAGAATATCCTGGCAGACTTGGGATAAAAAGTCTGATGCAGACATTCACTTGCTCATGCGTAGAGCTAAATTCATGTTGGGGAGAGAGAGAGAGAGAGACGTATGCTAAGTCCTGCATCTGGATATCCCCGTGCATACCAAAGCATTAAAGATGTTGACTGCATGTGAGGCTAAGTTTGTGATGATGACCTGGGCACATCAGCCCTGCCCCCAAATGTCCCTAAAAGTGTGATTGACCTTTGCACATGACAGACTGAAGAGGACATGTCAATCATATTCAGCTGAACAAACTTGCAGAGTCTTCTTCAGACTTTCAAGCCCAGTGCACACAAGTCTAGCACTCTTTCAGGCAATGGAGACATATGGGGGCAGAGCTCATATGCCCCTGTTATTACCACAAATTTAGCTTCACATCTGATGAGGCTAGACTCCAGCCTGAAATCATAGACAGCCATTGCCTCTACTTGGCTGCAAAACTGGACTAGATTTACAGTCTTGGGGAAGCTGGGAGAAGAAATATGGATTCATTGTGTTGTCAGAACAGAAACCTCTGCAATGATCAGGTACATTACAGAAGGAGAACATTAATCTCTGGTTCCAGGTCAGTATCCATCATAGTGCTGTGCTCATTATTCCTGCCACTTCTGAATAAGAATCTGAAGGAAGGTAAAAAAAGATTATATTTCGTTGCTTAGTTTCCCATTTCTATACAGCTCGGTCCTCCCATTCCCATTTAGAAAACATAAGAAACGTAATCGCCATGCTCAACAGATCTGTTTGTTTTATATACACAGAGGTCGATCTGCTGACTTAGGTGGAAAAAGCAATTATTTACTATTTTTAACTATAACCAGTCTTGCAAAGTCAACACAGTACTGAAAGAGTGAACTGACCTACTTTCTGATTTCTAGATCAATAGAATTAAGTCTAAGACTTTAACTCAACTATATCACTACAAACTGTTTGTCCTGGTGAGGATGTAAGGGTACCATATGTATGTATGTATGTATGTATGTATGTATGTATGTATGTATGTATGTATGTATGTATGTATGTATGTATGTATGTATGTATGTATGTATGTATGTATGTATTTTACCTCAGATTATTGAGTACTTGCATTTGCGTTGCTGTATGTATGTATGTATGTATGTATGTATGTATGTATGTATGTATGTATGTATGTATGTATGTATGTATGTATGTATGTATGTATGTATGTATGTATTTTACCTCAGATTATTGAGAAGGCCAGAAGGAGTACTTGCATTTGTGTTGCTTTGGCATAAAATGGCAAGAAGCAAGAGAGGAAATATTAATAAGAGGGGAAGTAGAGGTTTTATAAGTCAGCTTTGAAAATCTGAAAAAAACAACCTTATGTGGGTTCAAAAATTCAATTACAAAGCTACTTCTAAAATGCAATGCTTTTTAACCAAACAATGGTAAAGTGATTTGTGGGCAGCTCATGATATGTAACGCCATGAGAGGATAAGAGATGAAATATATTGCAGGTTGTGGATGTCTATTAATGAAGATTTTCAGGAAGCTTTGAAGTAAAAACCCTTCTAGTTAAAGTGTGGAGCAGTAAAGTAAGAAGTTGTATGCAAAAAGCACTTCTTTATTCTGCAAATTTGTTCCTTCCTTTCAAGAGAATGAGTTCTCACTGTCTGTTTCAGTTGTTCTCTTTGGCTTCAAGATAATTATGCTACAACTTTATGATTGAAATGTTGGCTATCATAAGTACTGATACTGAAATAGTGTGGAACAGAGGTGCTGTGCCCTTCTGCACCTCCCTCTGACAATCTTTCTCCTCATAGCCACAGATACTAACAGCCAAGGCTGGGGCTCAAACTGAGACTTGTCATCAAAAGAACCTCACACAGTGGCCAAAATCTTCACAAATCGTGTACCTTTTGGGTTGCCCCAGCCTTAAAAAAATCCCATAGACACTATCAGTTGAACAAGGAGTCATACAATTTGGTATGCAACTGGTAATATCTGTAGTGATTTATTAACTTGGAGCTGTTCGCCCCCCCCCCCCAAGGTTGTTATACCTCCATAACTAGGTAAGAGGATTTGGGCCACTAATTTATATGGTTGTGTCTTTAGCTGAAAAATGTTTTCCCCTTACATATTGTCAATATAGCTTAAAAAAAGCAAACAAACACAAATTGATGTAAACCAGCCCTACCATAAAACCATTAAAGGTACTTAATTTATTACTTTATTACATTTAATGTAGTACTGTATTATGGCTAGATTACTGTAACATGCTTTATATGGGGCTGCCTCTGGAAAGTGTTTGGAAACTTCAGCAGGTCCAAAATGCATCAGCCAGATTGCCAACTGGAGCTGGTCACAGGGACCTCATAACCCCACCTCACCTCTGGTTACAGCAGTACCTCTGGCTGACAATCAGTTTCTTGGCAACAATTCAAAATGGTGGTTCTAACCTATAAAACCTAAATGGCTTGGGTCTGAGCTATTTCAAGGTCCATGTCTCCCTTTATGAGCCTGTTCAGTTGTTAAGATTGTCAGGAGAGGCCTTTCGCTTGGTTCCATCACCTTCACAGGTGCGTCTGGTGGGGACACAGAAGAAGGGCCTTCCCTGCTTCTGCTCCCAGACTTTGGAACTCCCTCCTACAAGAGTCTGGCCCCATCTTTGCTGGGTCCTTCTTAAGGAGAAAGGCGGGGTAAAATATTTTAAATAAATAAATAAAGCAATAAAGTCAAGCAAATATATTCAAACCATTTAAGTCAGCAAGGACACAGCTAAGGGCAAATTAGACATCATATGCCAATTTAAAAAGATGTTTTTACTCCCTTTTTAAAATCAGTCAGAATGGAAACAAAAACCAGCTCAAAGGGGAATGCATTCTATAATCTGGGAGCTACACAGGAGAAGGCCCTCCCCCATGTGCTTGTTGGGGGGGGGGCTCTGAAATGGTAGATATTTTTAATAGGGCTTCTACTTAAGATATTAAAAGTCTAGATAGGCCATAACAACACAGTCAGTCCCTTGGATAGCCAGGTCCCACACCATTTAGGGCTTTAACGCTTAAAGCTAACGCCTCAAATTGATCCCAGTAAGCAACTGGTAAGCAGTGCAGGTCTTTTATCATCAGGGTCATATGATCACCACACTGTGCACCAGTTGGGTGCTTTGTTGCTGCATACTGCACCAGCTGAAGATCTCAGATCCCTTTGAAATGTAGCCCTACACAGAACACACTGCAGTAATCAAGAAATGATATAACTAAAGTGTGGATGACTGTTGCTAAGGTAGGTTGACTCAGGAAATGTCATAGCTGGTACACTAAGTGGAGTTGTGCAAAGGCACTCTTTATCACTATTGCCACCGGGGAATCCAGGAACAGGGCAGAGTCACAGAGTATGCCCAGACTATGAACCTGGCCTCTCAGAAGGAGTACAACCCCTTCTGGAATAGGTTGAATCCTGATTTCTAAGTCTAATTTTCTGCTCACCAGTAACAATGATCTATGACTACCTGCAAGATAACTAGAATAAAACCATTTAACAAAATGCACTTTACTAAAAGTAAAAGCCAGACACTACCAGAAAATGATTTTTTTAAAAATCTCTCACATTATTTGCATTTCATATTTTTTGCAAGCTGTGAAATTTATAGTTGGAAAATTAGTTTGTTTCTAGTACTTGACAAACAATATTTTCCGATTTGTCAATAAATAATGAATTATTTTTCATGTTTTGTCTTCATTTAATACAATTCACATCAGATCATTTTAGGACATAACAGAAGCACTATATAGAATTCTTTTAAAAATATCTCTGAGTACTAATTTATTGCCAGAATCTGAAATAGCAGGACGTATCTTTCAAACATGTTTGTAATCTGCTTTTTAAGGACCACCCTTCCAGCATTTACTACCAATAAATTAATAGGAGTTTGATTCTCCATGGGTGTAATATCACGGAGTAATAATTTAACATTGATTTTCAGATACATTTACATTTAAAATAGTACCAGTTTCTCTATATTTTTTCCATATATTTTCTCATATTGTAGTCTGAGGGTGTCTTTCTCATTTATCCTCATCCAGTGGTGTTACATTAAATTTTACTACTGAGAAATATGTTTTGGAAATGAACTGCACTTCCTTTTCTTTTTCTTAAACTCCAGTGTTATTGAAAACAGCAGCATAAAATGAAATCCTACACATAATGCAGACTGCGTCATAGACAAGGAAGATTGTATCATGCTATGCTCAGTATGCACTGTTTGATTTGAGTGTTACATTTATTGCTTAGATGTTATTTAAATTAATTGTATTTACTTGAAATACAGTACATGCCATTTTCCAGGGCAAAACACTGCCACTTAAGAATGGCAATTAGCTTTGCATACATTACTGAGTTTTTCAAACAGGTTACAATATGACCCACTAGCTTTCATTTACCCAGCCACCTTTCTTTGCTGGGGTCTTATCTGAGTACAGTACTTTGTTCTATGACATTCATCAGCTTGAGCCAACATGGCCAATAGACTAGGATAATGGGAGTTGTAGTCCCAATATATGGAGAGTACCAGACAGAGTACCAGACTGCATATTCCTAGTTTAGAGTGCCTTTCTTCCAGTTTTCCATCATGCAGCTTCACACCTGCATGAGGCAGTTCTGCAGACCATGGAGGTGACTCTCAGTACATGAGGTGTCCACAGTTCCTTCTCCTTCTGGCAGCCTCTGCAAGGGTAGTCCATAGCTAGCAGGAGGAGACCTTAGCTGGATCTACACAGAATAGAATGTGACCTTGTTCTATCTCCTTTCCAATAAACACCATAAGGCCCATTTAGATGTTG
The DNA here is from genome assembly GCF_051106095.1 of Pogona vitticeps. NCBI lineage: Eukaryota > Metazoa > Chordata > Lepidosauria > Squamata > Agamidae > Pogona > Pogona vitticeps. The sequence continues at coordinate 126,626,373 of NC_135787.1, forward strand.
CGGGGAACGGGTAAAGGGCAAAATTTATGCTGGAGACATGGGTGTTCATCCAAACCCTACCTGAGCATTGCCACTGTCTGGAAATCTGGAAAGGTTGCTAAACCTTTATGAGTTGAGTGCAAAGGTCTGAAGGGAATGTTGAAAGAATTCGGCCAAGCACATTGCCGGAGCTCCCATGATCGCTAATGTGTTTACGAAATCCTCTTCAAAATTCACACTGAATGCACAAAAGTCTAATGCTATGGGCATGCACAGGAATGTTTGGGGCTAGGGTTTATTTACATCCTCATATCCCCATCCTGAGTTTGGCCTTTCATAAGCATCTAGAATAATGCCTGAAGGCAGAGCTGTAGAGCTATACAGACATAGGTTATTTTATAAAAAGTTATTTTATGAACTGCTGGATAGCTCAGCGGTTTGGGTATCTGACTGTGGAGTCAGAGGTTGAGAGTTCAATTCCACACTGTGTCTCCTTGACAAGAGCTGGACTCGATGATCCATAGGGTACCTTCCAGCTCTGTAGTCTATGATGATGATGATTAAAGAAGTTATTTTATAAAAATGACAAATATGCAGCCTGATTTCTAGCTGGAATTACCACAGTTCTGAGAAATAGTTTCCCTTTCGAAAGCCTGACATAATTCTGGGCACATCAGAAGCTGTGCCATTAATTGTACATAATAGGGAGATCCCAAAGCTTATTCAGCTAGTATGAGGGAGATGAGGCTTGGATTTCATGTGCAGAAAGAGCAAACTTAACAAGCCTTACACATTTGTAGGAAATATCCTCCCACTCTGCATGAAGGAGAATGAGCTGTAGACTGAGGAACAGTCTGTGAACAGGGCCAGTCTTTACATTAGGCAGTACACAAGCTGCAGGGTGGGTTTATAATAGGGTCCCCATAGGCAGGTTTCCACTAACAGTCTTGATTTCTGCTGTATCAAGAAATGTTTCTGAAAACTCTTCAAAGGTAGACTCAAGCAGAGCACACTGCCAACTGAAGTAATCCAGAGATAACTAAGGAATGTCTCACCATAGTCTGTCTAGACTTGCTAAGAACAAGCAAAATTGTCATCTTGACTTAACTTGAGTGAAGATAGCCCTACTGGAGACACATGAAAAATCCAGGTACAAAGAAAATCCAAGAGCATACACAAACAGTGTTGCTGCTTCTTTAAGAGGAGTATCGTCCCATTCAAACTAGTTTGAACTCCTGTTCTATAGTCTTTCTCTTTCTTTCTGTTGCCCGGAACAAGCTTCTGATTCATCCAGGAAAGGGAGGTTTAAAGGAATGCACAACATTCTACTGTCAAGAATCTTTAAACAGCTACTCAGTAACATTACCACTCCTCATTATTTGTATATTAGTAACAAGTTACTAAATTACTTTGTAATTTTTCAAAAAGTGCACTTAAAAAAGACAAAATTTCCTCCAAATTCCCTCAAATGACATAAATATTACTTGTTGCTATAAAACAAGTAATAAAAAATTAAAGAATATGTTCCATTATTTTGAAAAAGGGTGGCTATTATGTCCTTGGTATGCCTAAAGCTTATGTGCTCCAAGTGACATTTTAATGGGATACTTCTAAGTTGTACCTACACCACTTGAACTGGTGTACAGTTGTGGATAGAGTCATAGCTGAAATTTCCAACTATCCAACATATTCATTTAACTATCCAACAGTTCATATGCTTCTTCCTTACTATCTACCATTGTCGCATCACAAGTTCTACTGATGATTGGAGATACTCATTACCATACTTTTCCTGCTTGTTATCTATTGTTGTTGTTCAGTTGTTAAGTCGTGTCTGACTCTTCGTGACCCCATGGACCAGAGCACATCAGGCCCTCCTGTCTTCCACTGCCTCCCGGAGTTGGGTCAAATTCATGTTGCTAGCTCTGATGACAATGTCCAGCCATCTTGTCCTCTGTCATCCCCTTCTCACCTTCACACTTTTCCAACAACAGGGTTTTTTCCAGGGAGTCTTCTCTTCTCATGAGACAGACAAAGTCTTGGAGCCTCAGCTTCAGGATCTGTCCTTCCAGTGAGCACTCAGGGTTGATTTCCTTCAGAATGGATATGTTTGTACTCCTTACAGTCCAGGGGACTCTCAAGACTTTCCTCCAGCACTACAATTCAAAAACGTAAATTCTTCAGTGGTCAGCTTTCTTTATGGTCCAGCTCTCACTTCATACATCGCTACTGGAAAAACCGTAGTTTTAATTATGTGGACCTTTGTCAGCAAGGTGATGTCTCTACTTTTTAAGATGCTGTCTAGCTTATCTATAACCTGGGATTAATTTAGCCACATAATTGTCATTGTTTACAGAACAAAGTTTCCTGAGAGAGGAACTGAATATAAACAAAAGTTTTAAAGGTCATTGCCAGGTCAACAACTTGGGCCCAAATACAATCTCTGATTTCTGACCATGTATAAATATTTGCCATGTAGTCCTACTCTTATGTCTGAGAAAGTGGACTTGTCCATGAAAGCTCACATTAACATATAGCAGTCTTTAAGTTGCCACAATGTTTTATCTACTTTTAAAAATGTTCTCTTTTTTTTTTTTGCCTGATATATGCACCCAAGAAGATTCAGCTTGACAGCATGTAATGTAAGAACTTCTAAACTCTGACTGCACCCACTTGAATCTTCTGTGAATAACTTGAATGCCCATACATGGCAACAGAGCTTTGCTATTATGTAATTTCTATTATACCGGCTGCTGTGTCTAATCACTGCACTGCTGAGGCACTTCCATGTTGGACACAGTCTCCCAGACTGTAATAGCTAGGTTGGCATATGCAAATCCTATCAGAACAATAAGATGCTCTGGAGATGAGAACCCTCCCCTTTAGAAAAAAATATTAAAATTCAGCAGCAGGCTAGGCCTCAGTATCAGCCAGCTGCCACCACAGAATGATGTTAGCTGTTTCATGAGGAAGCATTCTTTTGGCTTCAATCTGCAGGCTGCCCTCTGCAGCTTAGCTTTGAAGAGACTAGTGGGAATCCACAGATTTCAGCTTCCACACCAGCAGCCAGTCTATAATCCACTTGAACATTTCCTTTCATCCACATAATTATCACAGCATTCAGCAACAGGGCAACTGGTGTCGGCAAAAGATACCTGCACTTTCTCTGACAGCAGTAAGGATCACGTCATATTTATTTATTTATTTATTTTTAAATATTCACATCGTCCTTCAGTTGTAGGACTGAGATGAGTTACAAGTAAGTTTTAAAGTATGCAGTGACTGGCCACGTTCTTTAAATAATAAATACAAATGGGGACCCATGAATAAAACATAACAGCCCTTAGCTCTTGCTGGAGCAGGATGTCATTCTGATTCCCTGCTATCTCCTGCAATATTAGTTTACCTATCCTGCTTATCTTTGTTTTGGCTCCCAAAAAAGTATTCAGCATACACTTTGCTATGACAGGGAATCATAATCATACAGAGGTCATTTTGTGTTTGTTGGTTTTCTGGTTCTTAAGCAAAGGTGTGCAAATTGCGGCCCACTGATAGCTATCTGGCTACCTTTTGCAACCATCCCTTGGTCCTCTTAGATCAACTAGATCACTGGTTCTTAACCCTTGTTACTCAGATGTTTTTGGACTGCAACTCCCAGAAGCCTTCACCATCAGCTCTGCTGGCTGAGGTTTCTGGGAGTTGCAGTTCAAAAACACCTGAGTAACAAAGGTTAAGAACCACTGAATTAGATCAACTAGGAAACTGTTTATTTGTATCTCTAGTCCTAAGTGGAGAAGTCCTGACCTTGCAACAGTTTAGGCTGTTGGTAATACAGTATACCATTATTATGCGGATTGGATACTCAACTTCCTCCCTCTACCCTGTGGGATTCCTGTGTCTCTGAACAAAGAAAAATAAATGCTGCAGTAGAAAAGCATTGTCCAGATGGATTTCTGCCTGCTATTTAGTATTAAAAACACAGGTATCTTGCCAGATAATAGCTACAAAATTTCTTAGTGCAAATTCAATATCAAAAAGTTAATGGCATAGTTATCTTGAAGTGACAAAATGATAACAACCACCACCACCACCACCACCACCACCTTAGAACTGCATAGCTCGAAAGGACCTAATACAGTCCAGCCCCTCTCAAGGAGGCACAGTGGGGAATCAAACTTCCAACCAGACACCTAAACCACTGAGCTATCCACCAGTTCTATGTTTGTTATCCTAAGTAACGGACTAGGCTAAAGTGAAAAATATAGCAAGCCAAATGTTAAAATAAACAGCTTTATTAAAACCAGAACGTGCTCTATTACTGAGCAAGGGCTCAATTACACATGCCAAAAGAATCCCAGTTATATTGATTCTACTGTTATTTAAGTCATTTTATACATTTCCATTCAAGTGACACATGGGTATCATCAGTTCATTTGCTTAGCTAACAGATTTTTCTCTACCTTGCTGGCACGGTTGTTTTAAAATCTACCAATCCTGTATTGATTCAGTTGTTATTGATAACAGACAGGCAGTTGTTATCCGAAGCAGAATGAAATAAGAGCAAATTTAGTGGAAAAAGGTAGCAAGATGAGCGATTTTCTATTCTGGGGTTCAGATGAGGAGGGGGATGAGGAGGGGGTGGGAGACTGAAAGAGATCTTGGCTTTGGGTTCTCCTCCTCTTTTGCAAAAGCCAGGGTGACCCTCCCCACCTGCTCCTCCTGCTCCCCACTCCCACCCTCACCTTGGTGATGAAGAAAAGGAGGAGGATGAAGCCTTACTAGTGGCTGCCTGAACATGGAGAGAGGTGTCTCTGGTGTAGGCTTGTTTGTTGGTGGTTGCCCCCAGAGTTTGCCCCCACCCCATCATCTCCTCCTGATGGAGCTAGAGGAGGGTGAGAAGAGCCATAGCTTGGCTATCAGTCGTGCTGGATGGCACACTTCTCTTTTCTCCTGGATTGGCCACGGGGGTGCCTCTTAAGAGCAACACCACCACTAACACCACTCCCAGAAATAATGATAGGAGAGGTGGTGTCACGAGTGCGAGCAAGTTCCTGTCCAGTCTGCATGGAGGTAAGGCAGCCGTGTCTCTTGCCTTTACATGCATATGTCGCTTAAGTAATACATCACTTATGGTTTTCTATTTTAAAGAAAATTTGGGGGCAGCAGAGATCCAGAAACTGTGCAGAAAATGAACCAATATAAACATAATGGGATGTGTAGCCTACAGAAAAGATACAAATAGCAAGAAATGTGCAAATTCAAATGACAACCAATTTGAATGAACCCACCAATATATATATACCACATGACTATCCATAAAAACATATCAATGTAATAAAGAGAGAGAAAATTATTCAGATGGTCTATATGATCAGGTCGTAAGATAAAATACTTTTTGAAAGCTGCTTCATTCTGACAATTAAATGCGGAAATTAAAACAACTTTTCATGAGCTGATATGATGGAGATATAGATGTCTGCAAAATAGAAGAGGAACTAGAGATGATTACATATTTGAATGAGTTTCATAGGAGTTATTTGAGAAATGGTAAGGAAATGTGATGCAGCCAACATGTCCTGGTAAATCTTTTTTTTTCCTCCCAAGGTCAAAGTTTTTGCTCTGCAGAACAAAAAGGAATAGACACCTGGCTAATGAATTCCATTTGGCCTGGTTTACTGAGTTACTAGTGTTGTTGGTGGAACATGAACAGATCCAAGACTGTCAAACAGCTTTCAGAGCATATGGCCCAAGTTCTAAATGAGGAGGCTCACACTGCTTTGCGTGTGTTGCTTTTTCAGCCTGAAACACTTCATCTGGCACTTTTCCATGGGAAGACTCCCAAGTTATTTTTCAACTGCCCACTTATTTTTACCTGAAGTTTTAGCTGCTGTCATGAACTTCTTCATTTCCCAAGGGGTCAGTTGAGTTCATGTTCAAGGGCATTATAAGTTGCTTCTATTGATCTCTCATTCCTGAATAGCTAAGGTGGAGCTTCAGAATGTTAATCTATGGACTAAAACAGCCAGAATCCTTCTGACCATTATTGGTTATGCGATTCCAGGAGTTTGTTTGTTTGCATTTCCCTGTCACCTCATTAATCTTATCACTCTCTGAGCAGTTCACAATGTACAAGAAAATAATATAAGAAAAACATGATATAATACAATAAAAATACAATAAATCCTGTCACTAGCTAAAACAGTGAGTTAACCTTTAAATAGAAACACACAAATTAAAATCCATTTGAACATCTCAGGTTAATATTCACACTAGTAGAAGGGAGCTTTATATACAGTAATTTGGTCTTAAATAGCTCCCCCAAAACAGATAGGGATGGCAACCAGTGAACCTCTATAGGCAGCATATTCCAGAGGGAAGGGGCCATGACCCAGAAAGCTTGGTTCCTAGTGCTGGCTTTTTTGGCCTCTTTGGGTGTTATCATTCTTAACAGCAAAGACTATGATGAGCATATGGGACAGGTTGCTATTTTGTGGGCAAGATGTTCTGTTATAGCATAGGGAAGATAGTATTTCCAGCCTCTGGAAAAGGGAACATGGGAGATGTAGGTTCTCCCTCTTAGTCTCCAGATAACTGTTTCTGTTGTTCTGAGGGCCTTCCAGGAAAACTATCTACTCACTCACTCACTAATTACCTGAGGGGTCAGAAAAAATGAATATTTTCCTGCCTTAATAAATTACTCAGGGGTGTGTGTGTCTAATGGTGCCATATTCATATCATGGCAATCACCCTTTGGCCATCACTATCGCAATTTTCTTAAAGACAGCCTGCCTGAATAGTGTCATGAACTGTCCTGGGCTCTGTCCTCAGATCTTGCCCCAGCCATGCATATTCTGGATGTGAGGCACGTAGGAAGCATCTGATGCTCATGATAACATAAAAGGAAAATCTTGCTTTATTTCCCGTCCCCCTCAACAAACAAAAATCCATTCATGTTGTTGTTGTTGTTATGTGCAATTAAGCCAATTTGAACTTACACTGACCCTAAAAATTGGCAACTTCCAAAAGATCCTACCACTTACAGCCCTTCCCAGGTTTTGCAAATGCAAGGCCATGGCTTCTGTTCTTTAATTCAGGATAAAATCTAGACTTGAGTACAGATGCTCTGAGAGCTGGCCTCTATGCCTACAAGTGCTGGAGGACAACATGAAGCCTTCCATTTCCTTTCCAGAAGAAAGAAAACAAAGGAACTAAAATACTTCCTTGAAAAAGAGGGAAATGCCCTGGCCTAAAGAGAATGTATCCTAAGGGGCAACAATGTACAAGTGGTCATGCAAATAAAACTAAAAGAGGTCAAGATAACCAACCTCACCTGGCTATCAGTCTGTCAGTTCCCACTGACTACTTCAAATAAAACATTTCCCCACTAATCCTAGACAGGGCTGGGGAATCCTTTTACCTGAACCCTCAGAAAGCCACTGACCAGTAGTGCAGGCCAAAGGTGGAGAACATGCTGGCCATGCTCTACTAATGGCCCAAAGATAATTTTTGCAGGTCCTGACCCCCTCCTGGATGTGCCCAGCTGAAAATATCTTTGGCTGACAATGATGAAGCTGTCAGGAGCAGTGACTCTACTTTAAAGTAAAATACAGGACCTTGCTTTAGTGTATACACTGTGTAGGTCTGTCTGTGTTTTCAATACCAGAAGTAAACTTCCAACTTCTTCCGGGTTTTAATAAAAATATAAAGAACACACCGTTTGTGTGCTTGGATCAGTCTCTGAGGTACAAAACTGAATATTTTATACTATAGTTATTGATCATTTCTCTCTTCTCATTCCTCTCCCTCTTTCCTTTTCTCTCTCTTTCTCTCTCTCTCTCTCACCTAGAATGTGGGTGGTAATGGCTTTTAACCGAGATCTAATGACACAATGAATGTATTCTCTCTTTACATGGATTTGGATGAGGCACAAAGAGAAAATTACTTACTGTTTTCCCATTGCTTTGGCTAAAGAGGCAAGCTTCATAAATGGAGAGCCTTTTTAACTGGGTTCCAAATTGGTTTGACTCAATTTTATTAATAAATAAGCTACTTTATGCAACACAGAACAGCTATGATTACTTCCTCTGTGGAATTATTCCTCTTTCTTCCAACTATGGTCTTGAAGAAGCAGGCTGCTAAAAGTTTTCAATCAGATGTCAAAAGTCAGACACCCTGCAAAGGCCTGATGTGATCAATTTCACAAGCAACGTTCTTATTTATGTCTCATGACAAAGCCAGGAAAGTCAATCAATAAGCACCAACACTCAGAGTAATGTTATCCTGCTGGGTGTTGTCAAGCAACCAGCCATCAACTGGGTTTGCAGGAGGATCCTGGAAAAAAAGGATTAAGGGGAAAATAATTAGGTTATTGACTTTACTCCTCTGATTCACTCATTGCACATTTTATCTAAATGCTTCCTCAGAAGGTAATTTCACAATGCAAGCCCAAACAATGCTGCCTTTGTTCCTTGACAACCGTCTGTCAGATGTACATGGACATCACACACACAGCTTGGCACTCAGGTAGCTAAAGCACTGTCTGACCCCACATGAACCTGCCTGACTGTTAAGATCACTCATCAGATGTCCTTCTCCAGAAAGGTTAGGCAGGCAGTGATAGGAGAAGAACCTGTCTTGTCATGATATCTACTCTGGCTTTGAGAATCTTGTCTCCAGAGATGTCCCAGGTGAAATAATAAAAAAAGGCAAAAGACCTTTATATCTGTCCAGACTTTTAGTGCTTAATCTGTTGTTACTGTTTTAGAGCTTGTCTGTTTTATTTGCAGTTTTATTGCCTGACCGTTGCTGCTATTATATTGTTGTAATTTTGAGAATTCTTTCTATAGTGCTTTTTATTTTCCTGTTACCTCAGATGCCTTGAAAATGCATAGAATTCTATTGTACAATACAATCTGAACCAGAGAGACAGACAGAAGTGCAATGAGCACCCAAGAGTAAGTGAATCCTTTATTTACTTATAATGAAGTATTTATTGTCACAGCATCATTAGATTGATAGTAAGGATTTCCCCCAAAACCCCTGGACCCAATTTTGGGAGAAGAACTGCCAGACACCACAGACCCTACACCTTCAAATGAAGCTCAAGTTGGAAGAGTTTCTTAAAAATAAAGTTCTAAAGGAACAACTAAAAATAATTCCAACAAGAAAAAAAAGGTGAGACACAGCTAAAAAAGGCCACGGTGACTTCACAAAGACAGGACTTGAAAACAAAAAAGGACATGTATAGGAAGTGGAAGGGAGGTCAGACCACAAAGGATGAGTACAAACAAGCATCAAAGAATGGTAGGGGGGCATTAGGATGGCAAAAGCTTAGAATGAGCTGAGGCTAGCAAGAAACACTAAAAGCAACAAAAAAGCATTCTTCAAGTATGTGTGTAGCAAAAGACAAAGAAAAGAAACAGTGGCTCAGCTACTTAATGGAGATGGAAATATGATAACAGAAGACATAGAAAAGCCAGAAGTGCTCAATTCCGTTTTTTAGCCCACTCTTTTCCCAAAGGACAGACTATGACCCTCCCAGACAAATGTGAAATTGAAGTGGAGGGGATAGGACTGCAGCTGGAGATTGATGAACAAATAGTCAAGGAATACCTTACTACCTTGAAAGAGTTCACATCTCCAGGGCCGGATGAATTACATCAAAGAATACTGAAGGAACTGGCTGAAGAACTCTCAGAACCATTATCCATTATTTTCTTGAAACCATGGGAAATGGGTGAGGTGCCAGATGATTGAAGGAGAACTAATGTTGTCATTATCTGCAAAAAGGGTAAAAGGGAGGAATCTAAGAACTACAGGCCAGTCAGCCTGACATCAATCCCAGGGAAAATTCTGGAACAAATTATAAAGCAGTCACTAGGCAAGCACCTAGAAAACAATGCAGTACTAAGTAGAAGCCAACATGGCTTTGTCAAGAACAAATCCTGCAAAACTAATATGACTTCATTTTATGATCAGGTAACCTCCCTAACAGACAGAGGGAATGATGTAGACATAGTATACAGTATCCTGATTTCAGCAAAGCTTTTTACAAAGTGCTCCATGATATTCTAATTAGCAAGCTAACTTAGTGTGGGCTGGATAGAACAACTGTCAGGTGGATACACAGTTGGCTACAGAATCATACTCAGAAGGTGATGATTAATGGCTCCTTCTCAAACTGGGTGGAGGTAACAAGTGGGGTAACCTAGGACTCAGTCCTGGGCCCTGTGCTCATCAACATTTTTATTAATGACCAGGATCAGGGGTGCACGGAATGCAAACCAAATTTGTGGATGACACAAAATTAGGTGGAATAGCTCAGTGGTTCTTAACTTTTGTTACTCAGATGCTTTTGAACTGCAACTCCCATAAACCCCAGTCAGGACAGCTGGTGGTGAAGGCTTCTGGGAGTTGCAGTCCAAAATTCCTGAGTAACCCAAGGTTAAGAACCAGTGGAATAGCTAATGCCCTGGAAGACGGCATTATTTTCAAGAAAATAATGGATAGGCTTGAGCACTGGGCTGAAAACAACAGAATGATATTTAACAGGGATAAGTGCAAAGCACTGCACCTAGGAAAAAGAAAGCAAACACACAGTTACAAGATAGGGGATACCTGGCTCAGCAATATTACAAGCAAGAAGGAACTTGGAATCATCATAGATCACAAGCTGAATATGAGCCAAAAGTGTGATGTGGCTACAAAACAAACAAACAAACAAACAAACAAAAAACAACAAAAAAGGCAAATGCTATTTTAGGCAGAATTAACAGAAGTATAGTCTCCAAATTCCATGAGGTACTAATTCCCCTCTTTTCAGCACTGGGTAGGCCTCATTTTGAGTTCTGTGGCCAGTTCTGGACACTGCGCTTCAAAAATGCTGAAAAACTGGAACAAGTTCAGAGGATGGAAACAATGCTCAGGAGGCTGGAAACCAAGCCCTATGAGGAAAGTCTGAAATAACTGGGCATATTTAGCCTTGAGAAAAGAAGACTGGGGGGAATTCTACATGGAACATGTAGAAAAACAGGCCCTGGATTTGGCACCCTTCACACCCACAGTCTGGTTCCAATACGTGGATGACACCTTCCCAATTTGGAACCACGGTGAAGAAAAACTGGAGGAATTTCTAAACCATCTTAACAGCATCCACCAAAATATACAATTCGCCATGGAAAAAGAAATAGAGGGCCAACTCCCTTTCTTGCATGTCAGGGTCATACGCAAAACTGACCTCCTATTGGGACACAAGGTCTACAGAAAAACCACTCACACAGACTGGTATCTACACAAAAACTCCAACCACCATCCATGACAAAAAAGAGGCACAATCAAAACACTGGTAGACCGTGGAAATCGGAACTGTAAAACTCAATTTCTCAGCACCAAACTCAACCATCTGAATTGGGCCCTACAGGCAAATGGCTATTCCAAGAATGAAATCAAAAGAGCCATCAAACCAAGAAAACAACAGGAAAAACAGCCACCCACAAATAAAGTATTTCTGCTATACATCAAAGGGGTCATGGACCCCACAGGGAAAGTTTTGAAAAAGCACAACCTACAAACAGTATTCAGACCCACCACAAAAATATAACAAATGTTATGGTCAGCAAAGGACAAAAGGGACCCCACTCACCACTGCAGGAGTATACTGGATACCTTGCAATTGTGGACAGGTATATATTGGAACAACAAAATGCAGCATTCACACCAGAATCAAAGAACATGAGAGACATTGCACACAAAAACAACCGGAAAAATCAGCAGTAGCTGTTGTGGTGGTGGATTAGTTGTTTAGTTGTGTCCTTTCCAGGAAATCTCTTCTCATGAGATGGTCAAAGTATTGGAGCCTCAGCTTCAGGATCTGTCCTTCCAGGGAGCACTCGGGGTTGATTTCCTTCAGAATGGATAGGTTTGGGGAAATGGGCAAGACAGAAACTAACTTTCTTTCTTTGGTGGCTCGAAAGCAAAGCAGCTACCATGTTCTTTGTGCATGGCAGGAGAGGAAGCTGAACACGTTCCATATGTGTTGTCTCTGACTGATTTTTGGTATCACCTGGCAGGACAAAGTTCCAAATTGAGTAGTCTGATATCGAGCTGGAATTTTTTAGCATGTATACATTACTGAAACAGCACTGGCTTGGGCATGTCGTGAGAATGGCTGATGTTCGGATTCCCAAAGATCTCCTGTATGGAGAATTAGTGCAGGGAAAGTGCCCCAGAGGGAGACCACAGCTGTGATACAAGGATATCTGCAAGCGGGATCTGAAGGCCTAGGAAATGGATCTCAACAGATGGAAATCCTGACGTCTGAGCGGTGCATCATGGCCTCTCCCAATTTGAAGAGACCCTTGTCCAGCAGGCCAAGGCAAAGAGTCAGTCACAAAAGTAGCAAAATCAGGGAGCTAGACGGTGTACAGATTATATTTATCTTCAGTGTGGAAGAGATTGTCACTCTTGAATTGGCCTTCTCAGCCACCCTAGATGCTGTTCCAAGTCTTCCATACAGAGCACAATACCATAGACTCTCGAGACTGAAGGATGCCTAATTAATCTAATGCATAACCAAGGAAGAGATAATTTGCTATCTCAGTTGTTTGTAAATGTAATTTCATGGAGAATGCAACCTACGATCTAGACCTCAATCGTGCCCAACATTTCATGATGGTTATTCATTTTCTTTAACTTTTAAGATAGAATTAATTATCATAATTTAACACACACACATTTTGCTTTATTTAGCAGAACAACAGGTGTAGTACCAAGAAAATTAGCTCCTCTTCATCCCCAGCCTTGTTAGAACTCACAGGCCCCAGCCACCTTCTGATAAAATATACCGAAAAGAAAAGAAAAAAAGAAAAGAAAAAAGAAAGAAAGAAAGAAAGAAAGAAAGAAAGAAAGAAAGAAAGAAAGAAAGAAAGAAAGAAAGAAAGAAAGAAAGAAAGAAAGAAAGAAAGAAAGAAAGAAAGAAAGAAAGAAATAATTTGTTTTCAGTCCAGGACTCTCAGGAAATGGGTTCTTCTAGCCTTGCTGTATAGGAACACATTTGCAGTTTAATGCGTCTATATTGTTAAGTCATTAATTGTAATTTCTTTCCATTCATTACTTTTTGTATTGCAGAGGATAAATGAGGTTTCTTTCTCCCCCTCCTCTTCATTATACGTTAACAATCAGAAAATGGAAAAGGTGGAGTGATGATTGCATTCTTTTCAGGAGCTCTTGGAATTCGCAGAGAACAGATGACAGTAATTAAAATCCACAGGAAACACAGAAGAGAAAAGAGGCCTCCAGAGAAGAGGGTGGGTTGGGCCATTTTTAGGGAAGCAAATGTCTAAGGCAAGTAGGAGGGTACTGTGCACAGTGTGATAACCACACGAGAATGCTGTCAAGATTATGGCTGGGACAGGGAGGTCCTCACAAACCACTGAGCCATACTACTTGAACTTTCCTGGCAGGAGAGGTTTCCGGGGGGTGAGGGGCAAATGTGCTGATGGCTGGGGAAAATCTTCCTGTTTGGTTCCATCCCAACTCTCTGAGCCACCCTGACTCATAAGTGCTCCAGTATCCCCCAGTAAAGGCATGAAGCATTCATTCCTTTGTCTTGCCTCTGGGCAAAAATTTCATCATGAGCACTGACTCTGGTTTGCATTAGCCTGGTTAACATGTGTTGTACATGTGCATGTAGACCAGTATATATCCCATGTGTAAAACATTCCAAAAATGTGACTGTGCCTCATACATCACACTGGAAATCACTATAGTTGAGTGCTGCTACCAGATGTTCTTGAAAAACACATGTTATAGACCTGTGGTTTTCAAATTTCCTATCCACAGAAAATCCTTTCCACATAGACTTGTTTGCTGGAAAACCCATATCTCTTGCAGAGAATTCTAAGCATGTCCTAGGTCATGTACTCGGCTGATGTGGGGCATTGATCAAAACTATTAGGTTTTGCATTTGCCTTACAAAAACTGTGACTGTGTTTTAATTCTTAAGCTTTCATATCTGATGTCACTCTTCCAAAGAATACAAGTCTTACTATAATTGACACAAAAAGTCCAGTTTTCCAAAGAAGGAAATGTATATATTTACAGGATTTCTGTTTTATCTATCATCTGCAATGATCAGAATCCTGTTGCTGATTTACTCTTGCATAAGGGAAATCATGTAAGTCTTGGGGGCAACCTGCCCATCATTAATAAGGTGCTGGTTGCATTCATGGACACGCTCCTGACTTACATAATTTTCCTTACACAAATGTAAATTGGCAAAAGGATTCTGGCCATGCTTCTATGAAATACTTAGCATTAGTTGAAGAATACTGCTCTGAAACATAACCTTCAACTTATTTCAGCAGCAGCTATATAGTTCCAGGAAGAATGTGGATGGAAATGCTGCTTTTCATCATTTATTGCTTTCATTTTTAGTGAGGGATTCCTGATGAACTTTTCAATGACTCCAAGGCTCCTAGGATCATAATTTCAAATACTGTACATGCACTGTGCTTTAATATGGGATAGAGACATGTTGCTTTATATAGGAATTAGCGGGCAATACTGAAAAAGAAGAAAATGGGTTCTTGCTTTTAATAGAACATCAGCTCAAGACAACAGCTGAGAAAACATCATATTTCTCCACCTTTTTCACTGAATAAAATATCATTTTCAAGGGGAGACTTGGCATGGATTCTAACCTGTCTGCTGCACTTTGTAGTACTGTATGGCCTCCTACTGTGGAGAAAGGTCTTCCTTATCGACTGCCTTGGCTGAATTATCTGCTGCCAGCCAAACAAGTCAGAATATTTGTAGGGCAATCGATTGAATGCAGGGCCCCTACTTTAGAGCATCTGGGTTTTAATGCTACAGCTGATTTTAATTATTAAAGTCATACATTCCTAGCCTACAGCTGCAACACATACTTCCAATATAGTTTTCTCTCCCTTTCTGCCAGCCTTTCATCAGCAATTCTGCTGCAATGTCTGAGGTAAAATCAAACAGCACATCTAAAATGTGCTTTCAAAATATTGGTGCCTCTATTTTTATAACTAGCTTTTCCTCATGACCACAGGCTCACAGGAAATCACAGTGTTTTTCACTACATCATAATGGTATAATTCTTACAGGAACCATTGAAATTAAGGTATTTGAGTTATTTTCGGGCATGGGATCTTAACTATACACTTTCTCCTCATGTATGAATGTTCCTAGTCTCTGCCATTTCTTGATGAGGAAAACTCCTGATGCAGGCTTTTGTTTAGATATATAACCCTGTTTAATGAACCCTGATAGGCTGCCAGCTCTGTATAGAGACAGACTCAGCAGTTTAGATTCAACAGAAAGCACAGGTTTTATTTTCATTTATATTCTGAAATGAGACTCCTATTATTGTCTGCTGGGAGCTCCAGTACTGAATTATACTGGAATCTGGAGGGTCTTGAGTTTAAGAGATGCCTCTAGAAGAGCTATCTGGCAACCTTTTCTTCTTTCTTTCTTTCCTAGGAGATGAAGTAGCTGCCTCTCAAAGGTCCTTCAATCACTTGGGAGACAGAGCGCCACTCATCATTCTCATGCGACTTCTACAGTTCTTCTCCCATCAAAGCAAGCTAGCAAGCGCAGAGGGAAGCCAAATGATTTATGGCCCAGTATTATTGCTCATATGCATCCTGCACTTTTAGAATATGGTTATAATGTAGATGCTTTGTCTTCAGGGAAAAGCAGCCAAGCATTTTAGAGCAGGTTGAGGAGTGGGAAGAGAGGTACAAAGAAGCACCCTTTGTCTTCTCCGATGTGATGGCTTTGGCTTGAAGCACCATCTGTGTGACACAGATGGGTTTAGACTTGATGGCTTTTTTTATTATTATTATCTAAAACAGCTGGAGATTCTGACAATTATAAATAGCCTCCACTGGAAAACTTCAAAAACTCAAAAGACCTCAAACACAGGTGACGTTTCTACAAAAATGTGGAAACAGTTGTCAAAATGGGTAGAACAACCACATTTTGAAATGACTAAGAGATCTGAGTTGTTCCCATAGTTGTACAGTTCAGTATCATACCTATGTAGTAGTCCCTATTTTGATTTTAGAAATGGGGATATTGTAAAACACAGTGGAATGCAAATTAATGTTAATCTTCAAACACCATTTGCATTCTAAAAATAATTTGTCTAACTATCTGATGGGAACCTACCTTTATTAGCTTCTGGTCAACCACAGCATGATGCTTAAACCCAGCAACTTCATATTATAATGCTACCTGGGGTATTCTCAGGGTTATAGTCCAAAAAAGTAACTTTCCCATCATTGCCTTTTATGAGCCAGTAATATAGGTCCCATCACCTCCTGGCAAAAAGAAGGGGAAGATATAGAGGCAGTGGCAGATTTTACTTTCTTGGGCTTCCTGATCACTGCAGATGGTGAAAGCAGCCACAAAATTAAAAGATGCCTGCTTCTTGGGAGGGAAGCAATGACAAACCTTGACAGCATCTTAAAAAGCAGAGACATCACCTTGCTGACAAAAGTCTGCATAGTCAAAGCTATGGTTTTTCCAGTAGTGATGTATGGAAGTGAGAGCTGGACCATACAGAAGGCTGACTGCCGAAGAATTGATGCTTTTGAATTGTGGTGCTGGAGGAGACTCTTGAGAGTCCCCTGGACTGCAAAGAGAACAAACCTATCCATTTTGAAGGAAATTAACCCCGAGTGCTCATTGGAAGGACAGATCCTGAAGCTGAGGCTCCAATACTTTGGCCATCTCATGAGAAGAGAAGACTCCCTGGAAAAAACCCTGATGGTGGGAAAGAGTGAAGGCAAGAGGAGAAGGGACGAGGATGAGATGGTTGGACAGTGTCACAAAAGCTACCAACATAAATTTGACCCAACTCCGGGAGGCAGTGGAAGACAGGAGGGCCATGGGGTCATGAAAAGCTGGACATGACTTAACGACTAAACAACAACAACAACAATGTAGCTCCAGGTCTCTAGAAAGCATATTTTGATTTTGATTTGGTAATTTCCTTCTGTCAATATTTGTTCCAAAAGTTTCAAAAGTTTGTTGCAGTCTCTATTACAAATTGCTTTCTGACACAGTGCAAAACAAGTCAGAGTGGCCACACAGAATAATAATAAAGTACATTTCATGCTAAATATTTTGAAACAGAATATGTGGTGCAAACAGTGAACACAACATTCACCCTCCAGCTAGAGTAGGTGAAACATTGCAGCTAAAAAATAATTTTGTTAGCCAAAAGATAATGGCCATCTGACAACAAACTTGATAATGTGGATATCAAAACTGCTGAGAATGCACTACTCCACCCCCCCCCCCGAGCTCACCTCTGTAAAGAGAGGACTTAGGGAAGGGCATCACCTCCAGATATGAATGGGGAAAAAATCTATGGAAAAAGGGTCCCTATAAAATATGAGGTATTTTAATATAATACAATGTAAAATATGCAGTAACCAGATAGTTGCATTAGCGGCTATGCTCCTCAGTAAATGCTCATCACGTGTGAAAAATAAGATTTTCCTACTTATTTCAAACAGAAGCCTTCAAAGCCTTATAAATATTCTGAAGTTGGGCATTCTAAGCTATTGGCGTGGTTCAATAGTTCCAATTCATGGTTCAGCCTTGCTTAAATCTTTGCTGCATCCTTTGTAGTAAGACATGAAAGTTTGTCTCATCAGTGTTTTTTTGTCTCTTGCTTCCTCAGCAGGTGGAGGCCAGGAAGTCTATAGCTTACATACTTGAATTCATTGCCACAGGATATGTTGATGGTCATACATTTCCTTGGTTTTAAAGGCAGAACAAGCAAATCCATGGAAAATGTTTGTTTGTAGATATTGTAGAAGAGATATAATAAATGTTTTATTATGGTCATTGACCAGCAAAAGTAAGCAACATTATTTAAATTAGGAAACATAAAATCAATCTAAGAACACCTATATACATACATATAACTACATTCATACATCGTGTTACAGATCTCCTGCCTCCCTATCATAGGCCTTGTCTATGGGCTAAGTACAGCGGTACCTCGATTTACGAACTTAATCCGTATTGAAACGGTGTTCGTAAGTCGAAAAGTTCGTAGGTTGAGGCACCATTTCCCATAAGAATGCATTGAAAACCGATCAATGCATTCTGAGGGAAGAAAACAATACCAAAAAAATTTAAATAAAAATAAAACACTGCAAATCCCATGCTGGGACTGAAAAAAAACACACCACAAACCCCAAAAATAAACATTGGAGCAAGTCCCACGCTGGGAATGAAAAAAAAAAACCAAAAAACTTCCCCCAGCCCAAACCCACCTTGCAAAAGCCACCCAGAGCAGTTTTAAAAAAGAAAACAAAGCATGTACTGGTCTGAAGGCTCCTGGGGATACTCAACTGCTGCGATAGCTGCTGCCATGACCACTGCCACTGTGAGGCTTGAGCCTGGCCGGGGTGCTTCAGCTGCTCGCCCCCCACGTGGCAGAGGCAGCGGTCACCCAGTGGTGGGAGACTTGAGCTGGCCAGGCTTCGGCTCAAGCCTCCCAGTGTTGGGTGACATCTGCCTCCAATCGCGGCATCAGGGGACCCCGGGAGGTCTCCCAGGGCTTCCCCACCACCATCAGAGACCTCCTGGGGGTCCCCCACCACTGCGACCAAACCCCCAGGAGGTCTCCGGAGGCCTCCTAGGGGTCCAATCATAGCGGTGGGGGACCCCCAGGAGGTCTCCGATTGCAGCGGGGAAGCCCTGGGAGACCTCCCCAGGGTCCTCTGCCACCATTGGAGGCCTCCTGAGGGTCCCTTTGGGTCCCCTGCCACCATTGGAGGCCTCCTGGGGGTCCCTTTTCCTAACCGTTGGGGTGAAAGAGCAGCCTCTTCACCACCAATGGTTTGAATGGAGCGATAAAAAGGCAGGGGAAATTTGAATTTCCCACCCTTTTCCCCTGCCTTTTTTTCGTTCATAGGTCGAGGCTCTGTTCGCAAGTCGATGCAGTTTTTTTGCAAACAGAGCCATTCATAAGTCAAAATGTTCATAGATAGGGACGTTTGTAAGTCGAGGTCCCACTGTAACAGAATTGTTACTTAGAAGCCCATAGAGCCTGTATGATTGTTAAGGCCTTTACGTGTATACACCAATTTGCAGATACCCTTGTAGAAGACATATCTAATTTTCTAATATTAATACTCGTACAGATAAACTGTAGTAAATTGTATCATGGTGAGTTTACACACAGAGGGGACTGGGTATCCTTTGAACTAAGAACAAATAAATATATAATGGATTATTCATATACTTTGGAAGATTTAATGAATTAAATGACGTGGTGTCGCTGCGGGCTAAACCGCAGAAGCCTGTGCTGCAGGGTCAGAAGACCAAGCAGTCGTAAGATCGAATCCACGCGACGGAGTGAGTGCCCGTCGCTTGTCCCAGCTCCCGCCAACCTAGCGGTTCGAAAGCATGCAAATGCAAGTAGATAAATAGGGATCACCTCGGTGGGAAGGTAACAGCATTCCGTGTCTAAGTCGCACTGGCCATGTGACCACGGAAGATTGTCTTCGGACAAAAACACTGGCTCTATGGCTTGGAAACGGGGATGAGCACCACCCCCTAGAGTCGAACATGACTGGACAAAAATTGTCAAGGGGAACCTTTACCTTTACCTAATGTGCTTAAAACCTGTATATACTGCATTCTGTCCTCTGGAGAACCAAAGAATAAAGCAATGTAACAACCATTTAAACCATCGTAACATACCGGTAATCAGTAAAACACTCAAAACAACAACAGGAAAAAAAATCAACTGCAAAATTCCTTTGAAACTCTTTCCAGTTAAAAATCCCATCCAGTAAGCAGCAATTCCCAGTTTAAATGCCTTCTTAAAAAAGGAAGCTTTCTGCTAACTTGCAGAAAGGCATTAGGGAGAGATCAGATGGCTTTTACTTGGAAGAGAAATCTAGAGCCTTCTGCCAGCCACTGAAAAGGTGTTGTCTATTTTTCTCCTCCATTAAGCATATTTCTGTGAGTTTGAGGATTTCAAAGGCGTTTGCTTCCTTGGGTGTACAGGTTTGTGCCTAAGGAGTTCTTTCAAATACTCCAGTCTAATTCATTCATTGCCTTGAAAGACAATCACTAGTATTTTGCTTCTGGGCACAGTTCAAATGGGAATCCAGTGCAGCTCTTTCCAGCCAGGGGCCTGCTCCTTATATGCATTTCCTGCTGATAGCCAGTCTGCTACAAAGACAGTACAAAGTAGAACAAATTGAAGTAATCCAGAGATGGTGTAGCTAAGGAATGTGCCATTTAAGCCACATCTATATTCTCCAGAAATTAGTGTAGTCAGTGCAGTAGTCTCATCCCAGCCAAGATATTGATGTCCAGTTATATAGAAAACTATCCTATCGCCACTCAATCTGTAGGTAAGCAGTTCTTTTAAAAAAAGGAACTCCCCCAACACAATGCTTGTGAAGTACAGCACTCTCTCCACACTTAGGGTTCTTTTAATATTTTGTTATCTAATATATATTTAATACAAACAGCAAATAACAAGGAATACCTTAAAACAAGCGCTATAAATATTTTAGGATGGTATTAATTGTAGTGATTGTCCTGCTCCCTTCCAGTGAGGATAGCAGCCAGATTATTGGTTTGCCTGGGATGTGGCAAGAAAGGAGGAATGGCAGGAAGGAGCAAATGAATAGTCTTTATAGAAATTCAATTTGCAGGTCAAATAAAAAAACAGTAAGATCAATGGGACCTGGTGAATTGAAAGGACCCCTGTTACTCCTACATGGGGATTATTTTTATGATGGCCAGTATTAATGCCTTGGAAGGGAAAGAATCTGATCGTTTGAAAGACTAAGACTAAAACATAAGGCTACTTGTCATGCAAATACATCCTGCCCCAAAATATTTTCTTGGCGGATTGGCTCCATGGTGCTTGCTTTAAAAAGTCATTTCAGACAGCCAGGATCTCTGGGGTGCAATCTAGCATGTGTGAACTGGACCACTTCTTTGGAGAAGCCAATATTTTTTTACCAGCCTCTATATGCTTCCAGCATGCAGAATAGGCATTGAGTGACAGCAAAAGGTAAACTTCAGCTTCAGTTCTCCACAGGGCTGCTTTATTGTTTTCATTTACTGGAGCCACACAAAAAGATATTTTGAGGGAAGGTTTACTCAGGGATAATTTTAAACCTCTTTCTCCCACTCTTACTTGTCTGCCTATCCATCTGTGACCTGGTAATAAAGTATGTTTGCAAGCCACTCAGAAAATGTTAGCACAGAAACAGAAACACAACAATAGTTTGCTTGTATCTCTTGAACAATATTTGCTTTGTAAAGGAATAGAATGAAAGAAGTTAGGTTAATAATAATACATGGTCCTCAGGCAAAAGAATCTGGGACTCTCTGTTGCAATATATTCCCCATGAGCTCAAACACCTGCATGAATTAAAATCTTAGAAGAGCACCTGCTGCCTGTAACACTACCTGCTTCTAAGAGTGTTTATTCAGAAACAGGCACCATGGAGTTTAAAGGGACATTGCTTCAAATACATGTGCATAGGAGTGCTGGTCTACTTCAGCATATAATTGTGTGTGTGTGTATGGGGTGGGGTGGGGTGGGGTGGGGGTGGGGGTGGGGGTGTGCACACACACGCCACAGGCCAGCCCAAGGCATTTTTGGTGCCTGAGATAGAACACCAAATCGTGTCCCCACACCTATGTCAACCACCCAAATCATAAACAGAAATGGTTTTAAGGGAAATTTTTCAATAAAGGTTTACAAACAGTACAAATGTAATTATACTCTCATGTCACTTCTCTCTTCCCAAACTCCTGCGGGTCAGGAAAAACTGAAGGACAGCCTGAGAGATTTACAGTACTTTAAGGTACATTGCTTTATCCATGTGTTGCTCTACATCCAGTTTTGCTGCATATTCCCACTAGGAATGGGAACTTTTTCTCCAGTACTTCAAGGTAGATTTCCGGAGGAAAAGTAGCAAAAACAACATCCTCTTTTCTTCCACTAGGAATTCCACACAAGAGCCAGATTCCATCTCAGACAATCTGGATCCAAGTATTTATGTTTGGCTTCTTGCTGATGAAACTGTATTTTAAAAGGATACATATTTCTACACCTGGCTGTGGAAGACCGGAATGTGAAATTTGGATTTTACCATAGTTTATTTTATGTTATATGTAAACCACCCAGAGTGAATGAATGAATGAATGATGAATGAATGAATGAATGAATGAATGAATAAATAAACAAACAAACAAATAAATGTGTTTGGAAAGCTTTCTTGACAAATTATGGAACCACTTACTGCCTCTGCAGAAAAGCTTATGCCATATAAAACTTGTTTGTCTTTTCATCACTACGTAGATCTTTGTTGGTTTTGTAGCACAGCCACCCCTCTGAAAATTTTTGTGGTGGAAACCATGACATTACTGTAAATTGAGATTAGTGCAGTCAGTCATATGAAATCTGGAAGGAATTCTGAGAGGAAGTGGAAGCTGACATTTGTTCATATCCCTTAGGTTAGTTCTGAATAGTTTGGACATGTATGAACTCAGGAAAATAAGTAATACTTTTCTGCATTGACATGTAAAGTTAACTTCTAAAGCTACTCTGAGGTACAACTTCTTGAACAATGGCCAGGTGAGATGACATGTGGTTCTGTTCAGAATACAAAGCATTGACCACATTCATGGTGGTTTCAGATGATGATCTGAAGTAGCAAGCATTTACTTCTACTGCACAAGTTTACAACATGACAGCTGCAAACCATGTCAAAAACTGGTGGTTTTTGTTTAAGCACTGCTGTTTTGTTGCTTTTTGGCATTCCAATCCTGGCAACAATTTCTCACATCTCAAGAACTGATCAAATAAAGAATGGAGGTGTAATTCATCAGATGGGAAAAGAGAAAGAAATAGAGTTGATTATTGAGAAATGCAAGCTCTCATATCTTGGACATATAATTCATCACAACAAGTATAATACACTGCAGCACATCACTGAAGAGCTGCAGGTAAATATGGAAGAGGTGGAAGTTGTATATCTTGGGTGAGTAGTGTCAAAATCAGTCTGATGTTAATAAAGAACAAATCACACAGCCAGAGGTGTGGAAATATTTTATTTATTTATTTGCTCTCCTTCTGTGCCACCTTTCCCCCGATAATGGGCCCTATATGGCATGACAGTAGCTAGCCTCGGCAACTAAAACAGCAACCAGAGAATATATGTTATATACTAATAGTAGTATGCCAGATTTTTGCCGGGTTGATCATGGAAACGGACTACTAAAATCTAGGACCAGACTATGCAACCCCCAAACCACCCTTTCCCTGCATGTGAACAATTTTGTTCAGTGCTGCTAGACTGGCCCTTCCCTTTTCCTTGCGTTGGACCATCCTTCTGACACAGACCCAGATCAGCGTAATCCAATTTCTTGGCTCACTGCTGGCATCTCTTCAAAGAATTCTCCTGGCTTTATAGCTCTGATTTAGATTGGCTCCTGATATAGTCTGTCAAGATGCCAGGACTCCGATTCCTATTACTTTGCAGCTGCTACAATTTTTTTTGCAGTGATTTGCTTGACTATAGATTGTAAGTGTTCATGAAATTAGTGGTGATTTGTGTCCTGTAGTCTCCTTTATAAATATTTAATTCAGCACTTTCTCATAAAACTGGAAGATTATTGTAGATTTAAGATTGTCTCAGACGCTCATAAATGCTTAAACATACACACATATGCGCGGTACACCTTTGCTCAGTGCCTGATGACTACTCTCTGCTACTGGAATGGCAGAAAACAGGATACAAGGACTGCAGACAGAATGAAAGGAGGATGACAGTTGGGATGAATACTCCATGCTTCATTCTGTCAAATACTGGTAATAGAAATAGCCAAGAAATAGTTCATGAAGATGGCAAGGCAAAACAGGCAGGAAACAAGCAAACAAACCAGAAGATGCTCCTGATGGATCTCACGGAATCTATGATAACTTTTGATCTTTTTTTAAAATTCCCTTCAAGCCTATCTTTATTGAGATGAACCAGACATGTTCTAGCAATGCAGTTCAGTTGGTCCTAATGAACCATGAATTTTGGTGGATTTTGAATTTATTTTGCTGTCTGATGAAGTTGGATGCAGTTCCTGAAAGGTTAGGCCACTAGAACTTGCTGGGCTTTAAGGTGCCACAAAACTCTTGCTACAGACCCATAGGGCTGCTTTCCTTTGGATATACTTTTGTACAGCAACACATCTTCTTTTACTCCTCTGCCTACCCCACCTTGGAAAAAGACACGGAAAGGTGAGCCTTCTGTGAACCCTTAGAATAACTTGAATCAAGTGAGAATGTTGCACATCTGGGACAAATAACCTCAGTGAGAGGAACTTTGTAGGTGCTCTCAGAAGTCTCCAGCCTGAAACCACAAGTGACCAGCTCAGAACCAGAATGGAGATGAGAAGCAATTTTATTCCTGCTCTTATGCTGCCATCCTGTGGGTTGTTTTTAAAAATGCAGTTATTAAGAGGTTCTCAACTGATAAAGTACACAGCTAATTAACTTGTGCGGATGTTGACAACAATCCGTAGTAACAGTGAATATAAACTATTACAAAAGTCATAGTTTCCCCATCAATAGTGCACGCATGCACACACACATACAGTCATATACAGAATGAGCAATACTGAATAGGGTTAAAATCTGGACAACTACTTTTAAGACCAGAGCAATATATAGGTCCGCATGGGGGACGTGGTGGCGCTATGGGCTAAACCGCAGAAGCCTGTGCTGCAGGATCAGAAGACCAGCAGTCGTAAGTTCGAATCCACACGACGGAATGAGCACCCGTCGCCTGTCTCAGCTCCCGCCAACCTAGCGGTTCGAAAGCATGCAAATGCGAGTAGATAAATAGGTACCATCTTGGTGGGAAGGTAAACAGCGTTCCGTGTCTAAATCACACTGGCCATGTGACCATGGAAAGATTGTCTTCGGACAAACGCTGGCTCTATGGCTTGAAGAGCGGGATGAGCGCCGCCCCCTAGAGTCGGACACGACTGGACAAAAATTGTCAAGGGGAACCTTTACCTTTACCTTTATGGGGGTATATGGACACCATCATGAGGAGGAATATACCTTGAAAAATGGAAGTGCAGTTCTATCCTTTTAAAATGAACTAAAGCTAGTGTTAGGCCCGAGTAATCAATGGAAAGCATGTTACTGGAGACCAAAAAGTCCCATTCCTTTCACTGAGTCTGCTCCACGGGGGACTAGCATTGGATTTAGTCCAATAATATAGAAAATAAATTGAGTCCAAGCTCCTGTTGTCAGCTTCAGAAGATTCACCTACAAACCTGTAGCTTAACTATACTGGCATTAGGCATATGTGTTTCTTAAGATAACTGAGATGCTATTGGAAAACAAAAACCTTAACTATAATTTGGTATTGATATTAAAATCAATGCTGTTTTACCTTCTACACTCCTTTTAAATAATATAGCAAAATGATGTTCTTAAACCCGTACAGTTGGAATATGTAGATCCTCTTGCCTGCAGAAGAACTGACCACTTAATGGGAAACACTCCGATGCAAGTATTTAAGTATTTGTACTTGAAGCTGCTACATAAATTTATGCCTCCCACATTGCAGTCACTGTAAATAATGCCTGTGATACCTTCTCATGGGGATTGGGCTATCAAGGCCATTTTCTCTTTACTACATCCCACCATTTTATATATCATATTATTTACTTATTTATTTGATTTCTACCCTGCCTTTCTTCCAGTTCAAGAAACCAAGGCAGCTTTGGAAAGGTCTATTTGTGTTAATGGTTACAGAAGCACTCAGGTATTGAATGGCTGCACAGAAATGGTATACTGTTTCATGATGAATAATGGTTAAGTAGGGTTTTTTAAAATGACTCCTACTTTGCAATTGTTATACACAGTCATACACGTGTATAGTTTTGCCACCAAGCAAATTCATCCACTGAGTACCTCAGATAAATGTCAAACATCTCAGGCTGAATGTATTTATTTCTAACACAGATTGGCTAAAATCCAGTAGAAAGCTGTAACTTGATTTAGGCCCATTGAATCGGTTGGGATTTGTTGAGTGAATACCATGTAAGTTCCATTGATTCAATGGGTCTACTTTAGTTGTGACTTACTACTTTATTTCACCCGTGGTATTAAAAATCCCTGCACAAAGGTCAAGTTAAAGTTTAACCAAGACACCTTTCAGTTGTTGTTTTTTAAATTCATACATGTGGCATAAAATGAAAATTCTCCATGTATGCTTTTTGTTCTCTTTTGGCAGCCTTTTAAAACAACTTTTAAAAACTGCCCTATAAAGACAGCTGATGCTGTGAAAGCCAGAACAGGCTCTTCCATGCTTTCCTCATAATGGCTGCTCATTTTCAACTGGATGTATTGTTTCCGCTTATTGTTTAGACAGACTGTTTGGCTGGGAAGCTGCACCTTTTCCCACAAAGGAAAATGAAATAGAAGACATCATTTTTCCATTTGGTCCTTTTTAAAAATCACAAACGCTGCTCAGCAAGGCAGCTCAGAATTGTCACAAGGTGCCTGAAAAGAGCGAGTGCCCTATTGCCGATAGATTGGATTGAAGTGAACACCTGTAGGTAGAAGCCTCAGAAACCTTTCCATTTTATAAAATAATGAATGCAGGCAGGCAGGCAAGCTGAGGAGAAAAGTCGCCTCAAAAGAAATGGATTTCACTGTAATACTTTCCAAAAGCTTTCTTGGACTCCCAGGAATGGTATAATTCAATGTTGAATAAATGTGCTTTTTCTGTCAACCTTGCTATTATCATCCCCATTAAAATTGGATTTAACCTCGAGTAGCAGGGGAGCTTTGAGCCTTTCAGAGCAGGGATGGCCAAAATATTTCCAGTGGTTTTTTTTTCCTTTAAAGGTTAATAAATGATGGTGATGATTAAATTTTGCCAGACACATTTTCCTTTGTTTTTAAAAAGGCTCCATGTGTCTTAACAATATTAACAATGCACATAAGTTGAAAACAAGAACAGTAAAACAATGTACTGTATAAAATAACATAAAACAACAACTCTCTTCATATGCATTTCTGGGGCAGAGGGGGAAGAGCCCTTTCACCATGATATTTCTGCACTTGAAATTTGCTAGATTGGTCATTTCCTGAGCAAGCTTCTTTCCTACCATAATTGTTGATACAGAAAATGAGTTGCCAGACCCCTGGGTGAAGATTATATTGGCAGCCTGGCACTACAGTCATAGTGTGGGGTCCAAATCTCTGCACAAAAGGTTACTAAAATGGGGAGTTGGATGGACTCAGTCCAGAGGCAGACAGGGTCCTCTCTGAAAAAGAGCTCCTGTTTTAATGGCGTGCAACTTTTAATAATCATAATTATCTTAGAACTGCAGAGCTGGAAGGGACCTTTTGATCATCAAGTCCAGACCCTGTCAAGTCAAGGAGGCACAGTGACAAATATCTTTAAAGACCTTCTAAAGACTAGTCTGGTTATGCTTTATGCTTTTCCTCTGGTTGGGAACTGCCTGTGATTTTAAAGAGCTGCTATTTATTCAGAGCTTGGAAAGTTTCTTTTTAAAAGTATTTTCCTTCTTCTTGCTCCTGAAAGGGTTTGCTATTTATTACTATCATCTAAAGTTTATATAATCTGTTGGGCAGCTCATTGGTGTTTGCTATTTCAGAGGAAAAAAACAGGATTTATAAGAACATGACAATAAATGTCAACATGCCTCTAAATTACCTTAAAAAAATAATGTTTGAAACTAATTAGAAATTGTTGCTTATTGGTGTGATAAAGTAACTTAGTTTTTGCTCCTTATGTTGCTGTTGAAAAGCAAATTGATGGTTATGTGCAATGTCCAGAGTGAGAGGTGCCAAAAAGTAACTAGTTACAAGTAATTACATTACCTGTAGTAATAGCTCTTGCTTTATTCAACTGTTAATGGTTCTTACAACAAGGGGCTGATGGAATTGACCAGGAAAGAGTCTTTTGCATTGGATGCATTTGATTAAAAAGTTGTGTCTTCTGAAGAACCAGTTTCTGGAGACAGAGGTGGATTGTGTAGGCTGTTCCTCATGCTAGAGAGAAAATTGAGGTGATAGCACATGATAGCTGCCCTATTTCCAACCTACACTTCCTTAGTGAATTGGAAATGACAGAAAGTCTCCTTGTACCATCTCACTCCTTTAGTTCATTTTTCTTAATGTTATCTACTTTCTCTGTCTTTTCTACTATTCTGCCTGGCAACAGATGGCCATGGCCTCGTACAAAGGTATTTTCCCAACACTTCTGAGATCCATGTAACTGAAAATGTATGCCACCAGGAAAGCAGATTCTACACACTCTACTGTTCTCGTTATGTTATGTTATGTTATGTTATTTATTTATTTATTTATTCAATTTATATGCCGCCCACTCTACCCAAAGGTCTCTGGGCGGCTTACAACAATTAAAATTCAACACAATAAAATATAAAATGATTAAAATACGATTAAAATACAAATTAAAATTTAAATTGCCATAATCAAGACCCACAGTTAATGTTATTTCAATTAAAAGCCTTCTGGAACAGGAAGGTTTTGACCTGGTGCCGAAATATCAGTGTCGGCGCCAGGCGAATTTCAGTTGGGAGGGCGTTCCATAGTCTGGGGGCAGCTGCCGAGAAGGCCCTTTGTCTACAAGCCATCCCTCTTACCTCCTTGAGGGATGGCTCTTTCAAAAGGGCCCCCTGGCTAGATCTTAATAGCCGGGTAGGCTCATATGGAAGGAGGCGGTCCTTCAAGTATCCAGGGCCCAAGCCGTTTAGGGCTTTATATGTCAAAACAAGCACTTTGAATTGGGCCCGGACAGCAACTGGTAACCAGTGTAAATTGTACAGAATCGGCTTGATGTGCTCTCTGGCGGCCCCACCACTCACCAGCCATGCAGCTCGATTCTGGACCAGTTGCAGTCGCCGGACCGTCTTCAAAGTCAGCCCCACGTAGAGCGCATTGCAATAATCAATACGAGATGTTACCAGTGCGTGTGTAACTGTCATGAGACTCCGCTCGTCCAGGTAGGGCCGTAGCTGGTATAATTTCTGCAGCTGAAGGAAGGCGCTCCTGGCCACCGAGTCCACCTGAGCTTCCAAAGTTAGACTGGGGTCCAGGAGCACCCCCAGGCTGCGGACCCTGTCCCTTAGGGGGAGTGTAACCCCATTCAGGACAGGGAAATGGCCCTCCAACCTGTCCGGCGAAGCACCCACTAACAGCACTTCCATCTTGTCTGGATTGAGTTTCAATTTATTAACCCTCATCCAGTCCATTATCAGGTCCAGACACGAGTTTAGTACAGAAACCGCCTCACCTGGATTGGTGGAAAACGAGAGGTAGAGCTGAATGTCGTCAGCATATTGCTGACTCCTCAGCCCAAACCTCCTGATGACCTCTCCCAGCGGTTTCATGTAGATGTTGAACAGCATGGGGGACAGTATTGAGCCCTGAGGAACCCCATGACATAACTGCCATGGGGCAGAGCAACTGTCCCCCAGCACCACCCTCTGGACACGGTCAGCCAGGAAGGAGCGGAACCACCGTAAAACGGTGCCCCCAACTCCCAACCCAGCCAGCCTATCCAGAAGGACACCATGGTCGATGGTGTCGAAAGCCGCTGAGAGGTCCAGGAGTATCAACAGGGTCACACTCCCCCTGTCTCTCTCCTGGCAAAGGTCATCATACAGGGCGACCAAGGCAGTCTCTGTACCAAAACCAGGCCTGAAACCCGATTGAAATGGATCCAGAAAATCCGTTTCATCCAGCAGCGCCTGGAGTTGCCCGGCCACAACCCGCTCCAACACCTTGCCCAAATAAGGGAGGTTCGCCACTTGTCGGTAGTTAACCACCAGCCTTGGGTCCAGGTTAGGCTTTTTAAGGAGTGGTCGAATCACCGCCTCTTTCAAGGCGGTAGGGACCACTCCCTCTCTCAAAGAGGCGTTCACGGCCTCCTGGACCCAAGTGCGAACCCCCCTGGCAGATCTTCCAATTAGCCAAGATGGGCAAGGGTCAAGCGGCGTGGTGGTAGAACGGACAGATCCAAGCACCCTGTCCACATCCTCGGGTCTCAACAATTGAAACTCATCCATTAAAGTTTGACCTAAGCACGGCACACTGGGCACATCTTCCAATTTTGCAGTAACAGTGGAGTCCAGCCCACTGCGAGTTTGAGCGATTTTTTCCTCAAAATGAATAGCAAACTCATCACAGCGAGCTGATGAGCAGTCCGGGACCTCCACTGGATTTCCCGGTTGAAGAAGATCCCGGACCACCCGAAACAGCTCTGCTGGACGACATTCTGAGGAAGCAATGCGGCTGGAGAAATATTGCCGTTTCGCCAGCCGTATTGCCACGAAATAGGCCTGATAATGGGCTCTAAGTCGTGTTCGATCGGATTCCCAGCGGGACTTCCTCCACCTGCGCTCTAGCCGTCTCCCCTCTCGCTTCATCGCCCGCAGTTCAGAAGTATACCAGGGAGCTGTCTGGGCTCGGCGAGCAGGGAGAGGGTGCTTAGGCGCAATCGTGTCAACCACCCGGGTCATCTCCCTATTCCATAGGGTGACCTGAGCTTCGACAGGAGCGCTGACCATATCAGATGGATACTCCCCCAGAGCATTCAGGAAACCATCTGGATCCATTAGTCTCCGGGGGCGGATCATCTTAATTGATCCCCCACCCTTGCAGAGGGAAGAAGAAGCTAATAGACTAAGCTTGACCAGGAAGTGGTCTGACCATGACAATGGGGTCACAACCAGCCCCTCCACACCCAAACCACCACCTTCCAGTCCTGTTGTGAAAACCAGGTCCAAGGCGTGGCCCTTCTCATGTGTCGGGCCGATGACACATTGAGACAGCCCCATGGTTGTCATGGCGGCCATGAAGTCCTGAGCCGCCCCAGTCAAGGCAGCCTCAGCATGGATGTTGAGGTCCCCCAGCACCAACAGCCTGGGAGTCCTCAACACCAGGTCTGAGACCACCTCCGTCAGCTCAGGTAGGGAGACTGTTGGTACGCAGCAGGGTGGGCGGTACACCAACAGAATCCCTAATCTGTCTCGTAAGCCCAACACACAATACAGGCCCTCAAGACCTCCTCTCAAGGGGATAGGAAGCCTGGTCAAGGAGATAGAACTCCTATAGACTATAGCAACTCCCGTCCCCGACCCTCCGAGCGACACTGGTGCTGGACTGAGTACACAGGAGGACACAGCTGGGAGAGGGGGACACCACCTTCCTCTCCCACCCAGGTCTCAGTAATGCACGCCAGGTCAGCACCCTCATCCAGAATTACATCATGGATGAGGGCAGTTTTATTTTGTACTGACCTGGCGTTCATCAACAGCACCGTGTGGCTCGAGGGTTTGCTGATATGGTCGCCTGATACCATTTGGTTGGAGATAGGACTAGAAGAGGGGATAGATGTAAGATATCTAACCTCTCTTCTCCCACACGGGCGTGTTCTACCCCCACCGCCATTCCTTCCCCTACCCAGCACCACCTCAATGGCTGCCCCCTCCAATGCCCTCCCCCCTTCCTGTTCCATCAGGTCCACTGTGGGTCTCTATGCAACTGGCAGAAGACAGAAACAAAAATAATACAGATAGAAAAGAGGGAAGAACAAAAAAAGAAAAGAAAAAATACACTATAAAATATTAAACAAATCAAATTGACAAATAATAACTAAGTATAAACATTAGTGACAAATAAAACATTTACAATAATATTAAAACTGCATATAATAAAAACAGATTAATCACATCAAATTAAATTGTTCTAAATTTCCCCTGATGCGATACTAATAATGTCCCTTGGAAATCCGACCTGTCAATCGGCCGGACAGGGACCAGTGGGCCAGTTCTCTCTGCCTCACAATCGTCCAGAGTTCCACCCAGGATTTCGCCCCGCAGCTTTGCCAAAAAAGCAAAAGCCTCCACAACCAGCGCCAGAGAGTCCAGCAGTTTCTGCTCCAGGGATCGGCTTCAGACATGCTGATAGAACTCAGTTCTAGGGGAGGGGTAAGGAGGGCAGGCCTCTAGCGTCCGGATCGTTTCCCTCCCCTCTCAGCCAGGTGGCTGGTGTTAAAGAGGGGTGGGGTAGCCCGAGGCAGCAGCAAGGCCTAGTCCTGAAGGTCAAGGGAGTCTGGCCAGATGTTCCACCAGACACTCTCTCTCACCGGGTGCCTGGAGACGGCAGATGTAACAGAAACTCCCCCGAAGACAGGAACACTGCTGCAACACGGCCCTAGCAAAGCTTCTGGTTTTTCTAGCTTTTATAGCCTCCTTCCCCTCTTAGCCAGGTGGCTGGTGTTAAAGAGGGGTGGGGTAGCCCGAGGCAGCAGCAGGGCCTAGTCCTGAAGGTCAAGGGAGTCTGGCCAGACGTTCCACCAGACACTCTCTCTCACCGGGTGCCTAGAGACGGCAGATGTAACAGAAACTCCCCCGAAGACAGGAACACTGCTGCAACATGGCCCTAGCAAAGCTTCTGGCTTTTCTAGCTTTTATAGCCTCCTTCCCCTCTTAGCCATGGCTGGTGTTAAAGAGGGGTGGGGTAGCCCGAGGCAGCAGCAGGGCCTAGTCCTGAAGGTCAAGGGAGTCTGGCCAGACGTTCCACCAGACACTCTCTCTCACCGGGTGCCTGGAGACGGCAGATGTAACAGCAACTCCCCCGAAGACAGGAACACTGCTGCAACACTATTGCTATAGTACTGATCCAGTAATAGGGTGGGTAAGAACCCATCAAACGAAAACCAGTCCTAGGGCCAATAAGGAAGTTTTGTAAGTAGAGAATGGCATCCATCCTGCTCTCTATAAAGTTGCAATCCCTTAAAGTAGTGGTCTCCAACCTTGGGCCTCCAGATGTTTTTGGACTTCATTTCCCAGAAATTCTGACCAGCAGAGATGGTGGTGAAGGCTTCTGAGAGTTGTATTCCAAGAACATCTGGAGGCCCGAGGTTGGGGACCACTGCCTTAAAGGATTGCATATACAGGCGGGAGATACCTCTAAACCAGTGGTTCTTAACCTTTGTTACTCGGATGCTTTTGAACTGCAACTCCCAGAAACCCCAGTCAGGACAGCTGGTGGTGAAGGCTTCTGGGAGATGCAGTCCAAAACTCCTGAGTAACCCAAGGTTAAGAACCAGTGCTCTAAACCAGTAGTTCCCAACCATGGGTCCCCAGATGTTCTTGTACTAAAACTCCCAGAAGCCTTCACTACTAGCTGTGCTAGTCAGGATTTCTGGGAGTTGTCATCTAAGAACATCTGGGCACCCAAAATTGGGAACCACTGCTCTAAACCTTGTCTTTCAGCTGGACAATCAGGTGGCCTCTGTGATAAAGAAAGTCTTTCATCAGCTTGTAGTCAGTGGTATATAGGTTGCTGCATAATCTGGCCGCTGTTGTTTACTTATTTGTTACATTTACATGGCATCTTTTCTCCAATAACCTCATGGTGATACACAGGGCTTCCCTCCCTCCTGCCTGAGCTTCATTGTTAGGCAAGTCAGTCTGAGAGGCTGTAATTGACCTCTCAGTGTGAACACTGGAAGAATAGGCAGGTGTTTACCTTATTATGTCATAGAGGAGGAAAAAGGTGTTGTTGTTTTTCTTAATTTTACTGCTTCTTTCTGGGCCCCACAAACTGATGAGATCCTTTGGTAGATGGTGGAAAGGAAACACTGAATTTGGGTTAGCACCTGCAAGCTGTTCTGACTTTTGCTCTTATAAAAAGCCATGAAAAATAATCTTAGACGACCTTTCAAAAGCCTTATAGGATTCCTTTGCTCTGAATTCCCTGTCTTCGCATTAAGCAGCAATTTCTTTCTCACTTCCTCTTTCATTTTTGATACAGCTAAGACAACCAGTCTTACTGACAAATACGGCTGTGTAAATGATACAATTTGAGACAAATGCAGAAAATGTTAACAGAAAATATATTTTGAACGAACTCCAGTTGGCACACCAAGGTAGGAATCTTAGGGCATGCTGTTCATGAAACAGTGAATCAACACAGCCAAGCCGAAGGTTACCACACACCAATCACAACTCATAAGAATGTGTCAACAGATGTGCTTGTTGAGTAATACTCTTATTGGGTCACTTAAAAGTAAAAAACAAGGCTTTATAGTCACCAAAACTTTTCATCAGATAAAGAGAGTATAGCATTTGGGGGACGGGGAGAAAGAAGATAAATTTTTTTAAAAATGGGCCAGATGGGATGCCCATCGTACCTTGAACACAGACTGCTGAAGAGGCAAGATGGAGTTTACTGATTCAGTCCCTTCTCTCTTTGCTGACAAAAAGCCTGACTAAGACACCTGCAGATTTCATCATTGCCTTGAGCAGGCAAGGCGATTACACCTTTGCTGGCTGAAGAGTTCTGGAAAGCTTGAAGACCTTTTGTTGATAACTTTCCAAGTAATACAGCAAGGTGAAGACTCAACCCTCAACTTTGTCTCAAGTGATAGATAAATCCCATGGTTACTTTTCCCCATAAAATTATCTTTTGGTGGATCAAGAAGCTACCACTAGATGACAGTCTTGGGTAAATTCAGAGACACCAAACCGCTCTTATTCCTGTATCCTCAAATGCCTTGGCAGCAACTGGTTCCTAACCTGAGAGATTCTCTTCAACTGAAGCATGGCTTTGAGGGCATGTTATTCCCACTGCTTACTGCAAAGGTGGTCAAAATGCTATCCTCCAGGAGGTTGTTGAACCCACTAGCACTGAGCCAACGTAGCTAAGTGAGGGGAGATGTGGGGAGTGATAGTCTGTCTTACTTTTAGTGAAAGGAAGAGGGAAAGAGGTTTATATTAGATCTTCTACCTCAGCCATTGAGGTAATTATAATAATAATTTGAACCGGCCTGGTTATGAATGGCTTCCTGACTCAGGAGGGATCATGGTTTTGCTGCTGGCAGATGCAGCTCTGCAGGAGCTAGGATGCCCTGGAACGTGGCTGACCAAGACTGCCTCTCCTGTTTTAGATTTTCTAAAATCTAAGATAAGCACCTTTGGTGGGTGGGTGGCCCATTTTTCTGTTCTCAGGTTCCTCTGTGGGATGGCAAGGATACCAGAAAATGCAAACCTGAAATAGTGAGACGATGGGATTTTTCTGTGCTAAATGATGCAGAGGGCTGCTATGACTTATTTCATAGAATAATCATAGAATAATAGAGTGGGAAGGGGCATACGGCATAAGATAATTGAGTCCTATTGGCAGAGTATGTGAAAATTCCTAGCTTGAAACCTCCAGCTACACAGAGAAGAAGAACAAAAAAAGAGAAAATCCAGACATGGACCTGCAAAGCAGAATATTATAATAAAAATTTTTCTTCAGATATATGACCCATTATTGTTACAGTACAGTGGTACCTCGCAAGACGATTAGCCCGCAAAATGATGAATCCGCATGACGATGAGGTTTTGCGATTGACATTGCGCTTCGCAAAACAGTGTTTCTTATGGGGGATTTTCGCTGGACAATGTTTTGGTCCGTGCTTCGCAAGACGGGGGTTTTTTTTTTGGAGGGGGGGGACCGATGCTTCGCAAGATGACAATTTTTACAGCTGATCGGTGCTTTGCAAAATGGCTTCCCTATGGGCGATCTTCACAAAATGACAACTATTTTCCCCATTGGAATGCATTAAACAGATTTCAATGTATTCCAATGGGGAAACGCTTTTCGTAAGATGATGTTTTTGTGAAACAGCGATTTCAATGCAACGGATTAACATTGTCTTGCGGGACACCACTGTAGTTATTTTTAGTCACATTTACTTCAACTAGCAATAATCTCAATAGATTCAGTCAGACTGAGAGAATAAAAAATGTTTCTATTTTAATCACAAAATTTTCCTATCAGAATAATAAACAAAATACACACATTTGTTACATGGTTTAAAGTCTTTACTGGTTAACTTCATTATTTTGAATAACTGGTTACATAAACCCTTCACTGTCACTGTGTGATTTTGACATTTGCCCCAAAGTCCCTCCAATCCAAGCCTCCGAAAGGCATAACATGTAGATTGCTGTGCAAATCCAACCCCTGTTTAATGCAGGAATCCAAATTAAAGAATATATGACAGATGGTTGTCCATTTTTCTCTTGAATGCCTCCAGTGTTAGAGGGCTCACTACCTCCTGAGGTAACTGGTTCCATCATCATACTGCTCTAGCAGTTATGATGTTTTTCCTAATATTCAACTGGAATGGGCTCCTGTAACTTGAGCCCATTATTATGTGTCCCACACCCTGGGGGAGAACAGATCCTGCCTCTGCTCACAAGTATTTGAAAAACATTATCATATCTCTCCCCAGTCTTCATTTCCCAAGGCTAAACTTGTCCAGTTCTTTCAATCTTTCTTCATAGGGCTTGGTTTCCAGTCCTCTGATCATCCTTGTTGCCTTCCCCTAATTTGTTTCAGTTTGTCAATATTCTTCTTAAAGTATAGTGCCCCAAACTGGTCACAAAACTCAAAATGAGGCCTAATTAGTGCCATATAGAAGGAAATTAATACTTCATCGGATTTGCAGACTATACTTCTGTTAATGTTACCTAAAATAGCATTTGCCTTTTTTTGCAGTCATATCACACTGTAGTGTTCATATTCAAGCTCGAGTCTATCAAGACCCATTTGAATTTTGTTTTTGTCTTAGTTATTCCACCCAATTTTGTGTTGTCCGCAAATTTGATAAGCGTTCCTTTTACAGCATTTCCTGACAGAGTTTTTGCAACCTCACATGCTGCCTTTAGTAAGTCTGGTTGGGAGGGACCTTTCCAGGCTGGGGTGACCATCAATCTATCCAGCACTAACCAATTGTTTCTTTCCTGCCTCTGATTTCAAAGACAGCTCCGCCTTTCTCATGAGAGCTCTTTCCCTCTCTAGAGTATGCTGAAGTAGAACATGAGCACTTACCCACAGAGTTCCCCTTACTTCTTCCACCAAGTCATCTCTGTTAGTTAGAATCAAATCAAGGATAACTAATCCTCTAGTTTTGTTCTCCACTTTTTGTAGGAGAAAATTATCAGCGACATAAGCCAGGAATTTCTTTGAAGGGCCACATTTGGCAGAATTTGTCCTCCAACAAATATCAGAGTCATTGACATCTCCCATTACTACCACATCAAGTCTCTTTAAAATTCTTGCAATTTGTTTTTCAAAGGTTTCATCTGCTTCTTCTCAGCTGGGTGATCAGCAGTAACCTACAGCTACCATGTGCCTTTTGTTTTTTTTTTTTTTTGCCCCAGTTATATTAATCCAGATGCCCTCAGTGGGACAACAAAGCTCATCCTTCTGTATTTATGTGCAGGAATATATATTTTTATAAACATACTACAACTCCACCTTCCTTTCTCCCCCTCCCCTGTTCTTTTGAACAACGTATATCCTTCAGTTGCCGTATTCTAGTCATAGGAGTCATCCCACCAAGTTTCAGTTATCCCTATCAAATCATATTTACCCTTTCAGACAAACTATTATTCCTTGATTATTGTGGGTTTTTCTGGGTTCTTTGGCCGTGTTCTGAAGGTTGTTCTTCCTAACGTTTCACCAGTCTCTGTGGCCGGCATCTTCAGAGGACAGCAACCTGTGCTCTGGTGTATTATTCCTTGAGACTCCCAGGAGCAGGCTTTTTTTTGTGTGCAAGAAAAAAGGAGGCCAGGGAGGAGTTGCAAAAACAAATGTGGAGGACAGCATATGACCCCAGGGTTGCACATTACAGTACTTGCCCTTGAACCTTATGTATAGGTTCACTGAACCTAGACTCTGCAGGAGAAGTGGATGGGTATGCACGTCTCACCAGCAACATTCCCAGGCATGGGGGTCTCTTCTGCATACACTTGCTCTTCAGTAGAAGGACGTGAAAAGAGTAAATCTAAGTTGTGCACAGGGCTTCTGGGAGTGGGACTTGCAGACACACATCCTCTCCACACACATATATAGTGTCAGTCTTCCTGTCTTGACACTCATGTCTGAACAGGGCTGTAGCTTGAGAGATGTTTGATGAGGACCTAGCCGTTGTATCCCTGTCTTGCTCTTCCCTATTGCCATCTCTGCCTCCAAGAAAGAGAGTCACATTCCCCTCATCAGATGCTGAAAAGCTCTTTCCCACCCCACCCCCATCACTGAGGAGAATAACAAAATGCAGTTTGGATGTCTTTCTTCTTCCTTTAAAATTAGTAATAATAAAGATAAGAAATGAAAAAGGATAAACCTACTTCCTATTCATGCCTTCCACACAATAGAACCCTTCTGTGTCTAAAATCTGCTTTGGGTTTTAATGGTGTATAAAATGCTATATGTGTTTTCTGAATCATGGCTGCACTTCACATACAAAAGCAAGCATACAAGTCCATTATTTATGCTCCTTGAGTATTAATAGTTACCACTATCTTAACATTCTCTGTATTTTTTAAAAGTATTGGAAGGTTTTATTCATTGGCTAGACTTGGACAATTTATCACAGCTTCACAAACAATAGTTTATAGAGCAGACAGTAAGTGCTGGGACTTGAACACTTTCTATAGGCATTTACATCCACTTTATAGAGCTTGGAAAAGATACATTTAGGGCTCCATATTCCTTAACCATAACAATGGCATCTGGCCTAGATGCCTTTAAAAGAGGATTGGACAGATTTCTGGCGGAAAAGTGAATTGCAGGTTACAAGCTGTGATGGGGATATATAACCTCCAGGCTTAAAAGGAAGGTACCTCAAAATGCCAGATGCAGGAGAGGGGGTATCAGGAGATAGGTATCAAGTTCTCTTTTGTGCTCCCAGAAGCATCTGGTGGGGCCACTGTAAGATACAGGAAGCTGGACTAGATGGGCCTTTGGTCTGATCTAGAACAACTCTTTTATGTTCTTATGGCTAGGAGATTCTGGGGGGTTGTGGTCCCAATATTAACTTTTTTGAGCTCTGTTTCTGGATCCAGTTTTTGCTGGATATTTTTTAACCCAACATATCACACTGACTGAAAACACACACATCCACACACCACAGAGTTTTGCATAAGTTTTTTAATACCATTTTAAAGATGGTATTTCCAAAAAACAAAATGACAATTACATCAAAGCTTTCAAGATACCACTGCTTGCTTCTGGTTCCATGCCAGATTTTTAGAAATTCCATCCAACTTCTTTGAGCCCAAAGTATTGCTTTTCCATTTAATTTTTGAGACACACAAAGCATGCTCATTATTTCATCCACATTAACAAAGATAAGAATTCAGTTTGAGCCAAGGTCCAATGCAGCATAACATCAGAGTCTATTTTCAGTTGCCATGACCTAGTCCTGAAAATGTGAAGTAATAATAACATGGGAGCATATGCAGAGCATTTTTCAGCTTTGAGTCATCACAGTCAGTTTCCATATGTCTGGGACTAAGGAGAATGTCTTCCAAGTTTAGAGAGGAATAAAGTGACTGCCAGTAAACTATCCATTCAGCACTTTGGAACTCCACTTTTCATTTTTAGAACTTCACTGGATCTGTTCCTTAAACAGATCCAGAACATAAAATCTTTAAATAAACAGCCAAATAAATATAAACAAGACAAAACAAGTGTGATGCCAGTGCTTTGCTTGATGCCATTATGGGGTTTGTTGTTCAAAAACAGGGGTGAAATTGTTCAAAAACAGGGGTGACAGCGCTTGATTTTTCCTACTGAAAGTTAAGCAGTCTGGAAAGATGTTGCTCCATTCACCCAGAAAAGGTCAACTTTAGTCAAAGCTGTTATCCACCACTACCTGCATGAGATACCACCACACCCAACAATATTACTGAACATGAAAATAGGAACAATCAAACATAGAATTATCCCAAGATATTTTATCCATCAGTGGCTGAATGTAATGAGGACTATATACTCATCTACAATTAGAGTCAATATTCTCCTCTATACCACTCTCCAGGGAGCATGAAGGAGTATGTCTGTGGGTTTCTTATAGACATATTGTTGGTCACCGTATAAACAGATTTTTTTTTAAAAAAACCACCCACCCCTGGTCTAGTACTGCTGGGATCTTCTGATGCCAAGAGGAGTCAGGGTGAACTGTTTTTGTAACACAGGGCAAGGGGAGCAGGTTTATGATCGCAGTCCTAGTATGCAGACCTGTGTTTCTCTGAATATTGTTGAACTACAACTCCTATCATGTTCCCCCATTCATATTGCTGACTAGGTATCATGGGAGCTGAAGCCCAACAAGGCCTGCACCTGATGAAGTTCAAATTAAGTCACTTGTTGACTGAGGCTGCTTTGTCTTGCTTTGGGTGGTGGACAACTGTCGTACAGCATTACTGTATAAAAGAGGGTTGGCTTCCTATCAGTCCAGAAAGCAGCAGTTATATTTGATTTTGCAACAGGAAGAGGTGGAACTAACACGTGCTGAGAAATTCAGACAGACAGAAAGCAGCCCATTACTATGCTTTACGTTCAAAGTGTATCTAGACATACTGTGAAAAGATATCCATTTGATTTGCATTGATGGACAAGGATTATTGAAATCAGATCTTGTTTGTAATAGCATGATCAAAATATTGATGAATCAGATGAATATGCCTCCTAAAGACATAGGATAATAATTTCCTAAAATTCTATTTCCACCCCACAGTTTTTATTATTTTTATTTGGTTCTGGAACTGAAAACATGGAAAAGAGTCAGGACTGGATGCTAGTGTTTGCCTGGCCATTGACTACTGTGGGGAGGTTGCTTCAGGTGGCCAGGTAGTAGGAACAGTGGTGCAGCTACCACTGTTTCCCACTCTCCACCACCTCTAATGGTTGCCTGAAGCTTTGCCACTGCCAGTAGCCTCTATTCCTGCCACCTCTCTTGCCTCCACACAAGGCAACTTCTCGTCCAATTCTTTACACAATGTCTGGTCCTGAGTTTGGAGTCAGGCATTACATAGAAAAGCTGGGGGGAAGCAAAAGCTTTCTCTTCTTTCCACCATCTGACCTCCACACTGCCATAGCCTATCACTCTGCTGTGGGGGTGGGGAGGCATACAGGAGAAATAAAGTGCTGTGGCCTCCCCCAGTTGTCATCATCATAATGAGGGAGGTCACACATATGCGTCACAGTAGTGGGGTGATGACAATGACTGGACAGGTAGGCTGGAAAGCTTCAGCCAGCACTGCTTGATACCAGGTTTGAACTGGGTCTTCTCATCCTGGAACCTCTTGAGCTGGAGACCATCAAAAGAACAGCCCTATCTACACCAGGCACTTACGCTCCCCAGTGCCTGGTTATTACTAGAGATGACACACCAGATGGGAATTAACAGAAAGGATGTGTTGATGTCTAGGGCAAAAGTCTATGCATCCCTTCTTACAATAGGAGAGAATTCTAAGAGGTATAAGCAGATCAAGGGAGTGCACATGAGCTCATAAACTGTCATAAAACTGTCTGATGTCCTATGACTCTGGCATGTCACCTGATGCACTGCCTTATGGGTGACTGTCCCATCTCCCAAGGCCCCTGAGTTCCCACTCATGGGCAGGACATTGCATAAAAGGATATTCATCACAGTCAGGAGAAGTCCCTCAAATGATGAGATTCAGCCACTGTTGTTGTGATAGAATGCAACCCAGGAATATGAAATATATTCACCTGCAAGTCTATTTTCTTCAGCTCCTGCAAACACGTCCAAAGCTGGCATTGTGCCACTCAATTTCTTTAGTGTGGAACTACAAAGAAGTATGTTTTATGCTAGAGGAAGATGTTTGGAGGGCAACTGTTTTGTCTGAGATTTGCACCTCCCAGAGGCTTTCTGGGATGTGATTCTTTCTGAAAAACAGGCACTTCCTCCAAGAGTGTCTTGATTTTCATGTGAAAACTACTTTCATTTGCCAAGCTGTTGCTGAATTTTGATGGTACACAGTAGTGGCAACGTGTGTGTGTGTGTGCGTGCGTGCATGCGTGCGCGTGTGTGTGTGTGTGTGAGATGTCTATGGTGGAATCTAGGGAAACAGAATTTGCCCCCCCCTTTCTTGAATTTGTTACTCAGGTGGAGTCAACACAAATCCCTTCAGAGAGAGAGAGAGAGAGAGAGAGAGAATTTTGAAATTGAATGGGGTTGCCTTAAAAAAATGCCATCAGAGTACTCTGCTTTCTTTCTCTTTTTCTCCTTTGAAGGGTTGTTTTATAACAATTTTTCAGTAACTCAGGAAAAATACTTACACACAGTAATAGTGACTTTCTGAAGCAGGAAAAATGGGCTGAAGGTGAACTATGTCAAGGTGGTTCTTTCACCTAAGTTCTGAAAAGTCATTTTAATTGTATCTGGTATGAATAATGAGAACAGCCCCCTCTCCTCCACAGCAATCTCTTCCCACCCTGCCCTGGGTCCTAGCGCCATTATTTCTCAACTCTAGCCATGCAGTAACCTGTAAAAGCAACACAGCTTGAAAAGTGCATTTTGGACTTGGCTGTCTCTTTGATCAAATTAATCTGCACTGTTTTTTGTAGTCCTAAATGGGGCTGGTGGGTTAAACAATGTGGTTGTTTAAGGGAGGGAGGTTTAGGGAATAATAGC
Organism: Pogona vitticeps; assembly: GCF_051106095.1. Taxonomy (NCBI): domain Eukaryota; kingdom Metazoa; phylum Chordata; class Lepidosauria; order Squamata; family Agamidae; genus Pogona; species Pogona vitticeps. Next base: position 126,668,951 of record NC_135787.1, read on the forward strand.
CAATGCAAAGAGTGCCATGAGAACAGCAACTCATTTTTTCCACTCTCAATTGCATAATAACAGCAAAGAAGGCTTTAAAAACAAATTGAAATTTTGTGGTGTGCCATCTGGGATTATTTGGGGTGGGGGTGGGGAACAGCTCTGAATACTGCGGTTGTGTAAAAGAATGGGTAGCGTGGGCCACTCTTAAGCTGACATGTTTCAGATTGGTACCATTATGCAAAGTGCTGCAGAGTTGGCGAGCATCTCCCCCACCTCAGCCGCCCATATTATTTTCTTTCTTCAGAGTAATCTCATCCCCTCCCTTTCCTAAAATGTTCTTTGGGCCTGGAAAAACTTTGCCATTGTTGAAGAATTCAATTCAAGCCTCTCGCAGCTGCCGATCCTGTCATTGTTCCGACCACGGATGTGTATGCAACAAAGATGAATGTACCCAAGCTGTTTAGTGCCTTAAAAGGTGTCTGCATCAAGGTCACTTCTTCTTCTAGCCCTTCTTTTAACAAAAATGTATCCACAAACAACAGCAGCTAAGATATTAATGTGTTAATCAGGGTGCTCCTTACGAGCAAAAATGATGGCGAAAAGGGTAAAGGATGAAGCACAGAAGATTTCTACCCAACAAACACCATGGCGGTCTTGAAATTATTCATCAAGAATCACACACAACATTGCTGTCGAGATCTGTCTGTCCAACTCATACCCAGGCTATTCCAGCCTACAGGCTCCCTAGGCACATTTGATAGATCATGCTTATAGACTTCCTGTGACCAGTAAGGCTGATAAAGCCAGGCTTTGGATCATGCTTTGAGCATGTTCAGAGGAATGCTATCATAGAGCCCTCTTTAGACCTGTGCACTCAACACACAAAGTCTGTGATGCTGTCAAGTGCATAGAGGTGATCAGAAGGAAGCCATATATTTAGGGTTATGTCTCTACCATCCATTTACGTAGTTCTTCACATACTGTAATTCATGTGAACATCTGAATAGGACTACTGTGTTTTGAAGATCAGCACATGATTAGTTCATTTACTGCACTGGGTTCAGACTTTCATATCTGGAGAATCTATTTCACATCAAATTACCAGAACAAGCAGAATTTGGAAACAGTTTGTTGCAAGTAAGAATTTATTTGTAGTTAATTTCTTCTTTGCATGGACAGCTAAGTTACATTATAATTACACCATATCAAGTGATAACTCCCCTTCATTTCCCATATAATTAGGATGAAGTTCAATAATTTTTATTGTTACAAAGAGTATGTGGCATTATCTTGATGGTTTTTAAAATCACAGTTTATCAATTTGTAATATCCTGATATGTGTGTTTTTAAGAAATGAAAAGTACTGTTAGTTATTTTTGAGTAATAAAGCAGAGAATTTACAAATTACAAGTTGCAAATTACAAGTTGCAATCAAAACTGTTCTTTCCTCATGAGGGATATTAGTTGTTATTTTTTTAAAAAAGAATCTGGTGTATTTGAGTAGTCCCATTGTATCTTACTTCAGTTTAAAATATTCTTTCTGTAGATAGACAGAAGTTCCAAGACAGAGATTGAAAACGTAATCAGTCATCACAGTCTGTGATGGTCTGAGGTTTCACTTTATTAGAGACTGTGGATTTTTGTGTTTTTCTTGTAGTGTACGGGCGATCTAGAAATTATTTTAGCCTGAAGAAGGCTGGATATACAAGTTCAAAAATCTTCCAGTTGGAAATTGAGTCCCCAAATCATTCTGGCTAGATGCTAAAGCCACAGGATAAATGTCTATGCAGATGTGAATTATCATAGGGCTTTGAGGTATGATTCAATTTCAAATAAGTTCTGAGGGGCTACCTTCTACTGGTGGGCTATGCCAGATGAAAACACTAGCTCAACTTAATATTCTTACTGCTAGTAACCAAGAATTGGGAGAGACATTTCAGTGTAACAATAAAACTTAAGTGCTGTCAAGTCAGTTCTGACTTATGGCAACCTTTTCTACCCTTTAAGATATAAAAGACAACCCTTTTAGATATAAAAGATGTAGAAGTAGTTTACCATTCCCTTCTTCTGGGGGTACTCTGGGATTGTGCAGTTTGTCCAAGGCTCCTGTTAGGCACTGTGTGGAATCAAACTCCCAAACATACCTAATTCAGATTGTAGACATGCAGGGGGAAGAAAGGCAGGAAATATATGACACATGCATGGGTGGCATGCCATAGTAGCCAGAATAGATAGCCAAACCTTTAGACATTGGTCTTATATTGTTATATTTGTAGTTTTATTGTTTTTTTTTTGTTTATTTGATTTGGCTTTTTGCAGTACATGTCAGTACCTGAAGCTCTGCATTCAATTTTGTTTTATGTATGGCTTGATGCTGTAACAATAAAGTATGTACGTATATGACACAAAGGGAAATGTGAAACAGTCTGGTTTTCCCACCTCCAGATCTGTACTTTTCCTTCCCTACCTCTAGGGTCTCTACTGTTTAATAAACTGGATCCATTTGCACACGTTAAGTGTGTGATCACCTGAACCAATGCAGAAAAGAGGAGACGAGGTGTGCAGGCATGTACACCCCCCCTTCCCCATCAACTCTTGCCTCATGAGGGAGAACAAACTGCACATGCACACACACATGCCATCTTTCCCCTCAACTCTTTACAGCTTCTCCTTTCTCCAAGGACATAGAGGAAGAAGCCAAGGCACACTCAGAAGTGGTGTGAGCAAAGTCCAGTCTGCAAGATTTTTCTTCTTCTTTTAAACAAGTAAGGGCAAAGCCTCTTTGTGTGTGTGTGTGTGTGTGTGTGTGTGTGTGTGTGTGATGGCTCATGGCAAAGTTAATAAGATTAGACAGTTCCCTTTTAACTGCACCACCTGCTGGTCTATTGGAAAGAAGCCATCATCTCCGTCCCTCTGTGTGGCCAGTTAATGTGGAGAGACCCAGGGAAACCTGAAGTCTCTGGTGTAACTTCACAGAGAATGAATGTGAATAAAATCACATTTCCCTCACTAAGTAGTCACACTCTCAGTGAGCTTTCCAGCCAGCTTCAATGATGTAGCATGAGGGGGAAACCCACAGAAAAGTTAAGAAAGCACAAAAGCATAGTGTCATGGGTAAAGGGGTGTGTCCACCTGGGGAGCCCCAGAGCGCCGGACTGGGACCATAGGAAGGTCTGGTTTGGCCCAATGGCTGGTGACTTCCTATTCCTGCATAACTGAACCTCGGTTAAATTCTCAGCTTAGCTTCCAAAAGACTGTCACTGTATTATATATTGCCCATCATGGGAATCCAATTAGTCAGCCATAAGGAAGCAACAAGCTTCTTTAAAAGCCTAAGGACGTAAATTGGCCACAGACTCTGGTTTGGAAATTTACGACCCACTGGAGACTAATAGGTTAGTATACCTTTCTCAAGAAGCTCTCCAGAGTCTTTTTTTTTTTAAAAGTAAAGCATTTTTATTGCTTGGTGTAAAACTGGTTTCTATGGTTTCCTTCAAATCGACAGCAAAGCATGGAACAGCAGCTAATGCATAACTTTCAGACAACTCTGCACAGAGTGAATGGATTTAATTTTTAAGTTGGAAAATGGTTTGCACAAAGAAAGAGAGAGAGAGAGAGAGAGAGAGAGAGAAGTGAGGAGTGAAACGCTCATGGCGCAGGCAGAACCAGCTTTGTTGTTATAAGCTTCCTTGACAGGAGATGTGAGAGTGAGATCATGAGTCTAATGGTAATGTACACTTCATGTTGTTTCCTGCAAATGATGATTAGATTTGTCCTGCCCCACTCTCCCTCGAAAACCAGTCATAGTGGCAAGTTACTTGGAATCTCCCTGTTCTTTTCACTTCACATAAGGACACCTAGGAACAAAATGGAGATTTAGATCTGGATGGAAGATAGCTAATAACATGAAGTTTTTAGAAGTCCACTCACTCATCCAGCAGAATCTGTTGGAATTTTTGCAAGCTTGCATGCTGCCTTTAATTTGGTTGAGAGGTACCTTTCTGGCCTAGGGTGACTGTCAATCTATCCAGCACTAATCAATTGTTCCCTCCTGCCTCTGATTTCAAAGAAAGCCGTGCCTCTCTACTTAATGCCTTTCTCCCTTTCTTGATTCTACTGAAGTCTGTTTGCAGGGAAGCAGTCACGTTTGTTAGTTTGCTCTTTGATCTGTCACAACTGGAGTAAATAAAAAGAGTTTTTATTGTTTCTACAACTAATATCTCAGAGTGAGTTACTGAGACTGTAACTGCCAGTTGATGAGAAAAGGAGTGGACTGCTCTGGAGGAACTTGAAACTGTTCTGCTCTGTGAATCCTTGCATTTCTTCTGCACAGCTAAAGGAATTTAACCAAAAATTCAAAACTCTGCAATAGAATCTGCTCAGAAAACTCATTTGTAAAAAAGACTGCTTCAGATTGTGACAGGAACAAAAGCTTTCTAGGGTAGTGGTATTAGTGTTTGTCTAGAAAGTGTCATTGCAAAGGCATGGAAGGATCTGAGTTTTTTAGGAGAGTCCTGTCCAACAAACCGTAACACAAGCTGACCTGGGTAAAATGGTCTTCCTTTCTCATGCCTATCACTTGTGTAGGTCCCTCCATTCACAACACCATATAACAGAATTGCGGCACTCTGGGTTGCTGTCTTTATGACTGGTCATGACTGAGAGGGTTCAGACAAAGCTCTTTCATTAAAAGCACATGCAAAAAAGTTACAGGGCCAACAACAGTGACAGGTCCATTGATTCTGCCTACATTGGTTCTGTATTTGACAGTCTTGGGAAGAGAACTTATGTACAGGCCAATGACAAAAACACTGGTGTGCAGCTCAGATGTGCTCCTGGATTTGACTCTGAGCCTGGATAACCAGGTTTTGGCAGCAGCCAGGAATGCTTTTGCACAATTAAAACAAGTGCACCAGCTGTGCCCCATTCCTTGATTCCTCTGATCTGGCCATGGTGACATATGTTATAATTACATATTGGCTAGATTACTACACGAGGTTGCCGTTGGAAAGTGTTGGGAAACCCCAGCGAGTCCAAAATGCTGCAACTAGATAGATATCTGGGGATGGTTACAGGGAAACTAGAGATGGGCATGGATCAGAAATATTGTGATTTGTTTTGATTCATGATTCCTCAAGGTTGATGAATCATTACAAATGCATTACAAATTTAATTTTTTCCCTGACAAATTGACGAATAAATTTGTCAGTTTGTTTTTTTACTTTAAAACCCTGTAAAAGGTCCCCAAAGCACCTTGATGCTCCATATTTTAAGGCACGCTTCCCCTGACCCATCTCTACAAGCCCTGCAAGTTTGGTGACAATTGGGTTTCAGATGTCTGAGTTATACACCCATAGGTAGGGGCCCCCTGCAAAGTTCCTTGCAGGAACCTAGAGGCACCAAGAACAAAGAGCAACTTCTATTAACTCCCCTCTACAATCCCTCCATGTTTGGTGAAGACTGGGAATCAGACATCCAAGTTATACACCCACAAAGTGGGTCCCCCCAGGAAAGTGCCCTTTAGCAGCTGTCTTAGGGAAACCCACTCTTCACCAGACTTGGAGGGATTGTAGAGGAGAGTCATGGAAAGCTCCTCTGGCATTTGATATCTCTAGGTGCTTGGAGAAAACTCTCCTGGGTGGCCCTCTTTGTGGTTGTATAATGTGGACATCTGAAATCCAGTCTCCACCAAACAGGGAAGAATTGTAGAGGAGGGTCAGAGGAAGCGTCCCTGCAAATTTTGTCTCTCTAGGTGCATTGGGGGCCATTTTATAGCCAAATGAACTGATAAATTAAAAAAATACTAAAAAATTATTGATTTGTGATTCATTAAGGGCATTGAATCATACGAATAAAAATTGACAAATTAATGATTTTTGAACAAATTTAGTAATTCATTTTTTAAATTCGCATCAGTCTCTACAGAGAACATATAACTCCGTTACAGCAGCTCCACTGACTGCCAATCTGTTTCCAAGCACAATTCAAAGTGCTGGTTTTAACGTATAAACCCCTAAATGGGCTTGGGTCCAAAAGATCGCATGTTCCTTTATGAGCCTACCCAGGTCTTAAGATCATCAGGAGAGGCCTTTCTCTTGGTCATGCCAGCCTCAAATATGTGTTTGGGCCCCATCTTTGCTGCCCTTCTACAAGCAGACAAAAACTTTTATTCAGGCACGCTTTCCTCTAAATGAGTGGTTGATCAAGGGAACATTTTATTCTGTATTTTACTTGTGTTTTTAATATTGCTCCTATTATGAGTTTAATGCTTTTGATATATTGGAATAATTTGTTATTTGGCTTTTAACTTTGTTATTTTAAGACACACACACACACACACACACACACACACACACACACACACACACACACAGAGAGAGAGGGGATCTTGTTCAGTATTCAGGAGTTGGGAATTGCAGGCAAGGAGATCAGCAGTGGGCTCGTGTGCACAGTCCCAGGGCCCTTTGATGCATGGTCCTTATGTGAACTCCACAGCTGTAAAGCCATTTGAAAGCTGCTTTCTGCTCCTCAGTTTTAGAATACTCTATATGCTGTGACACATTGCGTTTGTTGGGCCCAAGATGCTTCTCTTGGTTTGTTCTTCTTCTGCTGCTTGCAAGAGACCAAAATGGAACTGCTTCTTTCAGTTTTCGGTTGGATTCAACTAACTGTGCAATAAACAAAATGAACCTTTCCCGTGAAGTAGTGAAAGGCATCTGTTTGGCCTAGCCTGAGCCTTTCCTGTCTTTGTTTCTTCCATTCCAGTGTGCTTCATTCTGTGACTGGCTGACAAAAACTACACATGGGTTTAATCTTCAAGTTTGGTTACCAAAGTATTTACCTGTGAAGAAGAAATTCACTGCCAGGAACAGGGTCCCAGGTAAGTCTGTGACCCACCTTTCTCAAACCAAATCCTAGAGACAAACAGCAGCACTGTATGTATGTATGTATGTATGTATGTATGTATGTATGTATGTATGTATGTATGTATGTATGTATGTATGTGTGCGTGCGTGCGTGCATGCGTGCGTGCGCGTGTGCATGTGTGTATGTATATGTGTGTTCCTGTGTGTGTATGTGTGTGTGTGTGTATGTATGTATGTATGTATGTATGTATGTATGTGTGTGTGTGTGTGTATGTGTGTATGCATGTATGCGTGTATGCGTGTATGCATGTATGTGTGTGTATGTATGTATGTGTATATGTGTGTATGTGTGTGTGTATGTATGTATGTATGCCTCTGTGTGTGTGTGTATGTATGTATGCATGCATGCATGCATGTATGCATGTATGCATGTATTTATGTATGTGTATGTGTGTATGTGTGTGTGTATGTATGTATGTATGCATGTTTGTATGTTTGTGTGTGTGTGTGTGTATGTATGTATGTATGTATGTATGTATGTACGTACGTACGTACGTACGTACAGTGGTACCTCGCTAGACAACACCCCCGCTGTACAACAAATCCGCAGGATGGTGAATTTTTTCCGATCACTATAGCAATTCACAAAACAGCCGTTCCTATGGGGAAGTTCCGCTGGACATCGATTAGGTCTGTGCTTCGCAAACTGTTTGTTCGCAAGACGACGATTTTTCTGGCTCTGCAAAATGGCTGCCCTGGGTTTTCCGGACCCATGCTTCGCCGGGCAGCCATTTTAACACCTGATCGGCACTCGGAAATGGCTTCCCCTATGGGCGATCTTCACTGGACGACGAGGTATTTTCCCCATTGAACCGCATTAAATTGGAACGCATTGCAGATTCAGTGCATTCCAATGGGGAAAGGCTTTTCGCATGACGACAATTTTGCTTAACAGCAATTTTCCTGGAATGGATTATCGTCGTCATGCAGGGCACCACTCTATGTATGTGTGTATGTATGTATGTATGTGTGTGTGTGTGTGTGTGTGTGTGTGTGTGTGTGTGTGTATGTATGTATGTGTGTATGTATCTATCTATGTATCTATGTATCTATGTATGTATTTAAGGGGGGGAAGGCATATAACCAAAGCCTTGCTGCTGACATCCATACAATTCAAGGGGCAAGTGTACTTTTAAAACATTTATTGGCTTTTAAATGTTCTTACAATCTGATTTTTTTTTTTTAAAAAAAAAGTTTTATACCATCCTTAGTAGCAAGAAATGTACTGTATTGTTTTGTCTTTTGCATTTTTAAAATATTTTCAAGGTGCAACACTGGAATTGATTGCTAGGAGAAACCTAAGAATGCTCTGTTTCATTTTTTAGGTATCCTTATAGTGCTTGGTATTAATGATGCCATGGACTAGTTTTGTGGGAGGTAGCAACAATCATGATAACAATAATCTGATTTCCACAGATAATGAGCAACATAATGGCTGAAATCCAGCAGTAAGCACAACTAATCTCTTGAATCGTGTGATTTCGTCAATCATTCCCTGTGAAAGTTCCATTGATTGAATGGGCCAATTCTAGTTGAGACTTACTACTGGATTCCAGCCAATGCATTCTTTTTAAGAATTAATGTTCCAAGTTTGGGATAAAAGGACACCCCAAGATTGTTGCAAATAGTCTCAAAGGCTGTGTCCGGTATGCCCCTCCACCCTGCTTCGAAGTGGGGAGGAACAAGAACCAAGCCCTCAGGAGCTGATTGGAACGTATGGGAAACTGGTGCAGAATGAAGTGCTCTATGAATGAATGTGTAATTTGTCAGCACAGCCTTTTAAAATCTGTATAGGATAAATACCCTTTATTGTTAGCTTTGGTCAAGACAACGGCACTGCACTGGTTATCTGTGATGTAACCAGTGTAGTACAATTGTCTTGGTGTTCACCTATAAAGCCCTCCACAGTTTGGGACTCTGTTACTTGGTGGAGTGCCTTTCCTCAAGATGATCTACCTGCACCATCAGATCCACCCAGGCAAAGCTCCTTTGGGTTGCCACACTGAAGGAGGCCAGGAAAACATCAACTAGAAGCAGGGCTTTCTTGGCTGTGGCACCAATCCTTTGAAATCAACTCCTGCTTGAGCCGTGTCTGGTCTCCTTTCTGCTCACCTTTAAGAGGTTGCTGAAGACAGTGCTCTTCAGAGATGCATTTAATTGCAACCTTGCTCCCCCACCCACCCCATTGTGGCCTGCCATTTTATTATGAAATGCTTCACTACCTCAGTTTTGTAACTCGATATGTTTTATTTTACCATTATTTTTACTTTATCATGTTGATTGACAGTTTGCTTTTTTTCTATTTTGTTAACTGCCCAGAAGAGTGCATCACATTAATGGGGCAGTATAGAAATTAATGAAATAATAATATTATTAATTTAACTCCAATTGAATGCAGTGGACCTATCTTTCAGTAAACCTGTAGCAGATTGCACGGTGTTTTCTAGAACATACACATCTTTACAATAGGAATTCATCTCTCCATTTCAAATTATGCCTAAAAATTGGATTACAAATTGAATTTCCAATGTTCTCTTTTCTCCTGCATCTGTCTTTTAAATTTCTGCCTATATAATGATATAGTGTTGATAGACAATATTTTGTTAAACAGGTTCAAGATAGGTGGTTGATATTTTGCCAGTGGGGAGCTAGGAGTCTGATAGATGAGAATTTCCTCTAGTTTTTGGAATGTGATACTATTTGACTAAGACAATGTTTGAAATAAACAACCACTTGAATGCAATGATGCACACACACACACACACACACACACACACACACAGAGAGAGAGAGAGAGAGAGAGAGAGATATGCAAACTGAGTGACGTACAGTAGGTCCTTAGGGGAACTTGTTGCAAGATTGGTAGGTTTCTCATAGCCAAAGGTGTCAGAAAATGGTTTGTTTAATCTGTACGAAGAACATATCATATGAAAAGCTAGGCTAGATTCTCTGGAAAAGACAATAATACTGGGAAAGGTTAAAGGCAGCAGGAAAAGAGGAAGGCCAAACATGAGATGGATTGACTTCTAAAAAACACCACAGGCTTGAGTTTGCAAGAGCTGAGCAGGGCTGGTGAAGATAGGACATTTTGGAGATTGCTCAATCATAGGGTTGCCATAACTCAGAGGTGACTTGACAGCACACAACAGCAGCAGCAGCAGCAACAACAGTCTGTCTCAAGCAAGTACTATCTCCTCTAAAGAAAAATGAAACCCTGTAGCACTTTCCTTGATCACTACTGGGAGATGCAATGTTACAAAGTCAACATACAAATTCAGGAAAAGTGAGCAAACACAGCAGCAAGTTAAGCAATTGGGATAGATGAATAAATAAATAAACCTATTGTAGCTGAGTACATTTTTGGCCAATAGATGTCAGTCTTGTGGTACATTTCAGATTTCTAGTCTCTCTCTTACCTATATTTTGTGAAGCTGATGTTATGGCACAAACAAAAACAAATGAAGAGCAAGCTCCATCACTATAAAACTATCTTGAAGATTGTTTTCTTGATTGTGCCAGGGATGAAACAAATTGGAATAATCTTTCAGAAATAAAGTCCAGGCAGCAAGGTCTAGTATGAAACAAAATGTAACCAGTTGTTGCAGCATCTGGTAATGGATGTAGACAAGAAGAGAAAATAAGGATGGGAAAGGCTTGAATGGCCAATGCCTCTAATTAATGTATGGACTCTTTGCTGCAGGAAGTGGTGAGGTGTCATCCACTATCTTTCATGATTTCTGAAAAGGATTCAACAATTAAAACCCTGTTGTACAGCTATGTCCATGTAACTCTCCCCAAGTTACACTCTCTGACGGCAGTCCTTGAGGAAGAACAGGAGTCTGCTTGCTTCTGCTATGATCTAATTATATACTTGTTGATAACAACAACAACAACAACAACAACAACAACAACAACAACAACAACAACAACAACAACAACAACAACAACAACAACAACAACAACAACAACAACAACAACAACAATCTTAGAACTGCAGAGCTAGAAGGGACCCTGTGAATCATCAAGTCCGGCTCCTGTCAAGGAATCACAGTGGGGAATCAAATGCCAAACCTCTGACTCTGCAGTTGGATACTCTGCAGTCTCATATTTCTTGCATCTAAGCATCTACAGCAATGAAGGTATGGCCCAGAAACACTGGATTGTCTCTTTCCCAAAATATTGGCTCTTCCACAAAATAGCATGGGAGTCACCATGTCTCTCTCCCCCCCCCCATTTTTTTTTGGAACCATTCAAATCAAGAATGTTAGAGGGAAATCTGTGATGGCACTGAGAAACCTCTGGTTGCTCAAGTACCAGTTTTTCAAAGGTACATTTTAAAAAGGAAGATAAAATATATTCAAATAAAATGGAGTCCAGGGATGGCATCTCTGTTGTGAGGGCACGCCAGTGGTAGAGGATGTAAATAGCATTGCAGTGGAACTCTGCAACCCTGGACCCATTCAAGGTGGCTTCAACTAGAAACAAAGAACAAATTCAGAAACTTCTTTAAAATTTCCAACAACCTTGCCCCTTGATTCCCAGGATGAGGAGGAACTCCCTCAGGCAGATCTGTCTTATATATACTAGCCAAACTACATTCCAAAATGTTAAACAGAGTTTGCTGAAATAGGGATTGCAATTAGCTCTTAAGCAGTCTGGATATTTTTTTCACTAATCCTTTCAGTTGCACATGAAGCAGTCCAGAAGTCTGGCTCGCATGCATTATTGTGTTTTCTTTCTTTCTACAAATACTGATTGCTTCTTTCTTTGAAGACTCACATCATAAGAGCTGATTGCTCAGGGTCTTCTATTTTAGGGCCTCACAAAATGAGGCAGTGCTTACATATCTAGAAAGAGGGCATCCTCAACAGAAAAAGACTATCTAAACATAAACATATAAATATTCTAAAAGAGTTTGCCTCAATCTGGCTAAAGGACTGGAAAAGATCAGTCTACATCCAATTCAAAAGAAGGGCAGTGCCAAAGAATACTCCAGCTATTGTACAATTGCACTCATTTCACACACTAGCACGGTTATACTCAAAATTCTCCAAGGCAAGCTTCAACAGTATGTGGACTGATAACTCCCAAAAGTGCAAGCTGGATTTTCGAAGGGGCAGAGGAACTAGAGATCAAATTGCTAACATGCACAACATGCACTGGATTATGGAGAAAGCCAGAGACTTCCAGAAAAACATCTACTTCTGCTTCATTGACTACGCAAAAGCCTTTGACTGTGTGGACCACAGCAAACTATGGCAAGTCCTTAAAGAAATGGGAGTGCCTGACCACCTTATCTATCTCTTGAGAAACCTATATGTGGGACAGGAAGCAACAGGTAGAACTGGATATGGAACAACTGATTGGTTCAAAACTGGGAAAGGAGTACGACAAGGCTGTATATTGTCACCCTGCTTATTTAACTTATATGCAGAATATATCATGTGGAAGGCTGGACTGGAGGAATCCCAAACCAGAATTAAGATTGCCGGAAGAAAAATCAACAACCTCAGATATGCAGATGATATCACTCTGATGGCAGAAAGTGAGGAGGAATTAAAGAGCTGCTTAATGAGGGTGAAAGAGGAGAGCGCAAAAAATGATCTGAAGCTCAACATCAAAAAAATCATGGCCACTGGTCCCATCACCTCCTGGCAAATAGAAGAGGAAGATATGGAGGTAGTGACAGATTTTACTTTCTTGGGCTCCATGATCACTACAGATGATGACAACAGCCACGAAATTAAAAGACACCTGCTTCTTGGGAGGAAAATGATGCAACAGCAACTTAAAAAGCAGCGACATCACTTTGCCGACAAAGGTCCACATAGTCAAAGCTATGGTTTTTCCAGTAGCAATGTATGGAAGTGAGACCTGCACCATAAAGAATTGACCACCAAAGAATTGATGCTTTTGAGCTGTGGTGCTGGAGGAGACTCTTGAGAGGCCCCTGGACTGCAAAGAGAACAAACCTATCCATTTTGAAGGAAATCAACCCTGAGTGCTCACTGGAAGGACAGATCCTGAAGCTGAGGCTCCAATACTTTGGCCATCTCATGAGAAGACTCCCTGGAAAAGACCCTGATGCTGGGAAAGTGTGAAGGCAAGAGGAGAAGGGGACGACAGAGGATGAGATGGTTGGACAGTGTCATTGAAGCTACCAACATAAATTTGACCCAACTCCGGGAGGCAGTGGAAGACAAGAGGGCCTGGCGTGCTTTGGTCCATGGAGTCATGAAGAGTTGGTGACTTAACGAATAAAAAACAATATAAGCACAGTGAGACCCCTGTAGCTGCAGGATCGATATCTGCAGTTTTATTTACCCATGATTTGCTGCAGCCCAGAATATAACAAAGGCTCTCGTGGCCTTTGTCCCTACGCTTGTATGTTATATGTATGGTTCCCTCATATCCACAGGTATGGCAACCACAGGAGATCATGGAACTAGTTCCCCATACGATATAGGGGTCGTAATGTAGAGACTTCAAGTTTTCAATAGATGGCAGGACTGAGAGGAGGAGCGGTCACATTAATAAATGTTAATAAAAAAAAGGGTGCCAAGAAGGAAAAAGAATAATCTCCACCATTCATTTCAAGAGGGGAGAAAACATGGAAACCAGTTGTCTGGTAGGCCTACTGTATCTATTTACTTCTCAGGGTCTAGGCCAGTGATGGCGAACCTATGGCACGCGTAGCCCTTTCTTCTGGCACGCGACAAACCTTTTGAAGTGGCTGCAGCTGGGATTCCCTCTTTCTCTTCCTGTTCTGGGTCCTCAACTTCCTGTCCATCCCCATGATTCCCCCTTTAACTTCCTGTCCATCCCCATGATTCCCCCTTTAACTTCCTGTCCGTCCCCATGATTCCCCCTGAAACTGCCACTTCCTGTTCCGGTTCTGGTCTTCTGGGTGGCACGGCAGTCACTGGTTTCTTCCCCACCCCCTCATTTTGGGCACTCGAGCCAAAAAAGGTTTGCCTCCACTGGTCTAGGCCAATGTCCTGTTCTATATTTCTGTGCACACAGAGCTTGGACAGGGACATGACTGGGACCTTGTCATATTGTCACAGCAGTGTCTGCAGCTGGGGTTCCATGCAGGCAAACACTGAAAAAGCACACTGGACCTATTGTTCAGTTTTGGTCATCTCTGCTGCTATAGAATATTTGTTGTTGCAAATATATTTCCAGAATAATAACAGATCTTTTTTTAAAATCTTACTCACAGGAATATTTTCTAATGGCACTAAAACCTTGGTAACATCATTTACTATCTCGACAAATAAAAATGTATTGCATCAGTTCTTTTAGTTAATGTAAACATGGCTACTGGAAAAAGAACAAAATATATAATTTATCTGGAGATAGTGATTGCACTCTGTAATTTTCTACACAAGCATTCATTACTATAAAGTGTTTTGTTGCTATTTCATTTTGGGTTACAGAGCAATTTTTTCTGAATCTTTGACTTGAGCAATGTAATGTTTTAATTTGATGTTGAAGGCAACACTGGTAAATATGAAGAAATTGTGCATCAATATAGGAAGTGTTTGAACTAATTATATAGTTTGCACCAAGCAATCAAAGAGGCAAATGATTCAAAAGAAAAATATATAAATCAATTAAAAGCCATGTTTGACAAACAACGTATTATGCTCTTCACATTGCATTTACGTTTTCAGGATAAATAAAAGTAACCAAAAACTTGCCAGAATAATTAGCAGTCTTTAGCTGATTTAAATTACATCCACATTGTACTGGAAAGCACGGGAAAAGAATAACATCATATAGATTTCAGTTCTATCCATGGAAATATAATAGTGCTTTAGTGCTGGCTATTCATAGGACAATCGGAAAAGAAAAATCCTGGATATACACTGTGCTGTTCTAGAGAGAGATCTGCTTAGGAAGGCTGGATGCGCTTTCCGCATGCAGTATTAAGCCATAGTCAATGAAAATCTTGTCTACATTTCCAAGATCATTTAGACACAAAAAACTGAGCATTAATGCCTTGTGTATGTGAACGCCAATAAAGGGGATTCAAAAGAAACAAAACGGATAAGAAGCAGGCAAGGAGCTGATGGTCCACAGGCCAGAAAGACCTGTATGTTGAGCAGAACTTGGAAATGTTACTTTTTAAGATTATGACTCCTGTCAAGTCTAATATGGGAGCAGAGTCTGAAAAAGTAACCCCCCCCCCAAAGTTTACAAAATAAATGTAACTGTAAGAGTATTTATGCATAAATACATTCTTTGCAGCGATGCATTTTCTATTGGGTTTCTAATGACATGAAACTACACCAAGATGGTTGAATTAAAATTAGACTGTGATGAATTCCAAAATAATTTCTATATAATGGGTGGACTCAGCCACTGAATGGACAATTGTAATTTTATATGCACAGGTGTTAAGCAATTAACATTAGGACACTGACTTCCCCTTTGAGCTGATAAGGCATAAGTAGGTTGTAACTAGCTAAAGATCATTGTAGACCATTCACCTGCAAACTTCAAGTGTTCCTCTATTCATGGAAACATCAAATGCTGTCTTATACTAAATTAGGTCACTGGCTCATTTAAATCAGTGTTTGCCAGGAATACCAGATCTTTTAGACTTCCATAAGCCCAGCCATCATTGCCAAAGGAATGGTAGGAACTGTAGTTAAAAAAACCCACTGAAAAGCACCAGGTTGCTTACATCTGCTCATTTCTGAATGTCATTTCTCAAGCAGGTAGCTTTTAAACTATTTTTTTTTAAATGTATAACGTGTTCATAATTTATTGTATTTTTGGTGGTATTTGTTTCTTTTTTAATATATCACACCCTATTTGTGGTTCCAGTGTTTGGAGAAGTGCACCATGTAAACAAAGCAAAGCAAAGCAAAATATGTGCAAAAAGGTTGGGGGCAGAGCCATCTGATGAAATTTTTATCTCTTTCTATCCATGAATGCTGATGAGTTAAGTAGCATTAAGATGCACTGGCACTGAAAAAGCCAAATAAAATTCATTGAATTAAAAGGATTTGAACCCCACAGACACACACCCTCAGGTTAATTGGGTTCCCTTTCCCCCTTCTCTGTATATTATCACCGCAATGAGAGTGCAGTGATGTTATTGTGCAGCAGCGCAAATCAACATTCTACAAGGTACAGTGGTGCCTCACTTAACGAGCGCCCCGTTTAACGATGAATCCGCATACCGATGCGGATTTTGCGATCGCTTTTGCGATCGCATTACGATGTTGACTATGGGGGGAAATCGCTTTGCGATTTTTCCCCATAGCCCAATTTTCCCCCAGCTGAGCGGCGGGAACTTTGAAGCCCCGCCGCTCAGCTGGGGGAAAATGCCAGCGGTGGCCTTGGAAGGACTCTTCCGAAGCCACCACCTGCATTCCCCTTCGGAAGGGGCATTTTCCCCCAGCTCAGCGGGAGCCCCGCCGCTCAGCTGGGGGAAAATGTCGGCGGTGGCCTCGGAAGGACCCCGGAGCCACTGCCGACATTTGCCTTCCGAGCTCTCAAAGGGCCCCCCTCCGACATTGGAGAAAGCCCTTTGAGAGCTCGGAAGGCTCTCAGTGGCGGCGGGGGCAGGGTAGGGGGGTCCCAAAGGCTTCCAGACCTTTGCCTGGAAGCCTTCGGGACACCCCCCACCCTGCAGCCGCCACCGCCGCTTGAAGCCGCCCTGCGCCGCCTACCCCACCCGTTCTCAGACTTCCAGGCGTCCGAGCATGGCTGGGGTAGGCGGCACGGGGCGGCTGCCGGCGGCGGGGACAGGGTAGGGGTGTCCCGAAGGCTTCCAGGCAAAGGCCTGAAAGCCTTCTGGACACCCCCCCACCCTGCAGCCGCCGCCATGGCTTGAAGCCACCCCACGCCGCCTACCCCACCCATTCTCAGACTTCCAGGCGTCCGAGCATGGCTGGGGTAGGCGGCGTGGGGCGGCTGCCGGCGGTGGGGACAGGGTAGGGGTGTCCCGAAGGCTTCCAGGCCTTTGCCTGGAAGCCTTCAGGACACCCCCCTCACCCTGCAGCCGCCGCTGCCGCTTGAGCCCGCCACCCAGCTGGGGGGACGGCCGGCCGGCGCTTGGGAAGGAGAGTGGAGGAGGTCCCCGCACTCCTTCCCGAGAGCCCGCCGCCCAGCTGGGGGGAAAGGCCGGCCGGCGCTTGGGAAGGAGAGTGGAGGAGGTCGCTGCACTCCTTCCCGAGAGCCCGCCGCCCAGCTGGGGGGAATGGCCGGCCGGCGCTTGAGATGGAAAGTGGAGGAGGTCCCCGCACTCCTTCCCGAGAGCCCGCCGCCCAGCTGGGGGGAAAGGCTGGCTGGCGCTTGGGAAGGAGAGTGGAGGAGGTCCCCACACTCCTTCCTGAGAGCCCGCCGCCCAGCTGATAAGCGGTTCCAAAATGGCCGCCGTTTCGCGCCTCACTTACCGAGGCAGCGAAAATGGCAGCCCTATGGAGGATCTTCGCTGAACGGTGAGTTTTTGCCCCATAGGAACGAATTAAACAGGGTTTAATTCATTCCTATGGGTTTTTTTGTTCCATTCAGCGATGTTTCCGTATAGCGATGTTAAACCTGGAACGGATTAACGTCGCTATGCGGGGCACCACTGTACTGTACATTTAAAAATGAGGGCAACCCAAACTAA
The DNA here is from genome assembly GCF_051106095.1 of Pogona vitticeps. NCBI lineage: Eukaryota > Metazoa > Chordata > Lepidosauria > Squamata > Agamidae > Pogona > Pogona vitticeps. The sequence goes on from NC_135787.1 coordinate 126,686,489, forward strand.
TGGCACAGATATAGCAGACAGAGTGTTCTTGGTCTGTGCCAAGTTTGTGGAAATTTGGATAAAGGATTTTCAAGTTATGTATGATTTTTAAAATGTAAAACTGTTTTACTGTCCATGCAGAAACAAGCTGCCTTAAATGTCTCCAGATTTAGAACAGATCAAATAAATAGAAAAGACCAGTCTTACTTATTTGAAAGAGAATGATTGGCCTCACTCCCTTTTTCTTTTCATTTGGAAGGAATCCAGGCTGTAAGGACGAAATACTGGTCCTCAAAAAAGGCCTTTCAAAAATGAGAAACAGTGACTTAGTTATAAACTGAGCATGTGTAGAAGAGGCTTACCAGCAAGACTATTCCAAAGTAGATATATTTTTGCAGCTTTGTGGCCCAGGAAGAGAGATGGTTGAAGGGCAAATAAAGGTCACAGAAACAGTCAAAATACAGGTTTTCTTTGAAGTCAAAAACAGGTTTGCATTAAATAAAGTAATGCAATGACGATGCTCCAGAAAGGAACATTTTGCCATGTATCTTCAGGGAATTAGCATACAGTTTTGGAAGGCATATTTAAAGTATTTCTACATTACCTTTGGAAGGAATCCAGGCTGCAGGGCTGAAGTATTGATTTTAAAGAAAGGCCTTTCAAAAGGGTAAAACAGTGACTTTATTATAAAGTAAGCATGCATAGAATAGATATTCTGTCATGTTCCTGGGGGTTACAACAGCCGAAGTCCGATAAACCAGTCCAGGGTCAAAAATACAAAGAATGCAAAGCCAATGTCCATAAATCCACTCACAGAAGGAAGTCCAGTGTCAAAGTCCAGAGTCCGATACACAGCGTAGTCCAGAGTCAGAGTCCGAAGTCCAATACCGGCGCAGTTCAAGGGCAGAGTCCAGAGTTCAGGGTCAGGAACACGATACAAGAAACGTGGATGCAAGCCAAGATTTTGACTCCTTGCTTCCACGAAGTTTCTGGCTTTACTGGAAGCCGTTTTATAATGAAACAGCTCCTTGAGCTGCTGGAAAGCTTTCTATCTTGCTAATACTCAGGACTAGATGAACGTAGGTCTCTGTGGAAAGCCTTTGAGCGATCCTCTGATCTTCTTGTCCTAAGTCTTTCCCGAAGCCTGCCCCGAAGCCTGTCTGCTGTGGAGGGAGAATCTGGAGGCAGTTCAGGTGTTTCTGATCTCTCCACATTCTCTTCAGCCACAGTGAACCCTTCTGGGTCCAGGTCTTCGGAAGCACTCATGACACATACCAAGGTAGATACATTGTAGCAGCTGGAAGGCAGATCTTTGGAGGGCAAAGAAAGGACACAGAAAGAGTAAAAAGACAGGTCGCATTTGTTGAAAAACAGTCATGACAATTGCTTGGTGCTTGGGTGAGAAATCATTAACTGATGAAAAAGGAGTCAACTTCTGTTTTTTTCCCCCTTGTGTGATGTCACTTTATGAATGGTAGTGAGCACAAGCCGGTATCCTGTAGACCAGGGGTGTCAAACTCAAATTCATCGGGGGCCGCATCAGCAGTTTGGTCCCCATCAAAGGGCCGGTTGTATCTGTAGGTCCTTGCTGTGTGTGCGAGGCTGGTACTCTTAACATGTATTATTTAACACTAGATCTTCAGTACGAATAATATACAGTACGTGATTTTTTCCCTCCCTTCTGGGTTCCCTCCAGCCAGCCGCTTTTTTCCCTTCCCAATTATGCTGAGCCATTCATAACATAAAAAAGTATCCATCGCCTCATCTACACACAAGCATCTGTATAGATGTATCCACACATACAGTACAGGCACGAAACGTTCGGATTGTGTATTTCCCTACAAACCCCTCTTATAAACCACCCAAACCTAAACTACATTTATTTACCCGCGAAATCGAGGAAGAGGCTTTGATTCGGAGCAGGAAAGGCCTCTCTCGTCCGTCCTTCCTTGCCCAAAAAACCCCCCAAAACCCCCGCTATTTTATTTTAAAACCAACCTCCGTCCACAGCCCAGCCGAATCCGGGCAGGCCGGTCGGAGGGACGGGCGGGTGGACGAAGAAAACAAGGGAAAGCGCTTCTTTCCCTCCCCCCCAACATACACACACCCCACTTGGACGACGCAGCCCCAAGGCCCGGGCGCGCCCCGTCCCCTTCCCGCCTTCCCCACACGAGGTTCACACTGACTCCCCCCCAAATGGCCCCCTCCCTTCCTCCCTCCCTCCCTCCCTCTCTCCCCGTGGGGGCTCTGGCGGCGCAAACCGCCTCCCAACCGCTGCGGCCTCCCCTTCCTCCTCCCCCCACCGAGCCAGGCGCGTGGAAGGCGGCGGCCGCTCTGTGGGCCTTCTCTCTCTCTCCCCATTCCCTTCTCTCTCTTCTTCCCCCGAACTCCAAGGCCAGGCCTCCTCCTTCTCTTCCTTCTCTCTGGGAATTCTTTCCCCTCCTCTCTCTCTCTCTCTCTTCCATGAGGGGAATCCGCCTCCTGCGGCCTAGCCCGCGCCGGAGCCTTTTTCCCTCCTCATTCTTTCCCCTCACACACACACCCCGATGCCTCCCTCAGAGCCCCTCTTTTCTCTTTTCTTCCCGCCCTTCTTCCTTCCTTCCTTCCCTCCCTCTCCCGCTTTTCCTCACACACACGCGCGCGCGCTGTGGTGCTTTTCTTTCTTTCCCCCCTTTTTTTCTTCTTCTTCCCTCCTCGACCCTCTTAAGGCGGCGAGGTGATTAAAGAGGGTCGTGCCTCTCGTCGCCTTTTGGGCTCGTCCGTTCGTTCCTTGGCTTCCTTCCTCTTCTTCTGCCTTTTTTCCCTCTCGCGAAGCCGTTGGGCGGGCGGGTGGGCTGAGGGCTGAAGGAAGATGACGGAAGCGCGGCGGTTCAAATAGCCGTAAAAGAAGGCGAAGGAGGGAAAGGCGAGGTTACCACTAAAAAAGGGGGGGAGGGTGGTTGGGACCCAACGCGCAGGCGCGGAGGCACGCGGGCCACAGACAAGAGGCCGCGCGCGGGGAGGCGCGCGCACTCACAATGGAGGGACGCCGAGTGTCACGTGACGGTGGAAGACCCAATATAGGGAAGGCGCTAGATTCCTCTTCTGATGGGTCCGCGGGCCATCAGACGAGGTCTGGCGGGCCGGATTTGGCCCGCGGGCCTTGTGTTTGACACCCCTGCTGCAGACCAACTTTTTTGGGGCTGTGGACCAGTGCTCCATGTGCAGGGGGGCAGGGGCACCCACACATTTACGTGGTGGGCTTGTCACACTTGCGCAGGGGCATGTCACCCCTGTGGGGGGTGACACATCCTCCACGCAAGCGACACACCCACCACGAGGGCAACCCCCCCCCATGAGCATGACATGCCCACCGTGGGCACAATACCACAGGCATGACGAACCCCCATGCGAGCGTGACACATCCACTGTGTGGGCGGGCGGGAGGTGGAGATCGGTATCCATGGCCCAGTTCTCGCAAGCCCACAGACCTGCTGTAGACCACCTTGATTATTACCATTTGTGTTGTCAACATTTTGGCTACCCTTTGCTATATAAAGCTAGCCATCTTTTTGCCTTTTTGTATCCTGCAGCATCCCATGGGACTTTTAGTCGAAAAAAAGTAAGATTTCCAAACTCTGCCACAGACTCTTTTTGCTTGCCAAGCTGCTTTAGGATGAAAACTATAGGTTAACCATTACCACTCCACAATCCCTTAAACTAGGGGTGGGCAATTAATTTCTATGGGGGGGGCACATGAAAAATCTGTGTTCAGGGGCCAAACCAAATTTACTTAAAAATAAAATGAAACAGTGATGTTATGATTATTTTTATTTTAAACTTGTTAATCTTAACAAATACTAAAGAGTTTTTTTGCGGTATGTTAAAAATAAGTAAATGATCGACTTTAGACAAAAAGCTATAAATGGTTTTGATGTCCCGCGGGCCAGACAGGAGCAGCTCACGGGCCATATGTGGTCCTCAGGCTGCACTTTGCCCAGGTCTGCCTTAAACCTTGTAGCTTACCATTTTACTCAGGTAGCAATTATGTAATGAACTTGAATAATATAAAATTTTAAAAAAGGATTAAATAAAGGCAGTTTATTCTTCAAATAATGTATAATTAATTTTGGAACTGACTACTGAAAAATGTCCTTATGAGCACTAAATTACATGGCTTTAAAACAGATTAGATACAATTATAAATGACAGACATTGAAAGTTATAGGCTAAAGATCCTCCATTTGCAGAGTAGGTGTATCTTTAGGATAGGGAGAGCCAAATGGGCATTTGAAGTCAGGTCTGGATCTGATAGTCTATTAAACCACACTGGCTTTCAAGAGAAGAGGAGATAGTATTCTGTCATACTATGGGGCACAATTTTTATCATTTCATACAGTCCATGTTTTAGGTCTAGATAAAAACTGCAATTATTTATTTGCTTATTTGTATGTATATCTTTGTGTGTGTCGATATGCCATCTTTCTCCCTATAATTCACAATTAATTAAAACATGATATAATCAAGACATTAAAACACAATACATTAAAAATACAATAGAAAAAATAATATCAAAATCCATCATTTAGAAGCACTGTACTGTGCAGATTAGAAATACGTGCATAGAATAGCAGACTATGAGTGAAATCCTAGAATGTGACTTTCATACAGGGCTTTCAAGTTGCAAACTAGAAACAAAAGCTGCATCTTTGATAGCTTTATCTATTCAGTACATGTTTTGATGACCTAATAACTGAAATTCTGTACAGGTTAAAAATGTACAGTAGGGGTACACAACAAAACAATAAAACAATGATCATAAAATGATACATAATAAAACCAGTATAAAACTACCAACAAAGTATAAATGCCACCAAAGGTAAAACCAGCAGCAAAAATAAAGCAATCCAAGATCTTTCAAAGTTTAGAATAAATAAGTGAACTGCAAAAAAAAAAACTATTTTTTTCAAACTACTTGTTAGCTTTGATGAATCACAATACTATAAAAACATAAGATTACTGTCTTTCTCTTTCCAATATATATCAAGTTCATTTAAATCACCAGTTGTCAAAAATTCAATTTTAAAAATTTAAATCATGATTTAAATCAATTTGATTTGAGTCAAATCTACCCTGTTGAGTTTTAATAAGTTTTCCATTTATCACTGTGATAAATAAAACCCCAGCAACGTATATTGCCTTTCAAATGCCAGCTCTAACACAGAAGTGCCAATTGAGCCACTAATGTGCAGATTTTTTCCATGTCAGAAACTGGCAGCAGGACAAAGACTACTTGAAACAATGCTAGTACTGATTTGACATATATTTTCTCATGTGGCTTATCAGGACATACTTTTGGTTGGAGTCTTTGTGCTTTGAAGGATAATAGTTCTACTGATCAGTAAAGATAACATTTGCTGTGTATGCTTTCTGCGGGTATATACAGGTAATAACACATTCAGCCATTGCTGCACCAAATGAATGTCTTTTAGGATGGTTTCACATTCATTTCAAAGTACTGTTTTCCATACTTGGCTTTTAAGCTCTTGATGGCCTTGGCATACGTCCATTTCTCTCCTCAAAAGCTATGCTTCAAGTTTGCAGATCAGCTACACCATGGTTGCATTAATGTAACCAGAAACTTACCTAGAAATGTAAATGTGCAATTACCCATTCATGCAAATGTGCAATTGCCCCTCACCTAATCTTTAGGCCACGAGTAAAGATTCTTTGATTTCCTAATTTAGCCTCCAAGTCTCATAATGCATTATCATCAGCCATTCGGGCAGGGGCTTCTAGCAGTGGAAGTCCAAAATATCTGCTGGACAACAGTTCTTCACCTCTGCTTCAAGCATTTTCATATGGCATGCCTCTTTATTATGTTTTTTTGTGACTGAATGGAGGATCTTGTGGGAGTCTAGTTATTGTACTGAGTCTTGTTTCTTTTTTGATTTTGTTAAGGAATGTAAGACACAAATGTAATGCAGCAGAACCCCTGTTCTGCTGTATTAAGTGTAACCACTTATCAATGGTTTGCTGCAGCCCTATCTGCAACATACAGGGTGTCCCCATGTGGCCTTTGTCTCTCCCCCCCATGTATGTCATATACTGTATAGCATTTGCTACTACAGTATCTGAGGTTTTAGGCATCCATGATAGAGTGTGGAACCAATTCCCACCAATGTGGGGAACCTATTGTAATAAAAGTAATAGGTATTTTAAAATTATACCTTTTCAGTTGAACATTTATGTAACTAATTCTCAAATGAGGCATACCTTAAAATGAGGAAAGACTGGTTGGAAATATGTTAGGTAAACAAATAAATCATGTTTTGAGAGTTTAGAAAAATGGGTTGTCATCCAGAAATTTCTTACTGGCCAAATAGTTGCTCAGATATATATAAACAATGAGTAGCATTGACTGTGTATGAAAATGTTACAATAGTATTTAATTTTTTTACACATGGATTGCTTTGTATTCTTCATTTCCAGATCCATCGCTCTTTGGAGTGTCTGGTGACATCGTGTGCATTCAATGAAGAGCTGTACCACTGTAGTAGTAGACATAGTTTCCCAGTGGGCATAAATGGCTGATTAAAATGGCTGTACTACCATATTGGTAGTTTCAGGCTTTCACATTTCAGTTATAATATATACAGTATACCTATAGTGATAAGGGCAGCCATTCCTTCTTTTTAAAAAGTTTGAAATTCAGTAGAAGGATAGTTCTCAGTCAGCAGATGCAACTGACATGATCCTGATTATTTCAATACTGTATTACTTCCAGATGAATTTGGCAAAGCCACTTTTTGGACTATAACTCTCAAAGTACCCCAAACCAGTGTGTACTGGCCATGATGGCTGAGGGATTCTGAGATAACAGTCCAAAAAACTACCTTTTACAATCACTGCATACAGCACACATAATGAAAATTCCATATGACAAAAGTTGTGCATAATGACACCTACCTAAGTGAAGTCTGTAACAACTAAGGCTACAATCCTGAATACCTTCTAGAGAGTAAACACCTTATTAACCTTACTGGCACTTACTGTATGTCTGACCAAACAAATGTAGCATTGCATTATGTGTCCCACTAGAGTTGATGAACCTGTTTAATTGTGCTTTCACAAGGCCTATTGCTTTCAATGGAATTTGATAACGATAAATTTGGGAGACTGCACATAGATTTTTAATAAAAGAAATCCAATAAAGTTTTATACAGGTTCATTCTAAAATAAATCACACTGTGATTAACGCTTACTGACAAGAATGCATCCCTAGGGTCAGAATTCAGATTACACAAAACATTATTTTAGTGTTACATGATTAGAACAACAAAACCAAAAAAACTTTAAACAGTAGTTGTGGGGATTAGGATTGAAATCATGGTGACATTTTAAAAACAGTTACATGTGGTTGTCTCACTAAGTTACTTCTTGATGGCTGCTATTTGCACATAGCCACTTGGGCTGCGTGTTTGTGTGCAATCTTTCATCAGAACCATTTTGCGATAGGAAAGGGTTAAAATCTTACACTCATCCTAACCTTTTCCACGTGCAGTGGAAGTAACAGTTCAGAAAAGAATCATACAACTCTGAACAATGATTTTAACACAATTTAATCCTTAAATTGTAAGCATGACTGGAAAGAGAATATGAATCTTGGCTGGTTTGCAAGCATTAAATAAACTCCAGACTCTTCTTCTTATAGCTATTCAGACTATTCTTCTTATAGCTGATACATCCTTGATAATGTTGGTGGTGGCAGTTCTTTGCTCAAGCCTACTTTTGATTATACTGTAGTTTAAGAACAAGATACTTCTCCACATCCTCTCTGGTACTGCACAGAGAATATACGCCAAAGGGGTTTTGTGTGCATGTCTGTTCTGTGTCGTCATGTCAAAATGGATTTATAGCAACCCTAATAGGTCTTTCATGGTAAGTGAGATATTTAAGGAGTGGTTTTACCAGTTCCACACCCCTAGTGAGCTTACATGACCAAATGGGTTTCAAACCCAATCTCCAGAGTCTTAGTCCATCACTACACAACTCGGAATTCCAAAGAAGTTTTGCACATCCCATTTAAACTGCTTTTTGTTAGCCCTTAGCAAACAAATAAATAAATAATACTTCCTTTCTCCTTTACAAGCAAGAGTAAAAATAAAATAAAAAACTTTTTGTATTTATTTAGTGTGAATTCCAAGAAATAGAGATTTGGTACAGTAAGGTATTCAAATGTTAGCACAAAGCATCTCTCACATCAGTCATCTTTGTTAAGAATTCTATTTAAAGTCATTTACCAGCTAGATTTCAGACACAGCATTAAGGTTTATGTACATCCCCAGACATAAGCCTATGTTAAAAATAATTTCTTTTGCATTAAAACAAAAGTACTCAAACAGGCCAGAGGAATTTACACTGAAGGGAGTGTGAAAATGATTCTGGAATACATCACCTCTAGGGTGGAATCAGGCAAAGATGTCATTTCTCCAAGGCTTTAGGGTGGGTTGAAGTACAAGGCAGCAGAAACAATAAGAAACCTTATTTCCCTTTTTCTCAGCCTCAGAAAAGTACTGCAGCCCCATCAGCCTGGGACATGAAAAGTATATCCTCAGCTAGGAACAGAGATGTGAAGAGTCCAGCCTTCCCCTTCCACAGAAGAGAGATTTCTACCCTCTACAGTCACCTAGGGTGCCATGAGAAAACCATCAACTCCTTTCAGTCAACAGGGAAGGAAATGACATATTCCCGATTTTCTGTTCTTTCCTCCCAAAGGTTCAGCCTGGTTTCTTCCACATTTATTTGAGCAGGTAAGGATTCATAATCTTCAACTGCAGTGAAGTATATAAGCATGGAAACCAAATCTCGGCTAATATGTGCGTTCAGGAAAGGGCAGCGTGACCTCTATAGGACATGCCTCAGACTTCAATGTCTGCATTAGAAAAAATATTTCCTACCTTGCCTAAATTATACAATTTCAGCCCCATCGCATGTATTTCACTTATTTTAGACAATCTGCTTTGCTCCACGCAAGGCAAAGGAAGGCAAGTCTCCGGACTCTTTCTCCCCTGTCCAAGTTTCACATTTCATCAAAAGCGCTCTTCAACTTTGCAGCCATCTCCCCTTCCCCTCACACGAATTTTTCTTCATAATTCAAGCCTTGAGATTCCCAACAGGTACTCCCTACTCCGCGGACACCCTGGCGGAACGGATCCGTGCATTTTTCTGCGAGCGCCCGCTGCCCACAGGGCAGATCAAAGCGAAGTCCTGTCATCCCTCAGGATCGCTCGGGGTGGCAGCCGCGCAGAGAAGGGGCCGCAGCGGCGGAGCAACGCGCCCTCGACCGCACCTGCCGCCGCAAGATCCCCGCGGGAGTCTTAGCAACGAGACGCCGGCGGCCCTCGGGAGGCAGCCCGTACCTCCCGGCGAGGGACGACCCGAAGAGGAGGAGGAACACGAGGACCCGCCGCTCGGCTGAAGGAACTTTCTGTTTCGCCGGCGCCGACGAAGGCGCAAACCATCGGGGTGGCCGGGCGCACGGCACGGCACGGCACCCGCGCCGGTTCTCCTGCCCAGCGCGAGCCGAGCTCCGCCGGGTCGGGGTGGTGGTGGCGGCGGCGCCTTTCCCAAATCCAGCGTTCGTGTGCCGGGACGTCGGGCTCGTTGGGTACCGCCTGCCCGCGGCGGCGGCGGCGGGCTCAGCACGGCTCCGCTCCCGTCCTCCGCCTGTGCGCCCTGAGCCGCCCAGCACGGCGCGCGGCAACTTTTCTTCGCGCAGCTCAGCGAGACATTAGCGGAGGCAGAGGCGAGCCCTTTTTGCCCGCGCGGGGGCCGCCTCCCTGATTGGTCGAGGCGCACGTGGAGCGAGGCGAGCAGCGCCCCGCCCCCGCCCTGCCAGACACCCCCTCTCCTCTTTCCCACTCCCAACTTTCTGCACTCCACCGGCGGGAAGAAAAGTCTCCGGCCGCCGCCGCCGCCGCCGCAGGCACCTGTATGATTGGCTCCGAGGGAAGAGGAGGAGGAGGAAGAGGAGAAGGAAGAAGGCACGAGAGGCGGGTCCGGAGGGGGGGGGGCTTGAGAAGAGGAGGAGAAGCCGGGTGCGGCGCATGCGTGCTTCGCTGCCCCACGCCTGCCGCGGCCGCAGTCACTTCCTGCCCTCGCGCCCATCCGGCTCCGGGGTCGCGTCGCGCGGCCGCTTGGGCGGGACAGGCGGCGGGCAAGTTTCGGTCGGGACGCGCCGAGAGCGCTCCTCTGCCCTCCTCCCTCTGGCGCGCCTCCCACCCCCTCTCTCTCTCCCCCTCAGCGGAGCTCGGGTCTCCGAAGGCGGGCTGCCTCCCGCTTTGGCGCTCCCTGTCACCTGCTGCTGCTGCCGCCGCCGCCGCCCCTCACCCTGTGGCGTCCCGACCGGAGAGGGCGACGCGGAGCGAACGGTGGTGGTGGTGGCTCTTTTTTTTTTTGCCTTCCCTCCCGCGCGCCTTGCTCTCCCCGTCAGGCGAGCCGGCGTCCCTCTCAGGGGACCGGGGCGTGTGTGAGGGCTCGGCTTCGGGGGGGAGGTCGGGACAGGCGGCGCCTTCCTCCTCAGCCCACCAGGACTCCCCTCCCTCCCTCCGTCCGTCCCTGTTTCTGGCTGGCTGGCGGCCCCGCTGTCTTCGAGGAGCCTCCGCGTAAGTGTGGTCGGTCGCCCTCGGGAAGTTCTTCAGACAGGCTTTTCCATCTTGCCTTCCTCCCGCCGGGGAGGCTGAGAGTTGAGACTTTTTTCCTGGGTGGGTGGGTGGGTGGTGGTGCCGCCGCGGGCAGGGCAGTGCGTGAGAGAAAACTTCTCTCTCTCTCTCTCTCTCTCTCTCTCTCTCTCTCTCTCTCTCTCTCTCTCTCTCTCTCTCTCTGTGTGTGTGTGTGTGTGTGTGTGTGTGTAGGAAGAGAAGTGCTCACGCTGGCTGGGTGTGAGGTGGGGTGACAGGTGGCCCGGCAAGGGTGCGCAGGGCGAAGAGTCTTGCTTTGCCACCACCTCTTTACGGGTACCGAGTGGGGTGGCCGAGGGGTTGTTTCGCTCTTGCTCGGAACGTGGTTTCTGTGTCCTGTATTGGAATTTCCGACCTGTGTAAAGGAAGACTGGTGGGAGGCGAAAACGAAAACGGTGGAGTGGGGGCGGGTGCAGGAGTGGGCGCACATCTGGTTCTCTGTATCCTGTCACGTTGCAAGTTCCGTCAGTCTTTGCATATCAGTCTTGAGGTATGATGCGAGTTGTACTTCAGCTACATCAAAACTCCAGGGGTTGCCCACTTATCCATAGACACTCACCAGGGAGTGGCAGTGGTAAGACCAGTCTCTTGAGTATCTTACATACTTCAGAGACACACTATGATCTCCATAACTCATAATATATTTGGTGGCATATATCTAGCCAAAACTCTAATCAGGTAAAATATTTTTACTGTTGCTGATATGATAGGGGTTAGACTCTGAAACCTTATTGATTAATACGAAACCACCCAGAAATCTGCCAGAAGGCTCTGATATACCTGTTGCCTACTGCCTGCCTGCCCTCTTTCTCAACCTGAGCATGCATTGACCAAGTCAATGTGATAATAATTGAAGTCCCCCTGGAATTCTATTGCTCTAAGGCCATGTTTCTATGCATGTGTGTGTGTGTGTAAGCAGAGTTGACAGCTGGATGATCAGGTTAGTACTTCCTGGGTAAGGTGAGAAGATTTGGATCCTGGATTTCCCACTATGTTAATTTGGGTTTACTTTGACTTTGCATATTGTTTGGGTTTGATGGATCAGTTATAAAATACATTTTCTGCTCATGTTGTCATTCTGTTGGGACAGAGTCTTGACAATAGCATGGATTTTGGAGTCCCAGTGTTCTGTGCCTTCAGTTGCCTAAGTGGTGCCTTTTATGCAGTGGTTTGAAATCTTGAGTCCCCAGACGTTCTTGTACTACAACTCCTAGAAATCCTGGCCACCACAGCTAGTGATGAAGGCTTTTGAGAGTTTTAGTCAAAGAACATCTGGGGATCCAAGGCTGAGAACCACTGAAAGAGGAGCATCAAACAAACTGTACAGGATGTAGGTGGAGATTTTGCTGGTAATGTTTCTGTGGACACTACAAAGTATCATGCATGTTGGGACCTGAATTGTCTGTTGATTATGGTCATATCATGTATATAATGCTAGATGCTGGGTTGAGAAAACAGGAAAAAGTAATGAAGGGTGGTGAAGTAGTATTCTGTGATGTAATGCGGTTGGATATGTAAGACATGGTAGAGTGCATGTTGGCTGACTGATGCATGCATAATGTTGGTTTGGGGGGAATGTTAAAATAATGCTGTTTAAATCATTTTGAAAAGTATAGTTAAATGAGTGACCAAACTTCTATTTTGAACCACTTTCTCTGAAATACATACATATTGTTGAACACAATAGCTGAATCACTGAAATTATATCAGCTTGCAGCTAATAATCGTTATATATTTTAGATTTATTCTGTATTTTTTTAGAAACAAGAGAGGCAATTGTATTTTCTCACTGCATACTGTGATGCTAAGCATGATCATTTATTTATTTGAAGTATAAAGGTGCAGTACTAAGTGTGCAGGTCTTATGAAGTAAGCCGTATTAGAAAAATAAGGTCTTATTTATGATAAAATTTAAATAAGATCAATCTGTAAGTCCCCCTAAACATTCCATGAGCAAGAATTGATCATTAATGCTCACCATAGTGTTTCCTATGTGGAATAGAAACTGCATGCTGTTACTGGTTTGAATTCTGCAGGATAGTTCAGAATATACTTGACTGGGTTTTCAGCTGGTTTCTAACTTTTCTAATTAGCAGTTTTTAAATATTTATATAGTTACCTATATTTTAACACTTGTAATTCATTGTGCTTTTGGTTGTTTGTGACATTTAGTCATTTGTAAGTCTTCCTTGTGGCCTTGTTTGGAAGAAAACTAGAAAAGAAATAAAGTAAATGGCTGAAATCTGTAGAGCAGTTACACAAATAGTGTAACTTTTATAAACAAATTGTGGTAAGTCAGGAAATCTCCATAGGTATTATTTATTGCACATTGACTCATGAGATTTAGTATGCAGCGGATGATGTTTATGGAGATTGCTTAATGTATGGTAATTCACTTCTGAAAGTTGCACCAATTTGAGCCAACAAACAAACAAACAAACAAGAAACACCTTGCAGATGTGAGGTAGCTATAAGGTATGATGTGACTACAAGACCACCTGTATGAATTAGATAAATCATTCTGGTGAAAATTAAATGAATCCTAAATTCAATTGGAACCTTACAAAAATATATAAAAGAAGTGATTGGCTGAGTTACAGTTTTGTTTAGCATCAGAAGTAAGATATTTTCTCATTTACATAGGAAGCAGACTTTAAAATCAATATGTTTGAGACGTGACCATGGTTTAGATTTAGGCTTTAAGATATATTAAATTGGAACTCCATCTTTTTAGTTATTTTTTTAAAAAGCATTTTCTGTAGTTTAGATGGTTTTTAAAAAATATATTTTCTGTCCCTCCCCTCCAAATGGAATTCTATGAACTGCCATTTTTTAATCAACTTTGGAGATTGCTGTATACTTCCTATACAAATCTGAAAAGCTGGGAAGTGGTGAAAGTATATTGTCCTGACTGAACATCAGTGGGAGAAATCCAGTATTAAGTTACAATTAGAGTAGACCCATTGACTCTATGGAAATTACAGAAGAGTTGTCTTACAACTCCCCACTGATTCAGTGGACTTACTCTACAACTTATTACTGGATTTCTGCCATTATATAGTAGTGCTAAGGTAAGACTTGTTTAATTTACTTTTGAAGAAACTCTTCTGGCTTACCATGAAAGAACATGCCAGCATTATATGTTTTATCTCACAGTGTATATTCGACATATTGGGAAACATTTTACAGACGTGCAGTGTTATAGAAGCCAATGTTGCTATAAATGATTCATATAGTTTGGAAGTTGATGTTAGGTGATGTTTGGGATCATGTTTCATAAAAGTATTGGATGAATGAGTCCATAAAATTACAAAGATGGCCTGTGTATGGAGTTGTGTAGCTATATAGGGCATTTCTGAAGTATTTCACCAACTCTATTCCCCCAGCCATTTCCTGCTTTAATTGGAGAAGTGCTGATGTGCATTGAGACCACACATACACACCTTTGTGCATTTTCTTCAGAAGTCCTTGGAGGAGAAAGTTGTGATCATTATCTATCCCCTGCAGTTCCTGGAGTCAGATTTAAAACAGACCCAGATTTTGTCAGTGCATATGAAGCATGTGATAGCTGGAGCTGTTATTTCTGGATCTTAGAAGGAGGTCAAATGGCAGTTTGGGGGGCTGCTGTTTATACTGTCCTGAAATAAGGAGTGTTCTTGAATTTTTCTTCCTCCTGTTTTAAAATTTAACACAATTATTTTTGTCTGTATTCCCACCTAATTTTGCTTTCCCAGTGTTACCTATTCATCTTCCTTTTTAATTTCGCTTAACGTGCCTTGCAAGATCACTTGCCGCAAGCAGATTTGGGGAGAAGAAAGGAGAGATATCCCAATAGCCCCTGGGAAACAGTACCTGTTATATTACTAGGTAAACTACATTCAGGGTTGTGACCTTCTAGCAATAAGGAGATTCCTTGTGAATGACAGATCCTTGTCTGTCCTCTTGAATGTCTTAACCATTTACAACTGGGAATGGAGCAGCCAAGTGAGAGACTTAGAAAGAAGTGTCTGGCAGTTTAATGGTGAAATAGGGCTTAGCTAGGGAATCAGCTGGCTAGGCTTAGTTGAGAGAGGTTTGGTCCAGCAGTGTTAACTTTTGTTGCTCCCTCTGGTTGAGAACAGGTCCTAGTGTGGTCTCAGTTACTTTTTAACTGTCAAAAAAAGCAAATAGGTTGTCAGTTGTCAAGGTTCTGTATGGAGTTTTGTGTTGTCATGTGTAATCAGAAAGCCTGTCATAAATCACATTCTGTGCCTTTAATAGAATAGCCATCAAGCTTCATTTGTCAATAAGAATTGTACAAAGAAGCAACAGTTGTGGTTTTATGCTTTGCCTCAGTTTTCCATTATGTCCAGATTAGGGGAATAGATGATTTAAAGAAATCCTATAAATATCAAAGAACATCAGACCTGGATTGAGTGTTATGCTTAATCAAAAATAAAATACTGTACTACTGTTTACTACCCTGTTTCCCCTAAAATAAGACCTAACCTGAAAATAAGCCATAGTATGATTTTTTCAGGATGCTCGTAATATAAGCCCTACCGCCAAAATAACCCCCAATTAATTGAAACCCTGCCCTCCACCATTGTGCAGCAAGCAGAAGATGACATGACTGTATTTGATTAAATGTAGATTGTTGTACATGAAAAAAAAAAATAAAACATCCCCTGAAAATAAGCCCTAATGTGTTTTTTGGAGCAAAAATGAATATAAGACCCTGTCTTATTATATTAGGAAGTATTTTGTATTTGTTTTGGAAATTAAAAAAAATGACCCTGTCTTATTTTCGGGGAAACACGGTATAACAAGCACAGGTTGTGTAAACTTTGGACTCTCTTTCTCTGCCACTTTGCTAGCCACCCACTCTTTATGGCGGGAGTGTCATTTCCCCTCCCCCCTTTTCTTGCCCTGTCACTATTTACAACCATTGGAGTATGGTCACCTGCTGAGCCTACTAAGGTAAATGAGATTTAGAAGTAGGACTAGAGAAGATTTGGGGGGAGGTTAAGTAGGAGGAAAGGGACTGAAGGCTTATATGTTGTAGAGCTCTTTTAAGAGTAGACTATATAAGATCTGATTTAGTACTACCATGTATTGTCTTACAGATATGACAGTATACTTTCATTATCCTCAAACATCAAATGAGATGAGCAGTTCCACAGATTTGGAGGAAATTGCTTGCCATATTTGTGAGCCATTCTGATGTAACCATGGGTGGTTTGTTAGCCTCTATTTGCAACATTGTTTTAAAAATCAAATTTGAAAATTACTGAACAGAGAGGAATTAATTCTTAAACACACATACAGTGGTGCCTTGACTTACCAATGTCCCGACATACGACCATTTCGAGTTACAACCAGTTCTGGCTGCAGAATTTTGCTTCTGCTTGCAACCAGAGCTTCGATTTACCAACAGAAAAAGGCAGGGGGAAAAGGCAGGGAATTCATATTGCTAACGATTGTGGCGAAGAGGCTGCTTCTTTGTAGCTCTTTCGCCCCAGCAGTTAGAGAGTGTGCGATCGAAGGAGGCTTTGGACTGCATGGTAAAGTGCTGCTTTCTACTTTTTAAAAACTTCTGAGTGGGTTTTGCAGCGTGGTTTTGGGCTGGGTGGTGGGATTATGTTTCTATGCTGTGATGGGACTTGCAGGGTTTGTTTGTTTTTTTTTGGGTTTTTTCCCCATTTCCAATGAGTCTTGCAGGGTTTTTTGTTGTTGTTTATTTGTTTCCCATTTCCAGTGGGTCTTGCACTCTCTGTTTGCTTTTTTGGGTTTTTTTGTTTGCATTTCCGATGGGTCTTGCACTCTCTGTTTGCTTTTCGCTTTTCTTTTTTTGCTTTTCCAATGGATCTTGCAGGGTTTGTTTGCTTTTCTGTTTTCCCCCCTTTGGCTGGAACGGATTAATCACATTTCTGATGGGTCTTGCAGTGTATTTTTTGGTGTATATGTGTGTGTGATTTTTTTCATTGGTCAGAACGGATTAATTGCATTTCAGTGCATTCCTATGGGAAATGGTGCTTTGACTTACGAACATTTCGAGTTATGACCGGAGTTCCAGAACCAATTAAGTTTGTAAGTCGAGGTGCCACTATAATTTTCCACTATATATTTTCAATGTCTATGGCTGATTCTCAACCAGTGATTTGATAAGTGTGTTATGTAGAGTTAGAAAACCTTATATTCCTTGATTAATGATGGAGAATTTTGCTTATTTTAGGAGAAGCAAGCTACTGGATGTAGGTCGTTGATGTAGAAAATGCCTTTAAGGGACAAGTGTTGTCAGACTGACCACCATCACCATGGATGCTGTGAACCAGGTAATAGTTCTGTATTTATGATGTAATTTCTCTTCTACATTTTTTCATCTGAATAAGATTTTAGAAGAGGAGATTGGAAACTATCATATAGTAGTGGAATTAGACATCTTCATATTGTGTTGTCAGAATTCTAAAATGACTAGGTAAAATATTTCATTTCATTTTATTTCTACCCACCTTTCTCCCTATAGAGGCACTCAACAGTTTAAATATCATAGAATGATAATATAAAATTGCTTCAGGAAGATAAGTTTTCTAGTTTTCTGGGGTATGTGTAGCCTTCTTGGGCACTGAAATGAGTGGGTGGGTAACAAAGACCAGTGAAAATAAACAGTTTGTGTTTGCAGTTTCTGGAAATTGTATTCCAACTGTGTGAGAGTCATGCACAGAATTGTATTACACAGGTAGACAACAGTGTTTAATTAGTTAATTATAATAAATACACATGGCTGAGCCAACAAAGGCAGGTGTCTGTCAGTACATGAAACAAGGCAACAGCACACTAATTTGTTTACTCCTGAAACAATCAGTATAAGAGAAAATTATTACCGTATTTTTCGCTCCATAAGACGCACCTTTCCATAAGACGCACCAAATTTTTAGGAGAAGAAAAGAGGAAAAAAATTATCTGCTTTCTTCTCCTAAAACTTGGTGAGCCTTATGGAGAGGTCCATCTTATGGAACACACCCTAGGGTCCTAGGGTGTGTTCCAGGACCCTTTGGAGCCTCCCCATGCCTCCCTCGGGGGCCAGAGGGGGTGAAATCGCCAGCTTCTGGGGCTCTTCTGAAGTTTCCCAAGCCTCAGAAGAGCCCCCAAAGGTGGCGGTTTCATCCCCTCTGGCCCCCAGGGGAGGCAGGGTCAGTCTCCAAAGAGTCCTAGGGTGTGTTCTAGGACCCTTTGGAGACTCACCCTGCCTCCCTCAGGGGCCAGAGGGGGCAAAATCGCCACCTTCTGGGGCTCTTCTGAGGCTTCCCAAGCCTCAAAAGAGCCCCAGAAGGTGGCGATTTTGCCCCTTCTGGCCCCCGGGGGAGGCAGGGTGAGTCTCCAAAGGGTCCTAGAACACACCCTAGGACCCTTTGGAGACTCACCCTGCCTCCCCCGGGCGACAGAGGGGGCAAAATAGGCAGCTTCCAGGACCTTTTCTGAGCCTTTCCAGGCTCAGAAAAGGTCCTGGAAGCTCCCGATTTTGCCCCCGCTGTCCTCGTGGGGGGGGTGGGGGGGAGCCTGGCAAGGGTCCTGGGAGGCTCCCTTGGACCCTTGCCACGTTCCCCCACCCCCCATGGGGCCAGGGGGGGTAAATTCGCCAGCTTCTGGGAGTGTTTGGAGGCTCCCCAAGCCTCCAAACACTCCCAGAAGCTGGCGATTTTACCCCCCCCGCCCCGTGGGGGGGTGGGGGGAGGGTGGCAAGGGTCCAATGGAGGCTCCCTTGGACCCTTGCCACCCTCCCCCCACCCCCCACAGAGCGGGGGGGGTTTAAAATCGCCAGCTTCTGAGAGTGCTTGGAGGCTTATCAAGCTTCCAAACACTCCCAGAACCTGGCGATTTCGCCAGGGCTGGCCCCGCGGGGGGGTGGGGGGAGGGTGGCAAGGGTCCTGGAAGGCTCCCTTGGACCCTTGCCACCCTCCACCCACCCTCCCATGGGACCAGGGGGGGTAAAATCGCCAGCTTCTGGGAGTGTTTTGAGGCTTGGGAAGCCTCCAAACACCCCCAGAACCTGGCGATTTTGCCAGTGCTGGCCCCGCGGCACCCCCCACAGAGCGGGGGGGGTTAAAATCGCCAGCTTCTGAGTGTGTTTGGAGGCTTATCAAGCTTCCAAACACTCCCAGAACCTGGCGATTTCGCCAGGGCTGGCCCCGCGGGGGGGGGGGGAGGGTGGCAAGGGTCCTGGAAGGCTCCCTTGGACCCTTGCCACCCTCCACCCCCCCCATGGGACCAGGGGGGGTAAAATCGCCAGCTTCTGGGAGTGTTTTGAGGCTTGGGAAGCCTCCAAACACCCCCAGAACCTGGCGATTTTGCCAGTGCTGGCCCCGCGGGGGGTGGGGGGAGGGTGGCAAGGGTCCAAGGGAGGCTCCCTTGGACCCTTGCCACCCTCCCCCCACCCCCCACAGAGCGGGGGGGGGGGGTTAAAATCGCCAGCTTCTGAGTGTGTTTGGAGGCTTATCAAGCTTCCAAACACTCCCAGAACCTGGCGATTTCGCCAGGGCTGGCCCCGCGGGGGGGTGGGGGGAGGGTGGCAAGGGTCCTGGAAGGCTCCCTTGGACCCTTGCCACCCTCCACCCACCCCCCATGGGACCAGGGGGGGTAAAATCGCCAGCTTCTGGGAGTGTTTTGAGGCTTGGGAAGCCTCAAAACACTCCCAGAACCTGGCGATTTTGCCAGTGCTGGCCGGTGCGTGGGTGGGAGGAGCGTCGCAAGGATCTGAGTGAGCTTCCAGGACCCTTGCGACGTTCCCCCCACCTGGAAGCTGGCGATTTCGCCGGTGCTGGCCCCGTGGGGGGGTGGGGGAGCCTCGCAAGGGTCCTGGAAGGCTCACCCGGACCCTTGCGACGCTCCCCCCCACGGGGCCAGCAGCGACGAAATTGCTGCATTCACACCATTAGACGCACTGACTTCCCCACCCACATTTTGGAGGGGGGAAAGTGCGTCTTATGGTGCAAAAAATACGGTATTTGTGTATGTGTATATGTGTATTTGCCAACCTAAGAGCCAACTTAAGACCTGGATCTTCAGACAGGCCTTCCCTCTTGTCGATACCTAACTTATTTCGCTTTCCTCTAGTTTATTAATATTGTTGTTTTATTTTATTTTAATATTGCCACCCAGAGTAGACTTTGGTCTAAATGGGTGGGATATCAATCAATCAATCAATCAATCAATCAATCAATCAATCAATCAATCAATCAAATAAATAAATTCTAAACATCTTTAACTTTTACTGAAAATAAAGCAGGGTAAAGGAAGAGCATTTGATATACATATTTAAGGATAAAAGCAACACTGAGCATTGGGGAGTTCCTATCAAGCAGAAGAT
The DNA here is from genome assembly GCF_051106095.1 of Pogona vitticeps. Lineage (NCBI taxonomy): Eukaryota > Metazoa > Chordata > Lepidosauria > Squamata > Agamidae > Pogona > Pogona vitticeps. The sequence continues at coordinate 126,706,535 of NC_135787.1, forward strand.
TGGTGTATTTAGAAAAAACGATGGGGTTGACAGGATGTGCTGTTCCAACATATTCCTCATCCCCGTGGAGCGCTAGTTGTGGGGTTCCACAGGCTTCCATTATCTCTCCAGTGGTGTTGAACATCTATATGAGGCCGCTGGGAGGGATCATCAGGGGATGTGGGGCTTCGTGTCACCAGTATGCTGATGATACTCAGCTCTATATCTAATTTTTTCCAACAACAGTGGATGTTGTTTCATCCCTTGAGTGCTGCTTGGGAGCCATTCAGCAATGGTTGCAGGAGAATGGACTGAGGCTGAACCCGGGCAAGATGGAGGTCCTTTGGGTGGGTGGCCCAGACATCAGTGGTTCAGGAAACTCCCTCTCTTTTGGGGGTGTGTGACTCTTTCCACCAAGAGTTAGGTTTGCAGTTTGGGTGTACATCTGCACCCGACGTTCACCATGGAAACCCAGATGGTGTCAGTGGTCCATTCCGCACACTTTGGCAGATTGCCCAGCTGCGTCCCTATCTTGATGTGGGGGCATTCACCACTTTGGTCCATGCACTCGTAGTCTCAAGATTAGACTACTGTAATGCGCTCTATGTGGGGTTGCCTTTGAGACTGACACAGAACCTCCAGATGGTGCAGAATATGGCGGCCAGACTTCTTACAGGGGTGAAGAGGTACCACCGTATTTCCCCCACTCTGGCCGCCTTACATTGGCTGTCCATCCGCTTCAGCGTTGATTTCAAAGTTTTAACGAGGACATATAAAGCCGTAAATGGTTTAGGGCTCGATATCTGGCAAAGCGCCGCCTCCCACCCAGTTCTGCAAGAATCACTTGTTTCAGCCAGGCTGGGCGGCTGAGGGGCCTAATGCTGAGGGAGGTCCAGAAGGAAAGAACAAGGAACCAGGCCTTCTTGGCTGTGGCCCCTCGCCTTTGGAACTACTTGCCCATGGAGATTTGCCTGGCACCCTCCCTGGTTGTATTTAGGAGCAAAGTTAAGACCTGTCTATTTGGGCAGGCTATCCCTCCTGCCATATCTTAATTCTGACATTTTTGCCATCTTGCATTTATAGTATACGTTTATTAGTTTTCCTGATTTTAAATTTGTAAGTCACCTAGGTAGACTTTAGGTCTAGATGGGCTGGGTAGAAGTCTAATAAAATAAATAAATACAGTTAAAGAGGAATATAATTAGAGTGCATGATTTGCAGAACGTTGTTATATATGGTGTACAATTATGTTATATTTTACATTTTGTGCAGTGTAGTTCTGTAATGTGTGATCAGTTTACAGTTCATAACTAAATATGCCTGTTTAGTCAGAAACCATGTTAAATTAAATGGGGTTCAGTCCCAGACAGGTGGCTGTATAATTGCAGTCTTCGATACAAAACATTTTTGTGGGGCAAGAGCCTAAAGAATGAAGTTTCCATTCTATTCAGAGCCATCAGAAAGCTCTAATTGGAGGAAGTCAGTAGGATTTTGCTCTTCCCTTGTCCTCAGGTTTTATTTCTCTTAAGAGGGATGAAATTCCGTTTTTTGCAAAGCAATGGGAGGAAAAGGAGAAGGGGTTAGGGGCTTGTCTGTGGCCTTTCAGGACCATGGTTCTTCCTCCCTTCCTTGCCTCTTGCCACACTCCCACCATACACCTTACCTCACTAGAGACTGGAGTTCCAACCTTTTAGACTGAGCCACAGAATTGTTTTGCTTTTTTTCCAAAACTGGAAGTATCCAGAAATTCAGATCTAGTTTTTTTTTAAATGGCACTCCCATCAAACACAGCACTTCAAAGAATGACACCACCATTAGCTCATTGTTTCTGAGGTCTGAGGAGTAGACATTTTTCCTTATATAAAGAGCCTTCATAAGTTAGCATGATCTTCTAAATTTTATCATTTGATCTTATACAGTGGTGCCTCGCTTAACGAGTGCACCGTTTAACGAAAAATCCGTATAGCGATCCCTTTTTGGGGATCACTATACGGATCAGTCCCAATCGCCGCACTCGCTTTGCGACGATTGGGGCTCCGGCGGCCATTTTGGAGCCGCCGAACAGCTGATCGGCGGCTCCAAAATGGCCGCCGGATGGCCCGAAATGCCCCCCCGCAGCGTTTTCGCGACCTCCCTAAGCAAGGGGAGGGCGCGAAAACGCTGATAGGGGCCATTTCGGGTCATCTGGCGGCCATTTTGGAGCCGCCGATCAGCTGATCGGCGGCTCCAAAATGGCCGCCGGAGCGAAAACATCGCTGGAGGGGGTGAGTTTAGACACTTATTGGAACGCATTAAACTAAGTTTAATGCATTCCAATAGGTTTTCCTGCCCCACACAGCGATGTTTTCGTATAGCGAAGGTTAATCCGGAACGGATTAACCTCGCTATACGGGGCACCACTGTATATTTGTTTTCACTGATTGTCAGACACCTTGGGGGTTCATCCCAAAAAAGGAAGAATGTAAATTATGGCACAGATCTCATATGAGACTCATAATAATATTTGGATTCCTAACTATTCCCCATGAATCCTCCTCTGATGTCAGAAGTCTACTTGGGAGGGTTGCTGTCCCTCCAGAAGAGGGTTGTAGGCAGTAGGAAGGGGATTGCTCTCAGATTACCCTGATGGAAACTGTTTTTACAAGAACAGTATCCCCATTTGATGATGACATGTTGTAAGAAGGTAATTGATATTGAATGTTTGGTTTTGTTGATTTAAAGGAATTTGTGGAGGCGAGAATAAGTACTTGTACAGACTAGAAATGACAAGTAATGTCTTAAGAAGTATATCACATTCCCTTTCATAGAGGAGAGCACCTTTTCTGATTATATGGTCAATATAATGCATATATGTATCATCTAAAAATGCCACTTTGGAAGGATGTGCAGGTTTATTGATTCATGGATTACTAATTTAAGACATATACAATTAGAGACAGATTTCTTCAGCTAGATAGCAGCACTGTTTTAGAAATCTTTCCAAAGTAATAGCTTGTGATCGAAAGAAATACATTTTCTTTTAATGTTTAAGTACCGTTATTTTATTTGGGGTTGGCAGTGACCTAAACAAGGGATAGATTATACAAATGGCAATTTAGTTTTATCTGCCTAGTTAGTGTAGATCCTACCAAAGATAGCTAGATGTAGCAATAATTAAATTGTTGGCAGTAGAGCTATTGCATGTTACTATTGTTATCCTAGCAGTTAATGTTTTTGAAGGATTGAATTTGTCTGTGCCCAGTGCTTTTTGAGGTTAGAGAGTTTGTTTGCACAATAATTGTACTGGAGGTGGAGATCAAAACTGCTTAATTGTCATTAGTGACTTCCAGACCATCAGTTCAGCAATATACTGAAGCATTTTCAAGGCACTTCCATAGAAGTATATACTGCCTCTGTGTAATTATTATTTCTGTAATCAGAATCTGTTTCCCCATGATCAAAACCAGGAGGGAGGGAGATTTCCCCTCCTTGCTATAGTTTTCTTGCACCCTTAAAATCTGTTCCAGAGGGATGGGAAGTCCTTGCAATTCATTTTTCTGGTGACATGGAAGGCAGTGGAGGATGGGGAAGGGAAGAAAGTTCCCTCACACTGGAGATTGAATACAAGAATGATATTGAGTTTAGGCCCATATGAACATTTACTTGAATGGTCTATCCTAAGTAAATTTCTACTGTCTATTCTAAATATTTTCTAGGACATATTATGGAGCCTGGGGATCCTCCTTTATTGCGGCAACCACTTCAGACATCAAAATCTGGCATTCAACAAATTATTGAGTGTTTTCGATCAGGTATGATTAACTTCTTTTGTTGTATGCTTTGTTTTAATGTTTAAGATATTTTTGTGGTCATGTCAATTGCTTAGTAAAATGTGAAATTATCATTTTTATTTGAATAATTTAAGAATATCCATCCTAGAATCAATTACAAATTTGCCTACTTTACAATTCTGTTACCAGCAATGGAAAATTAGAGAGTTCCTTTATTTTCCAATGTTTGAAAAGGTTTTGCCTCTCTATATGGATATTCTATTTAGGACAGTTAACCTGCTAGATAGGTTTACTTGATGCGTTAAGTGTTTTCTGTTGTGTCATTTTTTTTTGTTTTACTGTAGAAATTTCTTGATACTAAGAACAATGGACATATTCAGGGGTTTTTATGTGATCTGGGGGCAACCAAATGACAGAGGAAGTCACTGTTGGTCATCCACAGGTTAAAGCAGTTCTGCAAAAATCCTTTGTGCTTAATCCAGTGTTTCTGTGATTATTTTTTTAAGATGCACTGCAATTTCAAGCAAGGTAGGGGAAATCAAAAGGAAGTCATAGTATCCATGAAGGCTCAGCTCATACCAGCAGATCAGGTGACTGACATCTGAACTCCCCAGTTATTCCCAAGACCTTTTCTGGGCACCCAACTGACTAAGGTGCTTGAGAGAGCTCAGACTGAGGTCCCTGGGTGCTATATGTCTCCTTGCAGCTGTGAGCCAGCCATTTTACATAGTTGTAGGTGCATATTTCCATTCCTCAGAGTGGTGTTTTTCATGCAGATTGAGAAACCCACAAATATCTTAACAACTCAGACAAAGTCAAGATCAGAGTGTCATGAAAAAGGCATAAGACACTTTAGGCAATTATCTTTGTATCCTTATACTAGGTCAGCACATGCTGATCTAGGTATACTGACTGGCACACTGTTTCTACTTACATTTGTTTAATTTGAATAAAGTTTTGGAAATAGAAATTTTGTTCTCTTTAAATGGTTCGTTGTGTTTTGTTGTTACCCAAATCTGTAACTTTAATAACTGCTGCTCACATTTTACTGATTTCTCTCTCTCTTACTGAAATTTGAATATCTGCCTATGCTGGAAACAGTATATAACTTTGTGAAGCAGATCTTAAACACCATATTTTGTGTCACACAAATACAATCTGAACATATATAAACTAAATAAACAATGATAACATTTAGTGCTAAAGAACAATAGATTCACAATGTTTTCTGTGATGGAACTACAGTTGGACAAAACTACATTGTGCAAACAAATGGATATTACTGCATAACTTAGTACAGGGAAGAGTGTTGCTCCATTCATCTTGCTAATTAATAAAACAAACATTGATGGATACTTAGGTTGTAGCAAGTGTTCTGTGAGTTGAAAATGTGTTTGTGACCCATGATCCATGTGTTGCTATCCAGAAACCTTTCGAACAGATTGTGTTAATTTGCTGATAACCTCTGACTTTTCAGGAGGACTGTGTCTGGCTACCCCATGTGATTTAGATCCTGATTCACCACTTTGGATCCCGGCCCAGGTCTTCACTGATCTGATCCTGGCCTGGATATAAGCCAATGATTGGCTTTCCTAATTCCTGTAACTCCTGTTCTATTAAATAAGAACAAGAAATTGGCAATAACTAGGGTGGGTTGGGGGTTACATGGCACCCTGAAACTTGGTGAAATAATAGGTCACAAAGAGAAGATTCATGGTGCCAAATGATTTATATTTCTCCTTTCTCCCTGTTCAGGAACTTACAAAATGGAGTGTGATAAATATTAACTAAAACATTAAGCACTCTTAGAAACATATAGCAATGTTAAAAGATATTAGAACAATTTGAAAACAAAATCCAGAAAAATACATAGATCTAAAATGAATTTTAAAGAAAAGAAAATGAATGTAGCATCTCCATTAAAAGCAGCCTGATCAGTAGTCAAAAGCTTGACTGAAGAGAAAGATTTTTGTCTGTGACCAGACGGATAAGAGAGAGGGGAGCAATTTAGCCTCCATGGGAGATTGTTCCACAGCCTGGAAGCAGCTACTGAAAAGGCCTTCTCTTGAGTAATTACCAAACATGCCTGTGAGGGCAGTGTCACTGAGATCCTAAAGCCAAGGGAAACTTGTATAGACAGATGTGGTCCTTTATGTAGCCTGAATCCAGTGGCATATATGGATTTATCAATCACAGCCAGTACTTTGAATTGGCTTGGGAATAGACCATGCTCCCTCTAGCAGGTCCTGGTTAACAGTCTGGTTGCAGTGTTTTCAACTGACTGAGTCTTCCAGACACTTCAAAAGATAACCTCTCATAGAGTGCATTAGTATAATAATCCAAGTAAGGTGTTACTGAGACATGGCCAGCATAGCCAGATCAGATATCTCAAGGACATATGCAGCTAGTGTACTATCTTTAACTGTGCAAAGGTCCTCCTGGCTCAGCCATAACCCGAGCATCCAGGCTTGGAGATGAATCTAGGAGAATGTCAAAACTGCCTGTCTTAGTTTTAAGGGAGGGACGTGGTGGCACTGCGGGCTAAACCGCAGAAGCCTGTGCTGCAGGGTCAGAAGACGAGCAGTTGTAAGATCAAATCCACGCGACAGAGTGAGCACCCGTCGCTTGTCCCAGCTCCTGCCAACCTAGCGGTTCGAAAGCATGCAAATGTGAGTAGATCAATAGGGACCAACTTGGTGGGAAGGTAACAGCGTTCCGTATCTAAGTCGCACTGGCCATGTGACCACGGAAGATTGTCTTTGGACAAACGCTGGCTCTATGGCTTGGAAACGAGGATGAGCACCGCCCCCTAGAGTTGAACACAACTGGACAAAAAAATTGTCAAGGGGAACCTTTACCTTTACCTTTACCTAGTTTTAAGGTGGCATGTTGTTCCACCTTTTATTTCCATTTCAAGGGACCAGGAGCACTTCTCTCCATTATAGTTCACAGTCAATTACTGACATCAGGTGTTGGTTCTACCTCTCTTTGGAGGTAGATGCAAAGAGAGGTAGATGCAAAGATAGAGTTGGGTATCATCAACATATTGGTGTTAATATTGCTGCAACACAACTGTAACAGATCAAGAATCTCTGCTAACATGATAATACTGAATGAAACCATTGTATGAGCAGCTCCTCAACACTGTACACAATAAAAACGGAATTGGATACCTCCTTTGTGCTATATTTGAAAATGTGCAACCATTACGATAGTGGGCCTGATACTAGTTTAAGGATATTTGTTAGGTACAAGCCTAGTAGTCCCATTATTAAATAAAGAATTATAGTCAAAATAAAATGATGCTTGCAGCATTCAACCCTGCCCCTCACCTGTCCGTCACCGCTGAGCAGTCGAAAAGGAGCCAATGAGGGAACGGAAGGGGGTGCTAAAGGGGGAGGGGCTGGGATATAAAGAGTATGAGGGAGAGATCTGTGAGTCTGTGAGAGAGTGAGCCAGAAAGTCAGTGAGAATAGGGTTCTGTGTGTCAGTGAGTTGTGAGAGATATTGATTAGCAACTTGTGATTTACCTATTTTATTTTACTGATCTAATAAACAAGTTTAAGTTTCAAAGTTACACAGTCTCTCCGGGGGCGTGGGTTCGTATCCCACCGCTGCCACCAGTTTATGTAGCGAGCGCACTGAAGCCTCTATTATCTCAGGCCTCCAGGAGGTGCTCACTCTTCTTCTCAGTTCTGGCCTTCATTTCTAGCTCCATTTCTCTCTGTCTAATTTCTATCTCCATTTGTTTCATCCTGAATTCGTGTGCTTGAGCTTGCTCCAATTTCCACTTTCTGAATTCCACAGAGTCCCCCCCCCCCCGGAGGTCTCTATTTCTTTTTCTGAGGTAATTTATTCCTCAGATTCTCCATTTTCTTTATCTGAACAAACTGCCATCTCAGTAGGCACTTTTTCAGCTTTCTTTCCATGTGTGGAAGGCATGTTAGGCTTCTTATTCAACTTTCAAGCCCCAAATTTAAAAGTACACTTTTTTTTCTTCAGTGAGAGTTTGTGTTATATAGTTGCTTCCCCAGCACTCATCCACTGGTAAGCTACTGTGCCTAGGCCTCGGTCTTCCAGCCAGGCCTTTCACCAAAGACAGAGTTTCTCTCCCTGCCTCAGGCACCAAATAACCCTAAATAACAGCTTCAACCTTTCCCAGTTTTAGCTGACTTGAGCCCCCTCAGCTTATCTGCCCTTGGCCTTCACTTTGTCCCCTCAGAGCTCTATCCTTTGAGCTCAGGACAAGTTAGCCAACCGATCACAGATTCTGCTTGGGGTAAACTCATTCCAGAAATGGTTTCCACAGAGCCTGTCCCTATCTTAGCCTCCCAATCTGAGTTTCAGAGCCCTCCTCCTAAGCCTTCTCCCCTTGAGGAGGCTCTAGGAAGTGACCCACTCTTCCACTCAGATTCCCTGACTAAAATATTCTTCTGCTCTGTTACTGGATCAAGTACGTATCCCACTGCTGCCACCAGTTTATGTAGCGAGCGTGATGAAGCCTCTATTATCTCAGGCCTCCAGGAGGTGCTCACTCTTCTACTCAGTTGCTGCCACCAGTATTTCAATTTCAATACCAATTACTCAGTGAGACCAGTGTAACTTTGAAACTTAAACTTGTTTATTAGATCAGTAAAATAAAATAGGTAAATCACAAGTTGCTAATCAATATCTCTCACTCCTTGAACTCACTGACACACAGAACCCTACTCTCACTGACTTTCTGGCTCACTCTCTCACAGACTCACAGAACTCTCCCTCATACTCCATACACCCCCCTTTATATCCCAGCCCCTCCCCCTTTAGCACCCCCTTCCATTCCCTCATTGGCTCCTTTTCGACTGCTCAGCAGTGACGGACAGGTGAGGGCAGGGCTGAATGCTACAATGCTTCCGGTACATATGTGTATATCTCATGTTTCAGTAAAGATGAGAGCCCATATGGTGTAATAGATAGAGTGTTGGATTAGGAGATCCATCTTCAGAGCCCCACTTGACCTTGGAAATTCACTTTGGGTTGGGTCAATGACTGCTTCTAAAATATCTCATGTACCCTAAAAACCATATTAGGGTCACTGTAAGTTGGGATGACTTGACTGCACATAACAAAGGTTATGTATATCTTACTGTCTCCAGAGCTATAGCATATATGAAATATGGTGATACAGGAGTTGTGATACATGGGCTTGGATAGCAGAGATTTTTGGGAGATCACTAAGGTGTCAGGAAATAGCGCTGAAGACTATGCTACAAGGGGGAGAGAGGGAATTACTATGGAACAAAGATTTAGGAGAATGAGGAAAAATTTTATTGCCACCATAATTTTATTGTAATGGTGTTGCAGTAGCTACAAAAAAAAAAAGAATAATTGAAGTGTGAATGAGAACAATAATGGTAAAGGAAAAAACAATAGAGGGAAAAGAAAAAAGTGAATTTTGAAAAAAAGGAAAGAAATACCTGATATGTTATTGTTATACGGTATTAGAATTATTGTAACTAAATTCCCCATCAGAGCTATTAACCTGATATGTGAAATAACTTCTGAAAACTGTGGTTTAGTTAACGATTATTTTAACCATTTTGAAATATGGTATCAAATTTTTCAGTAGCATGTTTTTCAATATAAGTTTGCAGTGTTGCCAGGAAGCTGGGAAATTCTAAATCTCTGCTGTTTCTCTTTCCCTGTAGTTAAAAAAAGGATTATATCCAGTTACTTCCTAGATTTTGATCAAAATTATTATACTTTTTATATTCCCCCAAAATTTATATTGGCTCCAAGTAGTTTTGCATGTGGTTCCTATCTTGATGCTATACTTTAGTCACTTCCATTGCACCAATTCAGTTCATTTGTTGAACTCTTTTTGATATGGAAATGTGCAAAGAACTAGGATGCTACAGTATGAACATTGGTGTCTTAGAGACATTTTAGATGCGCATCTTTATTTTTGTTAAGGCAAAAGGTCTACATGTACGTGAGCAGTGTGAGATAAGCATGCTTATGAAAGTTGCAGCAGCATCTGGTGCTGCCTTCAGAAGCTGCCAGTAGCAGTTTAATTGTATGCTTCCATGGGTTGCCTGCTCATGTAAGCAATTATCAGAACAACTGAGCTGTAAGACAGAGAGAACCACATGCTTAGCAATTCTTGGCCTGTCTGATTGTTCATTTTGTGAAATAGTCTACTATAAAATAGCTGTATCTTTGAAATACTGCCAGAAACTAGGATTATTTCTAAGTTGTTCCACAGTATGTGAAGTGGCTATTGTAGTAGTAATGCAGTTAGTTGACTTGCGGTGTTCGTTTCCCAGTGGAGGTACTTTGACTGCTAATATGTTAAGTAATATGTTTTAGCTTTAAACTCATAGGCCTTCAGTTATACACTGAGAATTACAGGAAATTCTATGATGTTTCCCTATTTTGACCACAAATGTACTTCCAAGGAGAACTTACGGAAGTTTCTTCAACAAGTTGCAGTGATGGCCTTTAACTCTCATGGCTTTAAGTAGAATTTTAAATATTTGAAGATAAGGCTACTAGTGGTTATTGGTAGTTATTGGTGACTGTGTTCTGCCTCCAGTACCAGTCCCCAACCTTTTTCCAACCGCAGGCTGGTTGGGAGTGTGTGGTGTGCCTGCAGGGGCTGGAGCTTGTGTGCACGCGTATCACACTCGGGGGGGCACTCGCGTGCATGTGCACAGCATGCTCACAGGGGGCAGAACCCCCATGTGTATGACAACACTTGTGGGGCCCCGCTCGCGCGCATGTACACAACGCACAAAGGAGGCGGAACACGCTCACGCGCATGCACACAACGACGCTCGTGGGGGGTCGCTCACGGGGTGGATAGGATATCTGTGTCTGCAGCCTGGTCCTGGATAGGCTGCGGACTGGGGGTTGGGGATCTCTGCCCTAAGGAATACAGGCAGGGACCTCCTTCATTAGCAGCAGATGTGCCTGTGATTTACACTATTACATTACATAAGAAATAGAATTCTAGCCATTATAAATTCAGTAATTATCTAGTGGTTGCATTTTCTTAACCCATCAGTCTTTCTTGCTGTATGTTATTGAGCTTAGGTTTATTCCTTTATTTTTGTTTTTAACTCTTAATTTTATGCTGCTGCATCCCATGCTGTTGAGAATATGCCAGATCCTCTTTGCTTGATCCATCTGTAGACGGGGGGCGGGGGCGGGCTTGACTACATGTTGTAATACTCCTGTTATAGTGTTGGGTTTAGCACACTTGAAATTGAATTTAAAATCTCACGATTTTTTCGGTTGGGAAATGGGGTTTTTAAACACCCATGTGGAGGTTGTTTATTTTAAATCAATCCTGGTCTTTTTTTAAAAAATTCATTTGGCATGTGTGATTGCCTGTGCTGGAGTAAATAGTGTCTGTGCAAGTCTGTGGAGTTTGCAAAGTTTTGGGTGCCATGCACAATGGGGTTGAACTGAAGAATACCCTGCAGTTTGAACTCTTACTTTTCCCCCTGTCTGCCTCTATTTTGGCACTACATCAATCTACTGCCATGCTACTTCAAGTCTTAGATTAAAAATGTAGATATTAAAATACACGATTCAGACCCGACATGTTAAAGAACAGAGGAAATGGCTATTATAATAGTTGTGGGCTGTGTTGTAGGCTGTTGATGCTGGCTTTGCTGAATAAAAGCTGCTGAGTCTGGCATCAGGTATCTCAAGGTAAGCAAACTCCACCTCAGGAAAGGCACACAGTATGGTTAAGGTGAAGAATTGATCCTGATACAGAGCAAAAACTGAGGTCAGCAGTGCTGAAGTTCCGAAATACCATACAACTTACAACCATTCTGGAAGTCGTCCATGGGGATGCACACACTGACTTTACTTTACTTTATTTAGATTTATACCCCGCCCCTCTAGACAAAGTCTACTCGGGGCGACACAAAGACCCCATGATGTTAAATTGATTTCTAAAAACCTGAACAAGACTTCCCAGTTTAATTCAAAAGTGTAGTCACATTGTGTGTTTTGATTAAACTAGAATGCATTAGTTAAACTACTGTAAGGTCTAACAAGCAAGAAAGAGAGGAGAGGTAGAGATTCCCATATACAGTATTTTAAATGTATGTACTATCACCCCACAATTTGTTTGTTTGCTTGTTTAATGTGTTTATACACTGACTCAGTGTGAAGCACTATTCTAAGTGGTTTACAACAAGACATTCAAATAGAAATAATAACAATAACCCCAACCACCCAAATAACCAACATTATACATCCCTAAATGAACACATACAATAAATACATAAAACCCCAAATGCTGGCAGACCTCATGTACTCACTATACAGACTCCATATGTACACTAGTTCTCCTTTAAAAACATATTATTTTCCTACTCTGACAGTGGACTCAATAATGATTGGAGAAATAAGAGAGGGATGTAAAAACCTATCCTAAGACAATCAAAGATGACTGAACTTATTGCCAGGTATAGAGCACAGTATAAGGCAAAAAACCCTTTTGCTGTTTAGAACTTAGGGTGCGACTACAAAAGCTGAATCGGATCAATTTGGCTTTATTTCTGCAATTTGATTGTAACCTGTATTACATTTGAAATTGCAGTCAGTGCTCACAGAGGGGCTGCAGATACATTCAGGAGTTCACCTTCCATACTGCATGTGATGCAAATCCCTTTCTAGCCCACAGCACTCCCTTTCCTTCTTTCCTCAGGTCCCACCTTTGCACAAGCTTTTCTGGGGCATAAATATAGGAAATAATACCAAAAATGACCCAGCAATAAGGTGAAAGAGTGATCTAGTGCCAATCTCATATAAGATTTTTTTTAAAAAATGAAAAAATAAAAAGGATGATTGCATGCACACACCTCTCTTTACCAGCATGCATTAGAACTAACCACATAGGAAAAAAAGGCCATTTAAATCATTATGGCTTGAAAAAAATAGAAGTCATCCCCATGACAGAGGGGGGAAAAGCTGCTTTGGGAGCAAAAGGGCTGGACCAGTTTCAATCAACCTTTGTCTTATGTGGTCAGTAAATAATACTTCAGATTCACCTGTTTTATAAGTGGAACAAATCCTGTGGTATTCGACTATGTAGTTGCAGCCCTAGTTATGTTTCTTGTTACTCCAACCAGTCATAAAGTAGTTAGAAAAGCTGAAAAGGACATGCAGCATAAAGTAGGGGCTGAGCCAGTGGGTTGAAATTCCAAGAAAGCAGAATCCAATTAAATGTATGGAAGAATATTGAGGAACAGTAAGAGCTGTTCAACAATGGAATGGATTACTTTGGAACTCCATAGCTAGAGATTTTTAAACAATTGAATAACCATCTGTCAGGAATGTTTTAGCTGTGGGTTTCCTACATAGGCATAGGATTTGATCAAATACTCAGTGGGCTCCGTTCCAACCCTTTGGTCTGTGATCCTATGATTCTATGACTGCAAACCTATTAAGTAGCTACAGTGGCATACTTTTACATTGTGCAAACAGTAGCTGTAATAGCACCAAGGTGGAAGTTCTGTTCTCAAAGCACTGCTGCGGGCACATTGCTCAATCCGTTGTAATAGGAACTGTACAATGAATTATGCAATTCAATTAATGCAGTCCTAGTTATCTGGGTGTTTGCATTATGCGGTGACATACTTTACGTTAGCTTTATATTATGCATCAACATACAAGACTCCGGTCTATGAATGTTTCTTCTAATAAGTAGGAGGCAGGCAGTATCTTTCTCTTCTAGATGTAGTCCCTCCCACTGTATCGGGCATTGTGTTAGACTGTCTATGACTTTACTTTAGGAGTGGATTTTCTCTTTCTCTACTAGAGGGATGCAAGAGCATGCACTGCATGCACTGCCTGACTTATTTATTTATTTACATTAAAATATTTTTATCCTACTCTACTTGTGTGTTGATAGGCTGAGAAATTAAGGGAGATAGGGCAAAAGTTAGAAGCAGATGTATTCAGGATGTGTTTTTTAAATGATAAGTCACTTAGTAAATATAGTTTTGAGAAATACAGTTTTACTCTAAGTTGTAGAAGTTGGTGGATCCTCAGATGTCCTCAATTAAATGAAATGCTAAAATTTTGAAAATTGGAGATTTTCAAATAATGTCAGCCTATCTTTTTTTAAAAGTAGGTGGGAAATTCTCTTATTTGTTAGAAACATGCTTGAGCAATGAAGTATGTTTTACCGTAAATATGTCCTTTAAAAGTGTACCTAGGCTGATGACCTAATTCACAGGAAAAAGATGCATACTGTATATCTCAGTCCAGAGCATGTTCCTTACTGGGATTGAGATATATGCCAGTTTCTTGCCCAGTTTCTCCCATGTTTCTCTATTTGCTGCACAAGATCCTGCTTCCTTTAAACGGCTCTTCTGGGGCAGATAGTTGATGGAAGTGCTTTTTGTTAGGTAGTTGGCCCTGGGCTTTGATCAAGGTCCATTTTCGGTGTAGGGTTCCGCATCGGCTTTCTTCAAAAGTAAGAGTAGCCAGCTCAAGTACACTTTTAAAACTAGCATGCTTATGCTTGGGCATGTTTATTTTGGTCCTGATCCTATTCCAAGTGAAATGTGTTGAAAGAGTTTTGCACCAGTGCATTATGCTGTGTGTTAATGTAGCTATTTTTTTCAACAGTTACTGAGTTGCATTCTACATGATGAGAAATGAGCTTAATTTTAGAATATACTTCAGAAATTCATATTTGTATTAAAAAAAATACTAACCTGAACACATACAACTTCCTGGTGAAGAACTTTATATTAAAGACCTGTGTTTTGATCAGCTAACTGACTCAGGGCTCTTCTTGCCCACATAGGTACTAAAGTATCATCAGTATGCAGATGACATGCAGCTCCACCTCTTTTCCACCTACTAATCCTAGTTTCAAACGTGAGTGTGTGGCAATCCTGAGCAAGTGTCTGAAGTAGTTTAAAATATATGAGGCCAAACAAGCCGAATTATTCCAGATATAATGGAAGTACTGTGTGTTTGAAATGTTGCTGTCAGTATAGGGGCTTGCAACCACTTTTGGATGAGTTTGCAATTTCCTGGAAAAATTAAGTTAATGGTTTGGAGAGACAGAAACCTGGGTTTGGCATCATTTGTGCAAGTGTAGATGTTGTTGATGGGTAGGACATAAGAACCATGCTGGATAAAACCAAAAGCCTCTTGAATCCAACAGTCTGTTCATACAGTAATTAACCAGATGCCAGCAGCTCATGAAGGTAGCTTCTTTCTCTGTCTGGCATTCCTCAGCAATTGAAATAGTGCCAGTTGTAACTATAGCCACTAATAGTTCTCCATGAATTTACCTAATCACTTTTTTATAGCCAGAGTTGGTAGCCATCATTACATCTGGCAGTAGTGAATTCTGTAGTTTAACTGTGCACTGAGTGAGGTTATACTTTCTTTTATGTATTTTGAATCTCCCAAGATTCCACTTCAGTGGATGAACCTGGATTCTAGTATTATGACAGTGAGCAAGCAAAATTGCTCTCTATCTACTTTCCCTTCCCTATGCACAAATTTAGACACTTCAGTCATGGCTCACTTTACTTGATCTTTTTTGAAGGCAGAGTAACTTTTCTTCATAGGGGAATTGCTGTGTCCTCAGATCATCTTAGTTTCCCCTTTCTGCACTCTTTCCAGGGTGACAGTATCTCTTTATGTGTGGTGACCAGTGCTGTACATAGTGTTCCAGTTGTGGGTGTGCTGTAGATTTGCATAAGGACAATATGGTATTTTGCCTTTTCCACTTCTCTTCCTTTTTTTGTGTATTTTCCACTTCCTTCTTAAGAAATCAACATTTATTTAAGAAAAAGATCGAAATCTTTCACAAAGCCTGTTGAAATTTTTGCGTATACAGTACCTATTAAATTGTTCCCCAAATGATAATTTTTACTGGATCTTTTTCTTTCCTTCACTTAAATAGGTTAGAGTTAAATTGAAAGATTCAAATGAAAGTGGATGTCTGCTGGTTGTCTATCTTGAAAATCATCTGTGTTCAAAAGCCATTTAAAAAAAAATCTGAGGAAACCCGTATAAATGAATTTTTGTAGGACTTTTTAAAAGAGGAAAAAAAAGGCTAGAATAGCTCTGGATTGAAAGCTAAAGTAGTACTAAAGCCTTTTGCAAATCTTAGCTGTCCCTAAAAACTACTGGAGGAAACCCTAGAAATGATACTTGGTTGGACTTTTGGCTGGATTTTTTGTGCTGGATTTTTTGGTGAATTTTAGGGGGAATTTGTAATCAGAATAGCTGAAAAGGGAATGGAATGGTTCTCACTGGGGAACTTCTTGCTGCCTGAACTTTCCTATCAGCACAAAGTGAACCAACACTGGCCCAACTCTTGGAGTTTTTTTTTTTTTTTTTTTTTTTAAGCTTAGGAAAATATTTTGTGCAAGGGGGCATTTTGTGAGATTGACAACAGGTTCAGTTCTCTCTGGCCAATGGGAAAATACAGGCATTATCAGTTCACAAAAATTGCAGCAAATAGGTTATCTGGATGAGCTCCCTTATAGTTTTATTGCACTGTATCCCAACCCCAAGATCCCTTTCTTGTTTCAGTGGCAACATCAAGAGAAAGCAGAATTATACATGCCCTGATTACATGCAGAGTGGATTGTTACATTGTGTTCTATGTGGAACTGATCTGGAAATTTTCACTTGTGCTGAAGGCATGTGCTAGACATATGTAGTATCCAGGTGTACTCATTATTTATTTTGAGACCCAATTTAAAGTGCTGATCCGCACCTTTAAAATCCATAAAAATTTGAGAACTGGTTATTTGAAGGACATACAAACTTGATCAGCCTGTAAAATTAGCCTCAGAGCCTGTCATTAAAGGTCCATAAGACCATCTCTAGTAATAATTACATGTCATCAATTTGATTCTGACTTACAGTGACCCTTTCCAGGATTTTCTAGTTACAGAGTTCTCTGGTGCTGTTTACCATTACTTCTTCTGGAGATACTCTGGGAATGGGCAGCTTGCCCAAGACTACACAGCCTGGCTTTTCTCATGGGAGGCACAGAGAGGAATCAAACCCAGATCTTCTGGCTGTGAAGCCAGGTACCCAACTCATCCAGCCAGCTAAGGTTACTAAAGATGGGGCCATTTCAATAGTAACCCTAAATCTTTGGACCTTTCTGTCAAAATAAATATGTATGGTGCCATATTTTTTTTAGTTTTTTTATGAGGCTGTGAAAATTCTTTTCAAATTGAATCCAGTGAAATTGCTGAGTTAGGTTTTAAATTCTTTTAAACTGCCATTGTTCCTGATTTTGTGACTAGATTATTTTATTTATGTATTAACATCTACTTTATAATATTGATACGATTTTTATAAGTCAATCAAAATTTCCTTAAAATTTATAGATAGGAAGTTGGTCTTGAATAAGTATATTTTGTGATTCATGCCCAGTAACTACCTGCATTAATTAAGCTACACATGGCTTGCCAAGTGCTTTAGAAGTCCCTTCATATAGGAGCATCCCATTATTTGGACAAAATGTAGCCTGTAGCCAATCCTTTGTCATTCCCTAAGCATAAACAGAGTATCAGGTACAACAAAGGACTGGCTACAGGCTACATTTTTCTTAACTGTCATTGTAGATTGCTCTATAAGCTTCAGAGTGTATCATGTTATGTCAGAATTCAGCAATGGCAATAGAAATGTGTGCTGCTGTTAGCTTTTTCATTATTACATGTTTTAATTAAGATGCAATTGTTAATTTCTGAAAATAATTAATTTGGGGCACAATCTGGCTAAAGTACCTAAGTTCTCTTGATTTTAGTAGGATGGATGTAGGCATATTTTTGCTTTGCCTTTTGACATAAATTAGAATATAAAATTCTTATTTCACTTGGATGGACTTACAATGTGCCGTGTGCTAACAATATGTGTTTGTATGTTTGTTTGTTACAGGAACTAAACAACTTAAGCATATTTTGCTGAAAGATGTGGACACTATTTTTGAATGTAAATTGTGTCGCAGTCTCTTCAGAGGACTACCAAATTTAATAACCCATAAAAATTTCTACTGTCCTCCAAGTCTCCGGATGGATGACAGTAAGTTATGCTCTCTCATAACGTTATATTCTCTCTCTCTCTCTCTCTCTCTCTCTCTCTCTCTGTGTGTGTGTGTGTGTGTGTCTGTCTGTCTGTCTGTCTGTCTGTCTATATGGTGTTGGCTTTTCAAAGAAAATGTAGGATAATTAAACTGAGTGACCTTATTACTTGGAAAAATTGAGTTGCTTATTCTATTTTCTATGAGTTTTAAAGCAAGTTTCTCATGTTGAATGATATATGCAAAAAAATTCTGGTGTTTTGCAACAGCATCTTTAAAATGAACAAGTTTCATTTGGTATACATGTTTGTGGGATGCAGCCCATTTTTTTCAGATTCAACTATGAATCTTTTGGCTATGAAATTGCATAATTTAAACATTGTGTTTATATTTACAGATTCCCCTGATGTAAATGACAAACAAAGTCAAGCCACAAGTGATCACTTAGAAGCTGTGCATCCAAGACTGGACAAGCAAGGTTATATAATCCGTCTTGAACCTATAGAAACAAACCAGAACGCTGTTTTTCAGTTTGTATCAAAAGCTGATAGTTCAGTGGAAAATACTGAGAGGAATGCCTCTGATGATCCAGTTGCTGTAGGAGTGCCAGAACCTACCACAGAACCTCCTACAGCAGTTCCAACTCCTGCCGAAGTAGAAACTGTAGATGTGCCGCCTCCTCTTGCCACTGCTGCTGCCACCACTGCTGCTAACAAGGCAGTATTGACTCCAGAAGAACCAACCCCATCCTCAAAGCCCAAGTTAAAATGCAATAACAACACTGATTCTGGTCATCAGTTGATTTGTTGTCTGTGTAAAAAAGAATTTCATTCCAGACGTAGTGTACGGCGACATATTAGAAAAGTGCATAAGAAAAAGATGGAGGAACTAAAGAAATTTATTGAAATTAAAAAAAAGCCAAATAAGGCACCTGGAAGGGGTCGCAGTAAAAATGTTCTTGTAACACTGGGTAGAAGTTGTCCTGTATGTTTTAAATCTTTTGCCACAAAAGCAAATGTAAGGAGGCATTTTGATGAAGTTCATAGGGGACTGAGGAGGGATTCCATAACTCCTGATATAGCGACAAAACCTGGGCAACCTTTATCTTTAGAAACAGCCTCTGCTAAAAAATCTGTTAAGGCTGGAAAACAAAAATCATCTTCAAAAGCAGAATACAACTTAACTGCATGCAAGTGCCTCTTGTGCAAAAGGAAATATAGTTCCCAAGTAATGCTGAAAAGGCATATGCTGATTGTTCACAAGATAACTCTTTCTACAAAGAATACTAAAAAAGAGAAGAAGGCCAGTAATACTTCTAATGCTGAAGTAAAGGTTAAAATTGAGTCAACAGAACCTGAAGAATCAGTACATCCCATTGTTGCTTCTCCACAGAACGAAGTGAAGGGAACAAGTAATTCAAGTGAAAGAAAGAACATAACATGTGCTGAGAGGAAGAATGCAGTGGCCACTGAAAGAAAGAACATGCCACCTGTTGATAGAAGGAACATATGTTGTGAAAGGAAGAATGCAGCATCGACTGAAAGGAAGACTGCACAGTCCACTGAAAAAAAGAGCACACCTTCCACTGAAAGAAAAAGCGTGTCATCCACGGAAAGGAAAAGTACATCATCCATGGAAAAGAAAAGCACATCGTCCACAGAAAGGAAAAGCACATTATCCACAGAAAGAAAAAACACATCACCCACAGAAAGAAAAAGCATGTCATCCACAGAAAGAAAAAGCACGTCATCCACAGAAAGAAAAAACACACCATCCTCAGAAAGAAAAAGCACACCATCCACAGAAAGAAAAAGCACACCATCCACAGAAAGAAAAAGTACACCATCCACAGAAAGAAAAAGCACACCATCCACAGAAAGAAAAAGTACACCATCCACAGAAAGAAAAAGCACACCATCCACAGAAAGAAAGAACATACCGCCAACTAAAAGGAACAGAATTAAGCAGAGTTGTGAAAACTCAAAGTCAAGTAATCAGTCTCTTACAAGTGCTCCCAAGAAGCCCAGAAAGCCAAGGCTTTCAGCTGGCTTTGATTTTAAAAAACTTTATTGCAAATTATGTAAACGACAATTTACTTCAAAACAAAACTTAACAAAACACATTGAGCTGCACACAGATGGAAGTAACATATATGTTAAATTCTACAGGTGTCCTCTCTGCACTTATGAGACACGTCGAAAACGTGATGTGATAAGACACATAACAGTAGTACATAAGAAGTCTTCACGCTATCTTGGTAAGATAACTGCAAGTTTAGAAATTCGAGCAATTAAAAAACCTATTGACTGTGTTCTAAATAAAGTGGCAAGAAGAGGCCCTCAGAAGGATGAGAGTAAACAAAATGGTTCGAAACAGGATGTCACCGCTAACTCTCCAAGCAAAAAATATGAAGGAGCGGATGTTGGTATTGAAGTAAAAGTCACAAAAAACTTTTCTCTGCACAGATGCAATAAATGTGGGAAAGCATTTGCCAAAAAGACTTTCCTAGAACATCATAAGAAGACCCATAAGGCAAATGCATCACACACCCCTGAAGAAAACAATAAAACCAAAGGCAGAAGTACACGGTCTAAAGCTCTTGTTTGTTGAAGAACACATAGTGCCTTCTTTAATGATTACCTAAATTTACTGTAGGTACTTCCTCAAAAACACCTTTCTTCATGGACCTGATTCTATAGAAGATAAGAAAAAGATTGCATTTATTCCATAGCCATTTCCCCCTGTGGGATGAAACAAAGAGCTTGATTTCTGAGTTTGCCTTCTTTTAAGGGCACTGAACCATTTTGAGTTATATAGGGTTGGTTTTACAATTTGATATTCTGTATCAAGTTATTTTAGCATAATGTTTATAAGTAGATGCCATAGTTCCAAAGGTTTTTTTTAAAATTTGCTTTGCACTTACTGGTTCTGGCCAGGCAAAGAAGACCTTAATGGCCTGGAGATGGCCTGTGGATACTGTGTTGCCTGTGGTTTAATCTGTTAGCAAAAGTTTTCGGCATACAGTTTTTTATAAAATCCTAATATACTTGTGACTATTTTAAAATTATGTTAGCTTTTTTTTTTTTTTTTGCATTGCAGATGCCCATTCTCTTTTCACTCACACAAGATGGCAGTCCCCCAAAAAT